>NC_077228.1:303979742-304615778 GCF_027887165.1 Monodelphis domestica
ACCAAATCTCTCCTCTCCTGTGATTTGAAGTGTTTTTTTTTTTTTCATTTTAAGAAGAAAGAAGAAGAAATCTTTTCTTTAATGCTCAGTTAAATTAGAACTTGCCTTCCTATGCTGGAATGAATTTTTCAGGCTTTTTCTTGATGGTAAGTGAAATGGATTTCTTTTTTATTTTTATTTATCTAATTACAACAACTAAGATATTTTTACAGTTTTTCTTCTCAATATAGTAGGAAACCTCCAAATATGCCTTTTTACCCTATTGAAATTAATTTCTCCCCAACACTTAAGTCATAGATATTTTTTGTCTGTTTATTTTTAAACCTTAGTGTTGATTCCTTCCCATCTTATTTTAAATCTAGCTGCTCTCAGGGGGTAGGTCGTTGGTGGTCTTAGTCAGCTGACATAGAGGTGTCTCTCACTTGCTCACTGACTCTAGCAAGCACTGGCTCTGAGTCTAGGGCACTGATTCCGTAGGTCAGGTGGGAGAAGGTAGATCAGTTCAAATTTTGGTGGAAGCTATTTCACTCCCTAATACTGCAGAAATGCCCAAATCCCAGGTACCTTCAATGCTGTGCCCTAGTGTGGAGTCCCTTCATTCATATGAATTTGGGGTTAGGGGCCTTTTGTGGTATTCTATATTGGTAGGTGCTGAGGAGAGGTAGATTCCTGCATCTAAACTGCAGCCATGTTTACCCAGAAGTCCTTCCTGTTGTATTTTAATTCTTCATGGTAGTTCCTCTCAATTTTTTCCTCTACTTGAAGGTTTCAGGAAGACTTTTTTGCTTCCAATATTTATCCCTCAAGGGATTTTTTACTTCTGAATTTTTTTCCTCCTAGTCTTCCACTTTCATCCTTTAGGAAATATAAATCATATTTACTACTTATCTACAGGATAAATTGTTTGGTAATTAAGATCATTAATGGTAGATTAGAGCTGAGTCCTAATATTTCATTCTAATTCACTATAACCCTTCCCATCTATGCTTCTTAACATATTTATCAGACAACTAGCAAATGCGAAGTAAATGCTTACCACATTCCTACTACATATTGTACTCAGTTTGTCTCCTGATAGTCATCTTTTGAAAACACCAAAGATGCATTCATATATTAATTATATGCCAAAACATTCATTTCCTGTTTTGTTGATTTGTGCCATCGAGGAAGATATATAAAGAATAGGAATAGAACTTATTACCAAGGAATGAACAATCTCTTCGAGAAGACATAAATAAAACAGTTTAATTTCATTATATGTTACTGAGTTTGTATTCACAACCAAAAGGATTCTTAAGATTTCTAGACTAAAAATTCAAATTAGGGGAGTAAGTCAGGAGAAAGAATTCTACTATCCTGATTTAAACCTTATTTTCTTCAGTCCTAATTATGGCTTCATAATATTTAGAGGAAGATATGAAGAAATACTTTTAAAAACTATTCACTGTAGTTTTAATGATAACTGGAATGGGTTATTTAAGGGCCTTAGACCTATAAACAGAAGAGTAATTTCTTCATACATGAATACACAGAAAAATATGGAAATTTTTCTAACTATAGTATAGGTGGGGTTTCTGAAGTTAATTTTTACTTGTACATGCTGATAGAATTGAAAGTGACAAAAACTCCTTCAGTATAAATGCTAACTAAGCATCAGGTATGCAAGCCACATCTAGAGTTCCAACAACCTGAAAAGCAGCCAACACTATAACCTTCCTTACACTCTGAAAAAACCAGGTCCACATTGTTTTGAGATTACTGAAAATTTTTGTTTAGGGACTGAGCTTCCTGGTACATCCAACATTATGTCAAAATCAGGAGACAGAATAAATATAGTAGCAAGTTTGCCTTCGGATGCCCATTCATTTGAAAATTTCTAAGACCTGCTGCTTCCCTTCAGATAGTGCAATGGATTTTGTACAAAATCACTCATCTTATTGAAATAAGGGCAAAAAAGAGAATATAACAACTTTGGACATTATAATTTTTGCACAAAATTCAGCACTTTCGGTCTCATAGCTAAGTAAATGAAAACATGACCTTGAGCAATTTAGACCTAATCTGAGATTGAATGTAGCTCATGTGAGGGAAGAATGAAACCAAATTTTCATTAGTTTTGATGAGGACAGGAGAGCTGAAAAGTGGGAATTACCATAGAAGACTACTTTAAAATTCTCAGCTTGCCTTTTGGCAGGATGGCTAAGTGAGAGGTTGTGTCCAAGCCAAACTCTTTTCATCACCTTAAAACTGCAAGAAATGTGCCAAATAAAGTAAAAGAACAATCACAAAAAGAAAGGGCAAAGGATAGAAATCTTCACAAGAAAATCATCACAGAAAAACCAGTGAAGTCTGAAGTAATGAGTAAGTAAAATAGAATTCCTAATAGTAAAAAAATAATTCTGCATTTACTAGAACAAAAATCCAGGAAATAATATAAATCTTTAAAAACTGCTTCCTTTACCCTGAATGATTGATAAGGCTAATAAGAGAAATGAAAGAAGGAAAATTTTACCAAAGGAGTAGATGTACTTTTAAAAAAAGTTTAGAATACAGATTTCAAACATTCATAAAATGATAAATATTAGAGCAAAGGAAAAAGAAAAACTAAAAAGCTTCATTAAGACTTAATATGCTATAATAGTAAAATTGGAGGATAATCAATCAAACTGCTAAGCACTTACTATGTGACAAGCAATGTGCTAACCTTTGGAGTTGTCTATAGCATTTTGGAATCTCTTTCAGGAGTGGATTAATAGATTATTTTAATTTCTATATTACCCTTTGGATCAAAGATCTTTTGGCAATTTTCCTTTATAATTTCGAAGTATGATGTTTAGCCTCTTTTTTTTATCATGACTTTCAGGTGGCCCAATAACCCTTGTTACCTCTCATTAATTTATTTTCAAGGTTAGTAGTTTTCCCAATTAATTATTTCACATTGTATCCTATTTTTTCATTCTTTTACTTCAGCTTATTGTTTCTTGATGTTTCATGGAATCATTAGATTCTATTTGCCCAATTCTGATTCTTAAGGAATCATTTTCTTCAGGAGCTTTTCTATCTCTTTTACATTATTCCATTTTTTAAAAGAGATGCTATTTTCTTCAGTATTTTTCTGTCTTCTTTATGAAGCTGTTAATTCTTTTCTATATTTTTCTTTCATTGCTTTAATTTTCCCCCTCAAATTGTCCTGTACTACTTTTATATGATTTATTTTTTTTCTTTTTACACTTTCTTTAGTTCTTCCAGGAATAGTTTTTGGGCTTGTGTTTAATTCACAATTTTATTGTAACTATTTCAGCATTAGTGTTCTCGTCTGCATTTGTTTCTTAATTTTTTCTGTCACCACAGTAGCTTTTTATGGTCAGGTTCATTTTTGTTGTTATCAATTTATTAACTTCAAACTTTATGTTAATTTGAATGTTGTTTGTCTCCTGATGAGAAACACTCTCCGAAGCTTAAACATTTTTGTTACTGCTGTTTGCACAACTAGTACTGGGAAGGTGGATGTTTTTGATACATCCAAAAAGGGATGGTTAAGGGAGATATGTGGTCACTATTCTGGTCTATGTTTTGGTTTTTCCCCAAGACAGACCCTTGATCCTTGTATCTCAGATCCCTGATGGTAGGGCCCCTTTCTGTTTTAGATTATAAGCATTAGAAATTTATTTTTACCTTGGAATTGCAACATAAAATGGGTATGGTTAATAGAGCTGCCAAATAGCATCTGATCTTGCCCCCAGCTCTAGAAAAGAAGTCCCTAGTAATTTTTTTTCCTTGACCAGTTATCCAATCCCTTTACCATGTTGAGGCTCAGAGAAGCTACTATTGCTATCCTGGCTACTGCCCACTCCCATTACTGATTTTGTGGCTCTATGTACTCTGGACTGGCCCCTGTCCCAGGATCATAGACCTCTTCTTCCAACCTAAGTTTCACCCCATCTTTTGTTTATGTCACTGTTCTAGAATTTGGATTGAGTTGCTATTTAAAACTTTTTAAGGGTAATTTTTGGAGGACTGGATTGCAGTGCACCCTATACTCCATTATCTTGGTTCTGACCACTGTGTTTTAGAGTAATCACTTTAGTGACTGAATGGAGGACATTTTAGAAGAGACTTGGATCATGCTAAGCTACCAGCAGACTCTTATAGTAATAAAAGTATGAAATGATTAACCCTTGTACTAGAGTGGTGGCAGTATCAGAGGAGAGAAGGAAAAGAGATTAAAGAGATGTTGTCCATTCAAAATTAACAGGCTTTGGCAATAGGTAGGTTTTTAAAAGAAAGGTTTAAGAATATAGAGTTGGAAATTAAATCCAGGAGAGCAGAGGAAGACAGAAGGAAAGGTCAAATAGGTAGAAGGAAAATCCAAAGGAAGTGATATCCCAAAAAATTCAAAAGAAGGCAATTAAAAGGAGAAAAAAATTAGTAGTGTTAAAGGCTACAGAGAAGTCAAGAGTGCAAGAGAATGAATGAACAATATGACTCATATAAACAAGTGATAAATTGTCAGTGGTTGATATCTCTGGGTCTATCTTAGATAAAGATCTGAGAGTCTTCCTCAAAGGTCAAATTCTCAGGGTCTGTTTGAGAACAGGTCCAAGTGCCCTTGCCTCCACCTTCTTTTAGTTTCCCATAACAAGATTGATGATTGTTCCATGAACCCAGGATGTTTCCTGGAACCAGTGAGAAACGTCCATGGGAAAGTGTAACAAGAATGTAGATTGTAAGCCAAGTAACAAATTCCTGGAGAAAGGTGGAGGAATGACTTGGACATCTTTAAACAATAGCTGCCAGAATTCTGATTGGATAGTAGATTATAAATAGCATGAACCTCAAAGGTAGAAAGATCTACATGCTGACTGTTCCATGAACCCAGGATCATTCCTGGAACCATTATCTTGCCCCAACCATTATCCTACCAGCTGCACTATCTACATCCTTGTTATACTTTCCCACAGACCTTTATTACTGGTTTTTACCTTTAAAAGATCTACCAGTGGGGCAGCTGGGTGGCTCAGTGGATTGAGAGTCAGCCCTAGAAATGGGAGGTCCTAGGTTCAAATCTGGCCTCAGACACTTCCCAACTTTGTGACCCTGGGCAAATCATTTGACCCCTATTGTCTAGCCCTTACCTCTCTTCTGCCTTGGAGCCAATATTGGAAGGTAGGTGTTTAAAAAAAAGATCTACCAGTTTGCAATAAACTGGAACCCATTGCCACCAGCATTGATTCCCTTCTGACCCCACACTGAGATTTTAACTATGATTCTTATCTTTTTCCTTGCCCTTATCTTTAGCTGAGGTCCTTCTTACTTCTACTTTTGCATTTCCTCTTACTATTTTCCTAATTCCTTACCTGCAGAATCCTGGTTTCAGTCCTGAGCCTCCCTGGGGGCTTTAATGATAATCCATGTTTTTCTTATGCATTTCTATTCCCACAGTTCTTTCTCTAGATGTGGATAACATTCTCTCTCACAAGTCCCTCTGGACTGTCCTGGATCATTGCATTCCTATTAGTAGCAAAGTCTATTACATTTGATTGGCCCACAATTTTTCAGTTACTGTGTATCTGCTCCTGGTTCCTGGTAATCTCCTGGTTCTGCTCATTTCACTCTGCATCAGTTTGTGTAGGTCCTTCCAGTTCTTATAGAAATCAAGTGATCACTATTCCTTATAGCACAGTAGTATTCCATCACCATCATATACCACAATTTGTTCAGCCATTCCCCAATTGAGGAATAGCCCCTCATTTTCCAATTTTTTTTGCCACCTCAAAAAATGCAATTATAAATATTTTTTGTACAAGCAGATCCTTTTCCATTAAAAAAAATCTCTTTGGGATACCTTGCCCCAAATATTTTTTTTTATCCATTCTTTGCCCACCATACAACTTAGCTCTTAAAGATTCTGATTTTGGACAAATACTTAGTAGAAATATACTAAATTATCAGTAAGTAGATAAGCACTTATCAAATCTCTACTATGTGCCAGGTACTATGATAAGGATCTAGATACAAAGAAAGGCAAAACAATATCTGCTGTCAAGGATTTCACACAGTCTAATATGAGGAATAATATATTATATTTGAAAAAAGGGTTGGGTCAAAGAAAAAATTGTAAAACCTATCAATAATTTCATTAAGGAGGCTGCTTCAGCACAGACTGCCCTAGGGTAGAATTCTGGACTCCACTGAAGATTTCTTGGATCCTGAAGAGGTGTGTGTTGGCTTGGAACTCTATTTGCCCACGTAGGGTCTCAGGATCTGGATGTTGCCTTGGGCTTAGGTTCAGAACCTGGCACGGCAGATATTTGGGGGATGGGGAGGGTATGACTTACTCTTAGCTTGCTCCTCACTTCTTGCTGTAACCTCCTGCTGACTGTGCTCTCTTCAGACCCCAGTGCCCCAGATGTTCTCTGCCTACTATTCAGGTTTTCCTATTCTTGAAGTTGCTTCACTCTATCTCCTTGTTGGTTCTTTCACTCCTGTATTTATTTTGTGAAGGGATTCTCATTGTGGCTTCCAGCTTTCCTGCTTCTACTCCTCCATCTTGACTACAGAACTGGGAGTCTCCTGATCTTTGAATGTTTGGTAGAATTCACTTGTAAATCCATCTTGTCCTGATGCTTTTTCTTGGAAAGTTCATTAATGGCTTTTTCAATTTCTTTTTCCAAGGTACGTTTATTTGAATATTTTATTTCCTATTCTGAAAGTTTAGACAGTTTAATTTTTTCAAGTCATATTCCATTTCTCTTACATTGTTAAATTTGTTTGCAAATAGTTGAGTAAAATGTCTGAACAATTGATTAAATTTCATCTTCATTATTGATGTATTCATTTTTTATCTTTATGCTAGTTGGTTTTTCTCTCTTTTTTAGCTATATTTATCAATGGTTAACGAATGTATATTGTGTTGATTTTTTTTCATTAAATTAATTTGCTGATTTATTTTAAGTCAATGGTTTTCTTATATTCAATTTTATTGATATCACCTTTAATTTTTAGAACTTGTAATTTAGTGTTTAGCTGAGGATTTTTAATTTGTTCCTTTTTCTGTTTTTTAAATTTTTCCTAATTTATTCAACTTTTCTTTCTCTATTTTATTAATTTAAGCCTTTAGAGATATGAATTTTCCTCCAATTACTGATTTTGATTTTTCATTTAAGTTTTGGTATTTTGTCTCATTATTATCATAAACTTTAATGAAATTATTTATTGTTTCTGTGATTGATTCTTTAACCCACACATTCTTTAAGATTGTCTCCAATTAGTTTTTCCTTTTTGGTTTCATGGTCCCTTTTTATATTATAATTTTTATTGCATTATGATCTGAAAAGGTTGCACTTGATATTTCTCTTTTTCTACATTTAATTGTAATTTTTTTAATATATGGTCAGATTTTTTTAAAGTGTCATGTACTGCTAAAAAGGTATGATTTTCTGTTCCCATTTCATTTTCTCCATTTATCTATTATATTTAACTTATTTAAGATATTATTTATCTCCTTTACTTGTTTCTCATTTATTTTTCATTAGATTTGAACAATTAAAGTCTTTCACTCATGGTTTTGTTATTAATTTCCATCTGTAAGTCATTTGGTTTTTCATTTAATCATTTGTATGTTATAACATTTGTTGCATATAGGCTTAATATTTATGTTTCAATCAATATGAAATATTATCTATTATCTTTTAACATGATAACATTTCCCTGTTTATTTATTTTTATTATATCTACTGTAGCTTTAACTTTGTCAGAGATCATGATGGCTACATTTGCTTTCTTTGTATCAGTAGAGGCATAGTATATTCTGTTTTAGTCCTTTATTTTTATTTTATTTGTCTCTAATTTTAAAGCGTGTTTCTTTTGAACAACAAATTGGTGAATTTTAGTTTTGAACAATTCTGCTCTCCAATTTTGATTTACGGGTGAATTCATCCTATTCATATTGAAACACATAATTACTAGTTGTATATTTCCCCCCATTTTATTTTTCCTTAGTTTGTCCTTCTCTAGTTCTTTTTTTGGTATGTGTTCTCTCTCTTCAGATATCCAGTTTCTTTTGTCCATTACTTCTCCATCTTGCACCCTTTCTTAGAAAATTTCACTTTTTCCTCTCCCTTCACCCTCATAGTTCTAAATTAGTTCTTCTTTGTAAATATCCCTTCTTTTTCCTTTCCCCTTACCTTTTAGTTCTTATTCTATACGCCTTTCTAAAAGTATTTTCCATATCCCCCCAACTGTGCACTTCTTTTTTCTTGATATGAATTTGATTCTAAAATTTCTTCCTTATCTTCTCCAAAGAGTACCCCCCTTATACCTTGACCTTAATGACCTATTTCTTGACCTGTACACCCATATGGACATCTCTCCCTTTTCTTATACTCTTGCTCTCCTTTCTCTTAATCTAACATTCCTTTCATTAATTCCTCAGTCCCTTCAGGAGATTCTTAGTCCCTCCTTTTTCCTCACTTTCCCTCTTCTTCCTCTGTACATTAAGAAGAATTTTACCCTAATTCTTGTATGTATTATTCTCTTTTTAACCCAGATATGATGATAGGGGGATTCTAGTACTCCAAATCTTCTTTCCCATCCTCTTACTCTATGTCAGTTCTTTTACATATTGTTTTTTTATGAGATAATTGTTTGGTTTTACTTCCTCCTGATCTATTTTAGTATTTTTTTAGTTCATTCCATTATATTCAACTCAATTTCACTAAAAGCCCTTTCAAAGTACCCAGGCAAGAGAATTGTATGATAGGAGTAAAGATGATGGATTAATGGTCCCTCAGCTTCCAACTCCACACATAAAAGAAAGAAAATAAATCATCTCAAAACAAAGGAAATCCAGAAAGAAAACAAGTGAAGCTTAAAAACAAATTGAAAAAAAAGTTTAAAACCAAATAATAAGGTAGTTGAAAGCAAAATACAACTGCAGGGAAAAGATTAACTAAAGAAATCAACTCTAAAAATTGGAATAGGTCAACAGGAAAGTGAGGAAAATACATTGAAGAAAACAAACTCCTAAAGAATAGTATGTGCCAAATGGAAACAGAGACAAAAATCATTGAAGAAAACACATTTTAATTTATTTATTTGTTTGTTTCTTTTTAATTTGGTCAATTTCAAACATTATTCCTTGGTTACAAAAGTCATATCCTTTTCCTCGCAAACCTTCCCTCCCCCCTGCCCTTCCCATACCCAATATGCAATTCCACTGGGTATTACATGTGACCTTGATCAGAACCTTTTTCCTTGTTGTTGATGTTTGCACTAGGATGTTCATTTAGGGTCTATATCCCCTTGACCCAAGCAATCAAGCAGTTGTTTTTCTTCAGTGTTTCTACTCCCACAGTTTTTCCTCTGATCCTCATAGATCCTCAGGGTTGTTCAGAATTACTGCAATGCACTGCAATGAAGAAGTTCATTACATTCAATTGTACCACAGTGTATCAATCTCTGTGTACAATGTTCTCCTGGTCCTGCTCCTTTTGCTCTGCTTCACTTCCTGGAGGTTGTTCCAGTTCCCATGGAATCCCTCCAGGTTATTATTTCTTTGAGCACAATAATATTCCATCATGAACATATACCACATTTGTTCAGCAATTCCCCAATTTAAGGGCATCCCCTCATTTTCCAATTATTTTGCCAACACAAAGAGCGCAGCTATAAATATTCTTGTACAGGTATTTTCCTTATTATCTCTTTGGGGTACAAATCCAGCAGTGTTATGACTGAATAAAAGGGCAGACTGACTTTTAGAGCAATTTGGGCATAGTTCCAAATTGCCCTCCAGAAGGGTTGGATCAATTCACAACTCCACCAGGAATGAATCAATGTTCTTTTCCACATCCCCTCCAGCATTCATTACTTTACTTTGCTGTCATGTTAGCCAATCTGCTAGGTGTAAGGTGATACCTCAGAGTTGTTTAGATTTGCATTTTTCTAATTATAGGAGATTTAGAACACTTTTTTATGTGCTTATTAATAGATTTGCTTTCTTAATCTGAAAACTTCCATTTCATGACCCTTGCCAATTCATCAATTGGAGAATGGCTTGATTTTTTGTACAATTGATTTAGCTCTTTATAAATTTGAATAATTAGACCATTGTCAGAGGTTTTTGTTATAGAGATTGTTTCCCAATTTATTAATTCCCTTCTAATTTTGGTTACACTGGTTTTGTTTGTACAAAAACTTTAATTTGATGTAATCAAAATTATTGATTTTACATTTTGTGATTTTTTCTATGTCTTGCTTGGTTTTAAAATCTTTCCTTTCCCAAAGGTCTGACGTGTATACTATTCTGTGTTCACCTAATTTACTTATAGTTTCCTTCTTTATGTTCAAGTCATTCACCCATTCTGAGTTTATCTTGGAGTAAGGTGTGAGATGTTGATCCAAACCTAATCTCTCCCACACTGTCTTCCAATTTTCCCAGCAGTTTTTTATCAAATAGTGTATTTTTGTCCCAAAAGCTGGAACCTTTGGACTTATTATAGACTGTTTTGCTGAGATCACTTACCTCAAGTCTATTCCACTGATCCTCCTTTCTGCCTCTTAGCCAGTACCATATTGCTTTGATGACCATAGATTCTTAGTATAGTTTGAGATCTGGTACTGTAAGTCCTTCTTCCTTCATATTTTTTTTCATGATTTTCCTGGATATCCTTGATCTTTTGTTCCAAATTAACTTTGTTATGATTTTTTTTTCTAATTCAGTAAAAAAAAAAAAAGTTTTTTGGTAGTTGGATGGGTATGGCACTAAATAAGTAGATAAGTTTGGGTAGGATGGTCATTTTTATTATGTTAGCTAGTCCAACCCATGAGCATTAGATATTTTTCCAATTGTTTAGATCTAGTTTTAATTGTGTGGAAAGTGTTTTGGAGTTGTGTTCATATAGTTCCTGTATTTGTCTCGGTAGATAGATTCCTAAGTATTTTATTTTGTCTAGGGTAATTTTGAATGGGATTTCTCTTTCTAGTTCTTGCTGCTGAGCTGTGTTGGAATTATATAGAAATGCTGATGACTTATGTGGGTTTATTTTGTATCCTGCAACTTTGCTAAAGTTGTTGATTATTTCCACTAGCTTTCTGGTTGATTCTCTGGGATTCTTTATGTAGACCATCATATCATCCACAAAGAGTGATAGCTTGGTTTCCTCATTGCCAATTTTAATACCTTCAATTTTTTTTTCTTCTCTGATTGCTACTGCTAGTGTTTCTAGCACAATGTTGAATAATATCGGTAATAAATGGCATCCTTATTTCACTCCTGATCTTATTGGGAATGCATCTAGTTTATCCCCATTGTAGATGATGTTTGCTGATGGTTTTTGATAAATACTGTTTATTATTTTTAGGAAAGGCCCTTCCATTCCTATACTGTCTAGTGTTTTCAATAGGAATGGGTGTTGTATTTTGTCAAAGGCTTTTTCTGCATCTATTGGGATAATCATGTGATTTTTGTCAGTTTGCTTGTTTATATGGTCAATTATGTGCATGGTTTTCCTAATATTGAACCATCCTTGCATTCCTGGTATAAATCCCACCTGATCATAGTGAGTAACCCTCATGATGACTTGCTGGAGTCTTTTTTCTAGTATCCTATTTAAGATTTTTGCATCTAAGTTCATTAAGGAAATTGGTCTATAGTTTTCTTTCTCTCTTTTTAACCTGCCTAGCTTTGGAATCAGTACCATATGTGTGTCATAAAAGGAATTTGGTAGAACTCCCTCTTTGCTTATTATGTCAAATAGTTTGGATAGTATTCAATTAGTTGTTCTTTGAAGGTTTGATAGAATTTACTTGTGAATCCATCAGGCCCTGGGGATTTTTTTCTTAGTGAGTTCTTTGATGGCTTGTTCAATTTCTTTTTCTGATATGGGATTATTTAAGAATTCTATTTCTTCTTCTGTTAATCTAGGCAATATATTTTTGTAAATATTCATACATATCTCCTAGATTGGCATATTTATTGCCATATAATTGGGCGAAATAATTTTTGATCATTGCCTTATTTTCCTCTTCATTGGAGGTAAGGTCTCCCTTTTCATCTTGGATACTGTTAATTTGGTATTCCTCTTTCCTTTATTTTATTAGATGGACCAGTACTTTGTCTATTTTGTTTGTTTCTTCAAAATACCAGCTTCTAGTTATTTATTAGTTCAATAGTTCTTTCACTTTTGATTTTATTGATTTCTCACTTAATTTTTAGGATCTCTAATTTAGTTTTTTCTGGGTATTTACAATTTGTTTGTTTTCAAGTTTTTTTGATTTGCATGTCCAATTCCTTGATCTCTGCCCTCCCTAATTTGTTAATATATGAACTCAAGGATATAAATTTTTCTGAGTACTACTTTGGCTTCATCCCATAAATTTTGAAAGGATGTCTCATCATTGTAATTTTCTTCAATGAAATTGTTTCTATGATTTGTTCTCTAACTAACCAATTTTGGATAATCATTTATTTAATTTCCAATTAATTTTTGATTTGGGTACCCTTACTGATTATTATTTTTATTGTATTATGATCTGAAAAAGTTGCATTTATTATTTCTGCTTTTCTGCATTTGTTTGCCATGTTTTTTATGACCTAGTACATTGTCAATCTTTGTGAATGTACCTTGTGCTGCTGAAAAGAAGGTTTATTCCTTTTTGTCCCTATTTATTTTTCTCAATATATCTATTAACTCCAATTTTTCTAGAAATTCATTCACATCTCTTATCTTTTTCTTATTTATTGATTGATTTGATTTATCTAAATTTGATAGTTGTAGGTTCAGGTCTTCCACTAGTATAGCTTACTATCTATTTGCTCCTTCAGTTCCACTAGTTTCTCCTTTAGAAATTTAGATGCTGTAACTTTTGGTGCATACATGTTGATTACTGATATTTCTTCCTCGTCTATACTCCCTTTTATTAGGATGTATGTACCTTCCCTATCCCTTTTAATCAGATCTATTTTTATTTTGGCTTTGTCAAATATCATGATTGCAACTCCTGACTTCTTTCTATAAGTTGAGGTCAAATAGGTTTTGCTCCAACCTTTAATTCTAACCTTTTGAGTGTCTACCTGCCTCAGGTGTGTTTCTTGTAGACAACATATGGTAAGATTTTGGATTCTAATCCACTCTCTTATTTGTTTTCATTTTATGGGTGAGTTCATCCCATTCACGTTCAAAGTTGTGATTGTCACTTGTGTATTCCCCAACATTTTGGTATCCTCTCTTATTTCTGTCCTTTTTTCTTTTGCTATATTCATTTAAACCAATAGTTTGCTTTTAATAAATCCCCCGAATCCCCTCCCTTAATATGCTTCCCTTTCTGGCCCCTCTCATTTTGTTCCATTCTTAGTTTTTTTGTGTCTGTAAAGCTTTCTTCCCTCTCTTTCTCTCCCTTTTTTTACTCCCTGCCTCCCTACCCCCCTTAGTTTTCCCTTCTCACTTTCCCTGTACGATAAGATAGAGTTTAAGGCCCAATGGATCTAGATGCTCTTCCCTCTCAGAATTTATTTCACTGAGAGTATGGTTTAAGTATTACCTATTAGCACTCTCTTTTTCTCTTTCTTATAAGAGTATTCTTCCCCTCCCCTTTCCATGTGTATCTGTGAGTGATAAAAATTATCCTATTTATTTTATTTCTTCAAGTATCTCTTGGTGCCATCTTCAATTCCCCCCTCCTTTTTTCTTTTTTTTTTGCATATCATCTTATAGCACTTATTTTCCCAATCTCTTCCTATTAATGATTCTTCTAATTACTATAATAGTGAATATAATTTTTGAGAGTTACAAATAATATTTTCTTCACATATTAATATAAATAATTTTATTTTATTGTAGCTCTTAAAGAAGAAAGTTTGAATAAAAAAACATTTTCCCCCTTTCCCTCTCTTTCTTATTTACCTTTTCATGTTTCTCTTGATCTTTGTGTTTGGATATCAATCTTTCTACTTAGTTCTGGTCTTTTCTTTACAAATACTTGGAAATCTATTTTGTTGAATGTCCATACTTTCCCCTGGAAGTATATAGTCAATTTTAATGGATAGGTGATCCTTGTTGAAGACCCAATTCTCTTGCCTTTCTGAATATCATATTCCAAACCTTGTGGTCCTTTAGTGTGGAAGTTGCAAGATCTTGTGTAATCCTGATTGGTGCTCCTTGATATCATGATATCTGAACTGTCTTTTTTGGCTTCTTGTAAAATTTTCTCCTTAGCGTGGAAGCTCTTGAATTTGGCAATCACATTCCTGGGAGTTGTATTTTGAGGATTTAGTGTAGAGGGTGTTCTATGAACTCTTTCAATGTCTATTTTGCCCCCATGTTCGAGAACATCAGGGCAGTTTTCTTAGATAATTTCTTGTAGTATGATGTCAAGATTTATGTTTATTTCTGGGTTTTCAGGTAGAACAATGATTCTCAAATTGTCTCTTCATTCTCTTTTTTCCTGATCTATCAACATTTTAGTGAGATATTTTATGTTTTCTTCTATTCTGTCAGTCTTTTGATTTTGATTTATTAATTCTTGATATTTTGCAAGATCATTGGTTTCCAGTTGCCCATTTCTAGCCATTAAGGCCTGGTTTTCTGTTATAATATTTTGATTTTCTGCTATAATCTTTTGAATTTCCTGCTCAGTTTGGTCTATCCTGCTTTTTGTGGCTTCCAGCTATTTCTTCAATTGGGATTTCTTGTCCTTTAAACTGTTATTTTCTAGTAATTCTTCAAGATCTTGTGGACAATTTCCATTTTTGGAAGGTTTTAGTGCATTTATTTTAATTTCCTCTTCTATTTCCTCTGTAGCTTTGGTTTTTCCTCTGTAAAAATTTTCCTTGGTCAGTCCCTTCTTCTTGTTTTTCTTGTTGGAGGGAGATTGTTATTCCTGGGCACTATTTGCCTTCAATCTGAAGGTTTTTCCTTCCTTTTTAGTCAGAAATCTAAGTGACATAGGCAGACTCTCTGTGTATGGAGGTAAGGAGCAAGGATTTTGCCTAAGTCAAGCTTCCAAATCTCCACAGCTTCTGTTGTTTGCTGTCCTTCTCTGTGCTATCTTCCAGAGAGTTACCACGGTCTGTGCTCTTCAGCCTGCTGGGGTTTCAGATGTAGATACTCTCAGGGTTAGGTCTTTGGTGGTCTTAGTCAGCTGCCAAGAAACTAGATGTGCCCCTCACTCACTCTAGAGGTGCCCCTTACTCACTCACTGATTTTGGCACATACTGGCTCTGACTCTGGCTCCGTAGATGGGGTGGAGGAGGATAAATCAGTTCTTGTTTTGGTGGGAGCTTTTTCACCCCCTTATAGTATGGCAATGCCCAAATATCACATACCTTCAATGCTGTGTCCTACTGTAGAGTCTCTTTGTTCATATGAATCTTGGTTTTTTGGTCTTTTAAGGTAGTCTATATTGGTAGGTGCTGAGGAGAGGAAGAGTCCTGTATCTTGACTGCTGCCATGTTTACACAGAAGTCCCAGAAAACACATTTTTTAAAGAGGGGAATTTGTCAAATGGAAAAGTAAACAAAAACTCTGAAGGAAAATAACTTTCTAAAAATTAAAATTGGACAAATTAATAAATAATTAAAATGAATAAACTAATTAATAAAGTTTATAAAACCAGTAGATAGAAAACAGTAATACAAAAATTTCAAAAATGGAAGAAAATCTGGAATTTTGAAAATCTGGAAAATTGACCAAATTAGAAATATATTCAGGAGAAAATAAGAATCATAAGAATACCTGTAATCCATGATTTAAAAATGATCCTGGACACCATATGCAAGAAATCATCACTAAAACCTGACTGATATTGTCATACAAGAGGGAAAAATAGATATTGAGATTCCATCATACACCTCCTGAAATTGACCCGAAAATAAAATACCCCAGGACAATTGTAGCCAAATTCTGTAACTTCCCAAACAAGGAAAAAGTATAATATGCATCCAGAAAAAAATAGTTCAAACATCATGGGGGCACTGTCATGATTACATAGGACAAATAACTTCTACATTAAAGGACCTGAAGGCATGGGCTATGATTTTCCAAAAGGCAAAGTTTCTAGGACTATAAGCTAGAATTACATATCCAGCATAATCCTCCAAGAGGAAAAATGATATTTAATAAAATAAGGGGATTTCAGGCTTTCCTGAACAAAAACAACAAAATAAAACAGAATTGAAAAGAAAGTTTCATAAGAAAGTTCATAGTCAACTGAAGCATACAAAAGTGATAATTGAAATATTTGAGATATTTAAGATACTTGAGAAAGATAAGGTACTTTAAGTATGTAAGACACCTAAAGTACCTAAGATACCTATGAACTTTATAAGCTTTAGATTAAAAAAAAGAGTAAAGTTGAAGAGAAACCCAGAGTGGATAGAAAAGTTTCCACTTAGGGATCCCCCTTGAATACCCAGCTGTGATTTCCTGGTATTCTAACCTCTAGTTAGTGAGAGTGAAGCAGAATCACTTTCTTTCACTGGTCCAGTTGCACAAATGCCTTGGAGACAATTGATGTATAAAATTAGTATCTCTTTTATTATGAGAGGGGATACAAACTGAGGATCAGAACAATGGGTCCCTAACTCTAAGGGATCTAGCTAGTTTTCCACAACCCTCTCTGTCCCTCAAAAGAGGGAGTCTTTGAGTCTTCCGGATAAATTACCAGATCCCTTTTTCTATCTAGGTTTTTCCCAAAAGCTATCTAAGCTACCTATATAGGGTCCTCAGTAGTTAGATTAAACTCAAAGGCTATCTCCAAAACCTGTTATGATTGTTCATACAGCTAAGTCCATCCCACAGGGTTGGACCCCTGAGGTAAAGCCTCAAAGTCAATCTGACAGTATTTTTAGATAAAACCCTTCTGAAAAACACAGCAGGTATGGTCAGATCCTTTTGTCGATGTTCCCCAGTCAAACAGAGTACCTCCAAAGATGATTTAGTGGTTTCTCCTTCTCCACAGTCAGGTTGAGGTAGTTGCCTTTCCTCCTCCCTTGCAGACAGAAGAACCAACTCTCCTACAGGAAGTCACTGATTCTATCAGTTGTCACTTCCAAACTGTTCCTTCTCTGCCTTCTTCCTGCTAAAATCCTTTCCCTTGAATTTCTAGCCTGTACCTTAAAGACAGCCTTCCACTTCTCTAAAATCTTATCCTATCTCTATCTTTTTCCCATTACATAGAGAAATGAAAAGAAATATATACAGAAAGAAGGAAACTAAATAAGATGGGGTGATATAAAATGTGATGGAAAAAAGGAACACATGAGTTGAAAATAAAAGGAAAGACAGAAAGATACAAACTACTTCTCAATAAGAAGCACACAAATGGTAAAAAAAAAAAAGTAGAGGAGAAGATGGGGGTGAGGGGTGACTATAATTGAACCTTACTCTCATTAGAACAGGTCAAAGTGGTAATAATATCCACATATAGTTAGAAAAATATATGAAGAAGGAATCCTTCCATATCCTTTATATTACACAAGTATGATATTGATACCTAAATGAGGAAGAGGTAAAACAGAGAAAGAAAACTATTGACCAATCTCCCTATTGAAAATTGATGCAAATTTTTCAAATAAAATACTAGCAAGGAAAATACAACATTATATCAAGTCATGAATTATGATGAGGTGGGTTTTGTGAAAAGGAAATTTGTATTTTGGTCTGATCAATCAGAGATTTAGACTTCCGGTCCATTTGTTTTGAATTTGGGTCAATTAGCAACCAGAGAATTTATCCCACAGGCACTGCCCACTGGGTAGGTCCAGGCTAATTGAGGAATTGTGATTGGTTCCTGGGGGGTGATGTGGGAGAGAGATTGGGAGGAGAGAACAGAATATAAAGTGAGTCCCAACAGGAAGAGAGTGGGGAAGGGGTTCTGAAGCTGAGATTCAGAGACAGACTTTGAGTTGTTAGTCTTTAGGTTGTTAGGCTAGGCAATTCTTTACATCCTTTTTATATTTCCCTCTCTTATTATCTTTATCTTAGTATAATAAAGATATTAAAACTACTAACAGTCTTGTGACTTGAGTTAAATTCTATAAAAGGTGACCACAATTTTTTTATTCTTATAATTTAGTCAAACCCATTCTAAGCATTACAATTTTGGTGACCATGATGAGACATGATAAATACTTTCAATCTTCTAATTTTCTTCACTTTTTACTCTCTCTAAATTAGTTAGTAGGTAAATTCTAGAGTTCAGCGTTCTTACTCTGCTCTAAGTTGATAGAGCAGTTTAAAATAGACAAAAGAGCAGATGAGTCACAAGCTTTGGTCTGTTTCCTGTGTGGATGGGTAAGTCCCAAATTTCTTTATTTTTTCTTTTTCTCCCCTTTACTGAGAACAGCTAAGTGCTTGCTGCTGCCTGATAAGCTGGGTGTTTTTTAGCAACAATCAGTCCCCTCAGGAATTTACCTGGGGGAGAGCTTCCACTCACCCCTGATTTCCTGCCTCCCAGGAGAGATTACCCTGACCAGAACTGCAGAGTAAAAAGATTTATCTTGGTCCTAGGAGTCTGCTCATTCTTTAAGGTCTTTCCTGAGCCTCCATGAGCCTCTAACTTTTGCCTAAGTGGGAGATGGAACACTGGGGAGAGTAGTTAGTGAGAGCAGCAGTAAAGATAACTAAACTACTCCTTTAAGACTGAGAAGCTTTTAGAGCCTACTAAGGGCAGAATCCCAGCAGACCTAGCCTGTGCTCTACACTGAAACACTTTTACCCTCCCACACTGAGGTAGTGCCACTTATGTACAGGAAATAGAATTGCAGGCAATTTAATAATTAGATTTAAAAACAAATAGGCGACTAATTATGGTACTGAAAAGCATGGCCCACACTGGGAAAAAGCAATTTCCTGCCTATCTAAAACAGCTCCTATTCCTGAAGATCATTACGAAGCCTGTACATCTCACAGTTTTAGAATGTCTTTACTTAGTACTGTTCCTGACTGTACTTATACTGATATACCTTTCAATGTATCTATTCCCCACCAAGAAAAAACAATAGGAAGATAGCCTGATTTATCTCAAGACTCAGATAAAATACCTTGAGAAAAAAAAATGGAAGACATCTTGAGTAATCTCAAGACTCAGAAGGGAAATTCATCACTCTGATGCCTAAGCCTACTCAGTCTCCACCTCACTCTTTCTGATCCATTTCTCTTCCTATCTGAGGCATCTTTCATCCTGTCCAACCCACTTCTCACACCACCTCCCATCCTGTTTGAGTCCATCTCTCACTCTACTCACACTACCTCTCCCCCTATCTGACCCATCCCTCCCCCTTTCCCTATTATTACTCCTCATCCCCTCATCTACTCCATTGCAACTCAAACAAAAACCAAGCAGCAGGGATCAGAGATAATTCAATTAAAGGCCCATTACCTCTAAGAGAAGCACCCACTTACAAGTACTGAGGGAATCTAGCAAACATTAAACAACAAATGCCTTTCACTCCACAAGATATCAAAAGATTCAAGGCAAATACCCCTTCCTTTGAAGATGAGTCTACTGTAGTCATAAATAAGCTTAACCGTATTTACTGCACTTATGATCCCAGGTTGATTGATGTGGAAAATTTGCTCCAAGCCTTTCTAATGGAAAGAGAAGGAAATAAAATTGTTTCTCTTGTTAATGAGGCCCAGGGAAGGGGAGCAATGCATTGGCCAAGAAGACCCAAAATGGGACTCAAATGGGAAGAATACTTACAATTATGTCAGGCTAGGGAGGCATTCCTAAAACTAATAAGAACTTCCTCTGATAGACCTGGTACATGGACAAATTGGAAAATATAAAGGAAAACATGATGAAAGCCCCTCCCATTTTATGGATAGGCTGATTGAGCTGGGAGGTAGATATAGAGAAAGGTATTTAAGGCAAATAAGAAGACAGTTTATAAAAAACTATTATAAGGTGGATAAGGATTATTTTAAGATTAACTGTCCAAACTGGGATAATATGGAATTAAGACTAGTAGCAGTTTATGTCTTTCATGACCATGAAAAGAAATATGAAGATAATAGTGACTTAGTGGAGGTATTAAGGAAGGAAATGAAAGTATTCATAAAAAAATTGAAAAAGGAAAAGAAAATCAAGAAGTGGTCATAGCCCCTTCATAGGAATCCACAAATCAACCACTAATGGGTTACTTTTGTGAAAAAAAAGGTCACATAATGATGAACTGTAGGAAGTAGAATCAAGCATATAGAAATCATTATTCAAATGAGGCAAATCAAGACTCACACCAAAACACCCAAAATAAGGTTTGCCCACACTATACTCAGGGTGGGGAATCCCAATTAGCATGGGGGACCCCATAGCTGTAACCAAAGGAATCTGGATGAATGATAGTATTCTGGAGGGAAACAACCTCAAATTGTCTGGAGAACAATTTTAAACCTTATTAGACTTCATTGCCTTATTTATGTTAACTGTAATAGTTAGAATGGGTTTAACTAAATTATAAGATTAAAAAAATTTTCGTGGTTATCTTTTTTTTAAATATTTTATTTGATCATTTCCAAGCATTATTCATTAAAGACATAGATCATTTTCTTTTCCTCCCCCCCACCCCCCATAGCCGACGCGTAAATCCACTGGACATTACATGTTTTCTTGATTTGAACCCATTGCTATGTTGATAATATTTGCATTAGAGTGTTCATTTAGAGTCTCTCCTCTGTCATGTCCCCTCAACCGCTGTATTCAGGCAGTTGCTTTTCCTCGGTGTTTCTACTCCCATAGTTTATCCTTTGATTATGAATAGTGTTTTTTTTTTCTCCTAGATCCCTGCAAATTGTTCAGGGACATTACACCACCACTAATGGAGAAGTCCATTACGTTCGATTATACCACAGTGTATTAGTCTCTGTGTACAATGTTCTCCTGGTTCTGCTCCTCTTGCTCAGCATCACTTCCTGGAGGTTGTTCCAGTCTCCATGGAACTCCTCCACTTTATTATTCCTTTTAGCACAATAGTATTCCATCACCAACAGGTACCACAATTTGCTCAGCCATTCCCCAATTGATGGGCATCCCCTCGTTTTCCAGTTTTTGGCCACCTCAAAGAGCACAGCTATGAATATTCTTGTACAAGTCTTTTTGTCCATTATCTCTTTGGGGTACAGACCCAGCAGTGCTATGGCTGGATCAAAGGGTAGATATTCTTTTGTCGCCCTTTGGGTATAGTTCCAAATTGCCCTCCAGAATGGTTGGATCAGTTCACAACTCCACCAGCAATGAATTAATGTCCCTACTTTGCCACATCCCATCCAGCATTCATTACTTTCCTTTGCTATCATGTTAGCCAATCTGCGAGGTGTGAGGTGATACCTCAGAGTTGTTTTGATTTGCATCTCTCTGATTATAAGAGATTTAGAACACTTCTTCATGTGCTTATTAATAGTTTTGATTTCTTTATCTGAGAACTGCCTATCCATGTCCCTTGCCCATTTATCAATTGGAGAATGGCTTGATTTTTTGTACAATTGATTTAGCTCTTTATAAATTTGAGTCATTAAACCTTTGTCAGAGGTTTCTATGAAGATTTTTTCCCAATTTGTTCTTTCCCTTTGATTTTAGTTACATTGGTTTTGTTTGTACAAAAGCGTTTTAGTTTGATGTAGTCAAAATTATTTATTTTACATTTTGTGATTCTTTCTATGTCTTGCTTGGTTTTAAAGCCTTTCCCCTCCCAAAGGTCTGACATGTATACTATTCTGTGTTTACCCAATTTACTTATGGTTTCCTTTTTTATGTTTAAGTAACTCATCCATTTTGAATTTATCCTGGTGTAGGGTGTGAGGGTGTTGATCTATTCCTAGTCTCTCCCACACTGTCTTCCAATTTCCCCAACAGTTTTTATCGAATAGTGGATTTTTGTCCCCAAAGCTGGGATCTTTGGGTTTATTGTATACTGTCTTGCTGAGGTCGCTTCCCCCAGTCTATTCCACTGATCTTCCTTTCGGTTTCTTAGCCAGTACCAAATTCTTTTGATGACTGCTGCTTTGTAATAGAGTTTAAGGTCAGGGACTGCAAGGCCCCCATCATATATGTTTTTTTCATTATTTCCCGGGATATCCTTGATCCCTTGTTCTTCCAAATGAACTTTGTTATGTTTTTTTCTAAATCAGTGAAGAAGTATTTTGGTAGTTCAATGGGTATGGCACTAAATAGATAAATAAGTTTGGGTAGGATGGTCATTTTTATTATATTGGCTCGTTCTATCCATGAGCAGTCAATGTTTTTCCAATTGCTCAAGTCTAGTTTTAGTTGTGTGGCGAGTGTTTTGTAGTTGTGTTCATAGAGTTCCTGTGTTTGTCTCAGTAGATAGATTCCTAGGTATTTTATTTTGTCTAAGGTGAGTTTGAATTGGATTTCTCTTTCTAGTTCTTGCTGTTGAGGTGTGTTGGAGATATATAGAAAAGCTGATGATTTATGTGGGTTTATT
The DNA here is from genome assembly GCF_027887165.1 of Monodelphis domestica. NCBI lineage: Eukaryota > Metazoa > Chordata > Mammalia > Didelphimorphia > Didelphidae > Monodelphis > Monodelphis domestica. The sequence continues at coordinate 304,002,187 of NC_077228.1, forward strand.
TTGTATCCTGCAACTTTGCTAAAGTTGTTGATTATATCAATTAGCTTTTTGGTTGAATCTCTAGGATTCTTTAAGTAGACCATCATGTCATCTGCAAAGAGTGATAACTTGGTCTCCTCCTTGCCTATTTTGATGCCTTCAATTTCTTTTTCTTCTCTAATTGCTACTGCTAGTGTTTCTAGTACAATGTCAAATAGTAGAGGTGATAACAGGCATCCTTGTTTCACTCCTGATCTTATTGGGAAGGCATCTAGTTTATCCCCATTGCAGATGATATTAGCTGATGGTTTTAGATATATACTGTTCATTATTTTTAGGAACAACTCTTCTATTTCTATGCTTTCTAGTGTTTTTAATAGGAATGGGTGTTGTATTTTATCAAAGGCTTTTTCGGCATCTATTGAGATAACCATGTGGTTCTTGTTGGTTTGCTTGTTGATGTAGTCAATTATGTGGATGGTTTTCCTAATATTGAACCAGCCCTGCATCGCTGGTATAAATGCTACTTGGTCATGGTGGATGACCCTTCTGATCACTTGCTGGAGTCTTTTTGCTAGTATCCTATTTAAGATTTTTGCATCTATATTCATTCGGGAGATTGGTCTATAGTTTTCTTTCTCTGTTTTTGACCTGCCTGGTTTTGGAATCAGTACCATGTTTGTGTCATAAAAGGAGTTTGGTGGAACTCCCTCTTTGCTTATTATGTCAAATAGTTTGTATAGTATTGGGATTAACTGTTCTCTGAATGTTTGATAGAATTCACTGGTGAATCCATCAGGCCCTGGGGATTTTTTCTTAGGAAGTTCTTTGATGGCTTATTGGATATCATTTTCTGATATGGGAATTTTTTAAGAATTCTATTTCCTCTTCTGTTAGTCTAGGCAGTTTGTATTTTTGTATATATTCATCCATATCCCCTAAATTGGTGTATTTATTGCCATATAATTGGGCAAAGTAATTTCTAATGATTGCCTTAATTTCCTCTTCATCAGAGGTGCTGTCCCCCTTTTCATCTTTAATGTTGTTAATTTGCTTTTCTTCTTTCCTTTTTTATTTAGATTGACCTGTACTTTGTCTATTTTGTTTGTTCCTTCAAAATACCAGCTTCTTGTCTTATTTATTAAATCAATAGTTCTATCACTTTTGATTTTATTAATTTCTCCCTTAATTTTTAGGATTTCTAGTTTGGTTTTCTGCTGGGGGGTTTTAATTTGATCGCTTTTGAGTTTTTTCATTTGCATTTCCAATTGATTGATCTCTGCTCTCCCTAGTTTGTTAATATAAGCATTCAGGGATATGAATTTACCTCTGATTACTGCTTTGGCTGCATCCCAAAACGTTTGAAAGGATGTCTCGCCAATGTCATTTTCCTTAATGAAATTATTAATTGTTTCTATGATTTCTTCTTTAACTAAATGATTTTGGAGTATCATATTGTTTACTTTCCAATTGGTTTTAGATTTGGTTTTCCATGTACCATTACTAATCATTATTTTCTTTGCCTTGTGATCTGAGAAGGCTGCATTCATTATTTCTGCTTTTCTGCATTTGTGTGCTATGTTTCTGTGACCTAATGTATGGTCAATTTTTGTGAATATGCCATGTGGTGCTGAGAAGAAGGCATATTCCTTTTTATCCCTATTTATTTTTCTCCATATATCTATTAATTCTAATTTTTCTAAGATTTCATTCACTTCTTTTACCTCTTTCTTATTTATTTTTTTATTTGATTTATCTAAATTTGATAATGGTTGGTTTAAGTCTCCCACTAATATGGTTTTACTGTCTATTTCTTCCTTCAATTCTCCTAGTTTCTCCATTAGAAATTTGGGTGCTATATTATTTGGTGCATACATATTGAGTACAGATATTTCCTCATTGTCTATACTGCCTTTTTATCAGGATGTAATTACCTTCCCTATCTCTTTTAACTAGATTTATTTTTACTTTGGCTTTGTCCGATATCATGATTGCTACTCCTGCCTTCTTTGTATCAGTTGATGCCCAATATATTTGGTTCCATGCTCTTACTTTCACTGTATCTACCTTCCTCATGTGTGTTTCTTATTGACAGCATATGATAAGGTTTTGGATTCTAATCCACTCTGCTATTCGCTTGCGTTTTATGGGTGAGTTCATTCCATACACATTCAGAGTTATGATTAATAGCTGTGTATTTCCCAGCATTTTGATTTCTACTCCTGGTCCTGCCTTTTCTTCTTTCACTATTTCCTTCTATACCAATGTTTGTTTATAGTCAGTCCCCCTAGTTCCCCCCTCCTTATTTTACTTCCCTTTCTACCCCCCTCCCTTCTTATTCCTTCCCTTATTTTTCCCTGTAGACTTTTTTAAGATTTCCCCCCCACCCTCTCCCTCCCTTGTACTGCTTCCCTCCCCACCAGTCCATTTTTTACCCTTCTACTCCCCTATAAGGCACAAATCTATTCTCAGCCCAAATGTATTGGATTGTTTTTCCTCTTTGGGTCAGTTTCAAAGTACGTAAGAGTTGAGTATTTCCTATCTCCAACCTCTTTACCTTTCTAGTGTATGGATGTTCTCTCCCCTCCCGCCATGAGCTTCTTTGTGACATATAAATTTACCCCCATTTGTTTCTTTTCCCTTTTTTTTTTAGTAATAACCTCTTTTTTTAAATTTTTTAGCTCTGGTCATATATATATATATATATATATATATATATATATATATATATATATGCATATATATATATATATACACACACACCCACATGTATATGTATTTTTACATGCATATATCTATATACCTATTTATGCCTTGTCCTTTCATCCTATACAGTTTGTCACTGTTCCCTCTAAGTGTAATTCTTCTAGCTGCCCAGGTGATAGAAACAGTTTTTAAGAGTTACCAATGACCTCTTTTCTTATAGGGATACATATCTTTTTAACTTATTGAGTCTCTTTAAAAAAATGTGTTGTTTTGTTTTTTTCCCTCTTTTTAATTACCTTTTGATGATTCTCTTGAGTTCTGTGCTTGGACATCAAATTTTCTGTTCAGATCTGGTCTTTTATTTATGAATACTTGGAATTCTTCTGTTGTGTTGAATGACCATACTTTCCCCTGTAAGAATATAGTCAGTTTTGATGGGTATTTTATTCTTGGTTGTATACCTAGTTCCCTTGCTTTCCGGAATATCATATTCCATGCCTTTCGGTCCTTCAGTGTGGATGCAGCCAGATCCTATGTTAACCTCACCATGTTTCCATGGTATCTGAATGGCTTCTTCTTGGCAGCTTGTAATATCTTTTCTTTCATCTGATAGTTTTTGAATTTGGCTATAACGTTACTTTGTGTTGTCAGTTGGGGATTAAATACAGGGGGTGATCTGTGGATTCTTTCAATCTCCGCTTTCCCCTCTTGTTCTAGGATATCAGGACAGTTTTCCTGAATAATTTCCTCTAGTATTATGTCCAGGTTTGTTCTTTTGTTGTGGTCTTCTGGTAGTCCAATGATTCTTAAATTGTCTCTTCTTGAACGATTTTCTAAATCGTCTATTTTGTGAATGAGATGCTTTACATTTTCCTCAATTTTTTCATTCTTTTTGTTTTGTTTTATAGTGTCCTGCTGCCTTGTGGAGGTCACTTAATTCCAGTTGTTGTATTCTGGTTCTTAAAGATTGCATTTCATCTCTGGCTTTTTGGTCATCCTTTTCCTTCTGGTCTGATTTTCTTTGAAGATCATCTTTCATCCTCTTCACCTCGTCTTTCATCTCCTTTGCCTCATTTTCTAGCTGGTTGATTTTGCCTTTCAAGATACTATTTTCTCGTTTTAATTCAAGTGCCTCTGTTTCCAGATGACTTATCTTAATTTTTACGTTCTTTTCCCAATTGTCTTCAGCCTCTCTTAGTTGTGTTTTGAGTTCTTCCACAACCTGTATCCAATTAGCTGGGATTTCTGATTTATCGTTTGCTGATCTCTCCCCCTTTGTTCCATTTGCTGAGTAGAAGCTGTCTATTGTAGTTTCTTTCTTCTTTTTCTGTTGTTTGATCAAATTCACCCCTTCTTTACTCCCCGTATTTGTCTGTGCTCTTGTTCCTCTCATATTTTTGTTTTTTGGGGGCTTCTATCAGTCTCCCCTCTTGGAGCTTTAACAGAAGATCTCTTGTTGTAGTTTCTGAGGGAGGGTTGTTGGGGATTTCAACTTCCCTGTCCTCTGGAGGCTTTTTATAGGCTTAAAGTCTGCCAGTCAATGAGGATGGGTGGGGATCCTGGGCTTCCCTGAGTTCTGGAGACCTTTGATGGGATTAAGTTCATCTTAGTTGGGCTGGGTTTGCTCTGAGTCCTAAACTTCCTAGAAGGCAGGAGCAAATATGGAGGATCTCCAAGGCTGCCAGGTGTATGCTCCCTTTCTTGCTCCTTCCTCACCATCTTTGTTGGACACTCTGAACTTGGCCAGCCCTGCTCTCAAGCTTTGCCCTTCAGACCAGCACCTTTGCCCGCCCAGAAGTTCCCGTTGCTGCTGGAATCTCAGCTCTCTGGGTGGGAGGGGGGATGGGTCCTGGGACCTTCCTTCTGTCTTCCCCTTAAACCCGAGTACTCTCAGATTCCAACTTTTCGGGGGGTGTACCTTTTGAATTAGGTCCAGCAGGAGGGTTTCTTGGCTCTGTCTTGTTGTTGAGTTTGGTTTTCTGTCCCCTGGGAGCATTCAGTTTGTGATTGGTAAGGAAGGGTTTTCAGAGGTCTGAATTTCTGCTCCTTCTAGGCCTCTATCTTGACTCCGCCCTGCTACTCTATAATTGATCTTTTACAATTGGTTTTGTATATTTTTTATAGCTCAGATTTTCTATGAAGGTCTGAGTTTTCTCCAAAGAATGGTTGAAATTCTTTTAGTTTGTTAAATATTCATTTTTTATCTTGTATTATTATGTTCAACTTTAGTGGTTATACTATTCTTGGTTGTAAGCAGTTCCTTTGCTCTTCAAAATATTTTATTCTGTGATCTCTATTATTTTAATGTTGAAGCTGCTAATTTTGTTGTTATTCTGACTGTAGTTCTGCATTATTTAATTCTCCCACACACACACACACACACACACACACACACACACACACACACACACACACACCATGTTGCTTGTAGTATTTTATCCTTAACTATGAAGCTATGGAACTTTGTAATGATATTTCTGTGCATTTTCATTTGGGATTCTCAGTGTGGTGGTGATTCGCAAATTTTTCCAATTTCTATTATACCATCTGGTTCTAGAATTTCTGGGTAGTTTTCTTTGATGATTTTTTGGAGTATAGTGTCTAAACTTAAAAAAAAAAACTTTCTGCAACTATTTTTATTTTGTTGATCTTTTTATGTTTTCTAATTTTTCCTCAACTTCTGTCATTTGATTTTTTAGATCATTTTTAAATGCCTCCAAAAAGTCTTTTTGAGCTTATGACCATTTTTTCTTTGCTAGTTTAGAAGGTGACCTGACTTTGATCATAATTCTTCACTATCCTCATAATATCTATCAAATTGTGATTTTTTTTATTGTTTGTAAGGGCTATTAGGAGGGCAAGGAAGCCTCAGGCTCTACTCCACTATCTTCCCCCTCAGTCCAGACTTTTAAAATTTGTTCTGTAGACAGTAAGTGATGTGGAAGGGGTGTATAGAACTTTCCATTCCTTAATGACCACTATGGAAGAGGTACCTTGTGGTCCAGGGGCTCCTTAGGGAAAGGAGATACCTGTATTGATGGAAGCATCCCATTTTTAACAATATTAGAAAATAAGACAATATTTTTGTCGTCTTAGTAACTCTTGCAAGAAAAGTGGGGAATATATACTAAATTGAATAGGAAAATGTTATTATGTTCTGCATTCATGGGTGGTGTGCTCTTACCCTGAGTACAGTTATACCCAGGAAAATAAGGAAGACTTTGCAATATATATTTCCATGTTCTTCATGTTGTGTCTTCCCTTTCTTTTTTTACTTGATTTATTTTGATTTTTAATTTTATTTTCCCCCAACTACCTGTAAAACAATTTCTGACATTTTTCAAAGAATCTTGAATATCTAACTCCCTTCCTTACAGTCTCCCCTCCTCTACTGAGAGGGTAAGCAATTTCATCTAGATTCTACACATGCAATCATGTAACACATTTCCTCCTCATTAACCCTTTCATAGGAGAAAATTAAGAAAAAAATAAAGAAAGTGAAAAATGTTTTCTTTGGTCTGGATTCAGACTCCATCAGTTCCTTCTCAGGAAGCAGACAATATTTTTCATCATGAGTCTTTTGGAATATTTTTGGTTCATTATATTGCAGAGAATATCTAAGTCATTCACAAGTGTTTATTGTACAATATTCCTGTCACTTTGTATAATATTCTTCTGGTACTGCTTATTCCTCTCTGCTTCAGTTCATGCAAGTTTTTCCAGGTTTTTCTGAGCTTCTCCTCAGCTTGTCATTTCTTATAGCAAAATAGTATTTCATTGCAATCATATGTTTTAACTTAGCCATTCCCCAATTGATAAGTAAACCCCCCTGTTCCAATTCTTTGCCCTCACAAAAAGATCTGATACACACACACACACACACATATATATATATATATATATATATCATATATGATATATATATATGTTCTTTGGGAAACAAACCTAATAATGGAATTACTGGATCCAACAATATGTATTCTTTTTGCAGTCCTTTGGGCATAGGCTCAAATTGCTCTGCAGAATGATTGAATCAATTCACAATTCCCCTAATAATTCATCAGTGTCTCAGTTTTCTCATGTCCTTTATTTATTATTTTCCTTTTCTGCCATAATAGCCAATATAATAGGCATTTTAATATTCATTTCTCAAATTAATAGTGATTTATAGCATTTTTGTATGACTATAGGGGGTTTTAGTTACTTTGTCTGAAAACTTACTGTTCATATCCTTTGGCCATATATCAGTTGGGGAATGACTTGAATTCTTTTATATTCAATTCATTTCCCTGTGTTTTTTAGAAATTATGCCTTTATTTAAGATAATTGTAAAAAACATTTGCACCATTGTGATTACTGGGTATTACTCACTTTCCTCTTTATCACTATTTAGTATGTGACCACTACCTCTTCCAGTTTTTCCTCTTTTCTATCAGACTCATCCTCCTCTCTTATCCCCTTTCCCACCTAATTTCCTGTGGGAAAAAATTTTTCTATGCCCAATTGAATGTATATGGTCTTCCTTCATTGAAACAATTATGATGAAAGTAAAATTCACATGCTCACCTTCCCAGGTCCCCTATCTTTACCTCCAGTAAAGTAAAGAGAGGAAAAGTTCTCTCCTGCCTCTTTCATGTGCAATGATTTATCCCATTGTATTTCCCATATCCCTTCCTTCCAATGCATTCAAATTTTAATTTTTATATCATCCCATCATATTCAATTCACATCCTTGCTTTCCTTCTATGAATACTCCTTCTAATTTCCCTAATAATGATAAAGTTTTTAATTGTTACAAGAATCATCTTCCTGTGTAGGTATGTAAACAGTTCAACCTTATTGAATATCTTTTTATTTCTTTTTTCCTATTCATTTTTTATGCTTCTCTTGAGACTTTTATTTGAAAGTCAAATAAAAGTTCTGGTGTTTTCCTCAAGAATGTTTGACAGTTTTCTCACTGAATAGTCCTTTTTTTTCCCCAGAAGAATTATGCTGAGTTTTGCTGGAAAAATGATTCTTGGTTGAATTGCTAAATCCTTTACTCTCTGGATCATTATATTATAGGCCCTCCAGTCCTTTAATGTAGGAGCTACAAAATCTTGCATTATCCTGACTGTGGCTGCATGATATTTGAATTATTTCTTTTTGACTGCTTACAATATTTTCTCCTTGACCTGGACTTTCTGTATTATAGCTATACTATTTCCAGGAATTATCCTTTGGGAATTTCTTTCAGAAGGTGATTGGTGGAGTCTTTCCATTTCTATTTTGTTCTCTGCTTCGAGAATATCAGAGCAGTCTCTAGTCTCCCTCAATAATTTCTTGAAAGGTGATGTCTAGGCTCTTTTTTTTTATCATGGCTTTCAGGTAGTTCAATAATTTTTAAATTATCTCTCCTGGATTTATTTTACAGGTCAGTTGTTTTTCCCATCAGATGGTCCACAATTTCTTCTTTTTTAAAAATTCTTTTGACTATGTTTGATTGTTTCTTAATGTTTCATGAAGTCATTAGCTTCTACTTGCCCAAATCTAATTTTTAAGATTTCATTTTCTGGAATGATCTTTTGTACCTTCTTTTCCATTTGGCCAATTTTCCTTTTTAAAGAGTTCTTTTACCTAGTGATTTTTGCACCTCATTTTCCAAATGACCAGATCTGCCTTCTAAGAATTTCTCTTCTGTTCATTTTTGTGTATCTTTTTCCATTTAGTCAATCTTGCTTTTTAAGAAGTTATTTTCTTCAATGGATTTTTGTTTCTTTTACCAATTTGCTTACGCTGTTTCTTATGGTTTTAATTTCTTTAGTATTTCTTGTGCATCCTATATTGAGCCATTCACTCTTTTTGTATAATCTTCCCTTATTACTGATTTGATATCCCCATTTTTTCTACCTTTCTCATTTTATTTAAAAAATTTTTGAGCTTCTCTATTAATTATTTTTGGGCTTGAGAACAATTCATATTTTTCTTGGAGTATTTGGTTGGTGCAACCTACTTCATTGTCTTCTTCTCAATTTGGGTCTTCATCTTTCCTGTCACCAAAGTAACTTTTTATCTTGAGTTTTTTTTGTTTTGTTATTATTTTTTTCATTTTCCAGCCTCCTTTTTTATTTAAAAAAATCTCTTAAATTGAGCTCTATAATTGTGGTGAAGGGAGAAGTATTCCAAGCTTCAGGTTTTGTGAGAAGCTGCCTTCAGAAGTGACTCTGGGTAACTATGTGCTTTCAGTTATTTCAAAGTGGTATCATGTAAGAAGAGGTCTCTGGGCTTACGTATCTGTGAGTATCCACAAACACATTTTTCTGCTTAGAACAGTGTTCAATGTCCCCTCTACCCTTGTGGCACCAAACACTGGTGTGTTCCAGTGCTCCTCTTCACCCTAAGGTCACACTATAGGACTACTACCTGTATCTATTTATGGGTCATACAACAAAACTCTTGTACCCAGAGTCAGTAAAGGGACCCATTTAACCTCCTTCTGAGAAGTTATTCATTCCTCCTTATTAGCTGTGGCTGAATGCTCCAGAAGCCTCTACTGCCTATTCAGTTGAATCCAACGCCTATTGTCAATGAGGTGAGGCCTATTTTGGCATCCTATTTTGTGTTCCACTTCAATCTTGGTGCATTAGATCTTTTATTTCAGCCTTGTTTTGTGATGAAAAATTATTTTACCTCATATTTTGTGAGTTATTTTACACCAAAATTTGTTTTGAGATATTATCTGGTTTTTTTGAGAGTAATTTGGAAGAGATTAGGTGGGTCTATATATCTTCTCTGCCATCTTGGATCCACATATCCTCTCTCTTAAAATATTATTATTATTATTTTCTCTGAATAATTTCACATTTGTCCTGTATATATAGCTTGTTTGTACATATTTATTCTCTTATTGTCTCTCTTTGTATCCCTAGTGCTTAGCACAGTGCCTGGTCCATAGAAGCAGCTAAATAAATGTTTCTTGTCTGATTATCTTTGAAACACATATTTATATACTCTGTTCTATAAATCTCCTGGTGTACTTCTCTGTCTATTTTTCTGTGTCTGTGGGAGCTCTTATCATTCACTCAGCTATTCAACAAGTAATTATTGAACCAAAATGTTTTGCCAACTCAGTGAAGAATATAAATAAAATATAAGTTAGGGTCCATGTCCTAAAACAAACTAAACCATATTTGGAGAGATATATTCAACATAAATAACTATAATATAAATAAATATATTACAGAAAAGAATGGTTAATAGGAAGTTGAAAGGATAAATGATAAAAGATAGTGAGAGAGCCTCATTGTCTTGGTTTAAATTTCCTCACCCAGATAAATGATGTCTCAAAAAAATAAAGGAAATATCAAAATAAGAAAGGCATCACGGAACAGTGTAAAGAATACTGTCTATGTAATCAAGAACTCAGAATGAATCCCATCCCCATTGCTTTTTTAGCTATGTTACAATAATCAAGCTTCTCAGACTCTCTGATCTTCAGTCTTCTCATATTTATAATAAGAGTTATTTAGTCTTAATTATTTTCTTCAGAGACTTCTGAGATTAGTTAAGATATAAACTATTAAAAAGGAGGGACTAGTTTATAGCACCCAGCAAAATTCCCTGACCATTTAGTGAAAACTTTGCTTATTATATAACAAACCAGCATTGATAATTACTCATTGAGAAATCCCTTATTCATCATTTTCTTGGTCAAAGTGGTGAACAATTCTTTACACTTCATGGTTCTAAGATAGGGAGCCATATTTTAATTTTTAATTTTGCTTCTTCTACAGAATGGCAAAGAACCCTTGTCAAGGAGGTTATGGATTACTGGATTAATTAGAATTTATATAATTTTGAAGCATCTAGGAAGTGAAGTTTTGTGCTGTGTTTGGAGCCAGGAAAATTGAGTTTTAATCATTTTATCTCTTTCAGTTTCAGGTCTCTCTTCTGTAAAACGTGGATAATAATAGCACCTACTTCATAAAGTTATTTGAATATCAATTGGGATTAGATGTGTAATTTTGCACACCTTAGTTATATAAAAGCTAGCTATAAAAAATCATGTCTATACCCCATCATTTCCCATTAAACAGCACCTTTGAACTTCATTAATATTTTACAGAAACTGATCAGTCTGCAAGATTATACCAGCCCTGAAATTCACTTTTTTAGTACTCCCAATCTCCAATTTGAGAGGATAGAGGTAGTTCCTTCCCCTTGTTTCTTTTTTATGTATTGTCTTCCCCCATTTCATTGTGAATTCCCAGCAGGCAGAGGATAAATGTATCCTTTTTAAAAAATCCTTGGACTTCCGGTCAAGATGGTGGCTTAGAGAAAGCTAAAGTTCAGATCTGCAGAAACCCTTCCCTACCAAACCCAAACTATATGCTCCTAGGGCACCAAAATTCAAAACAAACAACAGCATAGACCCCAGGAATCCTCCTCCTGGACCTGGATCAAAAGGTACGCCCCCCCGAAAAGCCAGACCCGAGATCACTCAGACCTAAGGGATAGGCAGAAGGAAGGTCCCAGGACCCATCCCCCCCAACCCAGCACGCCGAGTCCAAGGCAGCAGAGGGAACCTCAGAGCCTCATGGCCGGCTATTCTGAAGACCCCTTCCTGAAAACAAGCTGACTCAGATGAGGGGGCACCCAATGCAAACAGCAGGGAACCAGAGAGAGATGAAGGGGTGGGGGGATCTTGTAACCCCCTGGCTGGATCCTTCCATCCAAGTCTGAGGGAATGTCCCTGCCTCAGGGCATACTCAGTTCAACACAGGGAAAGCAATTCCTGGCTTCCCGAAGAAGACAGAACAACAACTGCATGGAATGGACAATCTGACTGGGGCTAAAACCTCTGAACACCAGACAGAGATAAGAAAAGCTAGTCCTCCCCACTCAGATTGAGATGGCAAACTCCACAGAAGCACAAAAGCCCCAAAATTCCAAGAAAAACAAGAAGGAGGGGGCAACTTTGGACACATTTTATGGAGCAAAAATACAAAATACAGAGGAGAAGGGAGAGGAAAGACAAGCAAATGCTCTGAAACCTTCCAAAGGAAATGGAAACTCTCCACAAACACATGAAGAATTTGATTCGGAAAGGATCAAAAAGATGGAAGCCTTCTGGGAGGAAAAGTGGGAAACAATGCAAAAGAAATTCACACATCTACAAAACCAGTTTGAACAAACTGAAAAGGAAAACCAAGATTTAAAGGTCAGAATTAGGCAACTCAAAGACAACAAGCAAGAACTAATAAAGCAAAGCCAAAAGAACAAGAAATTAGAAGAGAACATAAAATATCTCACTGACAAGGTCATAGACTTGGAAAATGGAGGGAGAAGAGACAATTTAAGAATAATTGGACTACCAGAAAAGCCAGAAATAAACAGCAAACTCAACATCTTAATACAAGATATAATCAAAGAAAATTGCCCAGAGATCCTAGAACAAGAGGGCAATACAGGCATAGAAAGAGTTCACAGAACACCCTCTACACTAAATCCCCAAAAGACAACTCCCAGGAATGTAATTGCCAAATTCCAAAGCTTTCAAGCAAAAGAAAAAATCTTACAAGTAGCCAGAAAAAGACAATTGAGATATAAAGGAATGCCAATCAGGGTCACACAAGACCTTGCAAATTCCACTCTGAATGACCACAAGGCATGGAACATGACTTTCAGAAAGGCAAGAGAGCTGGGCCTTCAACCAGGAATCAGGTATCCATCAAACCTGACTATATACTTCCAAGGGAAAGTATGGGCATTCAACAAAATAGAAGATTTCCAAATTTTTGCAAAGAAAAGACCAGAGTTCATTGGAAAGTTCGATATTGAAAAACAAAGAGCATGGAATACCTGAAAAGATAAATATGAAGGAAAGGGAAAAGGAGAAAAATGTTATCTTTTTCTTTTACCTAAACACTCTTCTATAAGGACTATATTTATATCAATCTATGTATACTAACATGTGGGGAAAATGTAATGTGTAAATAGGGGGAAAAGAAAGACCAAATAGAATAATCTTTCTCACACAAAGATTCACACTGGAAGAGGAGGGGAAGAAAACTCCTATAAGAAGGAGAGGAAGAGAGTTTTTACTTAAACCTTACTCTCAGGGAAATCAACTCTAAAAGGGAAGAACATCCAGATCCACTGGGATCATGAATTCTATCTTACCCAACGAGGGAAGGGAGAAGGGAAAACCAAGGAAGGTAGGGGGAAGGGAACACAAAAAAGGAGGGAAGAAGATTGGGGAGTGGGGGGGGAAAAAGGGAGGGACTAGAAAGGAAAACATATCAAGGGAGGGGACTAGGGGGACTGATTTAAAGTAAATCACTGGACTAAAAGGTAGAGCTGAAGAAGAAAGGTTAGAATTAGGGAAGGATATCAAAATGCCAGGGAGTCCACAAGTGACAGTAATAACTTTGAATGTGAATGGGACAAACTCACCCAAAAAATGTAGATGAATAGCAGAATGGATTAGAATCCAAAACCCTACCATATGTTGTCTTCAAGAAACACACATGAGGTGGGTAGACACTTACAAGGTCAGAATTAAAGGATGGAATAAGACCTTCTGGGCCTAAACTGACAGAAAGAAGGCAGGAGTGGCAATCATGATATCTGATAAAGCCAAAGCAAAAATAGACTTGATCAAAAGGGATAGGGAAGGTAATTATATTTTGTTAAAAGGGACTTTAGATAATGAGGAAATATCACTAATCAACATGTATGCACCAAATAATATAGCACCCAAATTTCTAATGGAGAAACTAGGAGAATTGAAGGAAGAAATAGACAGTAAAACCATATTAGTTGGAGACCTAACCCAACCATTATCAAATTTAGATAAATCAAATCAAAAAATAAATAAGAAAGAGGAAAAAGAAGTGAATGAAATCTTAGAAAAATTAGAATTAATAGACATATGGAGAAAAATAAATAGGGATAAAAAGGAATACACCTTCTTCTCAGCACCACATGGCACATTCACAAAGATTGACTATACATTAGGTCACAGAAACATGGCAAACAAAGGCAGAAAAGCAGAAATAATGAATGTGGCCTTTTCAGATTACAAGGCAATAAAAATAATGATCAGTAATGGTACATCAAAAACCAAATCAAAAACTAATTGGAAATTAAACAATATGATACTCCAAAATCATTTAGTTAGAGAAGAAATAGAAATAATAATTTCATCAAGGAAAATGACAATGGCAAGATATCCTTTCAACCCTTTTGGGATGCAGCCAAAGAGGTAATCAGAGGTAAATTCATATCCCTGAGTGCATACATGAACCTACTAGGGAGAGCAGAGATCAATCAATTGGAAATGCAAATAAAAAAACTCGAAAGCAATAAAATTAAAAACCCCAGCAGAAAACCAAGCTAGAAATTCTAAAAATTAAGGGAGAAATTGATAAAATTGAAAGTGATAGAACTATTGATTTAATAAATAAGACAAGAACCTGGGACATTGAAAAAACAAACAAAATAGACAAAGTACTGGTCTATCTAATTAAAAAAAGGAAGGAAGAAAAGCAAATTAACAGCATTAAAGGTGAAAAGGGGGACAGCACCTCCAATGAAGAGGAAATTAAGGCAATCATTAAAAATTACTTTGCCCAATTATATGGCAATAAATACACCAATTTAGGGGATATGGATGAATGTATACAAAATACAAACTGTCTAGACTAACAGAAGAAGAAATAGAATTCTTAAATAATCCCATATCAGAAAATGAAATCCAACAAGCCATCAAAGAACTTCCTAAGAAAAAATCCCCAGGGCCCGATGTATTCACAAGTGAATTCTATCAAACATTCAGAGAACAGTTAATCCCAATACTATACATACTATTTGACATAATAAGCAAAGAGGGAGTTCCACCAAACTCCTTTTATGACACAAACATGGTACTGATTCCAAAACCAGGCAGGTCAAAAACAGAGAAAGAAAACTATAGACCAATCTCCCGAATGAATATAGATGCAAAAATCTTAAATAGGATACTAGCAAAAAGACTCCAGCAAGTGATCAGAAGGGTCATCCACCATGACCAAGTAGCATTTATACCAGCGATGCAGGGCTGGTTCAATATTAGGAAAACCATCCACATAATTGACCACATCAACAAGCAAACCAACAAGAACCACATGGTTATCTCAATAGATGCCGAAAAAGCCTTTGATAAAATACAACACCCATTCCTATTAAAAACACTAGAAAGCATAGAAATAGAAGAGTTGTTCCTAAAAATAATGAACAGTATATATCTAAAACCATCAGCTAATATCATCTGCAATGGGGATAAACTAGATGCCTTCCCAATAAGATCAGGAGTGAAACAAGGATGCCTGTTATCACCTCTACTATTTGACATTGTACTAGAAACACTAGCAGTAGCAATTAGAGAAGAAAAAGAAATTGAAGGCATCAAAATAGGCAAGGAGGAGACCAAGTTATCACTCTTTGCAGATGACATGATGGTCTACTTAAAGAATCCTAGAGATTCAACCAAAAAGCTAATTGATATAATCAACAACTTTAGCAAAGTTGCAGGATACAAAATAAGCCCTCATAAGTCATCAGATTTTCTATATATCTCCAACACAGCTCAGCAGCAAAAACTAGAAAGAGAAATCCCATTCAAACTCACCTTAGACAAAATAAAATACCTAGGAATCTATCTACTGAGACAAACACAGGAACTCTATGAACACAACTACAAAACACTCTCCACTCAACTAAAACTAGACTTGAGCAATTGGAAAAACATTAACTGCTCATGGATAGGATGAGCCAATATAATAAAATGACCATCCTACCCAAATTTATTTATCTATTTAGTGCTATACCCATTGAACTCCCAAAAAATTTCTTTACTCATTTAGAAAAAACCATAACAAAGTTCATTTGGAAGAACAAAAGATCAACGATATCCAGGGAAATAATAAAAAAAAAAACACAAATGAGGGGGGCCTTGCAGTCCCAGACCTAAAACTATATTACAAAGCAAGCAATCATCAAAACAATTTGGTACTGGCTAAGAAACAGAAAGGAGGATCAGTGGAATAGAGTGGGGGCAAGCGACCTCAGCAAGACAGTGTACAATAAACCCAAAGATCCTAGCTTTTGGGACAAAAATCCACTATTCGATAAAAACTGCTGGGGAAATTGGAAGACAGTGTGGGAGAGACTAGGAATAGATCAACACCTCACACCCTACACCAAGATAAATTCAAAATGGGTGAATGACTTAAACATAAGGAAGGAAACCATAAGTAAATTGGGTAAACACAGAATAGTATACATGTCAGAACTTTGGGAGGGGAAAGGCTTTAAAACCAAGCAAGACATAGAAAGAATCACAAAATGTAAAATAAATAATTTTGACTACATCAAATTAAAAAGCTTTTGTACAAAAAAGAACCAATGTAACTAAAATCAGAAGGGAAACAACAAATTGGGGAAAAATCTTCATAGAAACCTCTGACAAAGGTTTAATTACTCAAATTTATAAAGAACTAAATCAATTGTACAAAAAACCAAGCCATTCTCCAATTGATAAATGGGCAAGGGACATGAACAGGCAATTCTTAGCCAAAAAAATCAAAACTATTAATAAGCACATGAAGAAGTGTTCTAAATCTCTTATAATCAGAGAGATGCAAATCAAAACAACTCTGAGGTATCACCTCACACCTCGCAGATTGGCTAACATGATAGCAAAGGAAAGTAATGAATGCTGGAGGGGATGTGGCAAAGTAGGGACATTAATTCATTGCTGGTAGAGTTGTGAACTGATCCAACCATTCTGGAGGGCAATTTGAAACTATGCCCAAAAGGGAAGAAAAGAATGTCTACCCTTTGATCCAGCCATAGCACTGCTGGGTCTGTACCCCAAAGAGATAATGGACAAAAAGACTTGTACAAGAATATTCATAGCTGCGCTTTGTGGTGGCCAAAAATTGGAAAACAAGGGGATGCCCATCAATTGGGGAATGGCTGAACAAATTGTGGTACCTGTTGGTGATGGAATACTATTGTGCTAAAAGGAATAATAAAGTGGAGGAGTTCCATGGAGACTGGAACAACTTCCAGGAAGTGATGCAGAGCGAGAGGAGCAGAACCAGGAGAACATTGTACACAGAGACTAATACACTGTGGTATAATCGAATGTAATGGAATTCTCCATTAGTGGTGGTGTAATGTCCCTGAACAATTTGCAGGGATCTAGGAGAAAAAACACTATTCATAAACCGAGGACAAACTGTGGGAGTAGAAACACCGAGGTAAAGCAACTGCCTGACTACAGCGGTTAAGGGGACATGACAGAGAAGAGACTCTAAAAGAAGACTGTAATACAAATATTAACAACATGGCAATGGTTTCAAATTAAGAACACATGTGATACCCAGTGGAATCATGTGTCAGCTATGGGGGTAGGGGGAAGGAAAAGAAAATGATCTTTTTCTTTAATGAATAATGCTTGGAAATGATCAAATAAAATATAAAATTTAAAAAAATCCTCAATGCTTAGTATTGACCTTGGAATATGGGATATTTACATCTTATTGATTACTATTATGGTTTTTTTTGTTGCTGTTGTTATGATGTTTATGTCCTCATCCATTCTCTTGTTTCTTGCTTCAATGTATTTCACTAAATATTAGTTTGGGATTTAGGGTGAATCTGGTCAAGGGCACTTTGGTCGACTGAAGAGGGTCAGGTGAGAAGCTGCCTGAAGTGTTCTTTCCACCTGTTGCTGATGCATTTTGGGTGATCCTTAGCAAGGTCAGCTGCCCAGCAAAATTCGTCAAACTGATCCAGCTCTTTCATGTCGACATGACAGGGGAAGTCCTATCTGGTGGAGAGACTTCCAACCTCTTCAACATCTCCAATGGCGTGAAACAAGGCTGTGTCCTCACTCCGGTACTATTCAACCTATACTTCACTCAAGTATTATTACAACATGCTGTGATGGATCTAGACCTGGGCATCTACATCAAATACTGACTGGATGGCTCACTATTTCACCTTCGCCGCCTGACTGCAAAAACAAAGGCAACAGAGAGACTCATTCTGGAAGCTCTCTTTGCAGATGACTGTGCTCTCATGGCCCACCAAGAAAATCATTTCCAAACCATTGTGGACAGATTCTCTACCACAACAAAACTGTTTGGCCTGACTATCAGCCTCAGCAAAACAGAGGTGCTGTTCCAACCTGCACCAGGGAGGCCAACTAACCAGCTGTCCATTACAATCGACGGCACACAGCTTTCTAATGTCAACACTTTCAAGTACCTGGGCAGCACCATCGCCAACGACGGGTCCCTAGACCACGAGATCAATGCCAGGATCCAAAAAGCCAGTCAGGCACTTGGGTGGCTGCGCTGCAAAGTCCTCCAACACAGCATTGTAAGCACTGCGACGAAGCTTAAAGTGTATAACACAGTGGTCCTCAGCTCGCTCCGGTACGGCTGTGAGACATGGACACTGTACCGGAAGCACATGAAACAACTGGAGCAATTCCACCAAAGCTCCCTCCGGTCAATCATGAGGATCCGATGGCAGTCCCGAATCACCAACCAGGAAGTCCTCTACAGAGCCAACTCCACCAGCATTGAAGTCATGGTCCTCAAAACCCAGCTACGATGGTCTGGACACGTCATCCGCATGGACCCACAGCAAATACCAAGACAGGTATTCTACGGTGAACTGTCAGCTGGACTCAGGAAACAAGGTCGACCAAAGAAAAGATTCAAGGATCAGCTAAAGTCCAACTTGAAGTGGGCTGGCATTACACCAAAGGAACTAGAACTTGCTGCCTCTGACAGAAGCAGCTGGCGAACCCACATTCACCATGCAGCCACCACCTTTGAAGATGAGTGACGTTGACGTCTTGCCACTGTGCGTGAATGCCGACACCAGGCCACATCCACACCTCCCATAACAACTGGCGTTCCATGCCCCATGTGCCACAAACTCTGTGCCTCAGTCTTTGGACTTCAAAGCCACATGAGGGTACATCAATAGATGATAATGCACAAAGACTATTGTTATTCTCGGTCACCGAGAGACTACCACTAAGTTTAGGATTTGGCATGACAGAGTGGACTCTACATAAAAAAGATAAATATTCTTGAATATTGTATACAATTTTTTCTTTTTCATTCAGCATTGAATTTACAAGAAAATAAACAGTTTTTTAAAACCCCAAAATATATGTGTTCTTACATGTTATTGAAGTAATAATTCCACAATGACATTCAATAAAGACATTAAGCATCTTCTTTGTGCAAGGTACTGTATTAGATGAAGAAAGTGAATAGTAATGATATTGATCACACTGACACTTTATAAGGAAAAATGCAGCAAAGTCCAATGTGGTATATTAAGAGAAAATAAAATTGAAATCATAGCAAATACTCATATAGAACACACATTATATCTTAAGCTGGTTTCAAAAATGAAAAACAATATAGCCCTTGCCCCCAAAAGTGCTTGTAATCAATAATCCAGGTTTCCTAATGATGCTCTGAAAAGTAGGAATTCCAAAAGGACATTAATACAAATGGATATTTATTTAAGTAGTTAAAAGTTGTTTATTGCATTTTCTAAAAAGGTGGTACAGTGGAAAGAGTGTTAGGCCTTGAATCAGGAAGACCCACATTCCTGTTTTGGATAAAATACTAAATTTGTGACCCTGAGTAAATCAATTAATCTTGTTTTCCTCAGTTTCTTCATATGTAAAATGAGTTAGAGAAGGAAATGGCAAACCACTCCAATAGCTTTGTCAAGAAAACTGCAGATGGAGTCATAAAGTATTAGATATGATAGGAAATAACTAATTAATAAAAATTTTGAGGAAAAAGACTCATATGAATATTCAATTCTTTGGCATAAGTATCTTCAACAAAACCATAAATTTTGAATGGTCAAACATCAGTAAATTTTCTTAATTCCACTGTAGTGAAAAGCCAAATTTGATAGATCAAGTTAATGAGAAGAGGTCTATGATTAAGATGACACAATGTTAAGAGTTTTAATTAATTAATTCTCAAGATATACAAAACAGGGCAAGACATAAATGGGAATGGGAGTTGAAAATATCATATATTTTACTGCTACCAAAAATTAAATAAATATATTTTCTAAAACTACTAAGCTATATGCCAAATTTCCATTTTAATGAAAAAGTCCTACTAATAATCTGAATATCATGAAATGAAGCTCTTCCCTCACAATTCTAGAGTAAAGAACTCCTGTGTAAGAGAGAATTTGCAAGGCAAGCATATAACACAAAGCTGAGGACAGAAGATCTGTCAATCAAAAGGTAACCTTTCATTTGGAATTTTACCAGGAAAAACAGTTGGAGCCAAGCCAGCAGCTGAACTAGGCTGAACTTACTTCTTACCTAGGCAGAGAGAGACCTTTCTGGCTTCCAGCAGAGTGGTGGAGAAGAGAATTCTGGTTTTTGAACTAAGTTCTAGCTGCTTGTGGTTGATGGTAAAGATCCTGAAGCTTTTGCTGACTGACTGATATTGACCTGGCTAGTTAGAAGAAAGAAGAAAAATATTTGTCCTCCAAACTCTCTGACTGTCCCTGCTAGTGACTGATTGCCATTTCCCCAATATTCTTCTAACCCTCATTTTAGAGAATAGAGAAATCCCATCCCTCTTATCTCATCCTCTACCCTTGTCCTGTCTTCCCCAAATTAACCCCTTACTTGAGAAATCTAGAGAAAAGAGTATCTTCTCTAAACCTCATAGTTCACCTGGAGTTACTTAGAAGGTGGCTGACTAAAAGGGGGAGGAGAAGGGAGTTAGGAGGGAGAGCGAGGAAAAATGGGAGGTATTGAGGGAGGAGAGTACGAAAAATCTTTGATCCATTAGTCATCTATTATTGATCAATAGACACCTTCAGAAGTATCCCTCTAGTATCAATAGAAACCCCAAAAGTATCTTTATTACAGCAGAAACTCAGAAGTATCTCTCTATCTCAAGGTATTTTCTTTATTACACACCCCCCAAAAGCAAAATATTTGACCACAAAGTAGTGATTATTTCTGAATGGGAAGAGGACATCTAAACACCAAACCCTTAATCCTTCAGCAATTCTGGATATAATGCCTATTTGAAGTGAAATTTCTTAGACCCCTGTCACCTTAGTTATCCCACTAACATCTACTAGGTAATAAGGAGAATCTCGAGAATCAGACCATGATTAAGATTTGAGAAGAATGATAAGAAGGGACTGTAGAAGAGAATGAAACCTAGGGTAAAAAAATAGAGAAAGGAAGAGAGGAAAATTCAACACTAATTGCAATTAATTAGCACAACAAAGTAGAAAATGGAGGACCGATTGAGTAGTCTACTTAAAAAATACTTTAAAGTAGTAAGAAAATTTTAAATTTTATAAATTTTCAAATTATACATTTACAAATTATTAAGGAAATTAAGTTAAATTATTTTATAAAGATGTATATAACACAAAAAATCACTGTAACTATATTAAAAATAGCGAGGAAAGTCTAAGAACCTCCAGAATTTCTGAGGATAACAAACAATGAAGTAAATTAAAACACCATAAAAATAGACAGAAATTACAGAAAGAGTATATAAGTATAACCAGATAGTAGTGAATTAGACCACAGAAAGGAGTCACTCTCCAAAGCTATAGCTTCTCTGAAAAAGAACATAATATGAATAGGATGTAAAAACATAGAGGCAGAAGGAAAAATAATAAGACTTTCAAAACATATACAATAGGAATAATATGAGAGGTCTACAAAACAAGAAAACAGAAATTGAGGATAGTCTAGGAACCTTAAGTTTACCAGGAAAAAATATTGTGAAAAAGAAATATATCATGAAAAAACTGTACCAAAAATTGACCAGAAGTATTTGTAGGCAAAGTAGTTTAAATTGAGATAATATATAGAACAATAGATATAAGTCCCAAGTATAACTCATTCAGAAAGAAGAGTTAAACTTTAAAACTTTTAAACAGCAAAGAACAAATTTTTTCAGCATGCCAGAATCAAAACTTTTAAAATTACAACAAATAAAAGAAAAATTTAGACTACACAATTCTGGGGGAAAAAATCAATAGCAAGGACCCACAGAAAATGGGCCTTGCAAAACTGAAGCTAAAATCTAGGATAATAATTGAATAATCATTCCAAGGGAAACAAAAAACAAAACTGTATTTCAAGAGGCAGATAATGAGTAGTTCATTCAACATGTAAACTGTTCCAAAAGCAAAAAGTTAAACAGAGATATATGAAAATGAAAGATAAATAAATCATTTACTTTCATATGACTAGAACAGACAAGGAAACAAATTAAGGTGAAAAAATATTTCTCTTTGTTGTTTGATTTTATTTTAAAATAACATTACACATTGTTACAATGAGAATGTGCAAAGATCTTCAATGGGCTAAAAGTATAAAAAAGTCAGGGAGGAGGGGATGTGGAAAAGTGAATTTATTTCAGGGACAAGATCTCATCTATTATATCATCATTAATAAATCAATATCTCTTAAGGTAAATAATAGAGAATAAACTTGTTTGAAAGAAAGATGAAATTAGGATATGAAGGAGCCTATAATTGGTCAGTACAAAAGAGGCAGAGAAAATAGAACACTGAAGAGTAGATCCCAGAGGGCATAGTGGGAGCTTGTTGCATTGATTACAAAGGATATTATTTAATATCTGAAAGCAGTGTGAAGGAAACCTATAGAGGTAAGAGGAATGAGACAAGAGTATTATAATGAACACAAGAGCACTGGGTAAGTTGCAGGGGGGAGGGGTAGATAATTCAATATATTAGCTTCTATAAGATGAAGTCATACCTCTTGGTATTAACTTTCATTTGGGAGTTGGAAGTGCTTAAAGGCTCACAAAAGATTGATCAAGACAGTCAGAGATTCAAAGGGAGAATGACACAATATCAAAAGGGTCAAGCCATGAGGATAAAGAAAATGAATGGAACCTTAACTGTGAATAGGAGGGCTAAAAATAAAGGTAAGTTCATTGATTGGGGAAGAGATGAAAACTTGACATATTAATATAATAGCATAGTATTACTCAATAAGAAATTATTCATATCAAGAATTCATGGCAACATGGGAAAATTTATAATAACAATATAATTGACATAAAGAGAAAGACATCCACAATGACTAATAATGTAAGTGAAATGACAAATAAATTGAAAATAAATTCTGAGAAATTAAAAATGAATTTACAAAAAAAGATAATATATATCATCTCTCAGAGCAAAGAAGTTGAATAAAAATGGGATGGATATTTTTAATATATTGTCAGGCAAAGTTTCTCTCTCAGATAATTTTAATGAATTATTTTTCTTTATTACAAAGTATAATTCAGTCTATTGTAAAGATAAAAGGTCTATGTATGTATGTAGCACATACACACATAGGTGTATATATGTGCTTGCATATAACAGTTCATGCTATGCACTTATAGAAATGATTACTGGTATAGATATAGCTATAGATGTATATTATATGTGTTTTTATATTTATTTTATTAAATTCCTATTAAATCTACATATATAAAATATGTGCACATCTATACACATGTGTATAACCACCAGTATAGATTTATAGATACATTTAATATATATTCATATGCAAATGATATTCAATTTCTACCCTTTGTTCTCAAATATATGCATTTCTGCAATATCTACATGTTTATTATGTATGTGTGTGTGTGTGTGTGTGTAGCAGCTCCTGCTCCCAATCCAACCTCACAACTGGGATGTGGAGAACCTTAGGTGCAAAGAGAAAAGTTCCCTTTGATATTAGGTCACAATCACCTGCTATGCTTTCTCCTTTAAGGATTCAGAAGTGATATCCTCAACTCAATGATGAATCTAGCACCTTGATGACATAACTTCCCTGGTCATCCTTTCCAGTACTGTCTCACGTTCACTCATTTTCCTCAGCACATTGGGTAAGATGGGTGAATTGGAAAAATCTCCATCTTTCATTGCCACTTCCAGGTTCTCTCCCATGCTCCATCATTCAGGGATCTCTTTTCCTTCAAGTTTCATGTTAGTCATATCTACCACACAATCAAAATTCTGATAACTCTTGATTATAGACCCCCATTTCCTTCTGCTTCTTTCCTCAATGAGTTTTAATGTTCACTCAGAATTTTTCTTTTCCTCCAAATTCCTGCCCTCATATGGGACTTTAACATACATATTGATTCTCCTTCAAATTCCTAAACCACTTAATTTCTCATCTTATTCTTTTCCCAAGAGCTACACCTCTACTCCATTTCAGCCACACAAAGATGACCATGCCTTGATCTTGCTATTACCCAAAATGTATACCCTAGAGAGGTGGAGTCAAGATGACACCTTAAAGTCAGCAAAAGTTCAGACCTCTGAAAACCCTTCCTTACTGATTATAAACAAAATGCTCCTAGGGGACTGAAAACCAAACCTAACAGCAGGACAGAGCCAAGGAACCCTCCTGCTGGACTCAATTTAAAAGGAACACTCCCCAAAAGCCTGAATCCAAGAACACTAGGGTTTAAGGGGAAGTAAAAAGGAAGGTCCCAGGACCCCACCCCCACCTACAGTACTGAGCTTCCAGCAGTAGCTGAAATCTCTGGGTGGGCAAAGGTGCTAGCCTGTAGGGAATACTTTGTGGGCAAAGCTGTGCCAGGCTCAGGGCTTTGAACACAGGTGGTGGGGAAGCAGTTGGAGAAGAAGAGCAGAGCAGGAAGCCTAGTTCCAGCCGAGACACTCTTTATTGCCCCCCTACCCCTATCCCAAGGTTTTGGCCTCAGGGAAAATCTAGTTCTGCAACTTCAACTCTGCTGGGCTTAATCTTATCAAGCCTTAAGAGGGAAGGGAAGCTCAAGCTCCAACACCCCTCCCCCTCAGACTACTCTGAGAGCCTTGCTAATCTCCAAGGGAGAAAATTGACATAAAAGCCCAAACCCATAGATCCAACACATGATGAGAGGAGCAAGATTACAGGCAACTACAGGGGGGAAAGACGGGGCAAATATGAGCAAACAATAGAAAAAGAAAAAAAAAAGCTTCTATCCAGGCAATGCACAAAGAGAAAATTTAACAGGAAGATCAAAGAACACCAAGAAAAAACACAGAAACTCCAGCAAATTGGACACAGGCTTTGGAAGAACTCAAAATATAATTCAAAACACAATTAAGAAAGACTGAAGACAACTGGGAAAAGAACTTAAAAAGCAAGATAAGTCATCTGGAAACAGAAATAGTGTCTTGAAAGCCAAAATTAATCAGCTTGAAAATGAGGCAAAGGAGATGAAAGATGAGGCAAAGAAGATGTAAGATGACCTCCAAAGAAAATCAGACCAGAAGGAAAAGGATGATCAAAAATCCAGGGATGAAATTCAGTCTTTAAAAACCAGAATACAACAATTAGAAGCAAGTGACTTCACAAGGCAGCAGAAAACTATAAAACAAAATCAAAAGAATGAAAAAATTGAGGAAAATATGAAACATCTCATCCACAAAACAGAAGATTTAGAAAATCGTTCCAGGAGAGACAACTTAAGAATCATTGGTCTAACAAACCATGACCAAAGAAAAAGCCTGGACATCATCCTACAGGAAATTATCAAAGAAACCCCGACATTCTAGAACAAGAGGGAAAAGTGGAGATTGAAAGAATTCACAGATCACCTCCTGTACATAATCCCCAACTGACAACACCGAGGAATGTTATATCCAAATTCAAGAACTAGCAGACTAAGGAAAATATATTACAAGCTACTAAGAAGTCATTCAGATACCATGGAACTACAGTGAGGATAACATAGGATCTAGCTGCATCTACACTGAAGGACCAAAAGGCATGGAATATGATATTCCGGAAAGCAAGGGAACTAGATCTACAATCACGAATCAACTACCCAGCAAAACTGACTATATTCTTACAGGGGGAAGTATGGTCATTTAATAAAAAAGAAGAATTCCAAGCATTTGTAAAGAAAAGACCAAACCTGAACAGAAAATCTGATGCTCAAACACAGAACCCAAGAGAATCATCAAAAGGTAATTAAGAAAAGTGGGGGTGAGAGAAAAACAAAACAAAACAAAACAAAAAAAAACTTTTTTTAAGGGAATCAATAAGTTAAAATGATATGTATCCTTATAAGAAAAGAGGGTTTTGATAACTCTTAAAAATTGATATTATCACCTGGGTAGTTAGAAGAATTATACTTCAAGCAAACAGTGACAAACTGTATATGATGAAATATCAAGACATAAATATGTATAGAGATATATGTATGCATAAATATATATGTATACACACACACACACATATATATATATACACACACAACTAGAGTTAAAAAGAGGTTAATACTAAGAGAAATGGAAAAAGAAACAAAATGGGGTAAATTTATATGTCGCAAAGAAGCACATGGAGGGAGGAGAGGAGAACATCAATACACTTGAAGGATAAAGAGGTTTGATATAGGAAATACTCAATTCTTACATGCATTGAAATTGTCTAAAAGAGGGAAGAACAATAAAATCCTTTGGGTCAGAGAATTGATTTGCACCCAATAGGGAAGTAGAAGGGTAATAAATGGACTGGTGGGAAGGGAAGCAATACAAGGGAGGGAGAGGGTGGGGGTAGTTTAAAAAGACTGTAAAGAAAATAAGAGGGAACAAGAATGGAGGGGGGATAGAAAGGGAAGTAGAATAAGGGTGAGAATTAGGGGGACTGATTAAAAACAAAACACTGGTATAGAAGGAAATAGTGAAATAAGAAAGGACAGGACTAGGAGTGGAAATCAAAAGGCTGGGAAATGCACAGCTGGTAATCATAACTCTGAATGTGAATGGAATAAACTCACCCATAAAACTCAAGCAAATAGAAGAGTGGATTAGAAACAAAACCCTACCATATAGTGTCTACAAGAAACACACATGAGGAAGGTACACACATATAGGGTAAAAATAAGAGGATGGAGCCAAATCTATTGGGCATCAACTGATAAAAAGAAGGCAGGAGTCTCAATCATGACATCTGACAAAGCCAAAGTAAAAACAGATATAGTCAAAAGAGATAGGGAAGGTAATTGCATCCTGATAAAAGGCAGTATAGACAATGAGGTACTCATTAGGTACCTCACACCTAGCAGATTAGCTAAAATGACAGCAACAAAAAGTAATGAATGCTGGAGGGGATGTGGCAAATTGGGGCATTATTGCATTGCTGGTGGAGTTCTGAATTGATCCAACCATTCTGGAGAGCAATTTGGAACTATGCCCAAAGGGTGCTAAAAGACTGTCTGCCCTTTGATCCAATCATAGCACTGCTGGGTTTATATCCCAAAGAGATAATAAGGAAAAATACATGTACAAGAATATTCATAGCTGAGTTCTTTGTGGTGGCAAAAAAAATTGGAAAATGAGGGGATGCCCTTCAATTAGGGAATGACTGAACAAATTGTGGAATGTGTTGGTGATGGAATACTATTGTGCTCAAAGGAATAATAAACTGGAAGAATTCCATATGAACTTCCATGACCTCCAGGAAGTGATATAGAGTAAAAGGAGCAGAACCAAGAGAACATTGTACACAGAGACTGATACAGTGTGGTACAACTGAATATAATGGCCTTCTCCATTATTGGCAATGCAGTGATTGATCCTGAACAACCTGGAGGGATCTATGAGAAAGAACACTTTCAGAGGAAAAACTGTGGGAGTAGAAACACACAAAAAAACAACTGTTTGATTATATGGGTCAAGGGGATATGATTGGGGATGTAGACTCTAAATGAATATCCTAGTGCAAACATCAACAACATGGAAATAGGTTCTGATCAAGGACATATGTAATATCCAGTGGAATTGCCCTTTGGCTAGAGGAAGGCTTGGGGGAAGGGAGGGAGGGAAAGAATGGGATTCTTGTAACCAAGCAATAATGTTCTAAATTGACTAAATAAATTAAAAAAATAAAAATCCTGGGAAAAATATATAACCTACATTTCAAAAAATTCTGAAATCTCCATAGCTAATCAAAAGCTATGGGTTTTTAACCTCTCCTTCTACCATTACTTAAAACTTCACTTCATCTGGACCATGACCATCAGTTCCTTGATGGTTTAATTGTCTCCCAGTCCATCCATCTCCTTTTCTCTTCATCTTGACTCCTTGGTGAACCAGTTTGATACTCTACCATATTCCTTTCTTTAGTCCCTTTTCCCATTATCATATAGCTGATTATGTCCTAAAAACATTAGCCTTGGGTTATTCTGACCATTTGCCACATTCATTCCTACACACATGGTACTAAATGAAGACAGACAAAATCATGCAAATACTCTCAGCAGATGCACTACAAAATTGTGTTACATAACCAAACAGGGCCCTCATTGCTGTTAGGCCATTCTACTAAACTTCCTTTATCAACTCCTCATTCTTCTTAGTATCTCTTCCAAACTTTTTCATTATCCCTCCTCAAACCTCTTAGGTCTCTCCTTTCCTATTATCTCAGCTGAGAACTTTACATCATATTTGAAAGAAAACATGGTGGCCATTCACTCTGAACTCTCACTTCTTTCCTTTTCCTCTCCAGTTATCTTTCCAATGTGTTTTATAATTTTTTCTTCCTTCATATTTGTCTCAAAAGATTATATAACCTTACTAAGACTAACCATTCTACTTGTTGATTTCATCCCATCTGTTTCCTCTACCAAATTGTCCTCTCTGTCATCTCCACTTTTTTGCTGATTTTCAAATTCTCACTCTCCATTGGTTCATTCCCTACTCTTTGCAAATATGTCCATGTCTCTTCAATCCTAAAAAAAAACCTCACTAGATCTTTGTATTTCCACTATTGTCCTCCAACTACTTCTACCTTTTGTGGCTAAACTTCTTGAAAAGACTACCCTACAGCAGGTACTTCTCCATTCTCTCTTCATACTCTTTTCTTCTAACTTTATCATTCCACTGAAACTACTCTCTCTAAAGTAAATAGTGGTCTGTTTCCAAATCCAAGGGAATTTTCAGAATCATTATTCTCCTTAATCTCTCTGTAGCCTTGGAGATTGTTATTCACCCTCTCTTCATACCTTTTTGTTTGTAGGTTTTTAAGAAAACATTCTCTCCTCCTAATAAGTGAAGTATCTGACTCTTCTGTTTCTGTTTCCTTTGATGCATCCTCTCCCAGATCATACCTTCTAAACTTAGGTGTCTCCAGGCTTCTATCTTAAGCCTTCTCTTCTTCTATTATACTACTACTTCATTTCTGTTCCCCTTGACTTAATTACTATATCTATGTTGGTGATGCTCAAAGCTAACTTTCCTACCTATTCTCTGCTGACCCCACTTGCAAATCCAAGTGCCTCTATCATTTCAAACTATCTAGTAGACAGCTTAAATAAAACTCATTTTTTCTCCTAACCACTCCCCACTTCTACTTTCTACTATAACATATTATAATAATACTCTAAAATATAATGCTATACCTTCAGTTTCTCAGGGTCACAATTTTGGAGTCATCCTGGATTCCCCCTTTCACTCACTGCTCTCATATTCAAGCAGCTACCAAGACTTGTCAATTTGACCTTTGCAGCATCTTTTGAATATATTCCTTTCTCTCCTCTGACACTGGGTCCCCTCTAGCACAGACCTTTATTACCTCTTCCCTATATTTTGCAATAGTCTTCTACTGTGTCTGCCTGCCTCAAGTCTCTTACCTCTTAAATCCATCCCCAATTTAGCCACTAAAGTGATTTTCCTAAAGAGCAGATTTCATCATGGTTACTCACCTGCCAAATAAGCTCCAATGACTTCCTATTGACTCTAGGAGTAAACACAGATCTGTCTATTTGGCATTCAAAGCCCATCATAACCTATCTCCTTTCTATCTTTACCATTTCTTAAATCTTTCTACACAACACATACCATTTAATCCAATGACATTGGCCTCCTGGCTGTTCTATGTAGAAGATGCTCAGTCTTTTAGATCTGAGCATTCTCTCTGGCTACCTTATATTACTTCAATGCTTTTTCTTTTCTCAGATGATTAAACCCCCCTTCTTTTACATCTCAACTAAATTCCCACTTTCTACTAGAAATTTTCCACAATCTTTCTTAATTCTATTTCCTTCTGTCTATTAATTATTGAGAATTTATCCCATTTAAAGTTTGTTTTGCTTTTATTCCTTTGTTTTTTTCTTCATTAGATTATAACCTTCATGAGAGCAGGGACTGTTTTTGTCTCTTTTTCTATCCTTAGAGATTAACAATGCCTAATATATAATAGGTAATTAATAAATGTGTATTATTTGATTAGTAAATGACTGAGATTTTAGAGATAGTAGATGAGCTGAGTAATTGAGGATAAAAGAGCATAACTGATGTGATAATTATAAACAAATAAATAATTGATGACTTTAAAGAAATGTTATGTATCAAGAAATAGCCAAATAATACAAGATAATGCAAATTTTTCAAATGTCAGTAAAAATTATTTCCTCCAACTGTAATTAGCTGTTCAAGAACGAAAGTAAACTAGGAATGAGAGTGATCAGGTGAGGAAAAGCAAAAGGTCAAGGGAATCTAGTAACAGGATAGGGTAGGGAGAATATTTAAAGTCAGAACAGCATTTAGAATCTTAGAGAGAAAGGGAAATAGGTTGAAGAGTTACTGTAAGGTTGAAGAATAACTAGGAAGTGAGTAATACAGTGGAAAATATGAAAGAACAGAAAATTATTTTCATAGGAGAATTGGTGATAATATATCCTGTTAAGTTTTCTGTGTAACTATAGTAGAGTAGAGGTAGAAGCCATAAGTACTGAGGAGCAAAAATGTGAATTTAATTATTTTGAAGATTATCACTGGGGAATTAGAGGAAGGAAAATTATGAACCAGGTGCTAATATCTGGAAGAAATAAAGAAGATTGTGTCGGTTATCATAGGATTATAGCTTTTGGACAATAGGGAACTTAGAAGTCAATCTAACCTACTCATTTTACTGATGAGAAAACTGAGGACATAGTAGGGTAGATGCAGAAAAAAGGACTAAATGAGAGTAGAGATGAAATAACTAGAGATATAATTGCAAATATATGGAATTGCAAAGAAACTTAGAAGTCATCATTCCCACCTCCCAACATGATGCTTGAATCTTAAATATAGCATTAAGTCGAGTTGTTATCCAAACTACTTAAATTCACTATTTCCCACGTTGGTCCATTACATTTGGAGAAAGTTCTGTTAGAAATTTCTTCCTGATATGGAGTCATATTTGATTTCACTGATGTAGAATTTACAACAGTGGCAGTAGGGTGTAGAGGATAAAGAGTGGCTATTGGAATCAGCAACACCTGCTCACATTTAATTTCTGATAGGTACTTTCTGACTGTGAAACTGGGCAAAGCACTTAAACCTTCAGTGATCCCTGATAGCTCTCTAAAAGTATGACTTACAACTGAATTGTCAGTCACAATTGGAAAAAAAGAGAAAATTTCCATACTAGGAGTCCCACTACTATGATGAAATGTACAGTATTTTAAAAATCTCAAAAGTTTTTACCTTCATTCTACTTTTTTTTCAATCTGCCCCCAAAAGGAATTAGTTTAATCCTTTCTCCACATGAAAATACTTCAGATGTTTAGAAACAGTTATTATACACTCCCTAAATCTTTTCTTATACATTTATACACTTCCTAAATCTTCTTCAGGACAAATATCCCCAGTTCCTTCAACCATTATTTAACATGGTTTTCAAGTCATTTGATCATCCTACTTATTTAACCCATGCTGGACTACAATGTATCAGTGACCCTTCTAAAATCACATGCCTGAAAATGAACACAATCTAATGTATAGTTTCTGAGAAATAAAATTATAGTGAGACTCTCCATTCCTTTGTCTCTAATTTTCTAATGAAAAAATTAGCGCCTCGACTATGTTTTGGACGAGCTCCATTTCTTATATATTGTTGTTGGGTATTATAATTTTCTTCATTTTAAGCATTGTCATTATTTTCCCAATTCCTATCTCTATAATTTTGGTTTCTAAAGTTCTTATTTCTATATTCACTATAGTTATTTCCATAATCATTATTATAATTTCTAAAATTTCTAAAATTCTGGTTTCTATGACCATTATCCTCATTTCTATAGTTATTTCTAAAACTATTATTAAATTGCGCATTCCTTCCAATCATCTTAAGAAAGGTTCTACATTCCATCATTTTGTGGCCCTTCTTCTCACAGAAGTGGCAAGTTATTGATTTATTTGTGAATTCCCGCAAAAGGGCTATTGTCTCTCCCTTATTTTTCAATTCTCTCTTTAACATTTCAATTTCTTTCTTTAAATCTTCCACTGATGTATCGTCTTCCTCAGGTCTTTTTACACGACCTTTATAAACATAGGTTGCTACTCTCCTCAATTCTTCAAGATTCATAGAGTCCCAATTAGGACAGCTAGTTCTAAAGTAGTCTTTTACCACTGAACAACAATTCTTAACAAACTGCCTACATACTTGTCTAATGTCTCTTTCTCTGGATAAATCAAGGTCCATATATGTATTTCCTACGTCAATAAGTCTGTCCATAAACTGGGAGGGTGTTTCATCAATATCTTGTCGGGTTCTTTCAAATTTTGACCATTTTTCAGGTCTATCAGAACAAGTTCTCATGGCTGTCAATAATTCTTCTCTGGCCTGGTTTAGTTTTGTGTGGTCTAATTCAACATTTGGGTTCCAATGTGGATCTTCAGTTGGCCAATAATGTCCTCTTCTACCTAGCTTTTCATTAGCCAGAGAGACGATATTATTTTTCTCTCTCTTTGTTAATAATGCTTCTAATAAATTCTCAACATCCAACCAAGTGGGGTCAAAAGTTCTGAATATGTTCTCTAATTTTTTTATGAATAATATTGGTTCATCCTCAAATGATGGCATATCTTCCTTCAATTTTTTTTTTAAATCCTCAGGGCTAAAAGGTGTATGATGTCTCACAGATACCAAGTTTCCATCTCTATTAAAAGTGGGTACTTCCCTTAAAGGAAATAAGCTATCTGAATTATTTGGTACTCCTGTTTCTAGGCTTCTTGCTCCATTGTCAGTGATGTAAGTCTGAGAAATAGAAGAGTTGGCACATTAAAGGGAAGGGTTTGTTGTTGTCCCATAGTCACAGAAAAATCAGAGGTAGGGTATGAATTTAGGTTGGAATGTGAACTTAAAGTGGATTTTGTAGGGTGAGAAGGAGGAGCCAAGGAAGAAGTGTGAAAGGATACAGAGGTGTTTGGATTGAAGGAATCAGTAAGGTATGAAGTGGAGGCATTGGGATCAGTAGCATGCTTGGGGTGTGTACTTAGAGTTGATTGTGTGGGGTTGGAAGCATGAGCAGTGGGAGGAGTGGGTGGGTTTTCTGAGGCAGAGGAGGCAGGAGGAGGGGTGGGTTTGTTTAGAGGGTTATTGTACAGAGCAGGGTGGGACAGAGATTCTGATAATGTTCTTAACTCTCTGTTAATGCTTCTTATAAAAGCTACAATCTCTCCCTGACTTTCCTCTATAAACTCCTGTAGAGTATTTAGTTCTTCAATTTGTTGGATATTAGAGGAAGCAATTGGTTGGTTTGACAGAGAAGTGCATTCTTCAAGGAAATACAATATTAAAATTACAACAATCAAAAACTCAGGGGAAAGTAGTATGTCAATTAGATTTTGCCTTAAGTTCCATGGGATGAGCCCTTTCAGAGAGACAAGGAATTCTGTATTTATAAGATTGGTCATGGGGCTGATGAGCTAGCTGTTAAGTAAGCTGCAGACCAATGCTTGTACTAAGAAAAGAACAAAGTATTTACTGAAACTCCAGTTGTTAACTAAGTTCTGAACTGTCTGTAACTCCATATTTCTAAAGTAAACACGTGGGAAGCAGGACAAGGCCAAAAAACTTTCCCAGGTTTTTCTAGTCCTAATTTAGGAAGTTGCTAGCCAGGACCTTCTGGCCCTGTTGCTAAGATCTAAAACAGCTTGATTTAAGGAGAATCAAAAAAGTTTTTTACACACCCGTTCTTGCAGCTGTATTTTTGAAGCCAAGTTAAAAAAGAAAACAAAACTGACTAATAGAGCAAGTAATAAAGAGAGAAAGGAAAAAGATTTCACAGAAGCAAGAGATTTTTTTAATATATTTTATGTGATAATTTCCAAGCATTATTCATTAAAGACATAGATCATTTTCTTTTCCTCCCTCCACCCCCCATAGCCAATGCATAAATCCACTGGGCATTACATGTTTTCTTGATTTGAACCCATTGCTATGTTGATAATATTTGCATTAGAGTGTTCATTTAGAGTCTCTCCTCTGTCATGTCCCCTCAACCACTGTATTCAGACAGTTGCTTTTCCTCAGTGTTTCCACTCCCATAGTTTATCCTTTGATTATGAATGGTGTTTTTTTCTCTTAGATCCCTGCAAATTGTTCAGGGACATTACACCACCACTAATGGAGAAGTCCATTACGTTCGATTATACCACAGTGTATTAGTCTCTGTGTACAATGTTCTCCTGGTTCTGCTCCTCTCGCTCTGCATCACTTCCTGGAGGTTGTTCCAGTCTCCATGGAACTCCTCCACTTTATTATTCCTTTTAGCACAATAGTATTCCATCACCAACAGGTACCACAATTTGCTCAGCCATTCCCCAATTGATGGGCATCCCCTCGTTTTCCAGTTTTTGGCCACCACAAAGAGCGGAGCTATGTTACAAGGGAATCACTTTAAAAGACTGATATATATTAATTTAAGGTCGCCAAGGAATCAGCTATGTAATTCCTAAATGAAAAACTCAAGTCAGCCGTCAGCCTTTTTTGGAGTTTAATTACAACAGGAGTAAGAAAGGAATTAGAGATAGAGAGAGAGAAAAAGGGGAGAGAAGGGAATAGGGCTTAAATACCCCTTCTGTTTAGGCTGGGCCAAAAGGCCCAAGCCCTTAGATAGCTGGGGCAAAGAAAAGAGATCAGTCCCTATTACTCACGTGTCCAAAATGGAGAAACAGTCTCAGAGGCCCCCACCTTCAGCTTCCTTCAGAGCAAGCTTCCCCAGAGCCCAGGAACCACACCGACCCAAAAACTCAACCCCTCCAGTCTCCAGACCCTCCTATCTTTAAGGACACCATCCAAGTTGCCTCCCCTCAGTCCTCACATCTACCAATCACTCTTCATCAATTTCCCTGTCAATGGAGGCTCTCGCTTAACCCAGGACCGCCCAGAGGTTTCTGGCTTTTGCACATGTCTGTTGAAGGTCATATTTTTCAAATGATTAAATCTTTACTCCTTTGCTACAGCCCTTTCTAAATCCTGTTAACTTGAGTATGGTAGAGATTTATAAATAATTAAATTTTGATCTAGGCTGCAGCCCTTACTCAATCCTATTAGGACTGAATAGGGTGGAGTATCTCCATTGTATCAATTCTAAAATCAATCAAGACTCAAAGAAATTCCTGTTCTATGCTTAAGCATAGGTCAAAGTCCTTTCCATTGTTCAGCAAAGGGTTTCTGTCCTAAAGTAATCTTAAGAAGGGAAGAGAAAGAACCTCCCATGCCAATGGGGTTCCCATTCCAATAGACTATCAGTAAGAAATTTTCCAAGTATGAAATATCCCAATGGTGAAATTTCCAACATTTATAAGTCTAAGGAAATTTGAGGTTTACAATCCCCCCTGATGATCATTGGGAGACTAGTCTCCCCATTGATCATTTAACATAATCATTTTGTAGTTCTAAATTCACTTCTAACTAAAGATATACACAATATTCAATTTTCTAGGAGAAATTAGAATAGTGAGAGAGGAAATAGAAAAGAAAAGAAAGCAAAACCAATGTTTGCTAGGCGCATTGACAGAAAGCCAAATTAGGGGCAGTCCCTTTTGGCATAAATGTTAAAATAAATGTTCAATCAAAAGTTCAGTCCAATCAATCACATCCAAAGTTCATTCTTGATCTTCTTGATGAAGTGTAGGTTTTTGGCATCTTTCTGCAACAGTTCATTCTCTGGATATAAAAGTTTCAAGCTTCTTTCTTGAAGATCTTTTCTCGAACAAAATCAAAATCTTTAAAATTTTTTATAACAGTAAAATCTTAAACAAAAGTCTTGGATTTTTATAAAAATACAATCTCAAACAAAAAAAATTCAAAAATTCTTAGATTTTAAATTAAAATACAATCCCCCCTGAAGTAAGTATTTAAAAAAAATATCAAGTTTAGCTCAGAATGCAATGTTCAGTTATGGGGGTGTATGTGTCAATTATCAAAAGAATAGAAAAAATAATCAAAAACATAAGAAAAACTCAAAATAGACCTCGTATAGGTCCAGATTAAAGTAATTTCTATCCCACAAGTATGTAGGACAGAATGCAGTAATATTTCACTTAGCCATTTGTAGCCAAGACTACAGGAAGTTGCCATAATATAAGAAGGAAAGAATTAGAATTCTATTTTGATGGGGAAATGTCATTCCCTTGTCTGATTTTTTCCTTCAGAGATATAGGGAGCCAGCATGATAGTCAAGCTTTGTACTTGTTTGAGTACTTCGAAAAGAGTGTAGATACAAGGAAGTCCTACGACTTAAAACATAAGTTAAGCGTCGCAACCTTGAGTCTCACTTTAATATTTCTTGTGTGCTCTATTGGCACTATTCAGGTTTAGTCTGTGCTCCTTGTTTTTATCCCTTTTCCTGGAATCAGACACAAACATTAATCACAGTCCTATAATATTTTATCAATAAATGGCAGGTTCCCATAGTTTAAAGCTTTTAGGCATATATTGATATTATAGCAAGAGTAAATATATTAACTTGTATTACTGCAGGGAAAAAATATTAATATTAATTATGTGTACCTTCAGTACAAAAAATGAGAAAAAAATCAAATATTCTGATAAAAAAGAAAAGAAAAGAAATAAGAAAAAATAAGAAAAAAATCAGTAATTCAATATATTCTTGAGAAAAAAAACAGCATCCATTTGTCTATGGATTATTATCTCCAATTCATATGATAAGATAGAGTCACAATTCATATGATAGGATAGAGTCAATCAGTCTCAGCAGAAGATGCTTTCTTCACATGTGAGCAGTGAATCCAAGAGTCTCTTTCTCCAATCTTTATAGATGTTGGAGTAGTTAATAATATTTGGAATGGTCCTTCCCATGAAGGTTGAGTTGCTCCAGTTCGCTTGAAATTCTTGATATAAACTTTATCTCCTGGGTTCAGGTCATGCAGAGAAAAGTCTAATGGTCCAGCTTGTACTGCAGCTCCGGATTCATGAAGTTCACGTAGTTTGTGCTGTAACTCCTGTATATAGGAAGCAATAGTAATATCTCCCCCTAATAGCGATGTATAAGCTGGGGAGAAAGGCTTAGCCTGTATAGGTGGATGTCCAAAAAGCATCTCAAATGGTGAAATATGTAAGTCTCCTCTAGGCCTGCTTCTAAGATAAAATAGGGCCAGAGGGAGAATTTCAGGCCATTTTAAATGGGTCTCAGTGCATAATTTGCCAATCATAGTCTTAAGTTCTTTATTCATCCTCTCCACTTGGCCTGAGCTCTGGGGGTGATATGGAACATGGAATTTTGGAGTTATCCCCAAGCAAGAATATATTTGATTTAAGACAGAATCGGTAAAATGACTCCCTCTATCGGAGTCAATACGTGCTGGTAGGCCAAAACGAGGAATAATTTCTTTTAAAAGTATCTTTGCAACAAAATCTGCTGTGGCTCGGGTCGTAGGAAATGCTTCCGGCCATCTGGTTAGTTGATCTACAATTACTAGACAAAATTTATAACGTCCAGCCTTTGGCATTGTTATGAAATCTATCTGTAGATGTTCAAAAGGTGTGTAAGCCAGAGGACGTCCCCCAAAAGCTTTTCCACGATATGCATGTTGGTTATATGCCTGGCAGATAGGGCAGGCTGAACATACTTTAGAGGCTACAGTAGTTATACCAGGGGCTATCCATACTCTCTTGACAGAGTCCAAGATGCCCTGGGTGCCAAAATGACCATTTTTATGAATAGATTGGCAAATTTGGTTATAGAAACTTCTAGGGAGCAGGGGTTTTCCTTCAGATGACACCCATACTCCATTAATTTGTTTTGCTTTAAATTTTTGTTTCCATTTTTCCACTTCCTTTTCATTATAGGAGAGTGATAAATTTAAATTATCAGTGGTTGTTAATGTTAAAATTAATCCAGGTCCTTCTATGGCTGCTAGTTTTGCAGCGGCATCTGCTCGATCATTTCCTCTAGAGACAGGGTCAGAGCCACCTGTATGGTCAGAGCAATGAACTATAGCTAGGTCTTTAGGCAGTTTGAGAGCAGAAAGAACTTCATTAATAATTTCTGCATTAGCTATGGATTTTCCAGCTGAGGTTAAAAATCCTCTTTGGAGCCATAGCATCCCGACTGAGTGACAAATGCCGAAAGCATATCTAGAATCCGTATAAATTGTTGCCTTTTTATCCTTGGCAATTATACAAGCTTGTTTTAGAGCTATGAGTTCTGCTCCTTGAGCGCTAATGTTAGAAGGTAGTGAAGCTGACCATTCAGTGGCAAATTCTGAGACTACGGCAGCTCCAGTGTAACGTATGCCATCCCTCATAAAAGAGGAACCATCGGTAAATAAAATCAGATCTGTATTGTCTAAGGGAGTGTCCAAGAGATTATCTCGAGGCTTTTCTGCCATGGACACTAATGTTTCACAGTTATGTAGTCGTTCTCCTGAAGTAGGTAAATCTGGAAGCAAGGTGGCAGGGTTAAGAGTTGAACAGCGTTTCAAGGTAATATTTTCACTATTTAATAAGGTTATTTCATACCTTGTAATTCTCTGATCCGAGAATGTCTGTGTTCTATGTTTTACCAATAATGCTTCAATCTCATGTGGGCACATTATTGTTAATGGACATCCCAATACTAAATCAACGGTTTTTGTTACTAGTAAGGCTGTAGCAGCTACTCCTCTAAGGCATGGTGGTGCTCCTGCTGCTACTGGGTCTAGTTGGGCAGAATAATAAGCAATTGGGCGCTGAGAAGGTCCCAAAGTCTGAGTTAACACACCAGAGGCTACTCCTCTTCACTCATGCACATATAAAGTAAATGGCTTGTTGTAATCTGGGATGCCTAGAGCAGGGGCAGATATGATAGCCTTTTTTAAACCTGATAGAGCTGACAAGTGTTCAGGCTCTAATTTGAGGGGTTCAGGAACCAAATCCTTTGTTAATGCTATAAGGGGTTTAGTGATTTCCCCATAGCAAGGAATCCATTGTCTACAAAACCCTGTTGCTCCTAAAATTGCTCTCAGCTGTTTCTTAGTGGTAGGAGCACTCAATTTTTGAATGTTCTCAATTCGTTTTGGAGAAATATAACGAGCACCCGCAGTCAAGATGAATCCCAAATATTCTACTTTTTGGAGACACCATTGAACTTTATCCTTAGAGATTTTATGTCCTCTTTTGTGCAATTCCAAAAGAAGGTGTTTGCTATCTTCTTGACATGTTTTTGCATCTGTTGAAGCCAAGAGTAGATCATCTACATATTTGATTAATTTGCTATTTTTAAATGTTATATTGTCTGTGTCTTGGCTCAAAATTTGCTCAAATAAGCTCGGACTTTCGACATAACCCTGTGGCAGCCGACACCAGGTATATTGTGAGCCCTTCCAGGTGAAAGCAAAAATTTGCCTGGAGTTTTCATGTATTGGTATGGAAAAGAAAGCTGAACACAAGTCTACTACTGTAAAGTATGTAGCTGTGCTAGGAATAGATGAAATAATAGTATGTATATTAGAAACTACGGAGTGTCTCTTTATAACGTGATTATTCACTGCCCTTAGATCCTGTATGAATCTATAGATGTGCTTGCCATCGGGCCCTTTTTTTGATTTTTAATTGGCAGGATGGGCGTGTTGTATTCAGATTTGCAAGGGATTATTATTCCCTGTTCTATTAATGAGTTAATAACTGGTGTAATACCCTCAATTGCCTCCTTTGAGAGGGGATACTGAGGGATAGAAGGAGGTGGGCTAGATTTAGTTTTTATCTGCACAGGAACAGCAGATTTAAGTAAGCCTACGTCAGAAGAAGATGTGGCCCAAAGATACTCCAGTATATCTTTAGGTATTTCAAAAATGGAAGGTTCTTTTGCCTCCTGGTTTTCCGAGAGAAGTACAGGGACTAAATTTAAAGATTCCTCTGGTACTTCTAAGGATAATGAGCCATCTGGGGAGCAGGTTATTGTGGCTCTGAGTTTGCATAGAAGGTCCCTCCCCAGCAAATTTAAAGGGGAGTCAGGCATCAAAAGGAAGGAGTGTTGTACCTCTAGGGGTCCTACAGACACCATTCTAGGAGGAAGTCTTTTAACTCTTTGGGTTATTCCTGATACTCCCATTACATTCTCTGAGCCAATAGAATAACATTGTAAATCAGGTGTTCTCTTTAATACAGACCAGGAAGCTCCGGTGTCTAATAGACAATCATAATAGGTGTTACCCACTTTTAAGGTAACATGGGGTTCATTAGTATGGGGAGGGCAGTGGATAGGGACAACGGGTAGTAGGACATCAGGGTCTGGGAAATCAAAGGTTGTATCCTCTGATTCCT
Source organism: Monodelphis domestica (assembly GCF_027887165.1). Classification (NCBI taxonomy): domain Eukaryota; kingdom Metazoa; phylum Chordata; class Mammalia; order Didelphimorphia; family Didelphidae; genus Monodelphis; species Monodelphis domestica. The sequence continues at coordinate 304,042,517 of NC_077228.1, forward strand.
GTGCCCCAGCCCCCCCCCCGGGCACCATCATTGTGTTTGGGATATTCCTTGGTCACCCCCCTGAAGGGCACCTCTCTGAGGGTCATTAGTACCTCGAGTAATTTTTGGACGAGCACCATTTCTCATATATTGTTGAGTATTATCATTAAAATTTTCTTCAATTTGAGCATTGTCATTAAATTCCCAATTCCTATTTCTATAATTCTGGTTTCTAAAGTTCTTATTTCTATATTCATTATAGTTATTTCCATAGTCATTATTATAATTTCTAGAATTCTGGTTTCTATAACCATTATCATAATTTCTATAGTTATTATTTCTAAAACTATTATTAAACTGTGTATTCCTTCCAAACATCTTAAGAAAGGTTCTACATTCCATCATTTTGTGGCCCTTCTTCTCACAGAAGTGGCAAGTAATGGATTGATAATTGGATTTCTGGAGAGGGGCAATTGTCGTTGGTTCATTATCATGCCCACTTTCTAATTTAGTTATCCTATCTATTAAATATCTTATTTTTTTCTTCATTTCCTCCATGTCATCATTATTTTCTTTCTCCTTTTCTTCGTTTCCCTTTAAAACATATATAGCTGTTTTTTGCAATTCTTCAAGGTCCATATCTGACCATCTTGGGCATTGTGTTTTAAAATAATTTTTAATTGCCTTGCAAGAATTGTTTACAAATATTCTTCTAACTTGTCTTAAACTATTCTCTTTAGTTAAGTCCCAATCTAAGTATCTGTCCCCAAACTCGATAATTCTGTCCATAAATCTGTAGGGTGTTTCGTTTTCCTTTTGCTTAATTTTTTCCAGTTCCATCCACTTATCTGTACTGTCTGCACATTCCTTCATGGCCGTGAGGATGGCCTCTCTACAACGGTATAGTTGTAGATAATCCTCAGGATTATTACAGTCCCATTCGGGATCCTGAGATGGCCAATGTGCTGCATTACGCCCCCGGGTTTTGTTGACATGAGCAATTATTTTATTTTTTTCACGTTCACTTAAAAAAGCCTGTAGTAAGCTCTCAACGTCCTTGTAAGACGGATTATACTGAAAAAATATGTCTCCCTTCTTTTTTGTTACTAGAAAAGGATCTTGTTCATATGTGGGGATATTTCGTGTAAATTCATTTATTTCTTGGGGAGTAAACGGTATCCTATGTCTTAAAGTCACCACATCCCCATTTCGTCCTATTTCAGGTACTTCTCTTAGAGGAAACAGGCCTCTAGTTGGATTTTGCACCTGTGGGTCAGTTTGACAAGGACAGGTTTCTCTAGGAGGACAAGATCTCCCTTGCATTGGAATTTGGTTTTCTGTAGGAGAAGGAACATGAGAAGCTGGGATTGCAGGGGAAGGGTTTTGGGGATTAAATTCAGACAAGATTTGCACTACACGAGAGAAGCAGTCTGTTAACTGGGCTATAGGGAAGGTGTTTTCCATCTCTATTTCAGGGAAGGAAATTTCCTCATTCAAAGGTTCAGAAACAGGTCTGTTTCTGGTAGAGTGGTTGTTTGCCAATTGATCCAGTAAGAAACTTTTTATATCTTCTAATTGGGCTTGCATTTTATCCTCAATTTTTCCTAATTTATCTTCCATATTTCCCATTTTATCCTCAATATTTCCTATTTTATTCTCAATATTTCCTATTTTATCCTCAAGTTTTTCTATTTTATTCTCAATATTTCCTATTTTATCCTCAATTTTTTCTATTGTATCCTCAATTTTTTCTATTTTATCCTCAACATTTTCTATTTTATCCTCAATATTTTCTATTTTATCCTCATTTTGTTTTATTTTATCCTCATTTTGTTTTATTTTATCCTCATTTTGTTTTATTTTATCCTCAATATTTTTTATTTTTTCATCTCTAAATATAGTATTGAGGAGTACAAAAATGACAGTACCTATTAATATAAAAATTTGGAGGTATCCTTCATTCCTCAATGCCCCTACTTCTTCAGCTGCCATATAATTGTCAAAGAATGTAGTACTCATTTTTATATATATATTTTGTAATTTCACAAAACACGTGGGGAGCAGGGCAAAGCAACAAACTTTCCACAGGGTTTTTTTTTTCTCTAATCCAGGAAGTTGTTCCTTAAGGGAAAAGATATTTAGAAACAGTTCTTCCAGCCAGGACTTTAGAGTCCTGTTGCTGAGATTTAAAACAGCTGTTTTCTGTCTATCAGAGTCACACAGCTGGGAAGTATCTGAGGTCCGATTTGAACCCAGGACCTTCTGTCTCTAGGCCTGGCTCTCAATCCGCTGAGCTACCCAGCTGTCCCTTAAGATTAAAGGGAAGAAAAAGAAAAAAACTGCTGATTCCAATTTAACTTAAGGAGAAAAGAGAAAAAGTTTTTTATACTCACGTGTTCTAGCAGCTGTGTCTTTAAGCCAAGTTTTTTGTTAAAAAGAAAAAGGACTAAGTGGTGAGACGGTATAGTAAAAAGGCAAGGAATTTCAAAAGTTTTATTGAGAGGATTCTTTAGACTCCCGTGTGGTCAGCCACAATGTAACAAGGGAATCACTTTAAAAGACTGATATATATTAATTTAAGGTCGCCAAGGAATCAGCTATGTAATTCCTAAATGAAAAACTCAAGTCAGCCGTCAGCCTTTTTTGGAGTTTAATTACAACAGGAGTAAGAAAGGAATTAGAGATAGAGAGAGAGAAAAAGGGGAGAGAAGGGAATAGGGCTTAAATACCCCTTCTGTTTAGGCTGGGCCAAAAGGCCCAAGCCCTTAGATAGCTGGGGCAAAGAAAAGAGATCAGTCCCTATTACTCACGTGTCCAAAATGGAGAAACAGTCTCAGAGGCCCCCACCTTCAGCTTCCTTCAGAGCAAGCTTCCCCAGAGCCCAGGAACCACACCGACCCAAAAACTCAACCCCTCCAGTCTCCAGACCCTCCTATCTTTAAGGACACCATCCAAGTTGCCTCCCCTCAGTCCTCACATCTACCAATCACTCTTCATCAATTTCCCTGTCAATGGAGGCTCTCGCTTAACCCAGGACCGCCCAGAGGTTTCTGGCTTTTGCACATGTCTGTTGAAGGTCATATTTTTCAAATGATTAAATCTTTACTCCTTTGCTACAGCCCTTTCTAAATCCTGTTAACTTGAGTATGGTAGAGATTTATAAATAATTAAATTTTGATCTAGGCTGCAGCCCTTACTCAATCCTATTAGGACTGAATAGGGTGGAGTATCTCCATTGTATCAATTCTAAAATCAATCAAGACTCAAAGAAATACCTGTTCTATGCTTAAGCATAGGTCAAAGTCCTTTCCATTGTTCAGCAAAGGGTTTCTGTCCTAAAGTAATCTTAAGAAGGGAAGAGAAAGAACCTCCCATGCCAATGGGGTTCCCATTCCAATAGACTATCAGTAAGAAATTTTCCAAGTATGAAATATCCCAATGGTGAAATTTCCAACATTTATAAGTCTAAGGAAATTTGAGGTTTACAGCTATGAATATTTTTGTACAAGTCCTTTTGTCTATTATCTCTTTGGGGTACAGACCCAGCAGTGCTATGGCTGGGTCAAAGGGTAGATATTCTTTTGTTGCCCTTTGGGCATAGTTCCAAATTGCCCTCCAGAATGGTTGGATCAGTTCACAACTCCACCAGCAATGAATTAATGTCCCTACTTTGCCACATCCCCTCCAGCATTCATTACTTTCCTTTGCTGTTATGTTAGCCAATCTGCTAGGTGTGAGGTGATACCTCAGAGTTGTTTTGATTTGCATCTCTCTGATTATAAGAGATGTAGAACACTTCTTCATGTGCTTGTTAATAGTTTTGATTTCTTTATCTGAGACATGCCTATCCATTTCCCTTGCCCATTTATCAATTGGAGAATGGCTTGATTTTTTGTACAATTGATTTAGCTTATTATAAATATGAGTAATTAAACCTTTGTCAGAGGTTTCTATGAAGATTTTTTCCCAATTTGTTGTTTCCCTTCTGATTTTAGTTATATTGGTTTTGTTTGTACAAAAGCTTTTTAGTTTGATGTAGTCAAAATTATTTATTTTACATTTTGTGATTCTTTCTATGTCTTACTTGGTTTTAAAGCCTTTCTCCTCCCAAAGGTCTGACATGTATACTATTCTGTGTTTACCCAATTTACTTATGGTTTCCTTCTTTATGTTTAAGTCACTCACCCATTTTGAATTTATCCTGGTGTAGGGTGTGAGGTGTTGATCTATTCCTAGTCTCTCCCACACTGTCTTCCAATTTCCCCAGCAGTTTTTATCGAATAGTGGATTTTTGTCACAAAAGCTGGGATCTTTGGGTTTATCGTATACTGTCTTGCTGAGGTCGCTTTCCCCCAGTCTATTCCACTGATCTTCCTTTCTGTTTCTTAGCCAGAACCAAATTGTTTTGATGACTGCTGCTTTGTAATATAGTTTAAGGTCAGGGACTGCAAGGCCCCCATCATATGTGTTTTTTTTCATTTTTTCCCTGGATATCCTTGATCTTTTGTTCTTCCAAATGAACTTTGTTATGGTTTTTTTCTAAATCAGTGAAGAAGTATTTTGGTAGTTCAATGGGTATGGCACTAAATAGATAAATAAATTTGGGTAGGATGGTCATTTTTATTATATTGGCTCATCCTATCCATGAGCAGTTAATGTTTTTCCAATTGCTCAAGTCTAGTTTTAGTTGTGTGGAGAGTGTTTTGTAGTTGTGTTCATAGAGTTCCTGTGTTTGTCTCAGTAGATAGATTCCTAGGTATTTTATTTTGTCTAAGGTGATTTTGAATGGGATTTCCCTTTCTAGTTCTTGCTGCTGAGCTGTGTTGGAGATATATAGAAAAGCTGATGATTTATGTGGGTTTATTTTGTATCCTGCAACTTTGCTAAAGTTGTTGATTATTTCAATTAGCTTTTTGGTTGAATCTCTAGGATTCTTTAAGTAGACCATCATGTCATCTGCAAAGAGTGATAACTTGGTCTTCTCCTTGCCTATTTTGATGCCTTCAATTTCTTTTTCTTCTCTAATTGCTACTGCTAGTGTTTCTAGTACAATGTCAAATAGTAGAGGTGATAACGGGCATCCTTGTTTCACTCCTGATCTTATTGGGAATGCATCTAGTTTATCCCCATTGCAGATGATATTAGCTGATGGTTTTAGATATATACTGTTTATTATTTTTAGGAACGACTCTTCTATTCCTATGCTTTCTAGTGTTTTTAAATAGGAATGGGTGTTGTATTTTATCAAAGGATTTTTCGGCATCTATTGAGATAATCATGTGGTTCTTGCTGGTTTGCTTGTTGATGTGGTCAATTATGTGGATGGTTTTCCTAATGTTGAACCAGCCCTGCATCCCTGGTATAAATCCTACTTGATCATGGTGAATGATCCTTCTGATCACTTGCTGGAGTCTTTTTGCTAGTATCCTATTTAAGATTTTTGCATCTATATTCATTAGGGAGATTGGTCTATAGTTTTCTTTCTCTGTTTTTGATCTGCCTGGTTTTGGAATCAGTACCATGTTTGTGTCATAAAAGGAGTTTGGTAGAACTCCCTTTTTGCTTATTATGTCAAATAGTTTGTATAATATTGGGATTAACTGTTCTCTGAATGTTTGATAGAATTCACTGGTGAATCCATCAGGCCCTGGGGATTTTTTCTTAGGAAGTTCTTTGATGGCTTGTTGGATTTCATTTTCTGATATGGGATTATTTAAGAATTCTATTTCCTCTTCTGTTAGTCTAGGCAGTTTGTATTTTTGTATATATTCATCCATATCTCCTAAATTGGTGTATTTATTGCTATATAATTGGGCAAAGTAATTTCTAATGATTGCCTTAATTTCCTCTTCATCAGAGGTGCTGTCCCCCTTTTCATCTTTAATGCTGTTAATTTGTTTTTCTTCCTTCCTTTTATTAATTAGATTGGCCAGTACTTTGTCTATTTTGTTTGTTTTTTCAAAGTACCAGCTTCTTGTCTTATTTATTAAATCAATAGTTCTATCACTTTCAATTTTATTAATTTCTCCCTTAATTTTTAGGATTTCTAGTTTGGTTTTCTGCTGGGGGTTTTAATTTGATCGCTTTTGAGTTTTTTCATTTTCATTTCCAATTGATTGATCTCTGCTCTCCCTAGTTTGTTAATATAAGCATTCAGGGATATGAATTTACCTCTGATTACCGCTTTGGCTGCATCCCAAAAGGTTTGAAAGGATGTCTCGCCATTCTCATTTTCCTCGATGAAATTATTAATTGTTTCTATGATTTCTTCTTAACTAAACGGTTTTGGAGTATCATATTGTTTAATTTCCAATTGGTTTTAGATTTGGTTTTCCATGTACCATTACTGATCATTATTTTTATTGCCTTGTGATCTGAGAAGGCTGCATTCATTATTTCTGCTTTTCTGCATTTGTGTGATATGTTTCTGTGACCTAATGTATGGTCAATTTTTGAATGTGCCATGTGGTGGTGAGAAGAAGGTGTATTCCTTTTTATCCCTATTTATTTTTCTCCATATGTCTATTAATTCTAATTTTTCTAAGATTTCATTCACTTCTTTTACCTCTTATTTATTTTTTGATTTGATTTATCTAAATTTGATAATGGTTGGTTTAAGTCTCTCAATAATATGGTTTTACTGTCTATTTTTTCCTTCAATTCTCCTAGTTTCTCCATTAGAAATTTGGGTGCTATATTATTTGGTGCATACATGTTGATTAATGATATTTCCTCATTGTCTAAAGTCCCTTTTAACAAAATATAATTACCTTCCCTATCCCTTTTGATCAGGTTTATTTTTGCTTTGGCTTTATCAGATATCATGATTACCACTCCTGCCTTCTTTCTGTCAGTTGAGGCCCAGAAGGTCTTACTCCATCCTTTAATTCTGACCTTGTGGGTGTCAACCCGCCTCATGTGTGTTTCTTGAAGACAACATATGGTAGGGTTTTGGATTCTAATCCATTCTGCTATTTGTGTACGTTTTATGTATGAGTTCATCCCATTCATGTTCAAAGTTATGACTGTCATTTGTGGACTCCCTGGCATTTTGATATCCTTCCCTAATTCTAACCTTTTCTTCTTCGGCTCTACCTTTTAGTCCAGTGATTTACTTTGAATCAGTCCCCCTTGTCCCCTCCCTTCATGTTTCCCTTTTTAGTCCCTCCGTTTTTGTTCCCTCCCCTTCCCCCCTCTCTTTCCCTCCCTTTTTGTTTTCCCTCTCCCCCTCCTCCCCTTGGTTTTCCCTTCTCCCTACCCTTTTTGGGTAAGATAGGCTTCAAGATCCCAATGGATCTGGATGTTTTTCCCTCTAAGAGTTGATTTCCATGAGATTAAGGTTTAAGTAAAAAACCCTCTCTTCCTCTCCTTCTTATAGGAGTTTTCTTCCCCTCCCCTTCCCATGTGAATCTTTGTGTGAGAAAGATTATTCTATTTGGTCTTTCTTTACCCCCTATTTATACATTACATTTTCCCCACATGTTAGTATACATAGATTGATATAAATGTAGTCCTTATAGAAGAGAGTTTGAGTAAAAGAAGAAGATAACATTTTTCCCCTTTCCTTAATATTTACCTTTTCAGGTATTCCTTGCTCTTTGTTTTTTGGTATCAAACTTTCCACAGAGCTCTGGTCTTTTCTTTGCAAAAAGTTGGAAGTCTTCTATTTTGTTGAATGCCCAAACTTTCCCTTGGAAGTATATAGTCAGTTTTGCTGGGTAGCTGATTCTTGGTTGAAGACCCAGCTCTCTTGCCTTTCTGAAGATCATGTTCCATGCCTTACGATCATTCAGAGTAGAACTTGCAAGGTCTTGTGTGACCCTGATTGGCATTCCTTTATATCTAAATCGTCTTTTTCTGGCTTCCTGTAGGATTTGTTTTTTGTTTGAGAGCTTTGGAATTTGGCAATTACATTCCTGGGAGTTGTCTTTTGGGGGTTTAGTGTAGAAGGTGTTCTGTGAGCTCTGTCAGTGGCTGTATTACCCCCTTGTTCTAGAATCTCTGGGCAATTTTTTTGATTATATCTTGTATTACGATGTCGAGTTTGGTGTTTATTTCTGGCTTTTCTGGAAGTCCAATTATTCTTAAATTATCTCTTCTCCCTCTATTTTCCAGATCTGTCACCTTGTTGGTGAGATATTTTATGTTCTCTTCTAATTTCTTAGTATTTTGGCTTTGCTTTATTAATTCTTGCTCTTTTACATGATCGTTGTCTTCCAGCTGCCTGATTCTGGCCTTTAAAGCCTTGTTTTCCTTTTCAGTTTGGTCACACCGGTTTTGTAGATGCGTGAATTTCTTTTGCATTATTTCCCACTTTTCCTCCCAGAAGGCTTCCATCTTTTTGGTCATTTCTGATTCAAATTCTTCATGGGTTTGTGGAGAGTTTCTATTTTCTTTGGAAGGTTTCAGAGCATTTTCTTGTGTATTGTCTTCTATCTCCTCTGTATTTTGTATTTTGGCTCCATAGAATGTGTCCAAAGTTTCCCCTTTCTTCTTATTTTTCTTGGGATTTTGGGGCTTCTGTGCTTCTGTGGAGTTTGCCATTTCTGAATGGGGAGGATTAGCTTTTCTTATCTCTGTCTGGTGTTCAGAGGCTTTAGTCCTGGGCAGATTGTCGGTTCTATGAGCTTTCCCTGGGTTAAACTGAGTATGCCTTCAGGCAATGACTTTCACTGGAACTAGAATGGAAGGGTCGGTCCAGGGGGACACACTCTCCCCCAGTTCTCTCTGTTTCCCTGCTGCTAAGGTGCCCCCTCGACTGGGTCGGGTTGCTTTCCGGAAGTTTCCTTCAGAATAGCTGGACATGAGGCTGTTTTGTCGGCCCTGAGGGTTGCTGTTGTTTCAGAGGACCCTGCTCTCTGAGGGGGGCAGGGCTGTGGCTTCCCAGAGCCTTGGACCCTGCGCTCCTACCCCTTAGGTCTGAGTGTGATCTCAGGTTCTGGCTTTTGAGGGGGGCTGTACCTTTTGATCCAGGTCCAGGTCCAGGAGGAGGATTCCCAGGGTCTATGCTGTTGATCGTTTTGAATTTCGGCGCCTTAGATGCTTATAGTTTGAGATCGGTCGGGAAGGGTTTTCCAGAGATCTGAACTTTAGATTTCTCTAAGCTGCCATCTTGACAGGCGAAGCAAGAGATTTTACAGAAGCTTTTTGAGGGCTTTTTCACCAATTTCATGGTCAGCCATAAACTGTAATAATTAAAATAGTGGGAGAAATAAACTGTACGAGTTAAAATGGTTGAAGGCTATAAACTGTAGTGAGTAAAAATAGTGGAAGACTTAAATTGTGGTAAATATAAGAGTGGGTGAGTAAATTGTGACTTCAGAAAATATGTTTGCACTACAGTGTCTTGTTTAAAATCAAATATAAGGTGGTCACCAGGGAAATATTCCCAATTATGAATATATTCAAATCAATTGGGTTTATAGAGATTTTTAATTAATAATACAATGAGGAATCAAAGAAAGAGAGAGAGAGAGAGAGAGAGAGAGAGAGAGAGAGAGAGAGAGAGAGAGAGAGAGAGAAAAAGGAAATAAATGAGAAAGAATAGGCCAGCCCAGGGCAGCCCTGGCCAACCCAGGCCTAAGCCTTTAAGAGAAAAGATCAGTCAGTCCTTAATCACTCACCACAAGATCTGTCCAAGCAAGGATTCTAGTGACAGAGTCTCCCCAGAGGGAGTTCCAGCCAGAGTCAGCCTCCCTTGAAAGACCTCCTTAGAGATTGTCTCTCAAGAGCCTATCTATCTCAAGAGATCTTTTTTCTTACATAGGGGGTTTTCTCCTATGTCACCTCCCCTACGTTCTTCCATCTACCAATCGCAGTAGATGTTTTCCAAAGGACAGCCCTTTCTGAATTCGCAGCTGAATAGATTAATCCTTTTAGGAATCCACACCTGAGTAGGTTAGAATCTTTAAGCAAGTTTCTTACCTTTTTGTCCTGGCAAGTTTACAAGTTGCCTGGCCTTTAATAGGTACTTAGCACCCCTTTATATTAATTCTAAAAATAGGCATGGCTTAAGTATGGGTGTAAGCATTTCTCATTGTACAGCAAGGAGTTTTCTCCCCCAAAGCAGTCCTAAGTACAGGTGGAGTAGAGGTCCTCCCATTTCTGATCCAAGTAGAGGTATCACATTTTATATCTAATTAGCTTCACTGTTTAAAATGGGGAATAGTTTCAATAGGGAATTGTCCCAATAAAAAATTCCCCAAAGGGGAATTTTTAACATTCACAAGTCTGAGAAATTTCAAGATTCACAAAGTGGACAAGAGGAAATGTCTTATTAAACAAGGAAACATTTTTAATCACATGTTTTCAGAATATTCAAACAAAAAATACCTAATGATAATGGAGAATCATCTTATTAACTTTTAAAAAATGCTTTAAAATTCTACCACATTTATCTTCCAATGACCTCAATATCACCCACATTTTCTCAGCAGCTGTGTGTATATGTTGAGCTGCTTGATGGAGAATTACAATGGGAGGTATTAGGTAACTTAGTGACTGACTGGAATGGACAATCTGGCTCTTCATCATTGTCTTTTCCAGATGCTTACTCCCATTAGAGTGGCAAAGATTCTAGAAGTACTTGGTCAGAGGGACATAAAGGATGCACAGTTGTTTCTGAAGAAACTTAATTGTGCTTTTTTATTTATAGAAAAAATGTCACTTTTTTTCCTGGAAGTCTTACTTTAGTCTAGTTTGTTGTAATATCTCAGGATTTCCAATTCATGATTTTTCCACAGGACTTTGAGTTGCTATGTATGCAACTGCTTTATTCATTAGAGACAAATGATTTCTTCAAGTGGCCTAATTAATGACTGATGTATTAGTGGATAGAAAATTGGAGTTGGAGTCAGAAAAACTCCTGTTCAAATATTGCTTCAGATATTTGCTGTGTTACTTGCTCAAGACATTTAACTTCTTTCAGCTTCAGTTTCCTCAAATGCAAAATGGACATAATAATAGCAACTTCCCTATAGACTTCTTGTGAGGATCAAATGAGGTAACGTCTATATAACGTTTAGAAAAATATTGGATAGTTTTCAGGGTCATTATTCTTCATACTCAAAGAGGACCAATATGATATTATTTTGGAATCAATGAAAAGTGTGCCCAGATGTATCTGATCATACCAATATGAACTCTGCAGGCTTTACCACACACAGGTTTGGCACAATTTTCTCCTTTGAATATTTAGGATAGTGATATCTCTAAATTTGCACATTTCATGTTTCTGAAATTCTTCTTTGCTCACAGAATAATACCTTCTTTGAGGTGGGCATGCCATGCTGCTTCATCCTGTGCCAATTTCTCCCATGCCTCACAAAGTTCTTCAGAGAGATCTTGGTAGTGTTCTTGTATTGCTTCTTCTGACCTTCATGTGAGCCCTTGAGTTCTGTGAGTTCTCTTTAAAAATGTCTTTAGACTGTCTGCCCTTTGATCCAGGCATACCATTGCTGGATTTATACCTCAAAGAGATCATAGGAGAAAAGTCTTGTACAATAATATTTATAGCCATGCTCTTCGTGGTGACAAAAAAAAATTGGAAAATGAGGGGATGCCCTTCAATTGGAGAATGGCTGAACAAATTTTGGTATCTGTTGGTGATGGAATACTATTGTGCTCAAAGGAATAATGAACTGGAGGAATTCCATGTGAACTGGAACGACCTCCAGGAATTGATTCAGAGTGAAAGGAGAAAAACCAGAAGAACATTGTACACAGAGACTGAGTGATACACTGTGGTACAATCGAATGTAATGGACTTCTCTACTAGCAGCAATGCAATGATCCAAAACAACTCAGAGGGACTTGTGAGAAAGAACACTAACCACATTCAGAGGAAGAACTGTGGGAGTAGAATCTTGTAACCATGGAAAAAATATTCTAAGTTAATTAAATAAAAAGTTTCAATTAAATAAATAAATAAATATTAAATAAAATAAAAATATCTTTTAAGCAAACATGTTTGGCATTTGAACAATGTGGCCAGCCCATCAAAGTTGAACAGTCTATAGTAGAGTTTGAATGGTTGGCAGTTCAGTTGGACAAAGGGACTCAGTTTCCAATACTTCATTTTGTCTGGTGATCTTCATAATCTTCCTAAGACAATTCAGATGGAAGCAATTCAATTCCCTGCAGTGGCCCAGGTATATTATCCAGGTTTCACAGACATACACCAATGAGGTCAGCATTATGGCTCTCCATACCTTCACTTTAGAAGGCATATTGATACCTCTTCTTTCGTATTCTTTCCTTTGCCAGCTCCCGAAATACCAGTTCTGACACTTTGTGCATAAACCTTACCATCTATGTATACATCCCTGGAGAGTCCATTTTTAAGATAAGCAAACTTATTCACAATATTGCTTTATTGTAACTGATGGTTTCCCAAATAGATGCTGCTGTGGTGAACTATTGGAAAACTTCCATTTCTTTGGTATTAGTATTTGATTCATATTCTGTTACATATCAGCCTCTGAGGTTGTTACCTGTTATCTTAATGTTAAGCATTATTATATAAAAAGAGAAACCAATGCACAAAAATATATGGGAATGTTTAGAATATTTGATGTGAGCTCAGAATCTCTTAATAACTAATACTTATGTAATATTTCAGTTTGAGGAGATTTCTATGTGTTTCCTCACATGTTCTATGCAACTTTGTAGGATAGGTGCATTGGACGATGTCATTATCTAGTTTTTCTCCACTTTTCCTAGATGGATCTCTTAGAAATTACATCAATTGCATAGGGTCACAATTTTAAAACAAATAACAGAAGCACATTTGAAATGTGCTTCACATTTTTAAATTTTCTATTGTTTTTTTAAATTATACTGATGGCTTTTTAAATTATATTCCAGCCATCTCCCTTAAATGTCTCTCCCAACCCCATTGAATCTTCCCCTGTAAAGCATTTATGGAAAAATAACTGACAGAAATCATACACCAGGTCCACATCCAACATCCCCCAGTACTGTTTCTCAGCTGAGGCAAGATGTCTGGTATCAGTTCACAAGGATCATAATTTCTCATTAATATTAATCATAATTTGTCTTCCTCTTGTGTTGCTTTCATTTACATTATTATCATTATTTTGTATATTATGTCCCGGTACTGTTTACTGCTCTTGGGGTCATTTGTTACAAGACTTCCCATGTTTCTCAAAGTCCTCTACATGCGTAATTATAAAATAGCTCTGGCTCCCTCTTTGAAAGATCTAGCGAAAAATAGACAGTCATTCCAGGTGTGAATTAAAGAAAACACTATTATAATTTATTCTATATATGCATTTTCTCTTGCAAGAAAGGACAAAAGAAGGGCATAGCCAAAATTCCTGAGAAAGCCAAATATTTAATGGGTCATGCATAATTGAATAATAAATTCAGAAATTAAATAGAATTATATGAATGCTGACTTTTAGGAGACAAAAGGTGTTAGGTCTAAAGCTCTTAAGCTTTATTTGAGACTCAGCCATTCTAAAATGTTTACAACAGTGCCCCCAAATAAAATATCATTTTTTATCCATCTATAATAAAAGAGCACATGAAGTGATTCCTAAAAGTGTTGGTTTTTTGTATCTGCTGTATCATACTGCCTCACATATATGAGGTTAATGTAGCATGACCTGAAAGCCAGGAAGACCTAGGTGTAGGACCTTCCTCTGACACATCCTGCATTTGGGACCCTGGATATGCCATTTAACTTCTACTTCCCTTTTGAGGTTGCCTTTGCTAACTCTCTAAGACTAAAATAGCTGAGAAGCTGAGGCCTACAATGTGAGAAAGTTCCCTTTCCTGCATTAATCATCTATATTTCTACATCCACAGGTACAGTTAGTATCTCATTCACACACATATAAGCAAGAATATCCAGATGCTACTCTATGTCTACATTACTATCAATAAGTATATCTATTTCCATATGTGTATATAGCTATACAAATATATTCATATGTCCAAAGATAGAAATATGGATATGGATATAGGATAAGGCCTGGACCTGTGACTATACATCCACACATATATTATATATACAGATAGGCAAATATATACTTACATGTATGTATATGTGCAGGTATACATTTAGAAATAGATCCAGTTATACCAGAGCATTTAGTTTATAGAATTTGTCAATAATGGAAAAATTTGTAAAATCATTGAATGTATTTGGTTGGTTTTGATAACTTTGCTGTTATATTTTTCCTAACTTTCAGAGTCCTTTTCCTGAGAATCTTTCCCTATATAGACCTTTTTACAGATCTGCCTAAATTTTAATCTTGTAACTCTTCAAAATTTTTCCTTAGCTGCTTACAATTGTATTTCCTTTAATTTGTTATTTCTTTCTATCAAACTTCTAAGGATTCCACCAAACTCTTGCATAGAAATGTGATGTCAAGCATATCTTAATAAATAATAAATAAATAAAATAATAAATTTAATTTTTAATGAGCAGAAATATCATAGTAGTTTTAAGCTAGCAGAATCCCAACTAATAGGAGAAAATGTACAATTTAATAACAAGCTTGCCTAATGGAATAAGATGTTGAAGATTCCAAAGATATGAAAAAAAATATTGTATATACCAAAATATTCATGATAACACTTTGTGCATTTACACGAAAAGCTGTAAGTAGTCTATACTCTGGTTGAGGAATAGCTAAATGAATTTGATTTATGGATATAATACTACTAGAATAATTGGAATATATGGAATATATGAGAAATTATATTGGAATATATGAGAAATTCAAAGAAACATATAAAATACATGTAAAGGCTTGTTTGAATTGAGGCAGACTGGTGTAAAGATATATAATATATGTTATAACAATGTAAGCAAAACAAACACTAAAATGGAATCAAATGCTGCATAGATATAATGACCAATTTTGACACCAGAGAACAGATGAAGAAATAAACTTTTATCCTTTTGGCAAAACAATAGGAAATTTAGTTATGGGATACTAATCACTCTCAAGTATGACCTCTGTGTTCAATTGTTTTGTTTAACTAAGTTTCATTTTTGTAATGGAGGACTCATTGGATGGAAATAATATAGCTGGAAACATTTAAGTTGTAAAAACACACCATCATAATAAAATTGAATTTTAGAAAAATTAAAGAAGAGTAGAAAACATTTTGTAAATGCCAGGACTGTATACATATATTCCAATGGAATTAATAATAAAATCAGATTTTTGACTGGTTTAATGTCCTGTGGGCTAAGCAAGGAAATATATCTGTACTGGAAACTATGCCTGATGGCAAAGATGGAAATCCCTCCAACATTATTCTCTTAGACTTATAGAAGGTTTTATCACAACTCTAAATTGTTTGGTCTGGAGCCAAAATGGAAGGTGATAGCAGCACATGCTGCTCAAAATCAAGTAGATCAATGCCAAAAGAGAACATGTTGCAAAAAAGATTACCCAGGGAGGCCTACCATTATGTACCTATTCTGGGAAAATAGCCTATCACTTGGGGAAACATGGAAGTACATTGATAGTCATTAGATCTTTAATACCCAGGTCTAGGACAGGGATTTTGTGATCAAACATCTAGATCAGACACTGGGTTGGTGGAACTGTTCATATTACTGAGAACAGGGTTTGTTAATCCTTTCTTCTGAACTCTTTTCTTCCTCTCCCTCTCTCTTCTTGGTATATATGCCTATTCCTTTCATCTTAACAGTTTGCTTGCTTTTCTATTTATTTCTGTCTTTTTAAGTGTGATAAATGTGGTTAGCCATTGCCTTTTGATATGAAGGTGTCCTTGAATAAGTAAGGCACAGAGGGACAATAGGGAGGGGAGCACCCAGGAGGAGAGAGAAATAGATTTTATAATTTAGAATATATTTTACCTGATAAATTCTTTTTAGGATCTCAAACTGCAGAAATAGAATATTGATTCATTTTTACAACTTTCCAAGAAATACAGAGAAACTTAGACTCAGATCTTGCTAGAACTAGGGTAAGCTATAATAAGTTAACTAGCATGAGGAAATGAGAATTTAGCATTTTCCTTTTTCTTTTCCCCTTTTTACCTTGTGCCTAATTTGAAAATAAATCACACTTTAATAGAAGAGATATAAGTGGCTGACAAAAAAGTAGCCTTACCCACATACTGATGATAGTGATTAAGGTTATAATCATTTCATGGTCACCTTGCTCACCAACCCTGGGTAGCACCACTTCCTCATGTCACTGATAAATTGAGAATGCAAGAAACATTGATCTGGTAAGTTTTCTGTATACATGTGAAATTTAAAATAAAACCATATACATGAATAACCATGGCCTAAGAGCAGGTTTGTAGTTTGTAGATAAGTATGTGGGAGTGATTATTAAATATTAGGCACCAAACAACTTATGCATTTTATAAAAGATCTTTTCTAAAGGAAATGTAAAACAAATAAGCAAAAAATCCAAAACTAATTGATGTGAATTTAAGGGAGCTATATAGCATGATAGTTCCTGAGTCAGGGAAGGAATTGTTTGATTAAGAGGAAATATACCTATGGGGGAAAAATGGATTTATCTTTTGCTTTTGTTCACCTAAAGCAAATAATAAATGTGTGTGAGGCTCTGTGTTAATGTATTAGAAATATAAAGATGAAAAAATAGTTTCTTTTTCTCTTCTATTTAGTCCACTTTTCCCCTGGACAGAAAGATTTTATGGGCCCAAATGAGCCAAAAGGAAATCATGAGATGAATTGGAGAAACTCAATCAAGACTCCATACATAAAAAAATAAAAAGTAAAGCAAGGTACTGCAGAAGGAATTAAAGAGGAATGAGAGGGTTCACCACCAGGTGATATCTACCAGGAATAAGAACCTAAAGAAGCAACTCCAACAGAAAGCATAACTACACAATGAAATGGGGAACTTCAAAGGGAGCTATGATACTGGAAGCATTCCATCTGTGGAAGGTCAGGTATAGGGAGCAGGAAACAACATTCAGAAGCATCTGGAGTTAATGATAGTGAGAGAAAATCCTCTATTTTTAGGACTTTAAGTGATTGAGATTTCAGAAAAAAAAACAACCTTTGATAAAGAATTTCTTTGGTGGGTTGACTAATTTTGCAACTAGATTTTATTTTTAGAGGCTGGTAGCTAGAGAAATGATAGAACTTTGTGGATATATTCACTATTAAGAGGAAGTGATATGTATGATAATTGAGCAAAGAAATGAGAAAACTTCCAAGAAACAGTAGGAAAATCAGGAAGGTGAAGAGTACTCAAAACATAATGAGGAAAGATTCTCCAGGAGAGGGTGGCCAGAATTGTCAAAAGCTGCAGAGGTCAAAAAGGCCAGGGACTTTGAAAAGGTCTTTGAAATCAAATAATAAAATTATGATTGGGGATATAGGGTAGTTTCAGATTAGTAAGTGATAGGGCTCAAGAGACTATAACTTTTAGAAGTATTAGGGGTTGGCTAGGTAGTATAGGGTATAAAGCATCAGGTCTGGAGTCAGGAGAATTTTCTAGTTATGTGATCCAGGGCAAGACACTTATCCTCAGTTGCCTACCCCTCATCATTCTTCTTTTTTAGAAACTATAATTAGTATTAATTCTAATATAGGAGGTAAACTTTTTAAAGTTTTAAATAAAACTAGTTGAATAAATGTAAACAATGGATGTTATCAGTTTTATGAAGTGATGGTGAGGTTCTGGAGATATACTGGCTAAAATGGAATCTGTTAAGATATTGGATGTATATCTTAAATACCAAAGTCAATTGAACATATTTTAAGAATATAGAAGATCTGGGCATTTTATAGGCAGCAGGAAAGGAAATGTATAAAAAAATTGAAGGTTTTAATGAGAGTAAAGATATTCAAAAGGGCAAACTGGGAGGAGATAGGATTAAATGAAAACAAAGGCCCAGGAAAGGGAGGAAAATAATGCATCATTTTTAGAAGCAAGCTTCAACAAATTGATGTCTTTAATACACAACCTGTGATCATTTGGTAAATGTTTATTTGAATTTGGTAGTTATAATAAAAATGACTACTTATTTTAAATGGACAGTTCAAACAAAGATCAATAATATTAAGCTACTAAACTTTCTATTTATCTCAGATTAGAGGTAGAATGGTGTAACAGGAAGAATAGTGGATTTCATGTCAGGAAACATGGCTTTGTCTACACCTAGATGTATCCTTGGGGAAAAATTATTTCAAATATCTGCTTCTAATCCTGTACAAGGAGGACTAAGGTCATTTGCACCTCTAATATTTAATTAGTCCAGATATTTATTGGAAGAGTCTCTAGTTTTATGACTTAAACTTATTATCTTATAGAGCCATTTCAGTGGAAGGGGTGCTGTGCTGGTATTTGGAAAACCTGGGTAACAATCTCCTTATGCGGTAAAGGTTAAATTTAGGATTGAGACTGAATATAATAATTATTGTCACCAAGGATTTAATTTCTTAAATCCTAAATGAAACACTAAAGTCAGAATGGAGTTTTATGGTGATTTAATTACAATAGGAGGAGGAAATTAAGAGAGAAAGAGAGAGAGAGTTAACTCAAACTGCTCCTGCTCAGGCTGAGCAAGGCAGGAGTTCAAGGCCTTGGCCGAGGGCAGCCTTCCCCTGAGAGCCAAGGGAAAGGGGAGTCAGTCTTTATCACTCACCACATGACTGTCCCAAGGAAGCTGTCTGAGGGAGCTCCTCCAGGCTCGAGTTCCAGGATTGAACTGGTGCCTAGCCCTCTCCCCAGAAAGTCACAAGAACTCCAAAGGCAGTTCTCTACATCACTTCCTGCATCTTACATGTGCCAATGGTGGCTCAATCTTGGCTTAGGACAGCCCAGAGGACAGTCAGTCATTTCTGATTTGTCATTTGCTAGCATATTCCAGTGTAGTGTGGGTATATATATCCCTGGGTGCTAGACTAAGCAAGATATGGAAAATCTAAAAATCACAATGCAAAAGAGCTTTGTGATCCAGGGTTTATTTAACTTTTTTGACTCAAGCAACCCCTCTATAACATATTCTATTACTTAATAAGTCAAACAGGAATGGTCACTAAAAGTAAATCCAATGTGATTCCATACTTCTTTGGAGTTATGCTTGATTCATCATTTAATAATAAATATTATGTGACTATATTCTTAAAAGTACAAAATAATGCCATTTTCTAATATTTCTATTGTTACCTATATATTCACATATTCATAGTTTTTATTCCATCTTCATACTTTTGTTCAGAAAGTTATAACTAAAATCCAACATACAATAGAATATTTATAATCAGCCCATTTCTTTATCAAAGTTACAAATGGTAGAAAAAGCAAGAAGCTATATATATTTAAAGAAAGTTGGATCTCTTTAAAGTGATGAACTTTCAAAGTAGAAACTTCCTCTTTGAATACATAATGCACATAAAAAGGCATAATAAAGAACTATTGAAAAGAATAGACATGAAGGTGGAGCCAAGATGACTGAGAAGATATAGGAACTAATCTAATTTCTACCAAAATACCCTACAAATAGCAATACCTAAGTAGGTAATATTATGAATTTAATAGCTAAAAATAAATTCTAAAGAAGCATAATCCACAAAAAGACAAAGTGAAGTAATTGTTCAGCCCACAACAACTTAGAAAGTTGGCGCAATATATCTAGCACACCTGGGTAGAGGTAGAGCACAGTACACCAGGGCAGGCCCCATTCAGGCCCTATTGCATTAGACCCAGATGAGGAACAACAGCAAAGATTTCCAAAACTCTCAGCCACAGCTGACAAGTACGGTTGGACAACTGCTCCAGAGATTAGAGGGCTCTCTTTGTTGGTTCTAGGTGAAAGACTATCATCATATTGCCTATGAATAGAACCAGGTTAGAGTCTTGGGGCACAGTTGCAAGATGTGGAGGAGCACAAGCATACATGAGTACTTGTAGCAACAGTGAAGCAGAGGACCCTGGTCACAGTTCCAAGGGGTCAAAGGGTGCTCATGGTCACTCACAGACCAGAGCACAGGTTCAGAGAGTATTAACCACACCTCTTCTTATATCATACCACCTGTAAAAAATAAAGATACCCAGAGCCACCTCTAAAGGCAGTTGCACACAAAACCTGAAACTTGGAAAAGTTCTTCCTTCACCTTGGTTATAGAGCTCAACCTTGATAGTTTGTTTTTTTAACTAAACTAAAAGAATAGAAAAAAAAAGCTGGAAAGTGAGCAAACACCCACCAAAACAAAATGAAATTCAACATAGAAAATTATTTTGGTTACAGGGTAGACTCAAATTCAAAAGACAACAAAGTCAATACTACTGCATTCAAAGTGTCCAAGAAAAATAGAAATTGTTTTCAAGCAAAGAAAAATAAATGGAAGAACTCAACAAGGATTTAAAAATATAATAAGAGAGGAAGAAAATTTTTGGGAAAAGAAGTGAGTGACATGGGAAAATGATGAAAAAAGAGTCAAAATCTTGGTAAGGAGGCACAAAAATCCAAAGAAGAGAAGAATTTCTTTAAAAAGTAGAAATGACTGAATGAAAAAGACATTCAAAAATGCACTGAAGGGAAAAAAAAACTTCTTTAAAGACAGAATTGGCCTTTTGGAAAAGAGTTACCAAAAAATCACCAAGGAAAAGGACTCTTTACAAAGTAAAATTGGTGAAATGGAAAAGGAAGTACAAAAGTTCACTCAAGAAAATCATTTCTTAAAAATTAGAATTGAGAGTCAAAGTCAAAAGAATAAAAAAAAATAGAAGAAAATGTGAAAGAAATATCTCGTGGGGAAAAAATACAATTAACCTGAAAATAAATCCAGGAGAGATAATTTAAAATTTATTGAACTACCTGAAAGCCATGATAAAAAAAAAGATCTTAGACATCATCTTTCAAAAAATCACCAAGGAAAATTACCCTGATCTTCTAGAACCAGAGGGCAAACTAGAAATTGAATGAATCCACTAATCACCTCCTGAAAAAGAGATCCCCAAAGGAGTACTCCCAGAATATTATAGTCAAATTTCAGAATGCCAAGGTCAAGGAAATAATGTTACTAACAGTCAAAAAGAAACAATTCAAATATCAAAGAGCTACAGTCAGGATAACACAATAGTTAACAGCTTTTTCATTAAAGGATAAAAGAAACTGGAATATAAGATTCCAGAGGGCAAAAGATCTAGCATTCAACCAAGAATCACATATGGTATTTAATGGAATAGAGGATTTTGAAACATTCCTGATAAAAAGACCAAAGCTGAATCAGAAACTTGACACTTAAATAAAAGTCTCAAGAGAATCAAAAGAGGTAAATAGGAAAGAGAAATAAAAAGACATTCAATAAGTTTAACTATGTATATCCCTAATATAAGAAATAGCTTTTGTAATACCAAAGAACTTTATTATCAGGGCAGTTAGAGTTGTCATATATATAGACAGAGGGCAAGTGTGTGAGTTGAGTATGACGGTATGCCATAAAAATAAACTAAAATTAAGGTATGAGAAAGAGGAATGTATTGGGAGGAGGGGGAAGGGAAAAATAGAATGAGGAAATTGTTGCACATAAAAGAAGCATGAGAGAGCTTTTACAGGGGGAGAAGATGGGAAAAGTGGGTAGGAGAGCATCTGAACCTTACTCAAATCAGAATTGGTTCAGTGAGAGATGAACATACACAATCAACTGAATATAGAAAATTCTCTTACCCTTCAGGAGGGGGCAGAATAATAGAAGGGGAATGGGGTGGCTAGGAAAGTGGACAAATTGGGAAAAGTGGAGATCAGAAAGTAAATAAGGGTAAATAGGACAGAAAGTAATACACAGTAATCATAATGGTTCAAAAAAATTTACAAGTCTCTCTAATAAAGGCTTCTTTTTTCACATATGTAGAGAAATAATTTGAACATATAAGAATACAAACCATTCTCCAATTAACTGTTCAAAGGATATGAAAAGGCAGTTTTCAAGCAAAGTAATCAAACACTCTACAGTGATGTAAAAAAATGCTGTAAATCACTATCAATTAGAGAAATGCAAATTAAAACAACTCAGAAGTACCACTCTATACCTATCAGATTGGTTATTATGACAAAAAAGGAAAATGATAAAACTGGGGGGTAGTGGGAAAGTTGAGACATGAATGCATTATTGGGGGAGTTGTCCAAAGGGCTATAAAACAATACAAACTCTTTGATCTAGTAATACCATTACTAGGTTTGTTTCCCAAAGAGAAAAATAAAACAGAAAATGAGAAGAACCTATATGTACAAAAATATTTAAAGCAGTCCTTTTTAGGGGACAAATATTTGGAAAGTAAGTGGATACCTAATTGAGATATGACAATAAGTAATAGTATGTGATTGAAATGGAATACTGTTTTTTTCTGCAAGACATGATAAGTAAGGAAGACTTCAGAAAAACCTGGGAAGACTCATTTCAACTGAAGCAAAGTGAAATAAGACAACCAAGAAAACATTGTACAGAAAGACTTTACAATGAACTGCTGAGAATAAAAGCTATTCTCAGCAATGTAGTGATCCAAAACCGTCCTAAAGGATTCATGATAAAAAATGCCTTCTAATTCCAGAGGAAAAAAAAACAGACTGTATCTAGACCAAAGCAAATGTTTCCCTTTCTTATTTTTCCATTCAAGTTTCTTTCCACAAAAGGATTAATTTGGGGTAAAAAGTTTTACATGATTGCACACATAAAATCTATATGAGAATGCTTGCCATTTCAAGAGGAGGTGGAGAGTTTGGGGAAAGGGAGGAAGGGAGAGAATTTGAGACTCAATATTTTTTTAAATTGTCAGAAATTGTTTTCACATGAAATTTTGGGAGGGAGGTACACAACTCTAAAAAATAAAGGAAAAGAGATGAGTTGAAGGAAGTTAAACCTAAGAGCATCCTTAAAATTCTGGAATTTCTGATTTCTTCAGCTGCATAAATTCTTGTCCTGAAGTTTAGTTTTTCTTTCCTTCCATATGCCTTAATTTCTGCTAAATTCATACCCCAAACACGAGTGTTAAAATCAAAGGAGTGGTCTAAAATTTTAAAGAAAAAAAGTTAAAAATCTCTCTGCAGTCAGTCTAAGGGGAGTAACATTTTTAAAATTTTTGTTTTAGAGATACATTTTAGTTAGCTTAAGATTCTGAGATTTATAATATAATCAACGGCATGCATAAAATCACATTTTCATACAAGGGAAAACTATTTGAGCTGTGGTACTTTCTTTCTCCAAAATATTGTGGGACACCCATCCCTGTGTCTGTGATAAAGGATTTTAGAAATAAGAAACACATGAGGAAAGAATGGAAAAGTCTTTTAAAAGGTGCTTACATTTGATGGATTAAATGTCAAGAGTTTAAGGACTATATAAAGAGAATTACTGAGATATAGTCTTCATGTTCTATTACATAACTAGAAATAGTTTTGCCAGATTTAGTATTCCTGTAAAAAAGAGAGGGAGGGGATTGATAGATTGTTATATAGCAGATTTTTATATATGGGATGTTGTATGTCTAATTAAAAAACTTGATTAAATCATGAATGGGAGGAAATGACATACTTAGGTGGTCAAAATAAATGCAGAGAAATAGCATGGTATAAATGGATAAAATCAGGAAGGCCTATGTAAAATCCCAGCTCAGACACCTACTACCTATTGTAACAATAGACTCGAATCCAAGACTTCAATCCCCAGAAGTCTGTGCTCCACTTCCCCAGAATGCCCTCTAATCTCACTGAATTCTCACCTGGGTCGAGAACGAGATGGGGTATTTAAACCTGGTTGTGAATAGGCTCTGCCCTCTTTTTACTTCCACTTCAGAGCACACATGGCTCTCCACCTTGCAGGCAAGATGTTAATTGGTGTGTCTAGGCCTCTCTCTCTGGCCTAGACACGTGCTTTTCTTACTTATATATTCTTAGGTTCTCAATCTTAAATAAACCTCTAAAAAAATAATACTCCTTGCAGAGAGAAACAAATTTCTATCTTGTCTAAGTCTCCCCTAAAATTTTAATCTTTACACTATGTTACCTTGGCAGAATGTATTTAATCTCTCTCTATCTTGCTTTACTGCAAATGACTGGGTTGGGCTCTGTGGCAGCCAGGTTACTAACCTTCTGGCTCTAAATCTATGAGTTATGGTATGAAGTATCAATCAGAAAAAATATCTTAATTGCTTTGATTTTCCTCATTCATTTTTTCACTTTAATAAATTGTGATGCTTTATTGAAGGAAACTGACATAAAAAGATGAAAATGACATGCATGTTGACCCCAAACACCTTAAAAATGAATTAATTTTATCAATGCAGGGAAGTTGAAACAACTTATTTTTATGTTTTCATAGAAGGAGAAAGTATTGCTATTAAAAATCAAGTAAATATAGTACTGTCCACAGGGGGCAAAATAGTATAACATTTTTATCAATGACTTCGATTACTACAGAAGATATGCTTAGCAAATTTAAGGATTAAACTAATATAGAGGAGTAGATAATATATAGGAAAGCACCATCATAATTACAAAACTGTCAAAATTTCAAGATTGAAAGACAGAACCAAATCTAAAGACAGCATTTAATGTAAGATTGGGATAGCTAGGTGGTAGAGCATTGGTCCTGAAGTAAGGAAGACCTAAGTTCAAATTTGGCCTCAGACATTTACCTAGACACTTATGTGATCCTGGGCAAGTCAATTAACCCTATTTACCTCAGTTTCTTTATCTGTAAAATGAGCTGGATAAGGAAATGGCAAATCCCTCCAATATATTTTATCAAGAAAACTCCAAATGACATCATGAAAAATTAGACAGGACTGATATGATGCAATAACAACAACTATGAAAAATAATGTATGTAGATCCAAAAATCAAATACTTAAGTACCAAATGGGGGAGATAACAGGGTTTCAAAGGAAAGAATGCAAGACGTGGAGGTATCCTACTATCTGAGTTAGAATGCTAACCCCTCCCTTTCATATATGTGTAACCTTAGGCAAGCAAATTAAATTCAGTAGTATTCTGGACTCCCCTGGATTGAACCATTTGTTAAAATTTTAGTATGAATACTTATACCTCAGAAATCATAAGTGTTATAAATGAGGTATTAATTTATTAATTTGTTGATTGTCTAGACAATGCAGATTATTATTGTTTTAGTTGACTGTCTTTATTTCAAACATTTTGTGGGGGGGGATCTTTGTATAAACAAAGGAGAACAGCAAATGCCACTTGCAACATACTCCCTGCCTGGCATCTGTCCAGCCTCCAAGGATGAGCAAAATAAGTATACAATATAGAACAAAGGCCGTCATGCTTAATTAGAGACTGAAGCTATGGCTGATCATAGACTGACTGACTGAGGAAGAAAGATATAGTGTACAGAAGGGAATGGAGCAAGTCTGAATCAGAGTTGTGGAGCTGGTCAAGGCAGATCTGGTGGTCATAGGTTGGACATATCTTCAAAGAAACTGCACTCAGATTGCCAAACACAGCTTTAGAAATGAAGTCACTAGTTACTTCAGCTGTGCTCAAGGCCTGGCTGGGGTGCCATCAAGTCAATGTCACTTATGTTCCTGGCTAGCTACACACTAGTGGTGAAGAGTCCCAAATTAATTCTCCAAAAGTCATTCCTGTCAGGGGCAAAGTGGTAGGTGCCCCTCAACCACTACCCAATACCCAATAGGGATGGTGGCATCACTTGAGGCAGCCCTGAAGACCTACACACAGCCATAGCAGGGAGGCAGGCAAGCACCCACATTGTATTTTAAAATGAATAGTGCATAAATCCAGACAAATAAATGTTGAACCTTTACCAGAATACCAGTGAAACATCAGTTTCCTCAGTCAGAAGCTTGACTAGACATAACTTTTTTGATCCGGTGGCATTACTACATGATTACTACATCATGAAAAAGACCATCTGCCTATATAAAGATGAAGCTTTTCTAAGCTGCATTAGTAAAAGTACAGTGTTCAGAATATTGTCCATGATAGTCCTACTATACTCTGACTAATAAGAATACTGTTTGATTCTTGATAAGAAAACTGAAGAACTGGAATATGTCTAAAGGAAGGTAATCAGGTAATCAGAAAACTATAGTTGTCTTCAAATATTTAAAAGTCTATCACATAAAGATGGACTAGACTCTGTGTAGCCACAAGTGATGATAAAGCAATTCACTCATTTTACACAAAAGGAAAGTCATGCCAGAGATGTTAAATGAATTATTCAAGGTTGCAGAAGTATTAAATTGAAGAACTGGGATTTGAACTCAGGTACTTAGAGAGTACAAGTTTAAAGTCCTTTAAACTACATCATTTTGCAAAAATAGTATTCTTGAATGTGATGTGAAAAGAATCAAATTTCATTTCACTATAAAAAAGGACTTTTTAATGAATTTTCAAAAAAATTAGGGAGGCTGAAATAATAATAATGATCCCCCCATTACTAGAAGTATTAGAATATTTGCAAAATTGAGTTGAATCTTGACAGACAGTCTCTAAGATAAATTGTAAGGTCATTCTTTCATTGGTTAGGAAAGCAGATTACATAATACTAAGTTCCCTTTCAGCTAAAGGATTCTAGTAGTCTACATCATTTTCCTTGTTCTTCATTATGAAGACATGATCATACACTTTGGAGTAGTAAATGTGAAAAGCTCATAAAAGTATGTTCTGCCAAATCAGAAAACACTTAAACTGTCAAAAAAAGTTCTATATGTCATTGAAAATTCTTCCATTGTCCCACCTGAATGACAGTTGCATCTGTCATGCAGCCATTATTTCAGTGAGGGGATAAATCAGGTTAATATTTGAATTCACCATTGAGAATTCTTTGCTCATTCTAATATATCATTTTGAGAGCCTCCTTCAGGCTGAATGCAATATAGATCATCTTTTTAGGATGGCAAAACAAAGCTATGATCATTTTTATGACCTCTTAATGTCCTTCAAAGATCATTTAGATTTCACATGACACACCTTTGCAAAACATAAATTCATCTTAAATAAGTTCTCTGATTCGGAAATAGTCTCATCTACCAGGGAGAAGAAAAGCAAAAATCAAACAAAAAAGCACTCGGGCTTTAGGCAAGTGCTAAGTTAGGAAACTCAAGCATGTCTTGTTTTTCAAATGTTTGCCTTAAGTGGGTCTTAGATCATCGGGTTTGAGGAAGCCTGTGGCAGAATGTTTATGCTGTACCTAATGGATTGGTTAAGAAACTGACCTAAAGCACAGGCTAATCTTACATCTACATGCTTACCATGGCCACATACATTTAAAGATGTATGTGCGTGCAGAAACTGTTATGTGAGAGTACGGAGAAGAGTAAGGTACCTGTAAAAATTCTTATAGAGAATAAGATTTGGATCACTTCAATTGCCTCTCCCTTCTCTTTAGTTTTCCTAGTGCCCTTTCTACCCCTCCCCTCTCCAGAAGGGAGAATGCTGGAGGCTGAGGGGCTGAGGACTCAGTGCTTGAACGGTCGGCTTCAGTCTCTGCTGTACTTGCGTTCTCCTCCTCCTAGTGTCACTGCTGCAGCCTTGAATGCTGGCTCCTTGTTCCCTCTGCTGCCTCCGTGCTCCAGCGCAAACCTGTCTGGAAAACCAACGCAGCAGAGGCAGAGGCGGGTGGCGGGAGGAGAAGTTCTCTAGGCAAAGTCTCTGAGTGGCATTGGCTCGGGAAGTTTTCACGTCATTTGCTTTCCTTCTCCTCCCTCCCTCAGCCTCCCCCTGCCTTGCCACCCCCCGCCCCCCGCCGCGAACCCGGAGCGCCCATGGAGCAGGTGGTGAAGAGGAACCCGAGCTTGCAGCACTGAGAACCCCCGGACCCGGAGCCAGTGATGTCTGGTCCCAAACTGGAGGCTTCCCCGCCTTGTCGGAACTGGTCATCTTGTCCAGAGCTCAACAGGACTCGGGAGCCTTTAGGGAATCTCTCGCTCTATGACGATGAGGAATTGCTGCGCTACGTGTGGAGAGAATACTTACACCCCAAAGAATATGAATGGGTTCTGATTGCTGGCTATATCATCGTATTCATCGTGGCGCTCATTGGCAATGTCCTGGGTGAGTGTCCCCCTCGGGCAGCTCTCCAAAGGACTGTCACCTTCTCTCTGCCCGAGGTTGTGCAAGGTCCCTTTACACCACTGTGATCGCCTGGGGAATAGACACAAAGAGGTCTGAGTGTTAATGGCTTTGGTCAGGGCGGGCTTTCTCCAGCTTGGTGAAAAAAGTTTCCTGTTTGACTAACCAGAGGGAATTGCACTGAAATCTTGTCTTTTCATTGTTGTGCAAGGGGAAATTATTCCTTCTTCATCTCTCATCCTTTCCCTTCTCATTGCACTCCACCTGACAAAAAACTCTCTGGGGACTAAGAGAGGTGACTCCCTGACTAAAGGTTTGAAACTTGTTTAGAGAAGGAAACTAGACGTCTTATTATTACTGAAGCTGGGTGCTTCTCCAGTTCAGTTGAGTATCAAAGATGTGTGCTACTTTCAGCCCAGACCTGCCCTCTTAAGGAAAGGGCTCACTTGGGCTTCTAAAGTCACAGAGCGGTTCCAGGAAAGGCCGATTGCCCTTTGCTAGTTCTTAGCAGCAGCTGCCCACTGGGGGGCAATTGGTAATTGGGGGGGGGACAACGGCGGGAGGTAAGGAAAAAGCAGGGAACATCTTCCTCAAGGAGTGGACCAGAAAAGAGTAAGAACAGGGTGATGGGGTGGTATCTGAGAAAAAGTCTCATCCCTCCATTGCAGAGATTATCTGATGACCATATTTCATATTGTGCAGGATTTGTATTAGTTACTGTTGAGGATACAGGAGCCAGAAAGGACAGAAATGAAGCAACCAGCTAAGTCTGAATTTCCCTGTCTCTTCTCCTTTTGTTCAAGTGCAGGTGGGAGTGAGGGGTGGGAGGTAGAGTGTGTCTGTGATCTGCGGAAACCCACAATACTCTTCTTTTCCAAGGGGAAAACCTTTGGACTGTAGGTGAGACTGGGGTGGGGCAGGGAAGAGTTAAAAAATGAGATTGAAGAAAAATTTGCAGAGAGCTATAGATGTGCAATGGAATTCTTTCAAATGTCCAGGACAGGGGTGGGTGGAGGAAGGTTTGATTAGTACTTAATCAGGAGAATGTGGTGGATTAGATATAGATTGCCCTGAATAGATATTAGGAAATGGAAGGAAGAGAGAAGGGCAGGTAGGCTAGAGTGAAGTGTTGGGTGTGTTGGAAGCTAAAGGCTAGGAATACATTGAGATTGAGGAGAACAGTAAACTATCAGCAAGTTTTCAGCATTAATCTGATGATGCCCTCTGTCCTTAAGTGGGCTACCCTGGGTTGAAAAGCATTTCATGGGCAAAGGTAGGGCTAGACTGATATTCTAGAGAAAATGAGCAGGTTTATTATTTTATAAGACATATCAAAATACCTATGAGTATATGAGTATGCTCTTAGTCTATCTCTAAGCTGAAAATTTCCTCTTTTTAATGCATACACATAAACATACATATATATGCATGCATGCATATATGCATATGGTAATTTAATACACAAACAAATTTTAACATCTATTCAGCCAGGATGGAATTATTGGCAGCACTAATGCCTATGAATGTTGGCATAGTTTGTACTATGTAACTAAACTGCTGTTTATGCTACTCCCATCTTCCTTTCACTCACTTTCAAAATCACAGAGTTTCAGGTGTGGTGACTACACTTGATCATTGCACACATCATAAAAGGAAAGAGTTAATGGAATCCCCCTCACTCTCCCAGGCTCTGAAATATCCATGATGTGATAATGAGTTCCCAGTATTCAACTATATCCATGTGCAGCTATTGTCAATGAATAGCTTTCATTGACTATCTGGCTATCTCCTTACTAAAACTTAGCTACTGAAGAATATGAATGATCTGCAATGAGAATTTACTATGTTGAGGATACAAGTAAAGTTGAAAGGAATTTTGATGTTATTAAGCCAACTCCTTCCCTTCTTATTGTTTTTAATACTTATATTAAAATCATTTCCCCCTAAGTTCTCCACTTCACCCTTCTCCTTGATTCTTCTCAATGGCTGAGGGAAAACAATGATATCTTTATTTCTTACCCTTTTGTGGTATGTTTGTATGATTAGGCAAGTTTTTATTTCAAGGCTTAGGAAATGCATGCTGTAGTAACTTTGCCTGTTGCAAATTTCTGGGGAAATAGAAAGAGAGCACTGTCCACAAACCTGGGTGCTGAAAAAAAAACTAGGGAGAGATGAAGGGGGAGGGAGAGAGGGGGGGAGGGAAGAAGGAAGGAAGGAAGGAAGGAAGGAAGGAAGGAAGGAAGGAAGGAAGGAAGGAAGGAAGGAAGGAAGGAAGGAAGGAAGGAAGGAAGGAAGGAAGGAAGGAAGGAAGGAAGGAAGGAAGGAAGGAAAAAAGAAGAAAAGGAAAAATTACCTAGAGTTATTTCACCCTCAAGATATTGGGAGTTATTGTCCTATTGACAAGAAAGTGCAGAAATCCTCTGTAGCTGAACTGAAACCTCTTCTTTACACAGCCATTCCCTGAAAGTTGATGGGGTTTAGGTTTGACATTTAAACAAATGAGCAGTGTCATTACTCATAGGCAACTTCCTGCTCTTTGATGTCACTGTCAAATTTGCAAAACGGATTAGATAGAGAATTGCCTTTTTTTGCCTCTTGTGAAGTAATTTTATGCAGAGAATGACAGGACAAGAAAGCACATCATTCACTCAATATAAAGAGACAACATTAGATATGAAGGTGAAATATCACCATATAGTAAGATTTAATCAACCTCTTTTCAGGTTCCATTCACTGTTTCTTTTTCAAATGACTTGGCTACTAGGAAACTTTAGCCTTGAGAACTCACTAATTTAATGCTATCATCTAGAAAACATTTCCTTTACAACATCCTTCTGGGAAAACAGCATATCAGGACTCTCTCTTTGCATATTAGAGAAGCAGATGAATTCTGTCATTGGTCTCCCCTTTTTACAGAGGCTCTTAATTTCTACTTCACAAATACACAGTACCTTGATTTCAGTCCTTTCTCTATTAATTGCTATATCCAGATTTAGTCAAAAGAGGGAAGACCATATCATTGCAATTTCATGAAGTTATAAATAACTAATAAAACTAAATGTGTCACCTTTCTCAGGCAAAGGAAAAAAAATGCACCTTTAACTGTGGAGTTTCAGCCATTATAGATCTGGCCATTGGACTAGGTAGACCTACAGGGGAGCTTTTTTTTTTTAAATGAAGAACCTTCTGAGTGACCTAGAGTTTCACAGAATAAATTACCACCTACTCTCCCAGCTCAGAAGGCAAGCTTTGAATGTAACCATAGAAGCAGAGTCATTCATTATTAATTCTACAAACATTTATTAAGCAGTTACCACATGCATAGATACTGTTAGGTACTGTTGAGTACAAAAAATGCCAGCAATAGATTTTTGTCAGGCTGGCAAAATGGAAAGTATGTGAGACTTTAATTCAAGAAGATCCAGCTCTGAAACTCCTGTCTGACACTTATTAACTTTGTTACTATAGGAAAGATAATTTAACTCCCTCAACTCTTACTTTCCTCTTCTGTAAAATATGAATAATAATCACCATAGTCAAGAATGTCATAATGTTCAACTGAGATAACATATGTAAAACACTTTGAAAACCTTAAAGCACTAAATGTCATTTTTTAATATTATTTCTCCTTAAATTCATGAGGAGAGCTAGGAGACCTGGATTCTAGTCTTGTCTCAGTGTGTGACCTTGAACAATAATAACAGTGCTACTGAAAATGTAAGATTTTATCAATATGGATTGTTCCATATTAGATTAATAAATTCTACATGCCTTAGTAAATGATATTCAAGAATCAATATAGAAACTGATACTTAACCAATCATTTATAAAGCACTAATACATACCAAGCATTGGGGATCAAAAGAGAGAAATTAAACAGTCTCTGCCCTGAAGGATTGTGTATTTGACTAAGGAAGACAACCCACACTTAAAAAATTAGATAGTTAAATGGACAGATAGATAGATAGATAGATAGATAGATAGATAGATAGATAGATAGATAGATAGATAGACGTGTATATATAATCAATTACAACTGAACATTTATGGCAGGGGGTTCTAGCATCTGGGAGATAATCAGAAAAGGCTTCATTTAAAAATGAAAAAATGTTTGAGCCAAGTTGTCAAGGAAACAATGGATTCTAAGAGGTAGAGATGAGGTATTAGTTTATTCTAGGCAAAGAGAATATCAGTAGAGAGGCATAAAGGCAAGAGATGAAGTAATATGTATTATAGGAGATGAAATAGCAATAATGACTTCAGTTGGACTGTGTGTGCAGCGAGCTTCTAGGGACAAACATATTGCTCATCCGTTTCCACATACTTTGATGATGCATGATTTCTTATGTTTATGTAATGCTTTGTGATTTGTAAATCACTTTCCTCAGCTCAACCCTATGAGGAAAGTAATGAACATACTGTTGTCTGCTCCTCACCTCTCTCTCACACTCATACAGAAAAATTAGGAAACTGAGTTTAGAGAGGTTAAGTTGTTTGGCCAAGATCAACTAATTAATTAGTTACAGAGCAAGAACAGCTGAATTCATACTCCAAGTACTGACTTTTTCCAACTGTAATATGAGGACACTATTTTAGGATCCTTAGTTTCTGAATTTTAATGTAATTTGAAGATCATCTAGCTTTGACCCTCCCCTATTTTAAAAGGAGAGCATAAAAAGAAATAGAATTGGAAATTAGCATAAACCACTAATAAAGTTAATACTTAATGCACATATCTAAGCATGCTGTATTATATTAAGGGTGAAAAATGTTTATGGCCTTAAAACTGTTAGTGCTAATAGTATTCTTTTGCTTCTAAATTGTAATATAGTTTGCTAATCAAGGATTTATAGAAGCAGAGCTGTAACAGTGTTACCAGGCATTTAAGATATTTTTCTGTGAATTTCTCTTCTTTATCATTATTCATCATCTTTGTATTACTATATTGCCTAGAATGTTTTGATGATGTAATATGTTAAATGAAAATGTTTGAATGGATTTAATGGATTTTATATATATATATATTTTTTTCTTTCCATGTATATCTTTGTATATCAATCCAGTCAGCTACAATCAGCCTCACAAAAGCAAACACGCTTTTCCCCAGAAGCCAGTGACAACAGTGTGGGTCATTCATTCATGAATCCTCATTCATTCACTGATTCATTCATTTCATATTAAAGGATCATATGATTTAGAGCACAAGAAACTCTATCAGTGCAACTTTTCATTTTACACATGAGAGTCTTGTATTTCACAAAGACAAAATAACTTATGCAAGGTCACTTGTGAATATTGGCATTCATTTATGCAGTAAATATTATTGAAAATATATAAGGAAGACCACATTATAAAAGACAGTATTGGGAAAATCAGCATACTGTCTTTCCTATTCTAAATACTGGAATTACCATATAAGGAAAATTATATATAATTATAAATATGCTTATAAATAACTAATTATGAAAAGAGAATAAATAATAAATTCTATGAATTAAAAGGAAGGAAAATTCCCTATGGAAAGAGTGATCAAAGTGTCTTTTGTGTAAGAGGTATAATTTGATGCAATATAATATATGTATGTTTGTATGTATCTAAATCCATATACATTCTATACATATTTATATATTTAAATGCATACAAATACATATTTATATTGTGTGTCTATGAGTATTTATGTGTAAGAATGTGGTTAGGTAAGCACTCCATTTAAGGTATCATGTGAACAAAAACTGTGTTTTGGTAATATGCATGGAATTTTCCTGGCAGTAAACCAGTCTGGGTAGAGCAGAAGGATAGTAGATGATAGGCTATAGTCAGAAATATAGGGTCTTGAATGCCTAGTCAAGTTGTTTGGACTTTATTTCTGTAGTCAATAGAAAACTATTTAATATTTTTCATAGAGTTGTAACATGGTGAAAGATGAATTCTAGGAAAATTAGTTTGGAAGTTACATTCATAATTGATTATGATGGGAAAAGGGGAGTTTTCGAAGCAGAGATACCTTCAAAACAGAGAATCTTGGCAGTAATCTTAAAGATCATCTAATTTACTACCAACCTGAAGCTTGAGTTGCCTAATACATCCAAAAATAGTCATTGATCCTTTGCTTGGAAACCTGATATAATGAACTCTCTTCCTTCTAACAATAATACATTTATTTAGTTATAGGGAACTCAATTAGAGATCCCTTCTTTACCTTGAGTAGTTCTATTTCCCTGCAACTTCTATACTATTCTTTGTTATTTTCTATAGAGTTACATAGAATAAACATAATCTCAGTCCTATGTAACAGTTCTTCTGCTATTTCAAGAGATATTTTGCTTCTGTCTTCTTGTTTGGCTAAAAAAAATCAGGACTTTAAATCAGTTCTTGAGGTAAGACAATAAATTTAGCACTAAACCTTTCAACTAATCCAACCCCTTCTTTTTACAGGTGAGAAAAATGAGCCTCTAGAGTGGTTAAATGATTCAACCTTGTCTACAGTGTGAAATAGAAAAGGTAGCATTCAAACTCAGGTCCTCTGATGGGAGATACTGTGCTTTTCCCATGCTTTCACTGGACTGATCTGGCTCAGGATCTTTGTTGCCTCTTTAATATAGGTTCCAGCTTGTTAATGTTCCTTATAAAGGTTCATACTCAGAACTAAATGTACCATTCAAATGTTATTTGACCAATTTAGATTATGTACACCTCTCACTTTCCTCATTCTGGATATATTTCTTAAGGCATTGTAACAATGTCTTCTAAATCAAAGAGCCTCATCACCAGATTGGTCACAGGATGATGGATTTTTATTCCATAGCAATTGTTGAAGGTCATATGTGACAGAGTGGTTGCAATCTGTGTCAGTGGAGGTAGTATCTACTTCCAAATAACTACACATTTTTGAATTATTGAAATGAAATATTATGTTATCTTTGAGTTGTTAAATTACACCATTGAGTCATCTTGAGGTAGTCCTTTACATGGTCAAGTCTTTCCTGCCACTCAATTTTGACTTGCATGAACCATTGTCCAGGTTGTTTTATTTTTACAATTTTGAATATAAATGTAAGAATTTTCATTATCTCTATTTAATTTTCACCAACTTTTTTATTATGCCAAATTATTTCATGATTTGGTACTACAGTGTTTTAGCTATATCTTCTAACTTTTTTGCTAGAAATTTTGTTAAGCATGTCATTATACTTTCATTCAAATCAATGAAAATATTGAAAAATTGGATTAAAGTCAGAGCCCCAAGGCTCTCCACTTGAGACCTTATTCCAATGAAATCTAGGAATCTAGTTACATATTTAGGGTTAAATTGGACTAATTCTATATTAACAACCAGGATATATTAATTTTTATAAAGGTATGACACATGTCATTTTTTTGATCTCCCAATTTAGAAAAGTTGTAATTAAATTAGATTAATATATCATGTATTATGTGAACAAATCCATATTAGTTTTTCTGAATCTATGAAAAAGATCTTAGCTTTATCCCAATTAAATTGCATTTTATATCCAATCTTATTCTCTTATCTGTCATTAAAGTTGTTTCTCTATGTGCAGAAGGATGAATTGTTCAATAAGACTATTCAGAAAGATATTAGGTATTTTGCTTTAGGTAAAGAGCATCCTCCACTGGCTTTATGAACAATTGAATTTTCCCATCACTGTACATCATGGCTCTTGTGGAAAGGAAAACTGAAACAAATTTTGGACTTTCTGTCACTCAGGTGGAACAAGCAGTTGGAATGTTAGAAGATATTGAAAAGAATGACAGTTGGTCTGGGGACTCTTCCTGGCCTTCAGATTGGAAGGAGCGCTCTCTCTCCCTGTCTCTGGATAGAAGTTCCTCTATTCCTGATTTTCCCAACTGTGTGCTCCACCTGGATTCATGTGATCATGTCATTGAACAAAAGGATTTTAGGGGAGCGGTTTGAACTGTAAGGTGGATCTTTAGGTGTGTCAACCTGAAGAATCAGGCTCAACCAGCTCTGAAAGTCAGAATCTTTTCTTCCTCTTGCTGTCTACTGCTAAGACTTTGAACTTAAGAAAGCTAGCACAGATTAGCATAGAGAGTAATAAAAGAAATCCTTCACCAGCCTGGTCTCAGCTCTAAAGCTGAGAGAGACTCAAACCCAATCTGGAAAAAAGAATAGGGAACCCCTCTTCCCTCAACCCTGATATCTTCCTGATCCAAACTTATTATTAAATTCATCTTTATTTAAATAAATCACACTCAGATAAGAGGACTGTCATTTCAGGGGACATAGAGGGAGCTGAACCCAAGGACAGTCATTCAACCATAAAGGGTCCTTATTGGAACTCTGTTGGGTGACCTGAGGGGTGGGGGGAGGCTTGTCCCTCAGGAGGGTCCGTGTTTACCTGCCCTGGTGTATCTTCAACTTTAATCAATAGAGAAGACATCCCCTCAGGCTATCATAGGTAGCCCATTTCTAGGGAACCCCAATTTTCAAAGATAATCTCTTAGCAGGGAGTATCTTTTTCCATTTTCCTCACTGGCAGCCATATCCCTTCTCTCTCTTCAACTCCTCCATTCCCTGTTACAAACCTTCCTTACCCCCTGTAACTCTTCAATCCTCTACAATTCTTTTAATTATTACAGTTTTGGCAGAGCCAGCTACATTTTCCAGCTTATTTTGCTAAAAAATTATGGAAAAGAAGGCAGTTGGAGGTGCCAGAGGAGTTTCAGAGAAAAGGGGCCTATATACATTTGAAAAGCCTGTGTGACTGTGAAAAGTAGCCATTTTGAGAACAGTATTGAGTGCAGCGAATCTGCCTAGCAACACCACAGCCAATAAGAAACCACTCCTCAAGGGTGGAGGCAATTCTTAAAGGGCCAGACTTAAAAACATTTTTTTTCCCTTTGCAAAAGGCTTGTCAAGATACAAGATAGCAAAGAAATTATTACTTGCCATGGGTTATCTAGCCTTAATTGGACATTTGTTTTATATGTTTTACAACTTATTTTTTTGTCAAGATTCCAGATTATATTTATTTTCTGCTTAACATCTATGAAAGTTTTCAATGGCTGAAGATTAGTATTAGATCACTTGATTTTATTCATTCCCACATATGCTGTAGTATTATTCTCCTTAATCCAATTATACTATGGCCTGAAAAAAATATGTGCATCTAATTTATGGGAAAAAAGCAAAAGACAATGAAATGGCAGTGATGATTTTAGTCATGAAGGAGGAGATGACACAACTAAAGCAAATGATTAATCAACTAACTGAGGAGAAACAAAGTTGCAAAGATATTAATTCACAACAAGACATACTTAAAAATAACAAGGTAGCTGAGCAAGAAAAGACAGATGGGGCTGAAGAAGGAATACCAATATTGCCACTAAGAGATCAAACAAGTCTACAACCAGACAACAGCATAATTCATATTAAAACACATAAGTCGTTTACAGCAGCAGACCTTGAAAGTCTGGAAAAAAGGATGCCTTCCTGGTTTTCAGAGCCTGTGTGATGTTTGAAAGAATTTAAAAGAGCAATTAGACTTTATGATCCAAATTTCTAGGACATTCTTCTCTCAGAATTATTTTCAAAAAGGGAAAAGCAACAATTTATTGATGAAACTAGAAGCAATCCAAATTTAATATCATGGCCAGAGGAAGGAACAGACTTAGAGTTATCTAATAATGCAAATCTATGTTATCTAAAAAAGGCCAGAGAATATCTATTAGAGCCAATGAAAAGTTTTTCAAAAAGAGAAGATACTTGGGGACAATTTGAGAAATTGAGACAGAGAGTGGGGAACATCCATCAAAGTTCCTCGATAGGGTGATTGAAGTAGCAGAGGACACATGTGCTTGGATTTGAAAATTTAAATGAACAACATCTCCCAACACATAAGGAGACAATTTGTGAAAGGCAGTAACACACCTATTAGATCATATTTTAAACTTCAGTGACCAGACTGGGAAACACTAAGTCTGGAAGATTTAAGAAAAACTGCAACTTACATATTCACAGATCATAAAGAAATTCTAGAGGAAAAGGATGAAATAATAAAAGAGCTTAAAACCAAACTCAAGGAGGCAAATAGCACAATTAAACATAAAGAAATTGAAAAAATAAAAAATGTAGCCACTCTGCAGTCATGCAAACCCACAAGAAATTACACACAAAACAATCAAAAGAGAAATGTACCCACATGTTTCCTTTGCAGGAAATTGGGACACATGGTTCGAGACTGCTATTTAAAGGCACAATTAGTCCAAGTTAATAATAAAAGAGGTCCTGGAAAAACAACATGAAGTATTTTTATTTATATTTATTTTTATCAATATCCTTATTCATTCTAAGTGATCTATAAGATTCTCTAATGACAAAATCACTTCTATGTTTCCTTTCACTGAGTTTCACAGAAATGTTCTTTGCCATGTTTCTTCTATGTGGTTTATGGGTTCCATCACGGGAGTATTTAATGTTTTAATATGCCACATACCCCAGATTTTTATGGATTATGCTCTGACTGAATAAGGTATATCCAACTAGAGTTATATCCTAGATATTGATTCATCCTACCAAGTCTCAGTGAAAATTAAGAGGGAAATTTCTCAATTTTGTTTCCTGAGTTCCTGAACATCTGAAATGATATTGTTCTATTGTTCTTCTTCATATTTACTTCCATAGAATTCACCTTGGTGAATGTATAGGGATTTTTTTCTCTCTTCCTTTTTTTTCAACTTAAAGAATTTTGAGAAGCCTTAAAATACAATGTTCAAATACATTCTTATTAGCTCTTAATATGTGAACTCCATCCCTGTCAAGGAGTCTGCCGGTCCTGTATTTTAACCTTGAGTTAAGAAATAAAAATCCTTTTTATTAGCCACAAAATTATGCAGATGTTTTACTTCCATAAATAGTAAGGAAAATAGAAAAGAAACAATTTATGCCCCTATTATCTTTAGTTTCTTGCCTGAAACTACATTATCTTTGCCAAAACTTTCTAGGTACCTACTAGTAGCAATGCCCATATGAATCACCAGAAATGGGAGTTAGTTATCTAGTAAGTTCTATAAGGTTCTCTACCATATTTTGAATACAAGTTTCAGGAAGGAATAAGATTTTCTACAGATATTACTGAGTCAGTCAACAACTTTCTTGGTATCATTGATCAGACACTGAACAAGCATTGCTCTTGTCTTCTGCTGAGAAAAATATCTTCATCTACATTCTTGTTGAGTCTTTTTCTTAAGCCCTTAGTTCTTTATTCTGTTCCTTCTACAAATTTCTTTCAAAGAAAGTAGAATTAAAATATGTAGCATCTTTTCCTGTAATGTTCAGTCAGAGAAGCTTGAAGTGCAAGGTCTCAGCAAGACCTAGCTCCAATGGTTCTACTTTATCATTCATTGAAAGAGAAATAGATACTTTTTCCTCAGAGCTCCCTCCAAATATAAATAAATGTCAGCCACCTAATAGGCTATGTGACTAAAAAGACAAAAAATAATAACTGCCCTCTAGTAATTTGTGTGCTAAATATATGAGACAAAACATCTCAATGACTCAACAACAAAAGCCATTTCTTAATTTTTAAATTTCTTAAGTATTAAAGAAACTCATTTTTTGCTGAACATTGCTTAACTTATCTTTTCTAACCTATCCTGACTTGCCAACTATATTCTTCTTCAGTCTTTCTTTTAAGCCAATAAGTCTTAATCTTATTCCATTTGCAAGTTCTTTTCAGAGAAGGTAGAAACAAAATCTAGACCTGTAGAATTTTTGCCTTCATTTCTTACTGATTTCTTTTCCCAAAATTTTACTACTCACTTTTAATGTCTAGTTTTCTTCGAGTCCTATCCTTTTTATATAAACTTAAAGATTCCTTTTCTTTCTTATTCAGCTTAAGTCATTCTATTTAACTTCCTTTTCCTACCCCAATCTTCCAGAAAAGCTGTAAGTATAAGACCTCAGGATTCATCTACTCAAACCTCTTCATTGTATAGAGACCCAGAAAGAGTACTTGCCCAAGGCTGTAAGTGGTACTTTGTAAATCCACATCCACCATCCCTGTATAGTGATTAGACAATTATACAATCACATGTCCCTGGACTTTCTAATTTTCTTCCCCAGATCCACCATAATAGGCAAGATTATACTAGGACTTCTAAAACTTTTCTTAGTTCTCTATCTTTGAAATTTACTTGTTTTTTCTATCCCATGTCCTCAAATCTCAGAAATCTTATTAAAACAAATATGTTTACTATTCAAATATGAAATTGTAATTAAGATTCCAGAAATCTGCTTAAATAGTATAAGAAGTAGAAGATACTATTAGATAATTATTCGTGCAAAAAGAATCTTTGGGTTTTATATAGTTTTCATATTCAATATGAGTCAATTGTATAGTATAGTAGCCCAAGAAGCTAATGCAATCACAGGCTATGTGTAGAAAGGAAGAATTGAGAATGAAGGAAGCAAGAGTCCCACTGAAATCCACTCTGGATAGATGATATCTGGCAGATTACATTTTGTTCTTGGAATGACATTTGACAAAAGGGCATTAATAAGTGGGAGAGTAACTGGAGGAGTTTAGCAAATCTTTCTTTGGTGAAGAACTTTTAGATACTGCCCTATGGACGAATATTCATTGGAGTAACTGTCATTGTTAATATTTGAAAAGAGATGGTACTAATTTTCAAGCATGCCAAAGGCTATTAGGTTTCACCATCTAAAATGCACATATCTCTAGAATGACATAAAAGGACAAATTTATTGTGGAATTTTGAGAGAAATTGATGGGGGGGGGAGATATTTTAGGGCATCTGTAGCTCCTGTAAGATTTTTTTTTTACTTTTTTTGTTGTTGTTGTTAAATAAATTGCAAGCACTACCTTTCAAAAATGAGAGGTAGAAAAGCCCATAGAGATAATATAGTCTAAGCTCTTTATTTTACATGTCCACACATTTTATCCTATATTCAGAGAAAAGTATCAGATCTTAGGTGATTATATTAGTCATCATTCATCTTTGAGTTGTCTATGGTTTTCATATTCAATATGAGTTAAGGGTATAAGATGGTAGTCCAAGAAGCTATTGATGAAATAGTAATGCTTCTAAAAGGTAATACAAACTAGTAAACATGTCTGAGACAATATAATTATGTATTAACTATAGATAAAAAACATTACATTATTTGTGTGAGTGAAACTGAATATTCCTTTTTATTTCTCAAAAACTCATGCTCTATTTTTGGCATTAAGCCCAAATTCAGTGCCTTATTCTGGAAAGAAAGTCACCTTGGATTTATAGACTGTGTGATGAGCACTTGCTCTGGTAGGTCTTTTCATGAGCTGGAAAGATTTAGAATAGGTTTCCAGTGACCCATTGCCTGTCAAATGAGGACCAATTTGATTGATTTCCAGAAAGGATTATCAGAAGACTCTTGCTTTCCTGGATAAAGACATTTCTTGGTCATAGAAAATGATCAGGATTCACCAATTTATTTTTCATGTTTTCTAACTTCTCTTGGGGAATGGCTATATAACATAAATGTAATAGAATATTACTTTGTTGAAAAATAATGAATAAGATTGATGTAGTGAATCATGAGAACACATATGAACTGATACAGAATGAAATAAGTAGTATCAGGAAGACAATATATTTAGTTGGCAGAAGTTTAAATATTAATAACAAAAGTGTCATAATAGCCAAACGTATTCCTAAAGAACATAAAAGAAAAATTAACTCCTTTTCAATAGAGAGATAGGGAACAATGAGTATAGAATAATAACTATCTCATCAGGTTTATTAAATGTTATCAGGTTGGTAC
Organism: Monodelphis domestica; assembly: GCF_027887165.1. Lineage (NCBI taxonomy): Eukaryota > Metazoa > Chordata > Mammalia > Didelphimorphia > Didelphidae > Monodelphis > Monodelphis domestica. The sequence continues at coordinate 304,084,347 of NC_077228.1, forward strand.
ACCTTGAGCTAATTTTTTCCTTCTTTTTCTTTTTTTTATTCTTTTTTACCCCTCTCCATAATGGATTTCTTGGGAGAGGAGGGGGAGATGCATATTAATTTATGTGTCTATACTTAAAAAGATACCAATACCAGGAAAGATAATAGAATAAAAAGATGAAATCTATATGAAAAAATTCAGGATTAGCTTTTTCCACTAGTGTAGAGTACCCAAGCTGACTAAATCAGATTCTTGAAATACTAAAGAAAACTAAATTTTGATTTTGTTTAATTTGCCAAAACAACCCATATCATTGGCATTAATAGAATTGCACAGATAAATTTTTAAAATTCAGTTTCATTTTTCCTTCCAAATTCTCTCCCTTCCTCCTCTACTTTCCTTCCTATTGAAGAGGAAAGGAAAATAAAACCCATTACAAATTTGTATTTTAATGCAAAACAATTTCTTACATTATTTATTTCCAAAAAGGAAGAAAAAGAGAACATTTTCTACTTGTACTTTGAACACATCAGATCTCTATATAAAGGTGAATAGCATATTTAATCCATCATGAGTTCTTTGGAATTATGGTTCGTCATTGTATTCATCTGAGTTAAGTCTTACAAGTTCATTGTCTTTATAATATTGTTGCTGTGCTCTATAATCTGATTCTGCTTACTGCATTTTGTTTGTGATTTATGAGTTTTCCAGGTTTTTCTAAAACTACCTCCTTCAGTATTTCTTAGAGGACCATAATATCCCATTATATTCAAAACTTGTTTAGTCACTCCCCAAATAATGGGCATTCCTCCAATGTCTAATTCTTTGGCACCACAGTAGGAGCTTCCCTAAATACTTTTGTATATGTGAATACTTTTCTTTTTTCCTTCATCTATATGGGTATATAAACATAGTAATGGTGTTGTGAGATATAAGAGTATGTGTGATTTAATAGATTTTAGACATAGTTCCAAATACCTTTCCAGAATTGTTGAACTGGTTCACAGCTCTGCCAACAGTGTATTAGTGTGCATGTTTTCCCATGGTCTTTGTAGTATTTGTCATTTTCATTTTTTGTCTTCTTAGCCAATGGAATTGGTGTCAGATTGTAATTGAGAATTTTTTTTACTTTGTATTTATCTAATTATAGGTTACAGAGAATTTTAAATATGGTGATTGATAGCATGGATTTAATCCTCTGAAAACTGCCTATTCATATCTCAACCATTTGTCAATTAGATAACTAGGTTGAGGTATATTATCTTTTTTAAACCTTTTTAATAATATTTTTCTCATTTACAAGTAAAGCCAACTTTTAATTTTGGGATTTTAAAAAATTTGAGCCAAATTCTACCCCTCTAACCCTCAGTTTCCCTAAGATGGCAAGGAATCTGATACAGATTTTATATGTGCACTACTGTAAAATATTTTTCCATTTTAGTCATTTAGTGGAAGATAACTCAAAAATGTATAAAAAGCAAAAAAAAGAAAGCTAAATATAGTATATATTAGTCTGTATTCAGATTCAGTTCTTTCTTTGGAGGCAGATATAATTTTTCATCATGTGTCCTTCAGGATTATCTTAGATCATTGTACTGCTAAGAATAGCTAAGCCATTCATAATTGTTTATCATGTAATATTGCTGTTAGAGTGTACAATGTTCACCTGGTTCTGGTTTGAGCAAAAAGAGCTACATCCTGTCATGAAGGTTAATAATTATCCCTTCTGATATTATCATCCAGTCCCTCCCCTGCATGTATTGGAAAATAGACATGTAGGAAGTAGCCACAAAGACTAAATTCCTACATCACCACTTCATCAGAGGAAGAGGTGAGTCTCAGGAGGATTCCAACATACCCTTTTCCTCCTTGCCATGTGGCTGGACCACCATGGTGTCTACAGCTGATTGACTAAGAGTTCTTGTTTATTCACCTAGCTTAGTTGTTTAGTTACTCCTGCTTATACCTCTCTTTTCTTGGGCCCCTCCTTCTGCCTCACTCAAGTTGGTCACTTTTTTTAGATGGTCAAGGGAGTTCACTAGATGGTTAGAAATATTGAGGAGTCAATTAATAAATTAGCTTAAGTTTTTAAAAATAAAGCCTGCAGAGAATTGTATTCATTACAATTTGCTCTGAATTTCTCCCCACACAGTTTTTTGTTTCTCTTTTAATCTTTTTTTTTATTTAATGTATTGGTTTTGTCTATGAAAAAAAGATTTAAAATAATAAAAATTATCCACTTCATGTCCTATAATATTCTCTGTCTCTTGTTTGGTCTTACATTTTTCCCTTATCCATAGCCTTGACAAGTGAACCCTTCTATGCTCCCCTAATTTGCTTATGATACTATGCTTTATGTCTAAATCAGGTGTCCATTTTGACCTTATCTTAGTATACTTTTGCAAGGTGATATAGGTGTTTCCAAACATGCTTGGCTTTCTTCCAGGAACAAGTTACAGGAACAGTGCTGGATGATTCCAGTAGCAGTAGTAGGTATTATTTTTTGTACAAATGCTGTCTTTATATAAATATAATACATTTATATAAATATAAATATGACTCTAAAATTACACTTAGTTCCAATTTGATGTTAGAATGGAATATGGTACTTGTAAATCACTGAACTTTAAAGACAGAAAGTTTACTTATTCATCACATTACAAGGATGTGCAATAAAAATATATTAGTTTCTCTGAATATGGATCCCTTTGTTTCTTGCATCTTATTAGTCAGGTATTAAGACATAGTGATTCTCATAGTGTCAGGCATTCACTAGATATGAGAGGCACAGTATCCCTATGGCTTAGCCTTTTATATGGACCTAAGTTAGCTAGCTCTGTCTGAAAATCTGAGATCAATCAAGTTTCATGGTGGGTAGGAAGGAAAATTGGGGCCAAAGGAAGTTGAATAGACATATGTGGGGAGGAAGCTATGTCAGACAAGGGAAAGTTATGTCAGAAAATTGCTGTCCTAGCACATGCTTGTAGCATCCTAATGATCTTCTAAAGGACCTTTCACCATTTATCTAAATAGATAGTCCTCCTGCCACGGATAGTACTAAGCTAGGAAAAAGAGGGAAATGTTAAAAAAAAACAAAATAAACAAAAATGTGGAGAAATACTAAAAAACAGCAGTCCCAAGCTTTTCTTTCCTCCCTCCTTCAAAAAGATTAAGTGCCCAAATCCCACAGTCAGGTCAATGTGATGGGTGATGTCAGATCTTTGAAGTAACAGTGAGTTGCCAAATCAACACCAAGAACATCAGAGAAACAAAATAGATGGTGATTCCCTAGTGTAGTCAGTAAATTTCTTCTTTAGATATAAAGTGGTAATGATGATCTGGAGCAGTTCTAGGGACAACAGAGACTCTACATAGACATTCCTGACAAAGTCAACATTCCTTTTTCCTTCATTAGAATCATCTGTAGTCAAGTGATTAAGAGATTATAAGCTTCTTAGACACAAACTGTCTCATAATTTGTATTTTTTACATATCTACTTGTGTTGGGAATTTGAAGGGGGTGCCAAATAGTCTTGCTCTCAAAAAGCTCATAGACACAAGAAAAAGACTGAGCAAAGAAAGGCATGAAGGCTAGAAAGTACTGACTGTGTTCAAGGGACAAAGTTTAGATTTGTCTAGTTTGTCTGGAACATTAATCCAGAGTAAGAGGGTATCCTGATAAAAGACTGGAGAACTTGGGTGGTGGTAGATTATGGAGGATCTTGAATGCTGAAAATATGTTTGTATACACATGTTTATGTATATATATGAACATATATGCATACATATATACACATACTTATAAGGTTTTTGAACAAAAGAAATGACATGACTTATGAGAATATTTTATGTATGAAAGGGAAGCATTTGTAGTAGAGAGGATGGATTAGCAAGATGAGAGACTAAATCAGAAAAACCTGACAGAAAGCTATTTCAGTAGTCAAAGCAGGTGGCAATGTAGTGCTGTCATAAATTAGAGGCAATGGAAAGAGAAAGAGGAAGCAATGGACATATGGATGCTAGAGATATTGAGAATAGAAAATTAATAGAACTTTGCATCTGATCAGATGCATATGAGAGATGAAGGAAGAATTAAAGACAATCCTAATGTTTTAACATGAAAGACTAAATAAATATTGGTGTGATTGATGGAAATTATGAAATCAGACCTTGGAACTAATTTAGAAGGAAGAATAATAAGTTTTGTTTAGAAAACAGTTTGCTATAATGGTGAAACATCCGCAAATGTTAATTTCTTCAAGATCACTCAGTCAAATAAAATATGGGATTACATCTTGCATGATTTCATATTTTTTAAAATGTTTCTTACCTTCTCAATGTAGTGAGAAAGAGATAATTTGGAACTCAAATTTTTAAATGAATTTTAAAAATTTCATACCTAATTGGGAAATATTTAATTAAATAAATAATATATGTGTTTATATTTGTGTGTGTGTGTGTGTGTGTGTGTGTGTGTGTGTGTGTGTGTGTGTGTGTAATCAATCACTCAGCCAGTGTCAAAATGGGATTTGAACTCTGGTTCTTTGACTGAAGACCTAGTGGTTTTTCTACTGTACCACATTACCCCCTTATTCAACTGGCCATGTGCTTAATTTTTACAGATTTCTGTGTAAGACCTTGAGCTACTCCAGGTTGAAAAATATTCCATTTATATTAGAATATTAGAAATTTTTCTGAATATATTTCTTGGAAAAAATTTAACTCTTCATTTCACTGTCCCTTCTAAGAGACAGTAGAGATTGGAATCATTGACTCTTAAGGACTGATTAGAATTTGGAAAGGATTTTGTAGCTGTATAGTTCAGGATTTTAGGAAAAAGGCAATCTCATAGTCACTCATTTAACTGTTGATTATTAATATTATATGCTCTAATTATCAATTGTACACACTAAGATTAATAGATATATGTATATTTATACATATAAAGATATACATGTATGTGTATATATATATTTCCCAATATTGTTTTGGTCCTAAAAAGTGAGGACTATGGTCAGTTTTATCCTATATAAAGTGGTTTTGTAAAAGACTCCTGCACCTTTTGTCCACCAAAGTAACCTAACTTCTAACAAATTAACTTTCCTAACCCCCTAGGACCACTTAGAACCAGTTGTTCTGGGAAAGGATGATTTCCTGGGTTGCCCAAGATTATCGATTGATAGCATTCTTCTAATATTTGGGAGCATAAAAGAGCTGAAATCTTTTATAAATGTACCAATTAAGAATAAAGCTGACCCAAGGCATTCTAGAATGAACCAATCTTAAGTATGCCTGATAAGGATAAAAAGAAGGGCTGGTAGAATTGTTTTGTTGCCTAGGGTCTGTATTTATGGATTCATCAGTCACTCTGGCTCTTCCACTCTGTGGGTCCCTCCCCCACTGCCATGTCTCTCTAGGAAAAGGAGCTTTGTCTATCCAGTCTATCTTAGGGCCCTAAATAATCTTCCACTGAATTTCTCTTTCTCAGGATTGGGAAACAAACCATATAAAATAAATGCACGTCTATTGTATTTCCTAAATATCTTAAGGAAAAATATTCCCAGGATCTTTCTCAATAAACTGCTGTAATATTTAATGAAGGTAAACAATAATTTCTCTGTAATTTAAGACACTCATTCTTTTTACTGTATTGTACTTAAAGAACAGCTAGTCAGTATCATTTATCTACCTGATTTTCAGGTACCTCATTAGATAAAAGATTATAAATTTGGACTTAAATAGACTAAAGAAGGTGTCTAGTCCTACTCCTTCACTTTACACCTAAGGAAATGAGGTCTTGAGAATTAAAGTGATTTGCTTAGGATCTCACAAGTCTTATCAGAAGAGAGATTTATTGAGGGCCTCTAATTCTAATATAATTTCCACTAAACTATGCATTCTCTGCATTAGTCTTCTCCCTGATGCTATTTTATATTTTTCATACCCATAGACTTAGAAATGGAAGGGAATTTAGATGCATGTCATATAAACTTCTCATTTTAGAGATATGGAAGCTGAAACATTATGAAGTCAATTAACTTGCTCAGGCTCATGCAGGTAGTAAAAAGAACAAGAATTTAGTCCATGGTCCTCTGATTCCAAATGCATTAACCTTTCTACTCTTTCCCATGCTTATTAATATTTTTCTAAATTATTTTCAACCCATTGAAATTTTGCTATATCCTGCTTAAAATATGAACAACCTCATAATTATTTTCACCTCCCTACTTTCTCTCACTCCATGTACCCAATCTATTATAAAAATCTTTTCAATTCCATCTCATCAACATATCTGACATCCATCCATTTCTTTTTATTCAAAGATCTTCTACCTTCTAATCTTTCTCCTAAACCATTGGAATAGCCTCCTCTATGATTTCTCTGTTTCTCAATTCTATGAATCTAGCCACTGCCTGCTCCTGTCCATTCTCCAAAAAGTTTCTCAAGTGATTTTCTCAAAGAACAGATGTGACCATGTCATTCTTCTGTTCGTGAAGCTTCATTGGGTCCCATTGCCTTTAGACTAAAATAAATAAATTAAAAAAAAAAAAACTCCTCACTTTGGCATTTAAAATCTTCTCTCAAGTATGAATCATTATATATTCCTTTTCTAATGGATCCTATGCTACAGTCAAATTGGCCTGCTTTCTGACGCCCTATATAGCATTCAATTTCTTATGCCTTTGCACAGGTAATCCCATAATGGAGACAGCTTTGCAATGCCTTTACTTAGAATGCCTTTCTTCCTCATTTCCACCACTTGGAAACCCTAATTCCTTCCTAAGATAAAGTGCTATTTCTCATTAAAATATAAGACTTTCCTAGTGGTCCATTCCTTTCCCCATCACTATGGATTTTTTCCTATATATCTTGAACATATTCTTTTCAAGAATATATTGTCTGGGGGCAACTAGGGAACCCAATGGTTAGAGCCAGCCTGGAGATAGGAGACCTGGGTTCAAATTTGACCTCAGACATTTTTTAGCTCTGTGACCCTTGTAAAAGTTACTTGATCTCCATTGCCTAACCCTTACCTCTATATAGTATTGATCCTAATATGAAAGATAGGGATTTAAAAAAGTATATATTATTCATCCCTGGCATATATAGTGGTAGTCTCTCGGTGACCAAGAATGACGATTGTCTTTGTGCAATTTCATCTACGGTGTACCCTCATGTGGCTCTGGAGTCCAAAGGCTGAGGCGCAGAGTTTGTGGCACATGGGGCCTGGGACGCCAGTTGTTACGGGAGGTGCGGTTGTGGCCTGGTGTCAGCATTTACGTTCAGCGGCAAGACGTCGACGTCGCTCATCTTCAAAGGTGGTGGCATGGTTAATGTGGGTTCACCAGCCGCTTCTGTTAGAGGCAGCGAGCTCTAGTTGCTTTGGTGTCATGCCAGCCCACCTCAAGATTGAATTTAGCTGATCCTTGAATCTTTTCTTTGGTCGGCCTTGTTTCCTGAGTCCAGCTGACAGTTCACCATAGAATACCTGTCTTGGTATTCGCTGTGGGTCCATGCGGATGACGTGTCCAGACCATCGTAGCTGGGTTTTGAGGACCAGGACTTCGATGCTGCTGGAGTTGGCTCTGTCGAGGACTTCCTGGTTGGTGATTCGGTCCTGCCATCGGATCCTCATGATTGACCGGAGAGAGCATTGGTGGAATTGCTCCAGCTGTTTCATGTGCTTCCGGTACAGTGTCCATGTCTCACAACCGTACAGGAGCGAGCTGAGGACCACTGCGTTGTACACTTTGAGCTTCGTTGCAGTGCTTACACCTCTGTGTTGGAGGACTTTGCAGCACAGCCTCCCGAGTGCCTGACTGGCCTTTTGGATCCTGGCATTGATCTCATGGTCTAGGGACCCGTCGTTGGTGATGGTGCTGCCCAGCTACTTGAGAGTGCTGATGTTAGAAAGCTGTGTGCCATCGATTGTAATGCACGGCTGGTTAGTTGGCCTCCCTGGTGCGGGTTGGAACAGCACCTCTGTTCTGCTGAGGCTGATAGTCAGGCCAAACAGTTTTGTTGCGGTAGAGAACTTGTCCACAATGGTTTGGAGATGATTTTCTTGGTGGGCCATGAGAGCACAGTCATCTGCGAAGAGAGCTTCCAGGATGAGTCTCTCTGTTGTCTTTGTTTTTGCAGTCAGGCAACAAAGGTCGAATAGTGAGCCATCCAGTCGGTATTTGATGTAGACGCCCAGGTCTAGATCCATCACAGCATGTCGTAATACTTGGGTGAAGGATAGGTTGAATAGTACGGGAGCGAGGACACAGCCTTGTTTCACGCCATTGAAGATGTTGAAGTGGTTGGAAGTCTCTCCACCGGATAGGACTTCCCCTGTCATGTCGACATGAAAGAGCTGGATCAGTTTGACGAATTTTGCTGGGCAACCAAGCTTGCTGAGGATCACCCACAATGCATCCCTGTTCACTGTGTCAAACGCCTTTGTCAGGTCTATGAAGACAATGTAGAGACTCAGGTTCTGCTCAAGGCATTTTTCCTGCATTTGCTTCACTGTGAAGACCATGTAGATGGTGCTGCCATCTGGTCGGAAGCCACATTGTGATTCAGGCAGGTTCTGCTCTGAAACAGATGACAGGAGTCTGTTGAGTATAACACGGGTGAGGATCTTTCCAGCAGTGGAGAGTAGTGAGATGCCTCTGTAGTTGTCACAGGATGCTTGTGTGCCTTTGTTCTTGAATAGGGCTACGATGGAGGCATCTCTGAGTTCTGGGAGCATGTCTTCCCCTTCCCATATGCTGGTCAGCACTATGTGGAATGCCTGGAGCGCCATATATACATATATATGTCCTTTGAGGGAAGAAACTATCTTTTTTCTATATGTGAATCTTCAGCTCCTACATAGTTTCTACTACATAGTAGGCAATTAATACATATTTATTGATTAATTTATTGATGAAGTATCATATTTGAAACTCGTAACTATTTCTTATAGGATCAAGTTTGAATATTTTTATCTAGCCTAAAAGGTCTTCCATTTCTACTCATCCAAGTTTTTTTTTTATTACCCCTCATTATGAATGTGCTAATCTAGTTAAGATGATCTTTTCTTTGTTACACAGTGTGTGCATTCCAAACTCTTTGCTCTCATTTTACTTCTCCCTCTAAACACCTTTCTCCCTATTTTATTTTCTCCATCTTTACAATGGAGGTAATAATAACTAAGGTACTTTTTGTCACATGAATGAGTTGTTGTGAGGTTAAATGGAAGAGGAGGGCACAAGCATTTATTAAACACCTACTATATGCCACACATTGTGCTAAGTACATTTTAGATACTACTTTCTTGGTCCTTATAGTAACTCTGTGAGTTAGATACTATTCCTATCTCTATTTTACAGTTAAGGAAATTGAGGCAAATATGTTAAGTGACTTGCTCAGGATCATACAGCTAGTAAGTTTCTGAGACCAATTTTGAACTCATCCTTTTGACACTGCGTTCTATCTACTGATCAACACTAATGAGGTAATACCCAAACAAGAAAATTTAAAACAATTTATGCATATGAAATATTATGATAAATGTAATCATATTCATTATTATATCTTATTATAATTTTAAATATATCCTATAGTTATTTCAAATTGCACATTTTTCATGAAGCCTTCCTGACTCTCCTAACCATAATAATCTTTCTTTTATTTTATCTTGATCATTTAAAATTTCAGTCACAACTCTACTATAATTCTTTTTTAAAATTTTTTATTTAGAATATTTTTCCATGGTTACATGATTCATGATCCCCCTCTTCCCACTTTCTCCTCCCCTCTCCCAAAGCCAATGAGTAGTTCCACTGCGTTATATATGTATCATTGATCAAAATCTATTTCTATGTTATTCATATTTGCATCTACTATAATTCTTAATTGCCACAGAATACAGTCTTGGGTTATTATGTAATTCTTTCATGGAGTAGCATCTTTGCCCTTCATAATTAGATTATGAGCTCTATGAGGGCAGGTGTCCTTTTGTTAACCACAGTGAGTGGGAAAGTACTAGGCACTTAGTGTAGATGCCTAACAGATGCTTATGGATTCTAACTATTATTTGAACTGTCACATAGAAGGGAAAATTATGTCTCTGAGTAGTTCCTGAGGCAATTGTTGGCACTCACCACTCCCTGAAACTTCTTATATCTACTTCCCCTTCTCTGTCTCTGTCTCTGCCTTCCATCCCACTAATCCCACCTCCCCCCCCCATTCTGTTGCTTGTTTTTTCTTCTTGACTCATTCAATTTTCACTAGCTCATCCGTCTTAACTCCTTCTCCCCTTGAATTTACTTTTCTTGCCTCTGGCACCTATCAAGCATAATGGCACTTTAGATCTTGCCAAAAGAAATAATGATATTGCCATAATCTTCCATACTCAGTAGATCTAGAAGCATAAATTTAGAACAGAAAGAGTCATCAAATCCAACTCCTTTATTTTACCAATATAATTGAGGCCCAAAAAAGTTATGTTTTGCCCAAGTTCAAACTATTAGTAAATAATGGAGCCTTAGAGCTGAAACCCAATTATGCTTCTTTTTTATGTGTGTGTATATATGTGCATGAGAGAAAAAGACAGACAGAAGGACAGACAGAGAGACAGAGAGAAAAAGACAGAAAGACAAAGACACACACATCAGAAGGAGAGAGAGACAGAGAGACAGACAGAGAGACAGAGACAGAGAACAAAGAGAGATAGAAAGACAGGGCTAAGGGGAGAGAAAGAGTTAGTAGGAAGGGAGGAAGGAGGAAGCAGGAAGAGAGAGAGGCAGATAGAAAGACAAAGAGGCAGAGATACAGAGACAGAGACAGAGTGAGACAGTGAGACAGACAGGGGTGGGTTGGTGGGGAGGGAGGATTGGGAGGGTGAATCTGTACCTGGAAAGAATGTAAAAAAATAAAATTTCTAATGCTATATTTAAATCTATTCAATTAAACTTGAGCTAAAAATACCATTCCTTGGGTGTGGTTTTGGAGAAAGAATTGGGGGTGAACTGCCCTTGGTGATTCAGCTAAAATCAAATCACTTTTAGTTAGGTTTTTACCAAGACTGTTTTCATAAGCATATGCTTGTGTGTGTGTGTGTGTGTGTGTGTGTGCACACACGTGTGCTATACAAAAAATTGAGAGACTATTTGGCAGAAACATATTTGTTGTTTATTGTTCCTTTCCTAGAAGGGCTTTATTTTCAGCTCTGTTGTGCCATATTCCTCCTAATATAATAATAACAAATCATCTTCTTTCATAGAAGCAATGTCAACAACTATAACAACATATTTATAAAATACTTATTATGTACAAGGCAGAAGAGGACCCTAATATTTGAATAGAGAACCTTTGGATTGGGAAAATTTGGGTTGAAGTCCTGCCTTTAATATCTACTGCCTAGACCTTACACACATTATTTAATTCTTCAATGACCTAAACCAGCTGCTGAGGAGTTGTTCTGAATCTGGGAGAAGTTCTCTCAAACTGGAGAAATCACAGGTCCAGATTTTTTCCCCCAACACATATATACATCATCATCATTACCAAATAATGATGATGATGGTGATGGTGATGGTGATACAGAGTATAAAACAGAGGCATATATATATACAAATATATATACACATACATATATATAAGGGAAAGCTGGGTGGCTCAGAGATTTGAGATTTTTAAATTTTTTCATTTGATTTTTTCACAGAGAGCTAAATATACTATTTATTGAAACAAAGCAATAGAAACAGAGGGTCCCTCCCCTTTATAATTTTCTCCTTATTTAAACAGCATCAACCAAAATGGAAGAAATAAAACATACAAATGCAGGAAATGTATACAATAATCAATTCAAAACGTGACATTAACTGGCCTAGAGAGTTATGCAGAAAAATATGACCACGTCAGCTCTGTGACCCTGGGTAAGTCACTTAATCCCCATTGCCTAGCCCTTACTGCTCCTCTGCTTTGGAACCAAGATAGTCTTTTTTTAAGATGTAAGGGAAGGGTTAAAAAAAGACAAAAACTTTAATATTTGTGGATATTTTGATATTTCTTTATGCTTAGTCACTTGGGAGTAGTCCTTCTATCATCTACCATCCTGTCTATCGGTCCTTTTGACCAATCACTAAAACTCAAAGGATGAAATCTTAGATTAGAGGCTTTGCTGTAAGTATAGCTTTATTCATTTCATTCTCATTTATAAGATGGTTGCAGATGGTTTTCAAGGAATACATTTGAAAATGACCAGTCATAGCTACATAAATGTATATAATCACAGCTATAAGGAATCTAGGTGGTAGCCCTGGAGTCAGGAGAATCCTATTTCAATTCTTGCCTATGCTAGCTGTGTAACCTTGGGAAAATTGCATAGCCTTTGCCTACTTCAGTGTCCAGAGAACCCTGGGGATAAAATAGAGATAATAATAGCACCAACCTCCCAGGTTGCTTGGTAGAATCAAGTGAGATCTCAATATTTGTAAAGTGCATTGCATATCTTAAAGTAATACAAAAAATTCTTTTGTTCTTGTTCAGTCATTTCAATCTTGTCCAGTTCTATGTGACTCCCACTTGGGATTATCTTGGCAAACATATTGGAGGGGTTTTCCATTCCTTTTCCAGCTCATTTTTACAGAAGGGGAAACTGAAGCAAACAGAGTTAAGTGACTTGCCTAGCTAGCAAGTGTCTTGCAGGATTTAAATTAATTTCCAACACTCCAAGAATTATATTTTTATGAAGTTTATTAATAATTACTTGAAGTAGAAGGAATAAAAGGAAATAAAAGTAAAAAAAAACCTAATTATTTAACAAAATTAAGACCATGTGACTAAGTTCTCCTTGCCTATTTAAAAAAAAGTCCGCTCCACCAAAGCTGCAACAGGATGACTAGAGAGTGAGAGGCAGGGCCACACCAAATTTATATCCTCCCTATGTCAGCACGTAACATGAGGAGAGTGCTGGGAATTGTAGTGTTTAGGATAATAGATTCTAATTACTCAGTCTAAAGTTGGATTTGCACTGAGGTCTTCCTGATGTCAGGTCTAATGCTTTTTCCTCTGTGCCAAATACTTGCCTTTACATAAATTCTAACTGTTATTATTATTATTATTATTATTATTAATTTCTGGCATCTAGAGCATTGAAATGTATCTCCCAAAGATTTAAAGGCCAATAGAAAATTTTAAATGATTATAACTGAGGGGTATGACTTTGTAGTTAAATGCACATTAAATTTCGAATCAGATGAGCCAGGTTTAAATACTGGATACACTACTTCCTAAATCTATGAAATTGAACAAATCACTTAACTTCTCTAGGCTTTAGCATTCTTGCTTGTATAATAAGGGGGTTGGACTAGGTGAAAAGTGATGTTCCTTTTGGTTCCTATCTTAAAATATCTACTTATATGTTTAAAAGATTTTTGACTAGTCATCATTTATATGAAAAAATTTTATGTTTTTGTCTTGCACTAGACTATAAATATTATGAAAAATTAACAGTTAGAAAGATGCCATAATATTCTTAGTGGAGAAACCTATCCTCCTAAGGCACAAACTTGGGACTGTTCCCCATCCTGGTTGTTTTCCTATGTATTCTCTCACTCATCAAATTTATGGCTGGTCCTCCTAAACCTCTAAAAGATTGCCCTGGAGATTAGTGTTTAAATGCCCACTTTCTTAGTGCATAGTGATTTCTCCCCTTTTCCCTAGAAGGCTGTCACTAATGGGGACCAGCAGTTTATTTTGATGTAAATTCTGGCATTCATTCATAGAGAGAGCTCTGTTGTCAGCTACATTATTAGCAACACCTACCCCACAGGCTCAAAGGATTCATTTTCTAAATGGGCCCCTCAGGAAATAAAACCTCACCAGCTAAACATATCAAGATTGTCAAAGGTCACACTGTTGACAAAAATGAATGTTACCCAGAGATATTCAGCTGAATCTTGAGTAGTAAATTCCACTTCAAAGCTGTTTCAATCTCTCAGTAAAGGACTTTGGTACTGAAACCTCCTTTGTTAGGCTGTAGGATGGATCTATCTTCTGCTGAATACTGCTCTATTCTAAAATGTGTTATAGGAAGACCCCAGTGTCTGGAATATTGAAAGGTGTGCAAATTCATTATTTCACTTTCAATTTCCAAGTGTGTTTGGTTTTTCTTTTTTCACAAAGCTATATTTTTTTCATCCTTAAGGATGTATATAGGAGGAAACCTTGGATTTGATTCCTATTGCTCCTCTCTTTTTAGGGGAAAATTTTTTCTGCTCTTGTCTACAACTACCATTCTCTGCATCAATTTCAAAACCATTGTAGCAACTTACCCCATTTAGAAAACTGAAACTTTTTATTTCTGAGATACTTTTGAGACTGTTATACCTTTAAAGTCATGTCATTGCTCTGATTTAATTTGGTGCAATCCCTTTTATTATTCCTTTATAACAAAAAATTGGGAAATATAGTATAATGTCAGGAAGATTTGCATCTGTGACTTGTCCATAGAGAATTAGATGTATGAATCTGTGCATATTACTTAATCTCTCAGAACTGGAGCCAATTTTTCAAGACTATAGTTTTAGAGAAAAAATATTGATCTGCATGAATAGAGGGAATTTCAACACTGAAAATTCCCTCAAACTGATTAAATCAATCCATGTCTCCCCCCACTCCTCCCAAAAAAAGAACTGAATTGAGACTGAAATGTAGTATATGATCTTTTTCTCTTTATTGTACATGTGAAGAAACTGAGGCACAGAAAGCTGTCCAATGCCATTTAGTAGAGCTAAGATTTAACTCTACAGCTCTAAATTTCTTTTTGAGCATCCTTTCACTAATACCATGTTGAATTTCTCTTGATTTAATACTTTTTTCCATAGTCTCCCCAAATTTTGAACTCATACAGATTGAAGACTGGGTCTGGGGACCTTCGGAGTTTGAATCATCTTTATCTACTCATGTTCATACTCAAAATATCCCCTGGTGAATCTGCAAATATAGCATCTCTATCATTCATATTTATAGTTCTACAAATCCATATAATAGGGTCCCTGGGACCTAATCAATCACTAAAGGTCATAAATGAATATCAGGTAAAGGTCAACTTTTATTTATCTTTCAAGAAATCTAGAAAATCCTGAATACTTACAGTAGACCCATATATGTAAAAAACACATAAAACACCCACATCAGCCAAGAAAGAACAAATGCAATTTTATACTGCTTTTCCAAGGACCCATTTTCACTTCGAGGATTTAGAATTCTTACAACTCTGAATTGTCTTTTGGCCTCCTTTTGGGAGTTAATTAAACATAGAATTGCAAGCAAGACAGTACCCTTACATTCTGGCGAATCCCTCTCTTTTCAGTAGATTTGTATCTGGCCCCCATAAGACTTATTTGTCCATACTGTGGTATAATATGCCTTTAAGAAGGCAAACACACTTTTCAGATGATAACCAAACAACTTTTTCCTCATTAGATTTACAATGTCTGAATAATTCATTTTAATGTTGGGGCAACATGACCCAAAATGTTTTCTCAACTATGTTATGATATTATTGCCTTTACTTCTCCATCTGTTAGAGTGATGTGTGTGACACTCCTCTCTAAGAGTAATGCTTCATGGGAAATAGTATTCTCAGGCTAGACTTCTTCCTTCTCAATTGAAATTCTCTTTTAGATTTAGGCAAACCTCAAGAATAGACTTGCCAACAAATCTCCCTTCTCTAGCCAGAAGTCTAGATTCTGAGATTGTAAAACATAACAAAAACAAAATCACCCCATCATACACAAGATGTTGGATGTCAGAAACATTGTTCATGAGCTCCCTTCCAGGCAAATAACAATGGTGGCCCTCCCAACAAATCTCCCTTATCTTGTAGAAATCTAGATTCTGAGATTGTAAAAAATAATAAAACAAAATCACCCCTTTGTATACAGGATGTTGGATGTCAGGAACATTGTTCATGAGTTCCCTTCTAAGGCTATCTGGGCAAATATATTACCATTACATGGGCTTTTCTAGAACACTCTACTCTGGTAGCATCTTCTGCCATCTCTTGGGGGTTTAAAGTCCATTTTATGGTTTCTGGACTTTGATATGTACAGAACATGAAAGAAGAAAGACAACTGAGCAAAAATTTCCTTTTTAACCCAAGAGAAAGAAAATATGTAGCTCCATTAATTTTCATTAATCATTCTTGACAAGAAGACTTTATGCAAACAAAAGCATTCCACACACAACTGTTGAACTTGCTCTGCTCTCATGAGGTCTCCACAAAATGGGTTAAAAAGAAGTAAAAAAATATTAAGGAAGAGAAGTTCACTCCCATAGGCCAGCAAAGAAGAATTACTCCATCTACTAGAATCCATTCTGATTACTAAATTACTCTATGGAGATTCTAGTCTTTAGCTACTGTTACTCATTTTTTCAGGGTCTCCAAAGACACGAAATCAAACAAATTCATTTTGATAACTCCTTATTCATTGAGATTGAATCCAGAATTGCCTTTTATCTTCTAAAAAGCTTGCACTGGCACTATGTGACAAAAAGTATTTTAAAATTGGAGAATAGTATATCAGAAATTAGACATAGACTAACACCTCATGCCAAATACCAAGGTAAAATCAAAATGGATGGGGAGTCCTGAGCTCAAATTTGACCTCTGACACTTTCTAACTGTATGACCCTGGGCAAATCACTTAACCACCAATGTTTAGCCCTAACCACTCTTCTGCCTTGGAAGCAATACATGGTATTGATCCTAAGATAAAAGACAAGGAATTTAATACATTTTTAAAGAAATAAAAGGTGATACCATAAACAAGTAAGAGGAACAGAAAATAGGTTTCCTGTCAGACCTATAGATAAGGAAAGAATTTAGGTCAAAATAAGACATAGATACATTATGGGATACAAAATAGACAACATTATTTATATTAAATTAAAAATGTTCTGCAAAAACAAAATTAATGCAATGAGGATTAAAAGACAAACAACCACCTGGAAAAAATATTTATAGCAAGTCTCTCTGAGAAAGGTTTTACTTCTCAAATATATAGAGAACTGAGTCATATTTATAAGAATACAATGCATTTCCCAATAGACAAATGGTCAAAGTATATGGATAAAAAATACTGGCAAGTAATTATCATATAAATAAATTAAAACTATCTGCAGTCATATTAAATAATGTTCTAAGTTATTTATTAGAGAACTTCAAACCATGTTCATAGAAGGTAGAGTACAAATCAAAAGTTAAAGAAACTATTCTTTATTTCCCTCATATTTTTCTGTATTGTAAATAATATGTGTCTTGTTTCACAACACAAAGAATGTGGAAATATGTATTGTATGATAATACATATACAACCTCTATCATAGTACCTGCTTTCTTAGGGAGGGAGAGGGAAAACATGAATCACGCAATATCAGAAAATGAATAATGAAAAAAATGTATTGACTTGTAATCTGAAAAATATTAAAATTTATCATAATAAAAAAGAAGCTTGCACTGAGCATGGTGATATTCAAAATATGCAAATAAAGCAAGTACCAAGTTTATCAGTATCAATCATTTAAGATTATTTATACTCATTTAATATTTTCTCTGTTCATTAGCTTACATATAGGAAAAATGAAGTTAGAGGAAGATAAGAAATGTGAAAACAGATGCTGATCACTGCCCTCATCAAAATAATTATTTTTTCCTATTTCAATTATTTTGGTTCAATAGATCATATTAGAAGCATAAAATGATTAGAAAGTGTTATCTTTCTCTAAATACTCAACATTCATATTTTCATTTTTAATGTCTCATAAGAATATATGACAGCGTTTACTGCCATATTTGCATCTAACATATTGCTACGTACTAAAAATGGGGTTGAAGATCCCACATTTAACAATTTATTGCTTCAACTCAGAATGAATTCAATAAATTCAATATTTCTTCCTTTTTTCCTTACAAATAACATCTTGAAGATACTCTGTCTTTTGAAAAATCTGTATCAGTTCTAATCTTTGATGAGGGTGAATGGTTTCCAAAAACAATTTTGTTATTGCAAAGTACTGCAATGAACACATGACTGAAGAAATAGCTGGAGAAAACTGTTTTCATTTATTTCTCTTTCTTTTATAAGTCCTGGTATGATTTAATAGACATTTGTTAAGTTTTAGTATTTGAAACAAAATAATAATAATTTTATTAGTTAACTTCATTGAATAGGGATGAAAAGGGGGGGTTATAGTCATGAAAACAGTTCAAATTTAGACAGTGCTTTATGATTTACATTATCTTTAACTAAAAAGTTTTTAAAATAGTCACTGAATGTATATTGTTGACTTAGTTTTGTGGATGCAAAAGCTGGGAATCTGAAATATTAAATGTCATGTTAGTGACATATGATCACTAAGTTTCATAACTGCTACTGAAACTCTCTCTTCTGAACCAAACTGCTTCCTATTTTTTTTTCTTTTATCAATTTACATATTCTGATTTACAGGAAAAGCCCAGGAGGCCATTGTATTTTTTCAATTTCCCTTAGAAGGGTTGTGGTGACTCATAGATTCCTAAAAAGCCAATAAAGATTACCCTCATTTACAAATTTATAGCATGCATATTTTTTTCTAGTTGCAATGAACTTTATGTCCAAACCTTGGCAGATAATCAAAACAATCAGATGGAAAGAAGAGAGAATAGTGATACAATGAATGTAAATATGAAACACTTTGAGAAACCTCCTGATGATCCAACTGATATTTTTATTGACATGAAAAATATTTAGAAGTTGTTCTTGGACACTAAAATATAGTTAGCTTACAAACCCTTCTAGTATATGGGAACGCACAAAGTTCCATCCCAAGAAACCATGTGGGTCATCATCCACTCAAAATCATAGTTCACAGCTCCAAGACATATATTTACTTTTACCAGTCTGAAAAAGCACAAATTAGCTAAAAAGCAAAAGATTTTTTAATGAAATGATGTGGCAAAATCAGTGATCAGAAAGATTTGCTTCAAATACAGAGTGATACACACAGTCACAAGTAACAATGAATGACCCCAGTAGAGATGGTAAATTCAGCTTTAGTTACATTCTCCAAAATGGATTCTTTTCTATTATGCTTCCTCCATATAGAAAATAAAATAATCCCCCTTAAAGCAAATATATATATATATATATATATATATATATATATATATATATATATATATATATATATATATATATATATATATATATCATTCTACTCCCTGATGACAACACGGCCATCCAATGCAGCTTAGGAAGTCTCCAGGTATAACGACTTTTCATGCCAATGGACCCAGGCTTCCAACGCCCAGAGAGTGGGACTGTCTCTGTGCATCGACTTTTCCACTTAAATCTTCATGCACAAGTGTCTTTGTGCACAAAAACGCACAAAGACAATCGTCATCCTCGGTTCGAGAGACAACCAATAACAACAACTCCCTGACTCATGAATTTTTAGTGGTTTCATATTGTTTCTAGGATAAAATAAGTTCCTGAACCTGGCATTTATGGTCCTTTATAGAATGATTCATATCGTGTTTTCCATACTTAATTTGTCTTTCTCCTGTTAATGGATTTCATATTCAAGCCAAATAGACTTAATTGGTCTTCCCCAAACTTGGTATTCCATCTGCTACTTTTGCGCTTTTTCATAAACTGTCTCATGCAAAGAATGTAATCTTTTTTAATCTTGATTTTTGGAATCCTTAGTTTCCTTCAAGTCTTAATTCATGCACCACTTCCCATGGGATGCCTTCTGTTATTTCCCCAATGGTTAATGCTCTCTTCATTTACAATTGTTCTTATACTTGATTTATATGTTTCTCTACACTCTATCCCTCCCTTAGTAATAATATAAGGTCTTTCCGGGCAGTCTCTTGATTTTTGCCTTTGTAGCTCTTTTTTTTTTCATGTTTATTTATATTTATTCTCTAAAGGATGAATTTTTGAATTAAAATTATTTTAATTTACACAATTTTATTTTATTTTATTTTTTTGACTTTTTAAACGTTATTTCATTTGGTTATTTACAAACATTATTCATTGGAAACAATGATCGTTATCTTTTCCTCCACCCGCCCTTCCCACCACTTCCCCCATAGCCTGCGCACAATTCCACTGGGTTTCACATGTGTTCTTGGTTCGAACCCATTTCCATGTTGTTGGTATTTGCACTAGAGTGTTCATTTAGAGTCTCTCCTCAGTCATATCCCCTCAACCTCTGTAGTCAAGCAGTTGCTTTTCATCAGTGTTTTTACTCCCACAGTTTATCCTCTGCTTCTGGATAGTGTTTTTTAGATCCCTGCAGATTGTTCAGACATCGCATTGTCCCTAGTGGAGGAGTCCATTACCTTCGATTCTACCACAGTGTATCAGTCTCCGTGTACAATGTTTTCCTGGTTCTGCTCATTTAGCTCTGCATCACTTCCTGGAGATTGTTCCTCTACTTTATTATTCCTTTTAGCACAATAGTATTCCATCACCAACATATACCACAATTTGTTCAGCCATTCCCCAATTGAAGGGCATCACCTCGTTTTCCAATTTTTGGCCACCACAAAGAGCTCAGCTATGAATATTCTTGTACAAGTCTTTTTCCTTATTATCTCTTTGGGGTACAAACCCAGCAGTGCTATGGCTGGATAAAAGGGCAGTCAGTCTTTTATCGCCCTTTGGGCATAGTTCCAAATTGCCCTCCAGAATGGTTGGATCAATTCACAACTCCACCAGCAATGAATTAATGTCCCTACTTTGCCACATCCCCTCCAGCATTCATTACTTTCCATAGCTGTCATGTTGGCCAATCTGCTAGGTGTGAGGTGATACCTCAGAGTTGTTTTGATTTGCATCTCTCTGATTGTAAGAGATGTAGAGCACTTTTTCATTTGCTTATTAATAATTTTGATTTCTTTGGCTGAGAACTGCCTGTTCATGTCCCTTGCCCATTTATCAATTGGAGAATGTCTTGGTTTTTTTGTACAATTGATTTAGCTCTTCGTAAATTTGAGTAATTAAACCTTTGTCAGAGGTTTTTAGAGAAGACTGCTTATCAATTTGTTGCTTTCCTTCTGATTATAGTTATATTGGTTTTGTTTGTACAAAACCTTTTTAATTTGATGTAGTTGAAATTATTTATTTTACATTTTGTGACTCTTTCTATGTCTTGCTTGGTTTTATAGTCTTTCCCTTCCCAAAGGTCTGACATGTATACTATTCTGTGTTTACCCAATTTACTTATGGTTTCCTTCTTTATGTTTAAGTTATTCACCCATTTTGAATTTATCTTGGTGTAGGGTGTGAGGTGTTGATCAATTCCTAACCTCTCCCACACTGTCTTCCAATTTCCCCAGCAGTTTTTATCGAATAGTGATTTTTGTCTCAAAAGCTGGGATCTTTGGGTTTATCATACACTGTCTTGCTGAGGTCACTTGCCCCCACTCTATTCCACTGATCCTCCTTTCTGTCTCTTAGCCAGTACCAAATTGTGTTGATGACTGTTGCTTTGTAATATAGTTTGAGATCTGGGACTGCAAGGCCCCCTTCCTTTGTATTTTTTTTTTCATTATTTCCCTGGATATCCTTGATCCTTTGTTATTACAACTGAACTTTGTTATGTTTTTTTTTTTTTTCTAAATCAGTAAAGAAATTTTTTGGAAGTTCTATGGGTATGGCACTAAGTAGATAGATAAGTTTGGGTAGGATGGTCATTTTTACTGTATTGGCTCGTCCTACCCATGAGCAATTAATGTTTTTCCAATTGATCAAGTCTAGTTTTAGTTGTGTGGAGAGGGTTTTGTAGTTGTGTTCATATAGTTCCTGTGTTTGTCTAGAAAGATAGATTCCTAGGTATTTTTTTGTCTAAGGTGATTTTGAATGGGATTTCTCTTTCTAGATTTTGCTGCTGAACTATGTTGGAGATGTATAGAAATGCTGATAACTTATGTGGGTTTATTTTGTATCCTGCAACTTTGCTAAAATTGTTGATTATTTCAATTAGCTTTTTGGTTGAATCTCTAGGATTCTTTAAGTAGACCATCATGTCATCTGCAAAGAGTGATAGCTTAGTCTCCTCCTTGCCTATTTTGATGCCTTCAATTTCTTTTTCTTCTCTAATTGCTACTGCTAGTGTTTCTAGTACAATGTCAAATAGTAGAGGTGATAACAGGCATCCTTGTTTCACTCCTGATCTTATTGGGAATGCATCTAGTTTATCCCCATTGCAGATGATATTGGTTGATGGTTTTAGATATATACTGTTTATTATTTTTAGGAAAGACCCTCCTATTCCTATACTTTCTAGTGTTTTCAATAGGAATGGATGTTGTATTTTATCAAAGGCTTTTTCTGTGTCTATTGAAATAATCATGTGGATTTTGTTGGTTTCCTTGTTGATATGGTTGATTATGTGGATGGTTTTCCTAATATTGAACCAGCCCTGCATCCCTGGTATAAATCCTACTTGATCATGGTGAATGATCCTTCTGATCACTTGCTGGAGTCTTTTTGCTAGTATCCTATTTAAGATTTTTGCATCTATATTCATTAGGGAGATTGGTCTATAATTTTCTTTCTCTGTTTTTGATCTGCCTGGTTTTGGAATCAGTACCATGTTTGTGTCATAAAAGGAGTTTGATAGAATTCCCTCTTTGCTTATTATGTCAAATAGTTTGTATAGTATTGGGATTAACTGTTCTCTGAATGTTTGATAGAATTCACTGGTGAATCCATCGGGCCCTTGGGATTTTTTCTTAGGGAGTTCTTTGATGGCCTGTTGGATTTCATTTTCTGATATGGGATTATTTAAGAATTCTATTTCTTCTTCTGTTAGTCTAGGCAGTTTGTATTTTTGTATATATTCATCCATATCACCTAGATTGCTGTAGTTATTGCCATATAATTGGGCAAAGTAATTTTTAATGATTGCCTTGATTTCTTCATTGGAGGTGATGTCCCCCTTTTCATCTTTGATGCTGTTAATTTGCTTTTCTTCTTTCCTTTTTTAAATTAGATTGACCAGTACTTTGTCTATTTTGTTTGTTTTTTCAAAGTACCAGCTTCTAGTCTTATTTATTAAATCAATAGTTCTATCACTTTCGATTTTATTAATTTCTCCCTTAATTTTTAGGATTTCTAGTTTGGTTTTCTGCTGGGGGATTTTAATTTGATCACTTTTTAGTTTTTTTTTTATTTTGATTTCCAATTGATTGATTTCTGCTCTCCCTAGTTTGTTAATATATGCACTCAGGGATATGAATTTACCTCTGATTACTGTTTTGGCTGCATCCCAAATGGTTTGAAAGGATGTCTTGCCATTGTCATTTTCCTTGATGAAATTATTAATTGTTTCTATGATTTCTTCTCTAACTAAACAATTGTGGAGTATCATATTGTTTAATTTCCAATTAATTTTTGATTTGGTTTTCCACGTACCATTACTGATCATTATTTTTATTGCCTTGTGATCTGAAAAGGCTACATTTATTATTTCTGCTTTTCTGCATTTGTATGACATGTTTCTGTGACCTAGTGTATGGTCAATCTTTGTGAATGTGCCATGTGGTGCTGAGAAGAAGGTGTATTTCTTTTTGTCCCTATTTATTTTTCACCATATGTCTATTAATTCTAATTTTTCTAAGATTTCATTCACTTCTTTTGTCTCTTTCTTATTTATTTTTTGATTTGATTTATCTAAATTTGATAATGGTTGGTTCAAATCTCCCACTAATATTGTTTTACTGTCTATTTCTTCCTTCAATTCTCCTAGTTTCTCCATTAGAAATTTGGGTGCTATATTATTTGGTGCATACATGTTGATTAGTGATATTTCCTCATTATCTAAAGTCCCTTTTAACAAAATATAATTATCTTCCCTATCCCTTTTAATCAGGTCTATTTTTGCTTTGGCTTCATCAGATATCATGATTGCAAATCCTGCCTTCTTTCTGTCAGTTGAGGCCCAGAAGGTCTTACTCCATCCTTTAATTCTGACCTTGTGAGTGTCAACCCGCCTCATGTGTGTTTCTTGAAGACAACATATGGTAGGGTTTTTGATTCTAACCCATTCTGTGATTCATCTAAGTTTTATGGATGAGTTCATCCCATTCACATTCAAACTTATAATTGTGACTTGTGAATTCTCTGGCATTTTGATATCCTTCCCTAATTCTAACCTTTCTTCTTTAGCTCTAACCTTTTAATCCAGTGATTTACTTTAAATCAGCCCCCCTTTTCCCCTCCCTTCATATGTTTCCCTTTCTAGTCCCTCCCTTTTTGTCCCCTCCCCCTCCCCCCTCTCCTTCCCTCCCCTTTTGTTTTCTCTCCGCCCTCCCTCCCTTGGTTTTCCCTTCTCCCTACCATTGTTGGGTAAGATAGAATTCAAGGTCCCAATGGATCTGGATGTTTTTTCCTCTCAGAGATGATTTCCCTGAGAGTAAGGTTTAAGTAAAAATTCTCTTCCTCTCCTTCTTATAGGAGTTTTCTTCCCCTCCCCTTCCCATGTGAATCTTTGTGTGAGAAAGATTATTCTATTTGATTTTTCTTTTCCCGCTATTTACACATTATATTTTCCATATATTAATATATATAGATTGATATAAATGTAGTCCTCATAGAAGAGAGTTTGAATAAATGAAAAGATAACAATTTTCTCCTTTTCCCTTTCCTTCATATTTACCTTTTCAGGTATTCCATGGTCTTTGTTTTTCGATCTCGAACTTTCCACAGAGCTCAGGTCTTTTCTTTGCAAAAAGTTGGAAATCTTCTATTTTGTTGAATGCCCATACTTTCCCTTGGAAGTATATAGTCAGTTTTGATGGATAGCTGATTCTTGGTTGCAGGCCCAGCTCTCTTGCCTTTTGGAAAATCATGTTCCATGCCTTACGATCATTCAAAGTGGAACTTGCAAGGTCTTATGTGACCCTGATTGGCATTCCTTTATATCTGAATCATCTTTTTCTGACTTCCTGTAGGATTTTTTCTTTTGTTTGAGAGCTTTGGAATTTGGCAATTACATTCCTGGGAGTTGTCTTTTGGGGATTTAGTGTAGAGGGTGTTCTGTGAGCTCTTTCAGTGGTTGTATTTCCCCCTTTTTCTAGAATCTCTGGGCAATTTTCTTTGATTATATCTTGTATTACGATGTCGAGTTTGCTGTTTATTTCGGGATTTTCTGGTAGTCCAATTATTCTTAAATTATCTCTTCTTCCTCTATTTTCCAAGTCTGTCACCTTGTCAGTGAGGTTTTCTAATTTCTTGGTCTTTTGGCTTTGCTTCATTGATTCTTGCTCTTTTACCTGCTTGTTGTCTTCCAGTTGCCTAATTCTGACCTTTAAAGCCTGGTTTTCCTTTTCAGTTTGCTCAAACCGGTATTGTAGTTGGGTGAAATTCTTTTGCATTAATTCCCACTTTTCCTGCCAGAAGGCTTCCATCTTTTTGATCATTTTCGATTCAAATTCTTCAAAAGTTTGTGGAGAGTTTCCATTTCCTTTAGAAGGTTTCGGCACATTTGCTTGTATTTCCTCTTCTATCTCCTCTGTATTTTGTATTTTTGCTCCATAAAATGTGTCCAAAGTTGCCCCCTTCTTGTTTTTCTTGTTGTTTTGAGGCTATTTTTCTTCTGTGCTGTTTGCCATCTCTATCTGAGTGAGGGGAGCTTGCTCTTCTGTTATCTGTCTGGTGTTCAGTGGTTTTAGCCCCAGGCAAATTGTCTGTCTTCCCCTGGAAGCCCAGAATTGCTGGTGTTTCGGTGTTTAGGTGTTACTACCCTCCTCAGTTCCCTCACGATGCTTCTCTGTTGCCTTACTTCTATGCTCTGTGCCTGGCTTGACACTCTCAGATGTCTTTCAATGCCTTTGCTGGCCAAAGGAGCCTGCACTCTGAGGGGGAGGTGCCATGGCTTCCAGGACCTCTGAGGGCTGGTGATAGGATTAATCTCAGACTGAGTATGCCCTGAGGCAGGGACCTTTGGTGAGACTCAGATGGAAGGATCTGGTCGGGGGCTACAGGCTCCCTCCGTCTCTCTCTCTCTGTTTCCCTGCTGTCTGGGTGCCCCCATGACTGGCTCAGGTTGTTTTCAGGGTGTGGCCTTCAGAATAGCCAGCTCCCGAGGCCCTTTTGCCTGCCCTGAGGTTCCTGCTGCTGCCTCAGATTCAGTGCACTGGGTTGGGAGGGATGGGTCCTGGGATCCTTCCTTTTGCCTACCCCTTAGATCCGAGTGATCTCAGGTTCTGACTTTTGGGGGGCCATACCTTTTGATCCAGGTTCAGGAGGAGTGTTCCCGGGGTCTATTCTGTTGTTTGTTTTGAATTTTGGTCCCCTAGGAGCATTCAGTTTGAGATCTTTAAGGAAGGGTTTCTGGAGCTCTGAACTTTAGCTTTCTCTAAGCTGCCATCTTGACCAGAAGTCCACCTTTGTAGCTCTTGCACCTATATAAGAATTACATATTGTATTCCCTTAAAACTGAGGCAGGTAGATGGTGTGATGGATAGAGGGCCTTGAAACTAGAGTCAATAAAAGCTGAATTCGAATCTGACTTCAGACAGTTATTGAGTGTAAATTCCTAAGTGTCTTGACCACCCTCTTTATCTGTTTCCTCAATTTTAAGATTGTGACATATAATAGCAACTACCTCACAGTATTGTTATAGGATCAAATAAGAAAAAAATATTTCTAAAGTGCTTGGCACAGTGCCAGGCATATAATGCATGCCTAACAATGTCCCCATCTCTCCTTAACATGTACATAATTTCATTGGTGGAAGGAACTTCCACAGAGGAAAATTCTTATAACATTGCAGCTTGACAATGAATCTGCATTTTTTTTTTGCCTTAACGACACCCTTCAAGTACTGAAAAAATAAGTAATTTTCCTATTGTTACATATCCAGAATCCATCAGTAAGGATCTGAACCTAGGCTTTCCCTATCTGAGGGACAACTCCTTATCTACAATGCCTCTCCTGTCATACCCAAAGCAGACAAGCTGTAAATTCTTGCTGAATTTATTTGGAAGGTTTAATAACAAGCTGGAAAGATTGGACTTCCAAAGGAGGTAATGGGAAACCATTAGGGGTTTTTGAGCAGATGGGTGGCATGACCATACCTATGAGTAATGAAGATTGATCAGGCAGTAATGGGAAGGAAAGATTGGTGTGGAGATAGACTGTGGATGAAGATGCCAATTAGATGGTTTTGACAGGAGTCCTGGCATGCAGGATAAGATGGTAGCAATAATAACAGAAAAGAGGAAATTCATGTAAGAGAAGTTGTGGAGACAAAATTGATCAGACTTTAGTAAAGCAGCAGATGAATCATTTCCACTCTCTCTGAATAGAAACAATTGTCTTCATTATGTATAAATTCAAGTTATGAATTCAGGTATAAAATAAAGTCAATTACCTTACCCCTTTTTCCAGGATTATTTTTTTCTTTCCTAGGCAGATTTCTCTTTCATAGAAGTCACTGTAGCCGTGGTTCCTTAATTCGGGAATGTAATACTCCATAGAGTAGAAGTGATTGATGTAAAGGAAACAAGTCTGATGGATAGATGCTTTCAACTCCTGGTTTATGGTCAGCTCTCTAATTGCCTACCATTATATATATATATATATATATATATATATATATATATATATATATATATAAAATTAACAGGCTACTGCTGTTAACTATTTCCTGCCAGACTCATGGCTTCATAGCCCTGACTATTTTAGCTTTCATTCTAGGTTGATTTTGTTGACCTTGTGTATTTATATGTGCATATCTATTAGCACTATTCTTTCTGTGTTTTATATGTTTAAAACTGATGACCCCCAAATAAGTCAGGAGTTGTTCAATTCATTAATCAAATTCAAAATATTTGTTATTGATTTTATTGTGTCTAGTGCTTTAGGACATGGAAAATTTTTCAGAGATAGAGTCCTTGCCTTCCCTGAGCTTCTAGCTTAGTTGGGCAGTGGATTAGGGAGAAGTGATACAAGCAATATATCCAAAAATAACTGCTATCAGATAATGTTACTGCCACCATTACTGTATACCTAAACTGCCTTTCCTTCTTAACCAGCATCAGATCATAAAAATTAAATGTTCTCTTTTATTCATTAGGAAAAAGAAGAAAATATATGTATTCAGAAGTAATACAGAAGATAATCAAATTAGAAGTAAGCAAAAAAAATGTTTTCAATTCCAGACTAGATGACACTTAGCTTAATATTAGAATTTTCTTGATTCAGCTAAGCCTACATGAGTGTTCTTGGGCTAGAAATGTCTAAATATTATGTAGGATTTCAGGAAATTTATGTCTTTCTTCCACAATACTCCAGTGCTCACTTTGGAATTTCCCATGCCAATACATTAGATCTAATTCATTCAAATATTTTGGAGTTCTAAATTCATCATTAGCAACCAGAAAGCCTTCTGTTACATTCAACTCAGTTAAATAAATATTTATGAAACACTTATCTTTTTAGGGCACTACCTTATACCTTGGGGATACAAAATATAGATATGTCAGTCTCTCTTCTTAAGGAGCTTACTAGCAAATTGTAAATCATGGAGAGAAAAAAAATGTACATTAGTAACTTAAAAAAAAAGCCTTGTGGATCAAATGTTGTTTAGATTATAGTAGAGTTGGATTGACTTAGAACTGATTAAATATGCATGTCTCCCAAATGATTAATATACTGATATCTTCATGACTTGAAATCTTTAGTAAAATGTCACTTACATTAGTTTTATTTTAGATTTTAAGAGGCAAAGTAAATAATGTTGGTAAATGTAACAGACATCTTCACTTTGATAATTTTTGTTATTGCTTAATAATTTAAAAAGTTCAATAATTGAAAAAAATCTATGCTTTTATTGAATTTTCATAAATCAGACACAAATATGCCTCCCTTTTCAGGTCTATTATTTTAAACATGTTTTGTTTTGTTTTTAAATAAAGATATTCCAGAATTGAGACTGATATAAGTTAAATTCAACATTCATGAGATCTGGATGTTGTTCTATATTCAATACATTTTCTCATTTGTAGGCTTAAGCTTTATAGATGAACATGAATTTTCTTTCTCTTAATTGTATTTCCTTTGAACAATTTTCCTTCCAAAATGCATCTTACCATACATATTGCATCAAAATAAATTATTTTGTATAAAACAATTAAGCAATTGCTCTAAAATTAAAGTCTTATTTTACCATGGAAAAGTTTTATAAGTAGTTTGATCCAAGATAGACCCTATAGAGTTATTTATTCAATTGAGAATATTGGTGATTACTATCTACATCATAGAATCCGAGTTCATCTAATCTAGAATTGCAGGAAACATCAAAACAGACACTGAAAAATTGAAAACATGGAACTACTTTTAAAAAAGACTTTAAGACACCTAAAATTTCTAAAGCACTTTGAAGTCATGAAACCCTAAGTCCAAATTTTGTCTCAGACAATTAGTAACTATGTGCCTCAGGAAGAGTTCCTAGGCAAGTCATTTAACTTGTCAGTTTCAGTTTCCTCAAATGAGATAATGAGAGCACCTACCCAACTGGGTTGGTGTGAGGATCAAATCAGATAATATATTTTTAAAGTATTTTGCAAAACTTAATATATAAATGCTGGGTATTATTACATTACTACATTTGATCTTTAGGAGAGGCCTGTGAAATGAATGTTATCAGAATTTTATCATCACTTCACTTTTAAGTATGAGGAAATGGAGGCTCAGAGATGCTAAATTAGTTTTCCTGTTTCACACTGCTAGTAGTTTCTGACCTAGGGCTATATACTCAGCTAAGTTTTTCTGACTCAAAGTCTACTGGAATGCATTTCCTCTCCCTTAAACTCAGTACTGAGATTTTGCTTAAGAATAGACATTCTCCATAGTAACATTTCTATGATGTAATTTTTAAAAAGAAATTGCTTTAATCTTCTTTTTGGAAGCTAAAGAAGCAATAGGGCCTTGCACAGGCTTTTTCTAATCCATTGCTGACAGATGGGCACCTATCCTGGTTTTTAATCTAGTGCCCATTTGTAAATATTTTACCCCTGAAAGGAAGGTGTTACCATAAAATGCTGTATGAGATTCATAAAACTTGAGATACATCTGGCCACCATAGACTAAATGAGACTTAATTTCATTTTTGGAACACATTTACTTAGCTTTTGAATTTGAACATTTTCAGAGTTCTTTGGGGAAATTTTATTTCATGAGCCATCTTTTCCAGAACTGGTCAGTGGCATTTAGTTATAGTTAAATTAATTATCTTTTGTAATTAGACTCAAGCAATTAAGTTGCTTGGTTTTGTATCTTCAAGGTTTACAGTTCAACCAAGATTTGGGAACTATTCTGGCCTTCATTCACTTTCATAGCAATTGCATTCTGTGTTTCAGATCATCCATGTCGTAACTCTGGTTTCCTATATCTTACTTCCTTTTTAGACTTTGGATCATCTTCTTATCAGTGTTAGGGAAATGTCTTTTTATTCTCATTCATTCCTAAATGACAATCAAATCCTTGTTTCACCATCTTTATCAATTTTGGAGGTATCAGTACTTATTGACCTAAATATACCACATAATGGTAGAAATGCCATATTCATGCTGAGTCCGTGGCTTCAGGATGACTTTACAAATGTAATACCTCTCTGGGGTAACATTTGCAACTACTACTCTCACTAGCATTGTTGAGGGTTCAAGCTCTTATAAAAAGAAAAAAGGCTCATAGTTCACTTAGAGCATAGTTTAAACCATGAGTCGCCATGCCTAGCATGGTGGCCACCAAAATGGAAATAGAGTGTTCCAGGTTAAAACAAAGTAATAGTCTTAATTCACACTAGTCTTTTGAGAAGGAGGGGGATCATGAGGTAACAAAGTTACTTAGTTGTCTATTAAGGAGGTATTATTTAGTTTAAATAAAACCTTTGCCTTTGGCATTTCTTCTTTATTGTCTTTCTTATGTCCTTTTCTCTTCATTAATTCTTTTAAATCAAGGGTCAGCAAAGCAAGGAAAAAGTATATAAAAAAAACAACTGAATTTCTCTCTTAGCAGTTCTGATGATGATGATGAAAAGTAATATGAATGAAAAAGATGAAATTGTTGAAAAGGTTAGAAAGAGTTTATATAAAATGACAGAGATGATTCTCATTCATCAAGTTCACGTTGCTCCTGATGAACATGTAAAATTGAATTGAATGAACCATGGGAAGATTTTTTTTCTAACTTAGATTTTGATAAATCACAACAAATCATAGGATGGGAATTCAGAAAGTTGGCTTAATGATATTAGCCTCTATTTGTCCTCAATATCTTTAACATGCATACCATATTATTACAGAGATACATTGTTTGCAAGTTTATCTATTTTAAAATTCTAAGAGGAGAAAATAGTACATGTTGCTAGGTAACAAGATATATGATTCCCTTTCAAAAGAGAACCATGATTCATTTTATTGTACAACAAATAATTTTTTGAAAGCTCCAAAGCTTTTAGGGCATATTTTTCCTGATAGCCTACTATTTAAAAAAAGTTGCAGATTTTCAATCTGTGACCTAATTTAGGACTGAATATTTTCTTGTATTTATAAGTATAATGTGTAAAATGCTACTGAAATGAGTTTGTATGAGGGAAGCTTTGAGTAATTATAGGAAAATTTTTCATCACATTCTTGAATTTGCATTCAGTGAGCTAGAATTATAGCTATTGGGATTCCTCAGTAATGAGGCATAAATGTACTGAATGACACATGAAGCCTACTTGTATATATTGTACTTGTTATTAAGGAATGTTTCCAGTTTTCTCTTTAATATTTGTTTCCGACATTAACAAAAACCCAGCATGTCTCTTATTGAAAATCACACATATGAAAAGACAAAATTAGATTTTTTTGAGAAATAACCTTTAAATGATTCATATAAAAGATTGAAGAGAACAATTTAGACTAGAGTTAGTTTCTTGCTACAAAGAAAGTCATCATTTTCCCCCAGTTTTTTTTTTAAATGCTCAAAAAGGACCTCGAAAGTGATAATTATCTAGACACTCATTTTCATGGCAAATGTTAGAAAGACAAAACAATTAATGAAATGACAAAGCACTATAACAAGGGAGGGCAGGGAAAGTGAGTAGAGGCAACAACA
The DNA here is from genome assembly GCF_027887165.1 of Monodelphis domestica. Taxonomy (NCBI): domain Eukaryota; kingdom Metazoa; phylum Chordata; class Mammalia; order Didelphimorphia; family Didelphidae; genus Monodelphis; species Monodelphis domestica. The sequence continues at coordinate 304,116,470 of NC_077228.1, forward strand.
ACAACAACAACAGCAACACTATCAGGACTTTGATTGCAGTAAGAATCTAAAATATCAGCACCCTTAAGTGGAGGGGAAAAGGGAGAAAATGTGAGGGGATAAAATGACCTCAATGTAGAAAAGAAAGGAAGAAAAATGGTAGAGTGTGTTGAAGGTAAATGTAATAACAATCTTCAAGTACATGAAGAGTTCTTAAGAGAATAGTAAACCAGTTGCTCTTAGTCTCCAGTGAGGTGAAAACTAGATAAAATAACTTAAAAAAATAGTAGGTGATATTTAGGCTACATTGAACCTTCAATGAATAGTTTTTTATATAGTGTCTCAATATATTTATGGGAACCAATAGAACCTATTTAGATATACAAGGAATAGAAAAGAACACCTAATTCAAAAACCTGATTTACAGATGAGGAATTTGAAGTATAGAAAGGAAAGTAAGTGACTTCCCCAGGATTTCATAACCATTAATTAAGTAGAAAAGTTAGAATTAACATGCAAATAGTCTGACTTGAAAATTAAGGCATATTTTGTGAATCATACTACCTATGTTGGTTTTTGAAAACTAAATGAATAAAATGTTTTGCTTAAGAGAGAGGGGCTATCAATCTTTTTCTTTAAAAACTATTTATGAGGTAGATGGGTGGCACAGTGGATAAGGTTTTGGACTTGGAGTCAGGGAAATCCTGCTTTGATCTTGCCCAAGACACTTTGTAGCTGTGTGTCTCTGGAGAAATCACTTTACTTTTTAAGAGTTTCAGTTTCCAGATCCAGAAAATGGAGCTAATATCAGCATGTAAATCACAAGATTTTCTGTGGATCAAAAGAGGAAATATATGTAAAGTACTGTGCAAACTTTGAAAGGAATATGAAAATATTAGCTACTCTTTGTTCAGTTTTAAACCGACCAATTTAGGTACTTCTTTTAAATGGCTTCATGATACTGACACTAATTAGCATAAATAGTCCAATCAATCTGCGTCATTAACAGGTTTGTTCACATCTAAATTCTTCTACCAATGAATATCAGCAATGATTCTGCACTTTTTGGTTTTAAAGACTTACCTGAGGGAAAGAAAGCTTAAATAATTTCTTAAGGTCACAAAGTCAATATATGCCAGAGACAAGACTTCAAGTCAAGTATCCTCAAAGGTTACCAGTTTTTTGTTCACTCACCTACACTGCCTCTGAGAATGGGAAAATAATAAATTCTCATTAAATTGGTGAATTGGACTTAAGCAATGACATGTGACTGATATGTTGACCATCTCAGAACTTTGTATTTGAGCCATGAAAATAGGTTACTAAAAGAGGCCATGAAATTTAAAAAGAATATTATGAGATAATATATAGTCAAGTCAGGGACTGGCTCCTGTTCATAGGCTAATAGGATTTGTATTTTCAAATATAGTTTCAAAAGATGAACCTTATCTAAAAGGGAGCATGATAAATGGAAAGTGAACTACACTTAGTGTATTTACATACACTTAGTGCTATTAACTACTTGAGTGATATTGGAAATATCTCTGTTCCTCAGTTTCTTCATCTGTAAAATGAGAGATATTAGATTAGATGGTCTCTGAGTTCCTTTCCTGCTTCAAATCCATAGCAAAACTTCATTTCTCCAGATGAATGAATGGATGTTCTTGAGTCTATTCAATTTCTATTCAATTCACAGATAAATCAGATTGGAAGAGGAAGTGACTTACCTAGTAGGTCATATTACTAATATATAGGAACCACCAGCAGCTCCTATAGAATGAACCTGTGGGTGGTGACCTGACAAGGAGATTTGAGGCTAGAGGAATATGGATGAATAAAGATAGAGGGAGAGACACAAGAATGAAGACTCAGAGACCACAAGTTAAAAACACGTGGGGAGTAGCGAGCTCCATAAATACCTCTCTAGAAAAAGATTAGAGAAAAAAAGTAGAGAGATTACAAGTATAAGAAGCAAGAGAACATGCATGGAGTTGAGAACTCCAAGATATCCCCCATGGAACAGTTGGCCAAGAGATTAGTGGGAGATGTGCAGGGCAGCTGTGATGCATAAATCAGTCAGACATGAGGAACATTATAGGCAATACCAAGATCAAGAGTGTAAGAGGCAAGAGGGAGAGCAAGCTCAAAGGAGGCAAGGCAAGAGATGTAAGAGGTGTAAGAGCAAGAGGAGTCAGAGGTGTAAGAGAAGGCTCGCACATGTTTCCCAACTTTTATGGAAGTTTTAGGAATGTGAAGTGGGAGGTGATAATGAATATGTGACATGATATATAGGTTTTGACATTGGTTGAATTGACAATGACGAAATCAAATAGGAGATTAATCGAACCCATTTTTGTAAAGGAATGTAGTCCGAGCCAGGACACTGTGGCTGGCAACACCCAGCCCAGGAATTTGCTTGTCCTTTGGACTGTCGCTTTCCATACAGTAACCTGACCACGAGTCTTGGTATATGAATACTTAAGATACAATATCAATACATCAATCATACTTCCAAGATGCTAACACGCCTGGTATGCTACATAAAATATGCCATTTCATATTCCTTTTCTACCATATTTAACCCCTTCAATTCAATTCAATAAACCTAAGTTATAATACACATGCAATTTCATTATTATATATACCCAAATCACCCAAGTACACTCCAATGTGGAATATAGATGAGAAGTAATTTAATTCTAGGTCTTTGTAGACTTTTCCAATGGGAAAAATGTTTTGACAGGAAAAGGCTTTGAGAATAGATCATAGTTTCATAGATTTAAAACTGGAATTAAATTTATAGGTCTTTTAGCCCAACTACCTCATATAAATTAACTCTATTTTATATGTTTCAGATATTGATTCTAAATCTTGATTCAGTTATTTCATATCTCCTTCCTAAATACCAAAGTAATTTTCCAGGTAAACATTATATCAGCAACAGCAATCACAATAATATGGCTCTGAGGAAATTAAGAAATCACAGCAATTTAGAGATATATAAACACTTTTGTGTCCAATTTGCTTATTGAAATAATGAGATTAGTTTTATTTTAAAAACATAAGCAATGAAATAAGGCAAAGCTTTTGAATTCTATTAAAATATGGTTCCTAAAAGGTTTAAAGCTAAGAAAAAACTTTCAACTCTAAGTGTCAACATGCAAAAGATACATTCAAATTGCAAGAGCTCTCCTATTTATCTGAATGAAATAAAATTCTCATATTATAAATTTTTAAGTCAATCAAGAGTCGAAACCTATAAAATATCTAATGAATTTCTATTGGTTTTGTGCTTCATTGAATAAATTACACACACACACACAAATACACATATGCCATGCACAGACACCTAATGTAGTATGATGGTCATAAAAGTCTCTTCTTGACCAAATTAATAGGAACAGAGATTTATAGAGTAGGAAGAGATGTTAGAGATCATGTGCTCCGCCTCTTACAGATAAGGATCTAGGAGTCAAAAAGGTTAAATAATTTGTCCATGGTAATACAGGCAGTAGTTTGTAAAGGCTAGGATTTGAACCCTTGTCCTTTGACTAATAATGCAAGTATACTTTTCTGAGACCCAGTACTACCAACTGTAGATCATTAATCATCTTTCTTTAAGAATTGAGTAAGTTTTAGTCTTTGAATAGTCCATCTTATTTAAATCATGTTAGATTTTTATCAGTTTTCTTATTATACCTCCTGAATTTCTTAGTATTTCATTTTTCTCCCTGGAAACCAATTAGCATATATTCATTTATTCTTTTGTTCTACAACCATTTGTTAATTGTCTGCCATGAACCTGAGGTGAGGTTGAAGGCAAGGTATACAAAGAAAAAAATGATTACAGTTGTGGCATATACTTTAGATTTACCTAAGTATAGGTAATAATTGAAAACAACCCTAGTTGCATAGCCTAAGTCAATAATAGTAGAAATAGAAGAGCAATAATTATATTGGACCTTTTTAAAAGCATTTAGTGGATAAAAGGAGGAAGTTTTAGACTGTAGACATCCATTGAAAAAAGGATGGCTTATAAGTTTTCTTTAGGAAGGCAAATAAAGGAGATGGTAGAGATTGTTTTATCATATAACTAAGGCAACATGAAAGATAATTTCAATGAACCCTTGGTAATCTCAAATTTGTGTGTATTTAGTCATTTCAGTTGTATGGTTCCTGACTCCATTTGGGGTTTCCTTGGCAAAGATACTGGAGTGGTTTCCTATTTCCTGATCTGACTTACTTTATGCATGAGGAAACTGAAGAAGAAAGAATTAAGTGAATTACTCAGGGTCACCCAGTTAAAATGTATTGGAAGCCAAACTGGATTTGTACTCAGGTCTTCCTGACTCCAAGCCAGGTGCTTTATCTATCCACAGTGCTTCTTAGCTGCCCTTATTCTCAAATCTACTCATGGTAAATATTTCCAAAAAAGACTACCAGGAAAATAAGTGCTGTGTGTACATTAACACATATCACAAAAGTTTAGTAAATAAATAAGTTCTTACAAAGAACTTCAGATACTCCAGATGAAACCTAGATATACTTTGAGACTCAACAATTTCAATGGAAAGGTAAGATCAGCCACACAAATAACATTAATGACAAAAGTATTTTGGGGAAAAATGCATCATATATAAAGAATGAAAGACTACAAAGACTTTTAAATTATACAAAAGCCTAATACCTATATTTCATGAATAAATAATTTGAAAAGAATCAGAAATCTTTGGTTTTCATGAACACCAAATCACATCACAAAAATGAATAGGGAACATTTCATCAGTGATATAAAAATAAATTTTAATTAGACAAATGATCAGACAAATGATTCATTACAATAAGTTTCAAAATTAGTATGAAGCTAAAGGAAAGAATGTAAATGAGAACAAAAGGTATGGCATGTAATTAAACCAACTCCAACCTGGACAATTAAAATTAGTTATTGAAAAATATGTGGAAGAAATCTTATAAACTATAATGATAGTAGGAAAAATGAGCATCCTTATTTAGTCCTGTATTTATTGTGAAAGCTTCTAGTTCTTTCCCAGTGTATATAATGCTTATTTTTTGTTTTATATAAATATTTCATCATTTTAAAATATCTCTCTGTAATGTGTTTACTTTTTTAGAATGTTGTTAATACCTCAGAAAATATCTAAATATATATCAAGAGAGAAGAAAAGTAAAGAAAATTAAAGAGGGGTGTCTTTGAACTCTTCTTACAGTCTGAGCTGCCTCTCTCATTTCTCATGCACACATACACACATACATACACAAGCATGCACATGTGCAAGAATAAATACTTTAAGAAATCTGTGGAAGGTCCGCAGGATCCAGGAGAGTCAAAGTATAAATCTGTTCACTCATTAGAATGAGACAAGCCCTATACTCATTGCAGTTTGGCCCAGAAAGCCAAATCATGGCAAGGGATAATTCAAGAAAAGCACATTTGTTAGATCATTGATTTAGAATACTATTCCTCTAGCCTATTACTTGTGCAAGTCTAAGCGTCTAGCACCCTTGATTTAAGTGAGTGTTGAGCCATTTTTTAGAGTTGGTCATCCATTCTTGATGTCTACTTTTCACCCAACTCTCACCTGTAGCTCCAAGAAGATGTAGTCTGCACTGTGTCTATACCCCAGGAAAATTGTCTCACAGGTGTGTTAAACTAGTTTGAGGGTGACTGATGGGCCTCAAAACTGATGGCAATTTAGGGCAATGTCAATCCCAAATGTGTGATGACTTCCCCAGGCAGAATGGGTGAATGAGAATAATGTGCCCCAACAACCAAGAAAGTGGTTGAACCCTAAGCTGTGGCACACTTATAGTTTGGTCAGACATCAATGACTTCAAGGTCATCCACTGAATCGTAGACCATTACCTGCCTCATCCTAACTTTTGTCTTACCACTGGACTTTGACTACTTTGGAAGAAAGTGAGGCTGATCATTTTATGCAACTCCTTCAATTAAATCCATTCTCAAGTCAGGACTTTAAACTATGGAGCCCCAGGGCCCAATGAATAACAACACCCTATGTAATATAACCCTGGATCCCACTTACAGAAAAATGCAAAGCCAGATAATGCCTAATAAAGTATTTACTAACAAACTTAAGGATGATACTATATTCTATTTTACACTTGTTATTTTGGTTGGAAGAAAGGGAACATCAAAGAAATTCTGTTTCATAAGAGTACATGAACTTTTAAGTGACATACAAAATATTATTAGACATGTATACAAAATCAAAATTAAATTCTATCTAGTGACTAAGTAACAGATTTAAAATACTTTACCTCAGATTAAGCTCTCATTGCTCAGACTTTCCAGAGAATTCAAGCCCAAATAAATGCCTAATTTTAGAGAAATTGCAGGAGGAAAATTAGTCTGATTTATCAATTGTTGAATATATATTTTCACTGATTGAATTTGCTCAAGTATATCCCATCTCTGACCATAATTGCTACAGTACTTGACTAAATATCAGGGGGATAATAAATAGATATTAATTTTTATTTCACTAATCTAGTATCAAGAAGTACTATTTGACGGTATAGTTCTTATTTTCTTTTCAGCCACTATGTTTCTATGTTACAGTTTCTAATGTTCTAGTCATTACTAATAGATTCTATCTTCAGATAAAATTAATCAGGTAAGGAATGGCATGTTTTCATAGTTATAGAAGGATTATAAAAGACATAATTTTGTATATTAGATTCCTTCTAATCCCCTAATTTTACAGATAGCTAAAGTAAGAATCAGCATGTTCACATAGTCACATAGTTAATAATTATCAAAATCTGGATTTGTATTCAAGCATCCAGTTCTAGTACTCAATCTAATTGTCACAACTTAAAAAAATTAATTCAAAAGAATATAGTTTAAAAAATCCATTCAAATGTTTTTTAATTTCCTTTAAAAAGTTATTATTTAAAATATTTCATGATAACACTAATATAATCTATATCAGACTATTTACCACTTTGAGGATGTGGGTGGTGAGAAAGGAAAAATATCAATTAAGAAATGTTGAGGGGATGTGGCAAAGTTGGTACATTAATGCATTGTTGGTAGAGTTGTGAATTGATCCAACCATTCTGGAGAGCAATTTGGAACTATGCCCAAAGGGCATTAAAAGACTGTCTGCCCTTTGATCCAGCCATAGCACTGCTGGGTTTGTATCCCAAAGAGATAATAAGGAAAAAGTAAAATGTACAAAAATATTCATAGCTGAGCTCTTTGTGGTGGCAAAAATTGGAAAATGAGGGGATGCCCTTCAATTGGGGAATGGCTGAACAAACTGTGGTATATGTTGGTGATGGAATACTATTGTGCTCATAGGAATAATAAACTGGAGGAATTCCATGGAGACTGGAACAACCTCCAGGAATTGATGCAGAGCAAAAGGAGCAGAACCAGGAGAACAATGTACAGAGAGACCGATACACTGTGGTACAATTGAATGTAATGACCTTCTCCATTAGTGGTAATGCAGGCCACTAAGGCAATGAACAACTGGAAGGGATCTATGAGAAACACTGTCCACATTCAAAGGAAAAACTGTGGGAGTAGAAACACTGAAGTAAAACAGCTGCTTGATTACTTGGGTCAAGGGGGATATGATTGGGGATATAGACGCTAAAGGAACATCCTTGGGCAAACATCAACAACATGGAAATAGGTTCTGATCAAGTACACATGTGCATCAAGTACACAATTCCACACAGTGGAATTGTGCATCAGCTATAGGAAGGGTGGGGGAAGGAAAGGGATGGAAAGAATATGATTTTTGTAACCAAGGAATAATGTTCTAAATTGACTAATTAAATAAATTTAAAAAAGATATGTCAGAAAACAATTGTCAAAAATTGTTTCTCTGTGTCACTGAAAAAAATATTAAAATTTTATTATTTATTTAAACATTTATTGTTTTACTTTGAGTTCTGAATTTTCTCCTTTCCTTTTGCCTCTCCCTTACTCATTGAGAAGACAAAAACTATTATATCAATTATTTATGTGAAATCGTATAAACTTATTAACGATGATGCAAAAAGAAAGAAGTGAAAAAAATAAAAACCTATGCTTCAATCTGCACTCAGACTCCATTGGTTCTTTGTCTGGAGGTCAATAGAATTTTTCATCTAAGTACTTTGGAATTATTATGGGTCATTGGATTGTTCATAATTTTTAGGTTCTTCTAAGTTGATCACCATATAATATTTCTGTCACTGTGTACAAAGTTCTCTTGATTTTACTTACTTCACTTTGTATCAATCATATAAGTTCTTACAGGGTTTTTTTCTCTCAAATGATTCCCATTTACCATTTCTTAAAGCAGAATTCTATTCCATCACAATCATATACAACAACTTGTTCAGCCATTTAAAAATTTATGGGTGTCCTATCAATTTCAATTCTCTACTGCCACAAAAAAGACCTGCTATGAATATTTGTCTATTGGAGGGTTTTTTTTTCCATTTTCTTTCATTTCTTTGGGATATAGACCTATTAGTGGAATTGCTGGGTCAATGGATATGCAGCTTTATGACCCATTGGAAATAAATCCAAATTATTTTCCATAATGGTTGGATAATTTCATAACTCAACCAACAATTTTTCCATATCCTCTCCCACATTTGTCATTTGCATTTTCTGTCATATTAGCCAATTGACATATAGTAATAATTTTAACAGAAAAATATTAGGACTTTTAAAACAATTTACCTGATCAAATAGAGAGAAATAAAGGGTTAAAATAATGATCTTGATCTTTTTGGTTTCTTAGAAACTTATTATTTTGTTTGGAAGAATAATATCAAAAATTGTTTATTGCAAGAGTACTGAACCTCAACTTTGTTATAATTAAACTTCTTTTTTTTTAATTTGACTATAGATTGGGTTTATTTTTTTCTTAAAAGTTCTTTTATTCTTTCACCATTTATCAACTGGAGAACAATTCAGTTCTTACAAATTTGACTCAGTTCCCTATAAATTTGATAAGACTTTTTGTTCAGAAAAACACGCTGTAAAAATTATTCCATTTCTTCTAGTCATGAATTCATTGGTTTTGATTATGTAAAACCTTATAAAAATATAATAAAAAATATAAAATTCACTTCTTATAATCTAGTCTATCTCTTGTTTGTTCACAAATTCTTCAAAATTTCCCTGCCTGCACAATTTGCCTAGAATATTCACCTTTATATTTAAATAACATATACGTTTTGACCTTCATATGAGTTAGCTGTTGGTCTATCTCTAGTTTCTGTCACACTGCTCTATAGTTTTCCAAATAATTTTAATAAAATATTGTGTACTTGTCCCAAATGCTTGAATCTTTGGGGTTGTCATATATTAAATTACTACTGTCATTTACTACTGCATTTTTATACTTAAACTATTCTTCTGATCCAGTACTCCTTTTCTGAGTCTTTATTTGACTGTTTTCCTATTACCCCTTTGCAATATAGTTTTAAATATGACAATGCTAAGCTGCTTTACTTCACATTTTTTCACTGATTCTACTGAAATTCTTGACCTTTTTTTCTTCCAGAGAAATTTTTGATTTTTTTCCTTCCTCTTAATTTTTGGTAGTTTGATTCATACTGTTACTGAATAAGTAAATTTAGGTGGATTGTCATTTTTTTATATTGGCTTGGTCTACCTATAAATAATTACAATATCTAGAGTTTAGATTTGTGTGTGTGTGTGTGAAAGTTGTTTTGTAATTGTGTTCATATAGTTTCTGTGTTTATCTTGGCAAGTAGATTCCCAAGTATTTTTGACTGCAATTATTTTAAATAGAATTTCTCTTTCTACCTCTTGATGCTGTACTTTGTTAGTTTAATATATACATATATATTTATATGCTAATGATTTATGTGTTTATTTTATGCCTACAACTTTGGTAAAGTGGTTGTTTCAGCTAGTTTTTTAGTTGATTCTCTTGTATTCTCTAAGTATACCACCATATCACATGCAGAGAATGATAACTTTGTTTCCTCATTGCCTATGCTGATTCATTCAATTTATTTTTCTTGTCTCCCTGTAGTAGTTACCATTTCTAAATATCGAATATTAACAGTGAGAATGGACTCTGTTTCTTCACATTTGATCTTTGTAAAAGCTTCTGGCTGATCCCTATTTGGGATAATGGTTAATGAATGTTTTAGATAAAGACTACTAATTTTAAAGAAAGCTCTGTTACTATGATTTATAGTCTTTATATATTTATTTATTTAATATATATTTCGTTATAATAAATAAATTATTTATTTAAGATATATGCATTTAAATATGCATTTAAATATATTTAACAGGAATGAGTTGTATTTTGTTTAAAAAAAAGCTTTTTCTGGCTCTATTGAGATATTATTTCTGTTCAACTTGTTTTCAAAAGGTTATATTATGCCAAAAGTTTTCCTAATATTGAATGTCTTGCATTCTTGTTATAAATCCCATTTGACCATAGTACATAATCTTTCTAATATATTGATATAATCTTGCTACTATTTAATTAAAATTTTTCACCAATATTTATTTTGGAATTTGGTCTATAGTCTTCTTTCTCTACTTTTTCATATTTGTGCCATGAAAGAAATTTGATAGAACTCTTCTTGACTTATGTTTCCAAATAGTTTATATTGTATTGTTTGGTAGAATTGCCTTGTGAGTCCATCTGGTCCAAGGACTATTTTCTTAGAGAGTTATTTTATGACATATTCAATTTGTTTAAAGATTAATTACTTAATTTTTCTTTTTCTTCTGTTAATTTAGCCAATTTATATTTTTGTAAATATATCTCCATTTCACTTAGATTACTATATATATTGACATATAATTGTACAAATTAGCTTATAATAATTGTTTCAATTTCAAGTTCATTGCTGATGCATTCATACTTTTCATTTTTGATACTTATAACCCTGTTTTCTCCTTTCATTTTTTAATCAAATGAACACATGGTTTATATTTTTTGGTTTTTTCCCCATAAAGACAGTTCCTAGTTTTGTTTTTTATAAGTTCAATTTTATTTTTTACTTACAATTTATTAATCTTTCCTTTAATTTTTCAGGCTTTCCATTTTTATGTTTGCTGGGGATTTTTTATTTGTTCTTTTACTTTTTTAAAAAAATTCCTATTCAGTTCATTGACCTTTTCTTTCTTTCTTTTATCTATCCATGTACTTGTTTTGAGATATCAATCTTTCCCTAATACTTCTTTTGTCACATCTCTAAAATTTTGGAAACTTGTTTCAATTGTCATAATTTTTACTAATGAAATTATTGTTTCTGTTATTTGTTTGGACTCTTTAAAGCTTAAAAATTAGATAAGTTAATTTCTAACTAATTTTAATATATTTCCATGACCACTGATTGAATACAATTTTCATTACATTGTGGATGAAAAATGAAGCATGTATTATTTCTGAATTTTTTATTTGTTTGTGAGGTTTTTATGCTTTAATATATGGTCAATTTTTTGAAGGTGCCATGTATACCTGAGAAAATGATATACTCCTTTTCATTCATTTTACTCCAGAAGTCTATCATATGTAACTTCTCAAAGATTCTGTTAATCTCTTTAACTGACTTTTCATTTATTTTTTGGTTTGATTTATTTGAATTGAAATTATTGAAATTGAAAAAATTGAAAATATTGAAAAAAATTTGAATTGAAACCTCTCAGAGAGGGGTCCCCCATTAATATAATTTTACTGTCTTTTTCTGTCTTTAAGTTTCTTTTAACCTATTCTCTCCTTCTTAGGATCACTACTAAGTGTTGTCTCTTAGGACAGAAAAGCAATAATGACTAAGCTATTTTAGGGTAAAATGATTTGCCTGGTGTCACACAAATAGAAAGTGTTTGAGGTGAGATTCATACTCAGGACCTCTCATCTCCAGGTCTGGCTCTCTATCCACTGAACAACTTATCTGTCCCCTCCTACTTACTGTGCAACTTTATGTACATATGTTTAGAATTATTATTAATTCCCCGTCTATATTAACTTTTATCAGAAGTAGTTTCTTTGCTTATATATTTTAAGTGTGTTTATTTTTACTTTTACTTTATTTGAGATCATAATTGCCACCAATGCTTTTTTTTCATCCTTAATTGAAACATCAAAGATTCTGTTACAGACCTTTATTTTACTCTCTGTGTATCTTTCTGTTTCATGTGTTTGATTTTTTTGTAGACAGTATATTTTAGGATTTTGTTTTAAATCCATTCTGTGATCTTCTTCCTTTAATTGATGAGGTCCTCCCATTCAAGTTTACAATAATTATTACCATTGTTATTTCTGTCCATCTTATGTTTTTGTTCTTACTTTTCCTTCTCTTTTCTAACCTGTCACTTCTCAAAATTCTGTTTTTATTCTCGATACTTTCTCCTTTTATTCATCCTTCCTTCAATCAAATACCTCCCCTTTCTTTTCTTTATATTTCCCCTCTTATTACCCTGTTAAGTAAGATAATTTTTATACCCAAATGATTGAGTGTTATTTTTTCTTTGAACTAATTCCCATGAGAGAAAGGTTGAGTGATTGTCCACCCCCAACAAAAACGCAAAATAAAATTTACCCCTGATGGATTATAATCTGTTCTGCTAAATAGGCTATTCTTTTTTTGTAATTCTACCTCCTTTGCTTTCTGGAATATAATTTTCCAAATCCTCACTCCTTTAACATAGAAGTTGCTAAATCTTGTGCAATCCTGACTGTACCTTGTTTCTTTTCAACTACTTATTTTTCCTTGGACCTGGTGTTCTGGAATTTGACTATAATATTCATTGTACTTTTCATTTAGGGATCTTTCAAGAGTGATCAGTATGGTCTTTCAATTTCTATATTCTTCAGGTCCTAGGCTATCAGGGAAATTTTCTTATATACTTTCTTGAAATATGATATCTATTCATTTTTATCATGGTTTTTGGCTAGCCCAATAATTTAAAATCATGTCTCATCAATCTTTGCCCCCCTGAAAATCAGTTGTTCTTCCAATGAGATATGTAATATTTTTCTATTTTTAATTTATTTGAATTTTTTAATTTTTTCTTTACATCAAATAGTCATTAGCTTCCATTTTCCTAATTATAAATTTAATCAATTATTTTCTTCACTGAAATTCTGGAATTCTTTTTCCTGCTTTTTAAACAGAGTTCTTCAGTTAATTTTTATAGTTCTTTATTTGCTTTTCAAGAAATAGTCCTTTCTGTTCAGTGATTTTTGTGCCTCTTTTACCATTAGATCAATTCTGGGTTTTTTAATGTTGTTATTTTCCTCAGCATTTTTATTGCCACTTTCACTAAGCTGTGGATTTTCTTTTCATAATTTTATGACATTACTCTCATTACTTTTCCCATTTTTTCTACCTTCCTATTTGATTTTTAAAGCACTTTTTGAGCTCTTCTAATTGGACTTGTGCCCAATTAGTCTATTTTCCCTTTGAGACTTTGGCAATTGCTATTATGATACTGATGTCTTCTTCTCAGTTTCTGTCTTAATCTTCCTTGATACTTTAGTAGCTTTTTTATGATCTAGTTACTTTTTTCTTTTTTGCTTATTTTTCCAGCCTTTTTTATTGACTCAACTTTATGTTGAAGGTGAGTTCAGTTCCAGAGTTGCAGGAAGCACTATCAATTTTCAGGATTTTTGTGCTGTTGTTTTCAGAGCTAGGTTTTTTGGTTTATAAGTTTCTGATACTTCCAAGGGGGTACAATCCAAAAAGAGGTGTGACTACTGCTCTTCTTGCCTATTGTCTAGTCTTTACCCAGGAAGAAACCTCCCTCTCTTATAGGGGCAAATGATAGTGCTTTAATTCATCCTGCAACTGTGTCCAAGACCTATGTTCTCCTGCAGTTTCTTTCTGTCTTTGAACTGACTCTTTTGTGAAAGTCCACAAGTACTCTTTTCTATCCTGGAAATGTGACTAGGGCCCCCTGTTACCCTGTGGTCAGAAGCAGTAGTGCTTCTCTTCTCCATGGAAAGGCAACCTACAAATCTGTATGGGTAATACAACAGGATCCAGAACTCAGATCCAGCAAAAGGTGCCCTGAATTCTCTATCGCCAAATATGTGACCCCCTTACCTTCTCTGACATGAGAGCTCCTGAAACTTCTGCTGTTGCAATTGTTTCTAAAGACTGCTGCTGTTGTTGTTACTGTATATGCTACTTTTTGGACCAAGCTCCTCCCCATTGTCACAGATTTCTGATAACATCTAAAGTTGTATTGACCTGGGGAAATGTCTGACTCTTGACATTCTATTAATTCTTCCACTTCTGAATTTGATTTGAAGTATAATTTTGAAGTTGTTTTGAGAAAAATGTTGGGAAAGTCTAGCCTATGAATGTTTTCTTGATACCCCTAGTTATTAATTTTCTCTTTTTCTTAATTATCTTGTATTCATTAATATGCTACATCTCACAATAGAACAGAAGCATAGCAAAAAAAAAAAAAAGACCAGAAACTCCTGTGGTAAGGACCTATCTTTTTATCTTTTTGATTTGAAAATACCCAATTCTTAGGATAATATTATTCATAAATTAGGCTTAATAAGTGTTAGCAACATTAATAAATGAATTAATAAATAAAATAAATTATTTAACAGATTTATCCACCTTTTGAGGTACATGATGAAACTTCTATATTAGTTATTCAACTAATAAGAAAACTGAAGTCCAAAGAGATTAAGACTATGGGATAAATTCAGTATAACTATGTTTAGAATTCAACTTTTTTCTGCTCCAACTATATTGCTCTTTATTCTATTGATTTTACCTTAAAGAAATGAAAAAAAATTTAAGGCATTAGTGTTTCCTCATCCTCCTCCCAAACTATCACGGTTTTTATATTCTTATTTTTGTTAATGTATGACCTTGCCAATAGGTACATTGCTACTTAGATAAAAATTCAGCTCTAACAACAAAGGGAAAATTATCTCATCACTCAAAAAGATCAAAAAGGTAGGCATAAGTCAGAATTAGCCAAGTTACATGTTTTAATTCACAGAATTTGAAGCAATTTAAAAGTTGTCCAAATACCTCTGGCAGCAATTACAAAAATATACAATGACAAGACAACTATAAACAGGATCAGCTCTTTTGGCTTAGATACCCCTGGGGAATTTTCTTGATCTCTGTTGAAGGCAAAATATTTAAACTTCTATTTATAATTATTTCATGAAATCATCCATGTGTTCCAAAGATGAGCTGATATAAAATAGGAGTGAAGATGCAAGCTTTAAAAGAGAAAATGTGAAGTAATGAAAAAATTATTCCAGAGTACTCAAAATTCATTGGGGGGGGGGTAATTTATATAGAAAATTCTTGCAATATCTTGGGCAAAGAAGAGAGGATAGATAATATATGCAAGTAGGGAATGCTTCTTTGGGAAGTTTCATTCTTACTAAATTCATTCATGACACTTATAGTGAGAATAATCTCTCCAACCAATAGAGACTATAACCCATCCTGTCTTTGAAATAGCCTTTTGTAATCTGTATTATTATTATTGTACCTTCTTTCAATGAGCATGGCAAAAGTATTCCTTGGACAATACATATACAGATTATCATCAGGCTATTAGTTGAAGCCTTTATATCTTGGTACCACCCTATCAAGTTAACTCTTCACTGCCATAGAATTTGAGAAATCAGGTGACCTTCCTGCAAGATAAGAAGAAAACACATGAAGTTAATTAGAGATATTCCAAAAGTTTGTGGAAAATATGTATGATTATGTAATGATAGGAGCCTATCTTTTAATCAATCTTATCAACAATTAGCTAGAGAGGACCCAGGAATGCTCTAAACTACTTTTTTGATGTAAATATTATTTCCTGAAAGCATATGAATTTGCAAAGAATTTCATAGTTAGGAATTTTTGATGCAACAGTATCATCCATAATCATTCCATCTACTTTCCCAATATTCTCTAGGGCCTCCTATGTCCATTTGCTATCACAGGTTTACCAGTATAGCATATATGCTGTCCATCTGTTCTTTGTCATAACTGGTAAACTGAGTAGATGAGATAGGACAAGGGTTTTCATCTTCCCAAACTTATACAGCTATTATTTCTCTTTTGTAAAGATGTTGTTATGAACCAGTAAGCATCTATCTACCTTTTCATTGAGAATTGAGATAAAATGTGTTATCAGAAAAATGCATGACTGAAAGGAAACATGGAATGATCATGTAATGAAAACCAGTTATAACATATGCAATCTGAATTCTCTAAAATTTTTTTCAGGATGTGAATAAAATGTGAGGAAAGCCTAGTCCTTAAGATGGTGTTTCCTTTCTAAGTAAATTTCCAGTTATGGATTATGTAATGAAATAATTGGGACTACAGCATTAAAGGGGAAACAATATATTTATTATTTTTGAAAGGGGTATGGGCTCATTCAGATTTGTACCAACCACTTTTTCAAATGCCCACCAGGAGTTAAAGAGAATATGATGTAATTTGAAAGGCCAGTGAATATTGATTCACAGTTTGGGGAACTCTTGTCCATGTCTTTCCATATGTTTTCATGAATGACCATGGGGGAAAGAATCACTCAGGATTGGAAAGCATGGATTGGTTGAGATTTGTATCATTGCTGGGAACAGCAAAATTGATGAACTCACAAATGGGTTTGAATACCACCTAATAGCTATATCTCTATATTTTCCCATTATACTGGAAATGCTATAAGGAAAAAAAAAATCCCTTACAGTTTTCTAATTGTTAAATATCTCTCTGCACTTGGTACAGTTCTCAACATGTGGAAGCTGCTTAATAAAATGTTGGTTGGAGGAATAGATGAGATTGGACAAAGATTTTCATCTCCCCAAACTTAGAGAACTATTATTTCTCTTTTGTAAAGGTTCTTATGAACCAGTAGACATTTAATAAATTATTGTTGATTAATTGATTTAGGAATTTGAATGAAGTTCAGATATAATATAGTCCAACCTCCTGAAGACCAAAAATATTAGATACTCAAAGTCATAGGAACCAAATAGCAGACCTGGGATTCAAATTTATATCCTTGACCTTTCAAAAAGGATCTACCAGGCCTCCCCAAGTGTAGAAAGTATAACAAGAAATTTTCTTTTGATTAAGTATAGGAAGAAAACTATAAAACAAAGATGAAAAACTATTCCCAAAGAATATAAAAATCAAATAGGATTTCGAGAAAAGTAGGAAAACATATGTTGTTATATGTATAGGAATAAGTAAAATGCAAAGTAGAATGGGATATGAACAAGGGACAAATAAAGTGGAAGCATCCAGAGCAAATTTTATAAGGGACAGTAAGGAAAGGATCTTGAAGAGATAGTGGCTGATACTGTTCTTTATATATAGGATGGGTTTGATCAATTGGAGATATTTAGGTAATTGAGGATATGTTATGTAAATGTTCAGAGGGAAAAATAAGGTACAATGAAATCAGAGAAGAATTAGGTTACTACTTTCTTTAGATTATAGAAGCTGTGAAAGGAGGTAATATTAAAAAAGTTGGAGAGATAGAAAATAATTTGGGAGCCACACTATGAACTGTCTTCTAAGCCAAATGAAGATATGCTCAAGGGAGCCACTGAGGCTTTTAAAGAGTGGAGTGATATGGTGAGATAAGTATATTAGGAATGCTAAATTTGAAATACTGATTTTGAGATGTCAATGGAATATTTTCTGATATTTTAGAAGAAAAGACACTGGATTTTTAACAAAAGGATCTGTTTCAAATAAATCCGGATTCTTTATTTATGTATGAGGGGCATCCAGGTGGTAGTGACACTGTAGACAGTGTATTGGTCTTGGAATCAAGATGATGAACCTTCCTGAGTTAAAATTTACCTCAGATTCTTCCTAGCTGTGAGACCCTGGGCAAGTCACCCAACCCTTTTTACCTCATTCTATAAAATGAGCTGGAGAAGGAAATGGCAAAACACTCCAGTATCTTTGCTAAAAAAATACCCTCAAATGAAGTCAGAAAGAATCACACAACTGGGGGAAAAAAAGACGGAACAATGACTGTACTTTATGTAAAATCAGGGAGAAAGCCATTAAGGCAATGAAATCAATCACCCCACCCCATTATTTTTATTTTTTAAACCCTTACCTCCAGTCTTAGAATCAACACTTAGAATCAATGGATGCCAGAAAGCCACAATATGCCTAAAGGGAACTTATTCAGGATCCTTGAATGGGAGAAAAGGAATTCTAACAAAAGAATCCTCAGGTGCTGTTACTTCCTTTTGTCATATGTAATCTAAGTTTGAGATTGCTTTTCTCAGGACTCTGTTTGTTCTTGTGTGAAAGCATGCTCCAAGTTTGTGGGGATGTTTTATATCAACTCATCATCTCACCTGAATAAATGCCCATTTCTGACAGCTAATTAGGTCTGGCTAGCTAATTGATTGAAGCTGTTAAGCAGTGGAGATAAATATATTGGTAGGGACTTCTGAACTATAAGAGAATGACAAATTTTCAGATCCCTGTAACTCTAAATGGATATGTAGGAACCATTGACTGAGGATCTAACTGGTCAGTGAAATGTGCTGCACTTAAAAACTGAATGGCTATGGGGTGAACTCAGCATCTATGAATCCATATCTTTATATATGGATAATATATGTAATTTAAACATATACTTTAGTTTCCATATCCATATCTTTAAATTGAAGAGGACAAACTAGATCACATTTTTAGGGCTGAAAGGGACCTTAGAAGTTAATGAGACCAACCCCTTCCATTTACAATTAAGGACTTAAAGGGTTAAATGACTGCCTAGCATCATATATGAAATAAGAATTTGAGGCAGGATGCCAACAGGGCTACTGTATCATATTGCCTTAAAGAATCTTAGGTGAATTCTAGTATTCCTAATAGTTCTAAATCCAAAGAAAGTAGTGGCTTCAGACAGTTGGATACAGGACTTAAGCACAGAGTAGATACAGAACATTGAGCTTCATTTCCTAATCATTATAAACTGAAAGAAATCATTAATGAAGTAAATATAGTAAAAGATGAGGTGGTCAAGGAAAGATTCTTATGTTCCAGTCAGTAGAAAAAGGATGAATAATTAGCAAAGGAAAGGTCAAACAAACAGGAATAGATCTAGTAGATCTAACTGTAATGAATATTGAGGGAAGAATTTAATGTCATGTAGATGGTGCAACAGCAGTGTTGAATGCTAGAGGAATATCAAGGAAAATGAGGACTTTGAATTCGTTTCCAGATTTAGGAATTAGGAAGTCATTGGTGATGTAGCAGAAAGGTAGTCCTTAGAGAGATGGGAATAAAACTTAGCTTGCGTAGGGTTGATGGTTGAAGAGTATGTGAAATTAAAGAAGTGAAGGCAACATGTATAGACAATCTTTCCAGAAATTTCTAAGTGAAGTGGGGAAGAGATATTGAGTTATAAATTGAAAATGCCTCGTGGAATGATTTCACTTCCCCTCCTCTTTACTCTGGGGGGACCTAAGTATATTTAATAATAGAGGGAAGTTCCCAGAGAAGACAGAATTAAAGAAGGGATTGGAAGATATAACCCATGAATATGAAAGCATAAGGGAGAAGCAACTGAATCATAGGCAAAGCTCACAGCTTTGTCAGGAAGGTCAACTTATTATCTCAACTAGTGGGATAGTGCAAATAATCCGTGAGAAATTAGTCAGCATATGAGATGTATACCAGAAAAAATGAACATGGAACTTCCTTTAAAAGACCTGAATGTCAATAAATAGGGGACCATATTGTGTGTGGAAAGACTAATAATAGTGAAACTTCATAGCACCTTGAAGTTTACAAAACCTTTTCATATACATTGTCATTTGGCAAGCACAAAAGTGCGGAGTATTGTGTAGTTTTATAGATGAGAAAACGGAGATCTGAACATATTACAAAAATGGTCCCAGGTTACACAAGCCCTCATGTACTCTTTACCTTATATCATGCTGCTCTTTAGGAAATGATTGTGATCACCTTCATTTTCTTAACTTTCTTGAATGTTTTCATTTCTTATCTGAGACACTGCTACTTCTGCAAGTATGCATTCTCAAGTAAAAAGAAATGTTACCATATTTGACTACCTTCAAGTAGACAGAAAATTCCTCCTCACTGCCCACAGCAAAACAACAACAACAAAAACAGATCAATTGTGAAATTCACAAATGGAAAATACTCTTTTCCAGGTACAGCAGTATTATGAGAGAATAAACATATCTAAGGAGGAAAGGAATACTTATACTGGGAGTTTTATGTCTATGCTATGGCTTTGGATAATTTTATGCTTGTCAAAAGCAAAGCAATAACACTCTAATAAATTCTATGCCAAAGAAAGATTGGATCCATAGATTACCTGCAGAGTTGCCTCTTCTCCTGGCATTGATCCTTGGCTAGTAATGATCATGATTATCAGAAAGAAGAAGGTCACAGCAAAAGCTATGCTCCTACAGAAGAAAGGTTATACCTGCTTAATCAACTTCTGTCCCTCATGCTGCTCTATTGCCATCTGGAATTACATGGTAGCTTTGACTTGATTTTATGATTTTATATCCACTCTTCTGCAACTTATCTTTCTTCCAAAAGTAATCTGTCAAGTACTGTTATTTTCCTCATATAAATATTCTTTTAACTCAGACAACCTTGTTTCCATTCTATAGTCTGTATATTTTTTTGCTTTGCTCCTTTTGACCCTTGCCTATGTCATTCCTGGGTGAGGGTGTCATGGTAAATGTTTAACAACCAGCTCTCTTAAAAAAAAGTATTTGTGACACACTTTTAAAAATCTCCATTAGTTTCTAAATAAAGAAATCAATAAAATAGTAACTTAAGCCTGATTATTAAGTTTTGCTAGTTTCTGAAGTTTAAGTGCTCTCAATGAAAATTTAACTCTTTTGAGACAGTTTGAACCTGCTTGAGCAGACCTCTGCATTCTTCCTTTTTATGATTTTTTCCAAATTTTTTCCAGCAATTCATGGCTAACATACATTGGAAGATTTGGATCAGTGTTTAATAATTTTATGTATTAGTTCCACCATAAATAATTGTCAGTTTAGCATTTCCACATTTCCATATACTATCAATTCTCCTTCTTGCTAAGTTTTCATGTTCATAACTTTTCAGCCTTTTGACTAAGATCAAGTATAAAAGTTTTTGTGTTCTATGCAGTGGTTTCAAAATTATGTATTTCAAGATTGCCTTTTCTTTATATTTAGATTATAATATTTTTGAAGACAGAAATAGATAGTTTAATTTGTTTGATAAATTTCCAGAGGGTAGACATAGAAACAAGTAGAAATGAAAGGGAAACAGATTCTGTTTCTATCTAGGGGAAATCAACAAATTGAGAACTATTCAAACATTAAAATGGTCTGCCTTATGAAATCATGAGCTTTGTGTCACTGGAAAATTAGAAATATTTAGTCTTCTGTAAGATAATTCATTAAAGTTGTTATAGAAAGGATTCCTTTCTCACCTGTGAGATTAAAACAGATAATTCCTTTCAACTCTCAGTTCCTATGCTTCTGCCAATACAGAATTGTTTCAATGATTGGTATTCAGTTATTGCCTATTATGTGAGAGGTTGACTTGGTATCATTGTACTTGTTAACACTGCCACAAACTTGGATACTGAATGGTACTGATTTGGAATCAGATTTTCTGTATCTATCTACAATTCTAGAATCAATTTAGTTCTTAAAACCATTCAAGTTTTTTTGTCTTTAATTCATCTTTTTAGAAATTAACTGAGATTCAACAGTGTTGTGGTTTGTGTTGTGTTTGTTGTATTGTGGTTTGTGATTTATAGTTCAAAAGTCTATGAATAATTACAGAGAACTATGATAATGATACAGCATCCTGCTTTCCTGAGATGATTTATGGCTTTGTTTTAATTTTAAAATGGGAATTCCATTTTTTATAATTTCTTAAATCTATGTTTTAGTAGGTGACCCATAAAGCCCTCTCACTAATGACTGGGAATTATGCCTGTATAGGGTATCGATTCTGAAAACTCCACAAGAATTGCCCACAGTTTCATCCACACTATGTATTGATTTTGGGTATGAGTCATGCAGCTCAAATTCCATTTAATACTTTAAGCTGGTGGTGTTAGCAGTTCCTCTTTTCAGTTGTGATATGTATTTCAATGCCTCTAGATAATATCTTTAATAGAATAAAATCATATGAAATTTCACAAATATATTAAATGATGTTTTATTAATGGTGCTTTATTAAACATCAGAATCCTTCATTTCTCCTTCCTCTCCCTTAGAATGTGGTATCTATTTTGTACATGATCATTAATTAATATTGTTCATCTTTCACTTTCAAAGATGATCAGTGAAATCACAAGGTGATGGCTTGACTTGGGCATGAATTCTATTCAAGTGAAGAAGAATAGCACAAAATTGCCAGCCTTTCTCTCTCTTATACAGACATCCGAGTCCAGTGGCAAAAAAAAAAAAAATCAGGATGACTGACAATGACCTGAGATGCAGTGGATGACCTTGTTATATTCAGTGTCTGACTAGGCTCTGAGTACTCCACAGCTCATGGTTCAATTCCCTCCTATTGGACTATTGGAATATTGGAACAAATTGTTCTCATCCACCTATTCCACTGGGGCAAGTCTCACATGCTTGACGTAGACATTCCCCCTTACTCACCATCAAGTTGCAGATCTGTCATATTAGCCCATCTACCAAGATAGTTTTACTGAATTGTGGCCTCTCTACATGCTACAGCTTCTCAGAGCTGTAAGAAAGAGTTGGGTGAAAGGTGGACCCCAAAGGTGGCTAAACAGCTCAGAAAAGGACTGAGCAAGCCCTCATACCAGAAGTGCTAGTCCTCCTAGAAACCTTCATGCTTCCAAACGATTTCTCCTAACTCTAATATAATAAATATTTTGGGAAAATATCCCTATGTTTGTTTTTATTAATAATTTTACAAATTCATGTAGCACTTTAAGGCTTATCAAGCATTTTACTTGTCTGATCCTCATAAAAAATGAGTGTGTGATGGGGTCAAGATGTCAGTGAAATTTAGTAACTCTGCCTTAGTTCCCCCCAATCCTCTTCCACTTCTTCCGCTATTTCATTAAACATCAAATTTCATTCATTTCTTCCTCCACTCCTTCAGAACCTAGTTTTGGTATATAATTGTTACATAATGTTGTTTCTCCTTCATTTTCAAAGAGGACTAGCAATTTGTTTTCTTAGCAGTTTATGGACTTATTGGTACATTGCCTTCAATTTTAAATGTATGGCTCTACCATCCCCTCCCTGGTGACCAATCACCAATAAAAAATAAAAACAAAACAAAGCAGGAGGAATAATTTGCCAAAACTTTTGGCAAAACCAGGTAAAGTTATAGCTGTCAGTATAATCAATGTTTCTTACTGTTAGTCCTTGATCTTTGAACAAAAAGGAAGGAGAAATATTTCCTTAGAGTTAAATAAGACCACCAAATGAAATAGTATGCAGGAAGAAGAGAGCCCAGGACAGAGCCTTAAAAGACATCAAAATTTAATAGTTGTGTTTTTGATGAATATCCTTTGAAAAGAAGTTGAAATTTAGGGGTTCCAACAGGTGAAAGAGAGGAACTAGGAAAGGGCAATGCCATGGAAACCTAGAGAGAAGATAGTATTAAAGAGAAGAGGGGGATTATGTCAAAGCCTGCAGAAATTTCAAGAGTAATAAAGATTAAGAAAAAGCCAGTAGATATGGCAATTAAGAGATCACTGGTAACTTTAGAGAAAGCAGTTTTGGTTGAATAATGCCAATTGGAGAAAACCTATTTCAGTTTTTATTCATTCAGTACCCTCTATTATCTCCCTACTTTGCCTATATCCCACTTTATAGGAGAAATAATTAAATGTAGTGATTGAATAATAGTTATTTGACAAGATTTTGATACTCTGAAATGAGTTGAAGTGTCTCTCTATTTGAGGATTTTTCAAATTTGATTGACTTTTGAACATCTATTTTATCTCATCCTAAATTCCCTTTCTAATTCCTTTAAATCAATTTTATCTCTTTTAAGAATTTATTTTTGGGGCAGCAAGATGGCTCACTGGATTGAGAGCCAGGCCTAGAAACTGGAGGTCCTGGATTCAAATGTGCCCTCATATCTTGCTATAGCCATGTGACCCTGGGCAAGTCACTTAATTCCCACTGCCTATCCTTTGCCGTTCTTCTGCCTTGGAACCAATATACAGTATTGATTCTAAGATGTAAGGTAAGAGTTTAAAAAATTGTTTCTAATTGCTTTTATTTGCCAGTGTTACTCTGGATTTTCCAAATATCTCAAATTTAGTGCTTGTATATATAATGTTTATGTGTGTATATGCATGTATATGTGTAAATATATGTACATAAACATACATACAAATAAGTTGGAGTAATAGGACAAATATATATGTAACAAAATATTTTATCTATTCATAAATATTAAAGTGACTAAATCTTTAATTGATATAAAACTAGAATGTATTGCAAACACCATAGGATATTGAAAAACAACCCAATGAATTTTCAGAAATATATATTAAGCATATGTGCCTATGTATCTAAATCTATGCTAAATACATATTATATATAATATCGACTAGAACTATTTTTTCATTGACATAGAGAATTCCCATATAATCAAAATCCCTTGACCAATACCGATTGACATCTTTTTCTGCAAATGAGTCTTTTAAAAAAATTTTATGCATTTTTCCAGATTGCATGTAGATAAAATTTCAATTATCATTTTCTGACATTCTGTAATCCACATTCTTTTCCTTCCCCATCTCCTCAAGACATCAAGTAATATGATATATGCAACTCATAGTCTTATAGATTTGCCTAGAATATGGACATTTTAAGTGACTTGCCTTCAGTCATCATTATGTCAGAGACCAGACTTCCTAGCTCCTGGATCACTGTACCACATGAGCTAATCTTAAAGTCAGGATTCCTGGGTTTCTTTTTTTTGTTTGTTTGTTTTGATTTCTCAGTTCTCTATAATGGTTGCAATACTTTCTAGTTTAATATTAACTGTTGACTTAATTAATACCTTTTTTAATCCATCTTTTGGATCATGAATAAAGATGCAGAAACCTTACTGATAACTCACTTGGCATAAATACTAAATAAGCACTTCTCACTATTTACTTCAGCTAATAGACCATTTAATTTTTTTTAATTCATTATCATTAAAGAGGATAATTTCTCACATATAGCCCAGTAAATAGCAATACACTACTAGCAAAATATCTTAAAAGATAAATAATAAATGAACAAGTATAAGATTTGAAATAGGCATACTTTGTCCTCTATATCTTTAGCTTCTGAAACAAATTCATTTAAAATCAATCATTTCCAGATGGGATGCACTTCTCCCACAACCCTGAGATGTTTCCAGCTTGGAAGCCATCAGACTGAGACATCTTTATCCTTAAGTATAACTGTTTTCATTCTAAAAATATAAATGCAAAGTTTTAAAAGGAAATAAAATACAAAGGAAGATAAAGCAAGAAATGTGCTGCTGCTCTCCCTTCTTATAAAGATTTGCCTCAGATGCCAGCAGGTGAGAACAAGTCTATAAACAAGCAGAAATAAAATATTGTAAACATACCACAACTCTCTTCCCATCCTTACTGTTCTCTGAGTTTCTTCTGAGGCTACATTACTTTTTGATTTTATGTTATTTTTGTTCTCCTTCACTTGCCTTTTCTTTCTCATATTCTTCTTTAAAATATTTTCTTTTCTCAAATACATGTAATAATTTATATTTTTAATAGTAGAATTCAAACCCAAGTGAAAGAGGTCCAGGGAGTACTCTCCTGTGGATTTCTAGAACAGTTGGGTGGCATTCCTGGCCTTACATAAGAGATGATAGAAAAGAATTTTCTCTTTAGGTGACTTCTAGTCCAGTAACCTCACTTAATGAACATCTGTTTTTTATCAGTAGGCATTGTAAATGGGAAAGGGTATCATGAGGTCTAATGGCTTTGTCGTCCGCTCTGCTTTTCCCTCTTGGATGATCCTTTTACTTCCTTGCCTTTTAATAGTTGTCTTGAAAGAGCTTGACTTAGTTTTCAAATATAAAGTGAATTACTCCACCCTAAAATAGCCTTTGGGAAAAAATAAAAGCTGAGTTATTTTAAAGAGTCAAAGGGGAACAGAATGTCACCCATTTCACTATGTTCTTAGTTTATAACAGTGATGGCAGACCTTTTAGAAACTAAGTGCCCAAACTGCAACCCTCATTTTGCATGTGAACCACTTCCCCCAACCCCAACTCTATTCAGGGGACAGAAGAAATGCTTGTTTGGGGCTGCTGAGCAGAAAGGCAGGAGGGTCATATAACATAGCATATAAATCCTCAAGTGTGATGGAGGGGAAGAAAGGGAGCAGTACCCTCTGGCATCTATGCCATAGGTTTGCTAACAAGTCTATACATGATATTTCCTCCTAGAATAATATAAAATTCCAAAAGATCTTTTGCTGCATCAAAGGTACCAAGAGCACGCCATTAGCAAAAGTATTGAGATTTACAGTGAGAAGGACACTTAGAATTTGTCTATTCCAAACCCCTCCTTTTAGAGGTAAAGAAATCAAGTTTTTGAGAAATTAAATGATTTGTTTAGTCATACAGATAAAAACTAGTCGAGTCTGGTTTTAACCCTGTGCCTTTGATGCCTCATCCCATGCTTATTCCACAATCTCACATTATTACTCTATAAGCAGGTACATGAGACAATTTGGGTTTTGGAGTTCAAATCCCACCTCTAAAATTTAACAAGCTGGATGGCCCTGGACAACTAGTTTATGTCATCTATTTATGTCTCAGGTAATTAACTTTTACATTGTATTCAGGTAAGTGGAGAAAGTTTCTACACCAAGAAATCTCTATAGACTCTTCCAAATTAGGGTAGGTGGAAAATATAAAGTAGAGAATTTACTCTCTTTGTATTTTAATAATTTCTTGACTTCCCAAACCAGATTTTAATTTTTAGGAAAAAGTCTGTGACAACTAAAGCATCTTGCCTACACTGTTGCCTACAGTGCCTACCATGTTGCTTGCAATGAAGTTCTTGCTAACTGGATTTCACTTGAAGCAAATGAACCATTAAACTGTTCAATAGAAGGAAAAAGAGAAAACCGTATTGTGGGATCCAGCTAACAGTGAAATTAAAGCTTGAGAGAACCTGTGAATATATAAAAGAAGAAATTTTGGGGTGGGGTAAAAGAGATTAGAAATTACTAAAGATGAGAATATCAATAAAGATTTATCAATAACTTCCAAGTAGGGGATTATTCTAAGGCAAAGGAACAGTCTGACAGAAGACTGAAGGTGAAGAAACAGAAGGTGAGCTTGTTTTGGCTTAAGGCATTGTGGTTCTGACAGATAGTGAGGAAGAAGTCAGTTAAGACTCAGAACAAATGCAAAAGTCATGGTTGAGGTGGTGAGAGGATTACCAGGACAGTGATGAATAAAAGGATTCTGGAGAAGAGAGCACATGTAGACTTAGAGGACAATATGAATAATGATATTACCAGAAGAAATAAGTCAAGCAGAATGAGGGCAGTTAGGAGTGTACATTTTTTAGGAAAAGAAATAAAAACCAGAAAACAAACAAAAAAAAATTCACCTTTCAGGATTTTGGAAGAAAGTGTTTGGATATGTATATCTAAATAATCTGGATATCTCAAAGTTTTATAGCTTCTAAAAACCACTACATATAAATCTTTCTTCTAAAGGCTTAATTATCCAGGCATGTCCTCATATATTTCTGGGACTTGTGACTATATTAGCTGCTTGGTGCTGCTGATTTTTTTAAAAGTAATTTAAGTCTAGTGATCATATGCCTTATTTATGGTCAAAAATAGCTCATCTTTTTAAATGAGTTTAACTCTTGCAAACATTACTCTCAATATGCTTATTAAGACACTTATTCTCTCTAAGAAAAATAATTGGAAATGATTACATTTTAAGCTACGAGTAAAATAAAAGAAACAAACTTTTGAATTGTTCCTTTTTTGTTTTTTTCACTTTTGTAGTATTTTTTTCATCTTTTCTTTACATTTCTTTTCCATTTTCAGGCAATGGAATTATTCATATTCTGGTAAAATTTTTACCTGTTACCCTTGCTTCTTTGAATTTTGAAGCATCAGAGTTACCAAAAGCAAGCCACTTTGGATGTAAAAGCTTTTCAGTTAGCTGAGTGACTGTCCTTAATTGAACTCTTGAGAGGTTTGTTGGTAGCACAGATTTGGGTTCTGTTACAACAAGACCTCTACTCTTTTTGGTTGTTTTTTTTGATTCACACTGACCTGAAAATTCAAGGTCCACAGGATATTTTTTGTTTTGTTTTACAAAATGGTTCACTGGATAAAGGATGAGACTTAGTGTCAAGAATACCCAAGTATGAATTTGGCTAAATGTGTTTGCTAACTATGTGACCCTGGAAAAGTCACTTGATTGCTCTATGCCTGTTTCTTAATCCATAAAATGTCTCACAAAGTTAGTTTTAGGATCAAATGAATTTACATTTGTAAATAACTTTGCAAACCTAGTATTATATAAATGCTTTCTATGTGGAATTCATAATGGACACTATAGATATCATCTAATTCAGGAGTTATTATACTATTTTTTGTATGATGTGCCTAATTGTCAGGTTGGTAAAGTCTACAGAACCCTTCTCAGAAGAATGTTTTGCTAAATAATAATCAAAGAAAATGCTAAATTTCTATTGAAGGTTAAAAATTAAAAAAAATATGTTTTTCCCATTCATTTTCACAGTCCTCAGGTTAAGAGACTCTATTCCAATCACCTCATTTTGCACATTTCAGATGTTGTGGAATTATGCTAGTCTCTGGAGGTAAAAGAAAAGGCAATATATTTATTTTCATATTTAAATTTATATTATTTCCTTTGATACCTTTCTTATATGAGTACCAATGCATTGTCTACTACATTAGGTTACATCACAAATGACTGTTAGGGATGCAATTAGACCATGCCCACAACATTATATCTTATCCTTTCTTATAAATCTTCCAATGGAACTTTCACAGACTCTTTATGATATATGTCGAAAGTAATAAAATCACAAATTTTTCATAATGACTTACTTAAATTTCTGAAAATTCAAGTCAAATATTGTTTTGTTCTTTCTAAAGTTAATACTAAATATCTAAGATGTTTACATTTCTTCCCAATCATCTATTTTTTTCAGACTAAATAATTTTTTAAAATCAAATGCACATGGATTCTATTTTTTCAACATTTAAAAATAATCAATGAAGCTGTTTCCTTTCAAGGTCTTCCATTCTCTTAAATACTTTAAATATGAGCTAACCTGAGTACTATAAAAAGGAATAGATTACTACACAGTATCATAATAATTTTATTGTCACTGTAATTTATTTGTTTAGTCACATCCACCTCTTTATCACCTCATTTGGAATTTCCTTGGCAAAGATACTGGAGTGGTTTGCCATTTGCCAGCTCATTTGAAAGATGAGGAAACTGAGGCAAAAAGGTTAAATTATTTGCTGTAGGTCATACAGCTATTAAGTGTCTCAGGCAAGATTTGAACTCTGGTCTTCCTGACTTCAAGCCCAGCACTCTATAAACTATACCACTTATTTCCTCATCATAGTAATAGTAGCTATCATTTATTTAGCTTAACTTAGTAGATAATAAATGCTTATTTCTTTCCTCATCATATAATACTTTACCATTTGTAAAATGACTTGTATGTATTTTAGACACACTTTCATATGTACGTTCTGTGTCATAACTAAGCCTCCTAGAGAGCAGGGACAATTTCATTTCTATCATTCTATTTTCAGAGTCTAATATTTTGTCAGGCACATGGTGGAAGCTTAATGAGTGCTCGTTGATGGTTTAATAATTCTACACATCTGTCCTTATCATACAAATTATTGACAAATAAGACATGACATAAATAACTAGCATAATAAATATTTGAAAATGAATGCATTTTCATGAATTGGGAAATATATTAAATGCTAGTTTATTGGTTTAAAAAAGAAAGAGACAGAAATCCCTGCCTTGAGATTTCAATGCTATTTCCCTTTCTCCTGAATATGAAATACAGACAGATTTTTTGATTGTTTGTTTTTAAATTAATCATTGTCAGTCTTCTCTCATTTTACTCCCCTCTAGACTGTGCTATTCCCCATGCATACCCTGTATTCTCCAACCTCCATGGTTTTGCTCAGATCGTTCTCCCAGCCCTTTTACCTGGTTATGACTACTGAACATTTCCAAGTCCGTTAAGGTACAACCTCTTCACCAAGTCTTTTTTATCCCCCTTAGACCTCATACAACATTGGATTGCAACTCTTTAATGTACTTACCATTTAATCTTGGCATTATAGTTATCTGTTATCTCCCTAATACACTGTATTTTTCATAAGGATGAAGACTATTTTTTGCCTATCACTTTGCTATCTCTTACAAATACCTTGCTCAATAATCTTCATATGTCATTTGCTAAGTGTTTCTTCTATGAATGAGTGGTGTTCCTCCAGGTGATTCTTTGCTTGCTCTTTTTTAAGATGTCAGAAATAGCTGCTTTTTAAGGACAAGACCATAATGCTGACTCAAGCCTGTAGTGTGTTTTGCTATGTTGACAACTTTCCATTGTGAAAATCAGTAATATCCTGTTTTGAATATCTGCATTTGTTGTGAGTTTTATCTTGTTTATAAGTATTCCACTTCTTTATTGCACTAACTCATTGTTATCCTCATCTCCTTTCTTATACTCCATCCACATATTCAATCAGTTACAAAGTCTTGTATTTTCTGCTTTTGAAGATTCCGTCCCATATACCTCCTTTCCTCCACATACACAACTAGCTCATATCACTTCATGCCTGAACTTTTGCTATAGATTACTGATCTTCTTCTGCCTTTATGTCTCTCCCTGTCCATCTTCTCTTCTGCCGAAGTGATATTGCTAAAGCTCAGATTTATCATTCCTTCCCCACTGACTACTCAATAAACTTCAGTGGCTCCCTATTTCCTCAAAGACCAAACATGAAATCCTTTTATCTTATTTTTTTATTTTATCTTAATTTTATCTTCTAAACTTATCCCTTTCTACATTAATAATTTCCTAATTCCTGTCTTTTAAATGTCTATCTTCTTTTCCAGGAATGCTTTCTCTCATCATTTGAATTCCTCTTATAATGTAATAGTATTCTATATATACCACAATTTGTTCACCCATTCTTCAATTGAAGGACATTTCTTCAATTACCACCACAAAAAGCTCCTATAATTATTTTTAATACACATAGGTTCCTGGTAGTAGTATTACTGGATCAAAGAGTATGCACAGTTTTTATAGTTTTTGTATATAATTCCAAAATGCCCCCCAGAATGGTTAGATCAGTTCACAGCTCCACCAATATATGCATTATTGTCACAATCTTCTCCAACATTTATCACTTTACTATCATATTCGCCAATCTGATAGATGTGATGTGGTACCTCAGAATTATTTTAATTTACATTTTTCTTATCAAGAATTGATTTAGAACATTTTATATGATTGTTGATAGCTTTGATTTCCTCATCTGAAAACTTCCTCTTTATATCTTTGACCATTTGCCAATTGGGAAATGGCTTGTATTTTTATAAATTTGATAGTTCTTTATGAGACTTTTCTGTATGAGAAATGAGATTTTTATCAGAGAAATTTGCTGAAGAATTTCCCCATTTTATTGTTTCTATTCTAATCTTGGTTAAATAGGTTTTGTTTGTAAAAAATTAATTATTATCAAAATCATTATTTTTACATATCAGAATGTTTTTCATATCTTATTTGTTCAAAAAATTCCCTTTTCCATATATCTGACAGGTAAACTATTCCAAGACCCCCCAATTTTCTTCAGATATTACCCTTAAGGTAAAAATTATGCTCATTTTCTTTTTACTGTGGTACAATTTCCAAAGAGCAAACAAAAGCAGAAAACTATAAAAAAAAAACAATTCTACATTTCCTAACTCTAGCCTTGGTAATATGAGAAGTGTATTATGTTCAAATGAACCTTTTTAGGAAAGATGGAATCTTATTGGCTCAACACTCTTTCCTCCACTCACAGAAATTTTGAGAAGTAGATACTTAATAAAAAGTCTTCATTCCCATACAAGAAATTCTATTTATTATTTCATCTGAATTTGACTGACAATGGGGATGATGAGAAAAGAAGTTCCTGACAAATTCTTCCTATCCAAAACAAAACTACAGAATACAGTATGATAACTTAGTCAAAGAATATCAAGGATGCTTCAGTTCTTTTCTCTGTTTGAAATACATATTTCAAAAATTTTGCAATAGCATCTTATTCTTAAAACACGTTTGTTTTGTAGGTAGAACAGTGGAAAGGAATCTATCTTTTAAGTAACAGGAAATGAATCTTAATCTCAGCTCTCCTTCCTACTATTCCATGATGTTAAGCAATTCACCTCACCTGACTGGAATTAGTTGCCTCAGGATGTTTAGCTAAATGGTCACTGTGTACTAGCCTCAAACAGTTCCTCTAATTTAGTCCCAGATAATTATGAGCAGGAATCAATTTTGGAAATATAAGTATCTCGATCTATGCCGGCATTTTTTCTAAAGACTGAAACATAAATCTGGAACTGAAATGAATTTCTCAGATGACATCTAGTACAACCTCCTCATTTTACAGATGGGGAAATTGATGAACAGGGAGGTTAACTGCCTTATTAATAGCGAAACTAATAAGCAGGGACTTAGCTATAGTAAAAGGGCAAATATTTAACTCTCAGAGAGAACAGGACAATTCTTTTAGTTCATTAAACAAAAAAATTTAGTTATTTAAAATGCCCCTCAAACAATACACAAAAGCAAAAAAAATATATGTCACCAGTAGATTTAGGTGCTTTGTTAGAGCTGTATTATTATTTGGCAATTTCATTGTTAGTTTGTAGGTGCTTTAAAGAGTAATTAGTTATTCCTGAAATTATGAATTTTAGACATAGAGAACTACAGTTTCATGCAGAATGACACCCCATTCTGTTTTACATTCATTAATGAGTAAGAAGAGTGAGAAACTCAGAGAGATGTGCTCATAAAAGTTTTATAATTGGATCAATAATTGAGAGGAACATATACTACACATACTTATAAGTTTAATCTATATTATGGCCACTTTCTCCATTTATTTTCTAGAGTATACAAATAAATAAAATAAGCCTAATTTATAGTATTTTCAACTTTGCTCAGTGTGAAGGTTGTTGCTGTGTTGTTTTTCAGTTATGTCTGACTCTTTATGACTTCTTTTGGGGTTTTCTTGAAAAGATACTGGAGTGGTTTTGCCATTTCTTCTTCAGTTTATTTTACAGACAAAGAAACTGGGGAAAATAGGATTGAGTGAGTTAACCAGGATGTATATGTCTGAGGCAAAATTGGAACTCAAGAAGATGAGTCTTTTTCCAGGTCCAGCACTCTAACTACTTTGCCCCGTAGTTATTTCGATATAAATACTCACACTGAACATATAACCATTAACTCTCATCAGGAAGCATAAGCTGGTTCTAGCATATCTGGGAATGTACTCCAGTTAAATGAATATGTGAAAAGTATCAAAATCTCCCCTAATTCAGTGGTCACTTTTGCATCTTCTTTTATAAAATATAAGTCTAGGATTTGTCACAGCAAATGACTTTTTTGTGTCATCACAAGTTAGAAGAGACATTGTACCTAGACTGACAGGGCAAGTACATTTCCTCTAGAAACTCATTTAATAAAAATCAGGAGACTAGCTTGACTACAGGGGTTGAGGGGATATGACTGAGGAGAGACTCTAAATGAACACTCTAATGCAAATACCAATAACATGGAAATGGGTTCGAATCAAGAACACGTGTGATACCCAGTGGAATCTCATGTCGGCTATGGGAGAGATGGTGGGTGGGTGGGTGGGGAAGAAAATTATCTTTGTTTCCAATGAATAATGTTTGGAAATGACCAAATAAAATAGTGTTTAAAAAAAATCAGGAGACTTCATTTAGAAATCTCTTTACTTGGCATTTTCAAAAGACAAACTATAATTTGAGTATTACCTGTTAACATTCTATTCCTCTCATTCTTAAAATAGTATTCTTCCCCTCCCCTTCCCATGTGCCTTTTTGTGTGGTATAGATTATCCTGTTTTTCTTCTTCCTTCAAGTTTCTCTTGGTGCCATATTCTATTTCCCCCATTTTCAATTTTTGCATATCATCTTAGACCACTTAGTACCCCAACCTCTACCTGTGAATAATTCTTCTAATTACTATAATAGTGAATTCATTTTT
The DNA here is from genome assembly GCF_027887165.1 of Monodelphis domestica. Taxonomy (NCBI): domain Eukaryota; kingdom Metazoa; phylum Chordata; class Mammalia; order Didelphimorphia; family Didelphidae; genus Monodelphis; species Monodelphis domestica. Next base: position 304,150,800 of record NC_077228.1, read on the forward strand.
GAGAGTTACAAATAACATTTTTCCATATAGTAATATAAACAATTTGACCTTATTAAAACCCTTAAAGAAGAAAATTTAATTTTTTTTCTTTCTTTCCCCTCTCTTTCTTATTTACCTTTTTATCTTTCTCTTGATTTTTGTGTTTGGATATCAAACTTTCCACTTAGTTCTGGTCTTTTCTTTACAAATACTTGGAAATCTTCTATTTTGTTGAATGCCCATTCTTTTCTCTGGAAGTATATAGTCAATTTTGATGGGTAGGTGATCCTTGGTTGTAGACCCACTTCTCTTATCTTTCTGAATATCATATTCCAAGCCTTGTGGTCCCTTAGTGTGAAAACTTTCAGATCCTGTGTAATCCTGATTGGTGTTCCTTGATATCTGTATTGTCTCTTTCTGGCTTCTAGCAATGTTTTCTCCTTAGCTTGGAAGCTCTTGAATTTGGCAATTCCTGGGGGTTGTCTCTTGAGGATTTAGTGTATAAGGTGATATATGGGCTCTTTCAATGTCTATTTTGTCCTCTTATTCAAGAACATCAGGGTAATTTCCTTGGAAAATTTCTCGTAGTATAATGTCAAGTTTTCTGTTTATTTCTGGGTTTTCAGGTAGACCAATGATTCTCAAATCATCTCTTCTAGATTAGTTTTTGTGGTCAGTCACTTTGTCAGTGATATATTTCATGTTTCCTTCTATTTTGTCAATATTTTGACTTTGCTTTATTGATTCTTACTGTCTTGTGAGATCATTAGCTTCTGCTTCCCCAATACTAGTCTTTAAAGACTGGTTTTCCAATATGATCTTTTGATTTTCCTTTATGGTTTTGTCTATCCTGCTTTTCATGGCTTCCAGCAGGTCATTTCTGGTCTTCAATTTGCTTATCATTTCATTTGCTTTCTGGACAGCTTTTTCCAAGGTTGAGATTCTGTCTTTTAAACTGTTATTTTCTTTTTTAACTATTTTCCATTTTTATTGCCAAATCTCTTCCATCTTTCTCATAATCTCAGATTTGAATTCTTCAAAAGCTTGTGACCAATTTCCATTTTGGGGGAAGGTTTGAATGTGTCTACTTGTTTGTCATCCTCTGCTATCTGCTCTGTATTCTAGATTTCTTTCTGGTTGAAGGTTGTATTTCTTGGGCATTGCTGGCCATTACTATGCTGTTTTTTTTCCTTTCCTTCCCAGCCAGAAGTCTGATTGAGGAGGGTAGGCTCTCTGTGTATGGAGTTAGGGAGCATGGTTTTTGCCTGAGGCTACTTTTTGGATCTCTGTTGTTTCTACTATGTGCTGCCCCTCTCTACTCTATCTCAGTGCCCAAGGTTCTCACTCTTCAGCCTGCTGGTCTATCAAGTCTAGCTGCTCTCAGAGGTAAGTCCCTGGTGTTCTTAGTCAGCTGGCAAGAATGTAGAGATTGCTACTTGCTTGCTCTGATTCTGGTATGCTGGCTCTGACTCTGGCACCATTGGTGGGGTGGGGGAAGGTTGATCAACTCTCATTTTGGTGGGAACTATTTAACCCCCTTACAGTATGGAAATGCCCAATCCCACATACCTTTAATGTTGCACCCTACTGTAGAGTGCCTTCATTCATATGAACTTGACTTTTTTTCACCTTTTGAGATATTCTATATTAGTCAGTGGTGAAGAGAGGAAGAGTCCTACTTCTACATTGCAGCCTTCTTAACCTCTAAGTGTCACAAACTATAAATTGAAAGGGCTTGTCTTTGATAATGTTAAAACATCTTAGCTAGAGTTTAAGTTTGAGCCTTGAAAGTATCATACAGAATTTGAAAATGCATCCTATTGGGCCTTTGAAAATGAATGTTTTGTTAGCATTTCAGTTGACCACATTAACATTTTATCTTCCAATTAAATCATTACTCAATTTGATCCTAAGTATCCAGAAACATTGTTGGTAATTTGGCATCAGGTATAATTTTTCCATTGTATGAATTACTTCTTTGTTTTGTAGATTCAGTGAGTCTCTGTCCTCATGCTTATTGATGAATAGATAGATTGATTGCATGAATAGAGATATAAATAGGAATTCTAATTTATGGGACAAACTCAGTTGGGCAGAGGTGAGGATGTTATAAGATAACTTTACTCAGCTACATTTATTTGTATTAAGAAAGTAGGGAATGGGTAGCTGGATGGCTCATTGGATTGAGAAAAAGGCCCAGAGACAAGAGGTTCTGGGTTCAAATTTGGCCTCAAATACTTCCTCACTATGTGGTCCTGGGCAAATCACTTAACCCTCATTGCCTAGCCCTTACCACTTTTTTGCCTTAGAACCAATGCACAGTATTGAGTCCAAGATGGAGGATAAGGGTTTTAAAAAAGGAACACAAATTCAAATTTCTTAGAAAGTAGTCCCTGATTCCCCTATCATTTTGGGAGAACAGAAGGACCAAGGGAGATGTGCTCAAGGAAAGGGTACTAGAACAATATATTACAGTATCAAAGATTTAAAACTGGAAGGATTCTCTAGGTACCATCAAGTCTCTCCATTTTACAAATGGTGAAACTTAGACACAATAACAAGTCATTCACCCATAGTCACACAATAATTAAACTTCTAAGGCAGAATTTGAAATCAAGTCTTACTCTAAAAATCTACTACCTCCTCTTCTGAGAAATAATGTCTCTATGGAAAACTAGACCAGTGTTTATGGGACCTTAGGTGTGGCTGCCAGTATTTGAATGGGTGATCAGGGATATTTTTATAGTATACATTACCATGAAGTAAAGGTACAGTAGACAGAGAACCACAGGATGCATCTCCAGCTGTGTACAAAACTGAGCCTATTCTACCCAGGTTATAATTTTTCCATGGCATCAATGTGCTACATCAATTCAGTAGGGGATGGTAGAGTAGAATCTGTCACCGTGGTTACTTAGCATTGATTTGATAGGACAGCTGCTTTTTCACTCTTGAAAATGGAAACAAAAATATAATCATTGATCTTCTTGTGTAGATTTTTCATAGATTCTGCTAGAGTTCATAGAAATATTTTGGTCATTCAAAGCAGACAGTTATTATCCTTGTCTAATAACAAATGCACACATATTTCATGAATTGATAATGGGATCTTATTTTCAAATTATGCAAATTTTGATATACAGCATGGTAAAGTGGAAAAAGAGCTGAATTTGGAATAAGAGGACCTGGCTTTGGATCTTGGCTTTTCCCCTTTTTACCTATATGATGACCTTGAGCAGGCCCAATCACATAAATGAGATTTCATCTCCTCACCTATAAAAACTAAACAACTGCTAGACTTCCTTACAGTTCTAAGTCTGTGATCTTTTATAGAAGTTTGCAGAAGTAATTTATATATAATGCTAATGAAATTGTACATAAAAACAATTTGAAAGTAAAAAAAGGGGGAAAATCCTATGCATTTAATTAAATTTGAGATGCAAAATCAGCATCTTGCTGGTATTCTTATAGAGGGTTTACAAAACTGATTACCATTCCAGACCAACTTTCATTCACAAAGAAAGGATTAAATTGCTTCATGCCTCAGATATGTACCTAATCAATCCTGTTTAAAACAAAATGTATTTAAATGTCACCTGCCCCTGAGGTGAGTGATGAACATGTGATTTATACTGCATAGCAGCAGAGGTTATCTTTCCCCAACTTTCCTGGGCTCTTCTCAGATTCTAAGAGCGCCTGCCTGCCGGTTTCACCTTGGTTTTGCTATGGCATCCACGTACTCACGTTAATTAATCCAAGACTTGTGCCTTTTTCATCTATTCAGGTTCCAACACAAGCTGTAGCAGGCCTCTAGATTTATTGGCCAGCCTTAGGACGCTGGTGCTGCCACTTACTAGGTAGCTGTGTGACCTCTAACAAGTAATGTATTCCCCATAACCTTGTGTTTTCTTATTTGTGAAATGAAATTGGAATATGTTTTTTAATCTTCCTTTACAACTCTAGAAAGGTGTTCTCACAGCTAAAACCCCACCCCATTCTACCCCACCACTCTAGCTAGATCTTACACTTAATTTTTTCATCAGCATCCCTTTTCATGCCACAATTCAGCTAGAAACCTCTCCTTTAAAATGTGATGCCTTTGTTTTTCCTGTCATTCACTCAGCCATGGATACCCACACCCCGAATTGCACTCAGCTTCCCCTAACTTCAGTGTGTAGAGGATGGGATAAGTGCTACATCAATATTTCTATTGGCTTCATTATAATTCCAAGGATCTGTTCCTGACAGAGAAAATTAGCTGCAACACAATAAAAACACCCTTAAGAATACTGATGTCTACTTCAAGGGTGTATTTTGTCTTTGCTAATGTGAAATCTATTTGCATTAATTTCCCTTTATTAATTCTATTCTCCTGCTCCACACCACCTCCATTCATCACTAAAAATGTTCTACACCAATGTGACACTACAACAAGGAGGTGGCCTTGAGTCTTCAAGGGTCATGCCATAAGATCACAAGCTTTTTCAATCCCTATAAACTGAAAAAGTTCTTCAGTCACAATCCCAGAGATAGTCTGATGTCTAAGGACCAACTCAACTAATTAGAAAACTAATAGGGAAATAAGGAGGAGAGGCAGATTTAAGAATTAAAGGAAATTCAAACTTTGGTATGTTAAGTCTTGGAATGCTCATTGTAAATCTATATAGAAAGTTCCAGTAGTCAGTTGGAAATAAAATATTTCTGCTAGGAGATATTAGAGTAGATTCATATTTAATTTATTCATCAAAAACTTATTAAATGTGATATATGCAAAGAATTGTTCTGTATAAAAAGGTTGCAAGAGGTGGCTCAGTCAATAGGGGGAACAGAAAAATAATAATAGCACAGTTAAATCTATTGAAAATTGGGCCAGGAGAACATGTATGCAGAGACTGATACATTATGGCACAATTGAATGTAGTAGACTTCTATACTAGCAACAATTCAATGACCCAGAACAATCCAGAGGAACTTGTGAGAAAGAATGTTATCCATATCCGGAGAAAGAACTGTGGGAGCAGAAATGCAGAAGAAAAATATGTGATCAAGCACATAGTTCAATGGGGTGTTTTGATGTTAAAAGATCACTCTATTGCAAGTACAAATAACATGGAAATAGGATTTGAACAATGATACATGTATAACCCTGTGGAACTGCTCATCAACTCTGGGAGCAGGGAGGGAAGGGGGAGAAATCATGAATCATGTGACCATGGAAAAATGTTCTAAATTTTTTTAAAAAAGAAAAAGAAAATTGAGACAAGTATAAATATAGATAAAGGAAATATTCAGACACAATGAAACAGGAAAATTTGAAAGAGAACACATTTTCATTTGGGGTGGGAGGGGTCAAGGAAGGCTTCATGGAGAAGGTAGTATATGAATTAAGTCTTGAAGAAAGAAAGGATTCTGAAAGGGTGGGAGGAGGAAAGAGTATATTCTGGGAATGAGGGACTGTTATTATGGTAATCTGGGCAAGAGATAAAGAAAATTGTAATGCCAAGAAAGAAATGGAAAAAAAAAAGATAAGGCTAAAATAAAAGTGATAGAATAAGAAACTATGGCAATGGGGAGATTAAAAAAAGAAAATAGTGGTCATGAATGTAACAAACAGGCTTTGACTTTAAGAAAGAGAGCCATGGAACAAAAGACCAGAGGAAAAATTATAAAACAAGAAACAATGCAACAACATGAAGGATCAAACTCAAATATAACCTTTTATTATTTCTCAGTCATAAGACATGTATAATCCATTCTGGGGGAGAGAGTTGCTAGACTCTAGCAACTCCAGGCCATTCCTAGAAATAACATATATTAGAACTATTTTATTAGTTCCTAACTATAGTTTTGTTAACTATTTATGCACTTGGATGTGAGTTTTTTTCTCTCGTTTTGCTATGTAAACACTTTTCTATGTTCAATATCTTATTAGACTAAATTCATTCAAGGAAGCTCAGAACATTTTTGGGGAAGCAAAGTAAGAAAATTATTAAAGTTATTAAAGTTCTCTGGAATTCCCAGGGTATAAGTACAGGAATTTGCTTATGAAAAAAATTATATAATCATAACATATATATATATGTATATATATATATATATATACTCACCTGCATTCCCATATCAGGAAGGACAGGTCATCTCATATTGAAGTAATTTATGTAAATGTGTGTGTGTATATATATATATGTACATATATATGTGTGTATAAGCATAATATATAGGGGCCTCGGGGTGTGGGTGTGGGTATTATCAGGAAGGATACCTTATATCGGATGGCCATAATCAATACAAATAATCAGATTTTAAGAAATGGAAATAATCTCTGATGTCATCTAGTATGAGCTGTATCTCACAAGAATCCCCTTTCAAACACACACTGTTGACAAATGTCACATCAGCCATTCTTTGAAGATATTCAAGGAATAAAACCTGCTTGTACAAAAATATTCATCTGAGGAATTAGATAGGCAAGGATGTTGCTAGAGTTTGTGTTGTATATCCCAAGTTGTTGGCCTTTGATTCTAACAACACTGTGATGTAGGTGCTAGTTCTATTCTCATTTAATACTTGAGAAAATTCCTGCAGGCAGGGATTAAGTGACTTGCCTACTGTCACACATCTAGTAAATATAAGTTGCTGGATTCCAGGTCCAGTGCTTTATCCACCATACCGCCTAGATTCCTCTAAGGATAAATACTTAAGAGAGCTTCCCAAAGTGAGAGCCAGACTTAGAGATTAGAGGTCCTTGGTTCAGATCTTGTCTCAGACACTTCCTAACCATGGAACCCTGAGCAAGTCACTTAAGCCTAATTCCTTTTCTTTTACCACTCTTATTCCTTGGAACCAATACTAAGTGTCAATTCTAAGACAGAAAGTAAGAGTTTTTATTTTAATAATTTACATTTGCAAAGACTAGAGGATGAAGGAGGAACTTATTTGAATTAAGGCTTAAAGTATCTCTACCACCTGAAATGCATTTCCTTTCTGAGAAGAGTTTAAATTATGAGATGTTGCTGATTCTGGAAGATTATAGACATTAGGATTTAGGGCTGAAAGTGGGATTCCTTAAACAAAAGAATAAGGACAGTATCATTTCTTTACAACCTATCCTGAGTTGTAAAGCACTAAAAATACTTTTCATTTTCTCTTTGTTATTTAGTCATTTTAATCATGTCCAAACTCTTTTGATCTCCTTTGGGGCTTGGTTGGCAAAGATACTGGAGTAGTTTTGACATTTCCTTCTCCAGCTCATTTTACAGATTAGAAAATTGAGGCAAATAGGCTTAAGTAACTTTCCCTGGATCACATAGCTAGTAAGTGTCTGAGGCTAAATTTGAACTCAAGAAGATGAGTCTTCCTGACTTTAGATCCCAGCACTTTTTCCGCTGTGCCAACTACCTGCATTTTGTATAGAATAAAAAACAAACATTTAATTGATATATATTGTCACACAAAGTGCTTGTGCGGACCTTTTGTCCCATATTACAGAAATAATAGGTACTAGTTGTATTCTTCCATCTCCAGGAGGATTCTGGATGAGAGAAAATAAGTCAAATAAATGCAACCCTTGGAGCCATTCTCCAAGGGAAAACAATTGGACTTCACCTATGTAAGCCTGGAACTTGGGTCCTCCATTTATTGGTTCCATTTTCATAGAGGTAACCAAATGAGATAACCAAGAGAGAGAGTATACAGTATGAGGCAAGAATCCTCAGGACTGAGTCTTGCCCCGCGCTAGGAGGAAAGAGAAGAATTAGTGGTCAGTAGTTAAGAATCTTTCCTAAAAATCTGAAGTTGTTGGGCTTAGGGCCTCTCTCTGTGGACTTACTATGGCTTAGATGGTGCTTTCTCAATACACATCAAGGTATCTTCATTCCTCTTCTTCCGGTGAAGTTCCATTAAGCTCTTTTAGTTTACACAATATTTGTGTCAGGTTGATCTGATCATTCCTGGAAAAATAAATATTTATGGTGGGGTAGAGAACACTAGTGGCAGATGGGTCAGCTACAGTTCAAGAGCTATAACACTTATTGACAAATTGGGAACAGAATGACCCATATCCTTAAAAGGATCCCCAGCATGGAATATGTCATTTTCAGGTCAAGGGCCTACAGAATAACAACCACTCACTAAAATAAAAAAAAAAGACTGAAAAATCAGTATTCACAACCCCTAATATCTGTCCTTCTGCATTAACTGTCAATAAAAAAATGACAACTCTTACTCTGGAAACATGGCATTTAAATGGTTTCTCTACTGGAAGGTTTGTCCAATTAACCAGTCATTAAAACTGACCTACATGACTGTTTAAGTAAAGGTTTCTTTATACATTGACGTCAGACATGAAAACAATAATTAATGTCAGTTCTGGTTTGTCAGTGTATTATCTGGAGTCAGATTATTGACTGGATAGAGCATTCCTTAAAATCATATCAAATTAAAAGAAAGAATAAAATGATGAAAGGAATATACTCTATGCCATTTTTAAGAGGAAAGCCAATATAAAACAAGCTATTGATTTCTGAAAAATGAAAAGTGGAAGAATGGAAATGCATTCAGTGTAATGATCACTATAAACAAATATTTTTGAATCAGATATAGTTTCTTCGAGTTTTGCTTTCTATCAGTAATCTCAGTGAGGAGGCCAAAGTCACCCAGAAACTGCCAGTTAGAACTTGATTTCCTTTATACTTAGAGAGAACTGGCAGCAAAAGACAACCTTTTTGTCAAGTAAAATATCATTTTTAAACACCCCAGCTAATTATGATGAAAAATTAAAATAAATATTGAATCTCAAAATGACAACATCAACAAAATAGCTTTAGGAGAAAATAATTTGTATAAAACTTTGCTTCCAGACACTCAGGTCTTTCTTAATCATTTCATAAATCAAACTGGAAGCTGCATAGAAAACAGACTTGAAATCTGATAGATCTACAAGAATTTCTAATAGCTACTTAATAATTGACCATATAAGAAAATATAGAGAGTGATATATTAAAGTTTACATACCACTTTAAATGTTATCTTACTTGATACTTTTGAAATGGGTAGTATAGGTATTATCTGTGTTGCATTTACAAAAAAGATTTTTGACTCAGAAAATCTATATGAATTGCCCCAGGACAAACAGCTAGAAATGAAGACGTAGAGTTTGAGTCTAAACTTTCTGATGCTAAACTTAGGGTTGATCTGCTGTAACATGACGCTTTCCAACATCTCAAAGAATAAATCATTATGAAAGAATGGAAGAAAATTCCAGTTGGTGTAATTTTAAAAGATCAGCCCAGAAGAAACCAGGGACTACTAAATGGAGTGCTTAATTTCTCATCTCTCATTTCTAGAGTTTGAGTTTGAGTCTTATAACATGTGGCAAACTATTCCTTTCAATGATCCCAAACTTCTTACCGCCCTTAAAAGTCCATTCCTCCCACCAGCTCTATGACTCAGAATTATGTAGCACCATAATCACTTGAGAATGAAAAGTCCTGATGACCCAAAGAGCTTGGTGTGTTTAAGTAGGTTGTGGCATACTTATAAAGAGTAGAATAATAGCGAGGACTAATTAAAGAGGGCTTTAAAGTTTTTATCTAAGTTTTTTTTTTTGTTTGTTACTGTGATTGTTTTCAGTGTGGGAACCCTTCCTTCTAGGCTCATTTGAACTTTTGTCCTAGCAGATTCCTAGGAACTGGTAATTTTGGTAATTGTCTGAGGCACATGGTGTTTTAGTAATTTGCTCAGCATCACATTATAAGCAACAGAGCTGGAATTTAAACTTAGGTCTTCTTGACCCCAAGCTCTACATTTATTGTATCACACCAGCCTCTAGGTGGTGAAAGGTTTGGGGGTCCCAGAGCCTTATTTCTCAGAGTGGGAGAGCAGGTGAAAAAGAAGCTACATCTCACTTGTCATACACAACTTTATTGTTGTCACTTTGAAATCAAAGAACATATATCCAGGAAATCAAAGTGAATTAGTGAAGAATAGGATGCCCCTTTATAATATGTTAGCCATCTACCTCCCCAAAGACTTACTAAGTCCCTTTGGAAAAGTTCCTAACAAGGTCATTTGTTCCTCTGGCTAATCTACTGAAGGACTAGAGGTCATGATGAAAATGAAGAAGAGATTAGGTAGGGGTGGGAAAGTAAAGATGCTATAATGAAAGCAAGAAATACAATGGAGCCCTGTAATGTTGGTTGTTGTGGGAATTACAGGACTCATTTTAAAAGGTCCTGCCTTTGAAAATTATATCTGCCTGTCCCTTAGATTTGTGTGATCCTAGGAAAATTATTTTCTCTGTCTTAGATATTAGTTACCATGTTTGGTCCAGATCAAGGGTTCTTAGTAGATTCCGTGAACATGGATAGATTTCAGAGCTTCTTTGAAACTGAGTGGGAAAAAAAACCCAGCTTTATTTTTATAAAATTCTAAGTAAAATTTAGCTTTTCTTTATTTATAGTTGGAAAATCTTGAAACTTTAAACTACATTCCCAGAATTCATTTTGCATCTCCCAATATTCCTTTCCCTGTGTTCTCATGTTTGCATGGCTACGTGATTGCTTATAAGTTTGCTGTAACTCTTCGCTCTTGCTCTTTCTTCCTAAAAAACTCTAGTTTTTATTTTAATAAATTTAACAAATCTTATAAATATAATATTTGAGTTATTTAATATTAATTTTAATTCTCACATTTCAAATATGAATGTAGAAAGGAAACATTATTCTGGTAAATGCTACAGACTGTGAGAAAAGGTCAATGACACACACCCCCAAAATGTTAAAATCATCTGAATAATTTAAACTCTAAATCTTCTGTTGTTATTTGGTCTTTTTAGTTTCATCTAAGTCTTCATGACCCTATTCCAGGTTTTCTTGACAAAGACACTGGAGTGGTTTACCATTTCTTTCTCCAGCTCATTTTCCAGATAAGGAAACTGAGGCAAACAAGGTTATATGACTTTCCCAAAGTCTCACAGTTAATTGTCTGAAGCCAGGTTTGAATTTGGCAAGATAATTCTTCTGACTTTAGTCCTTGATACACTGTGCAACCTAGTTGCCCAATACTCTAAATCTGTTACTAAAAACTGAAGACCTTGAAGTTGAAGCATCTCTGAGTAATTATTATGTAAAAAAGTTTTAACTCACTGATTAGAGATTGAAGAGTTGAGGACAAGTAAATACTTTGAGGTAGTCTTGAAACTTAGAAACTATTCCGATTTTAGGACTAGAAAGGACTATCAGTTTAATTAACTTAGGTTGGTAAGGTGAGGAAATGCTGATCAGTGTTATATTGGCTTCATTTGATGAGACAAATGACCCCTCTATTCCCAGTTCCTAAACCTGAGCTGTTGTACTTTCAGAGAAAAGGAAATAGATCCAGGTAAAGGGCTTCAGATTTCACTGATGTTGCTTCTTTTTGATGAATAATATGGTTTGAATTTGTAGCTACTCACTGTATTCAATAATCAGGCTACAGGTGTCAAGAACAACTCTACATCATCATCTCCACACTATTCATCCCTTCAGGGCACCTCCTGAGGGTCTGTGAACACCTATTAATAACAAGCACAGCAGTTTTCCCTGCCTTCTCTCCCTTCCCACACACCATGAGCCTTGATATCAGTCCATGCTTTGATCTCTTACCTGAAAAAAAGGATGTCAGTCTCTTACTGGTTATCTAAGCCTGATTATTCTTAACCAGGTGATGAATTTTTGAATCAGATACAGTTTTTTTTCTCTTTGTAAAGAGTATTTTTTTTACAATTGATTTCCTTTGGAGGATTGTCTCCTGTTAGAATGTTTTCATATTGTTCTTCAATAAAGAGTGCCTTCTTTGGCTTTAAGTAGATAGCATTTGTATGCATTGCTACTCTCTCATTTCTTTTCCTTGAGGACTTATCTTTAGAAGTTTTTCAATTATTCTGCACATTCTTTTAACTGGCATCCACACAGCAAGTGGCACCTCTAATGCTCTGCAAAATTTCCCATCATATATGAAACTCTGTTATATTATATGGGATTGCCAATAAACAGTGTTTTTTAACGTGTTGTTTTGTTTTTAAAAGAGAGTGTTAATATCTTTAAACCCTCTTAAGAATCGGGGATTGAACTTTGCTTTCCAATTGTTATAGATGTGGGAACAATAAGCTTCTAATGTTTTTTCCCTCCTAAATTTACTTTCTATTAATTTGAAATGACACTTTGGGGAGGCATATATCACAATCACAGCAGTGCCTCTTAGCAGTGTTCCATCTGTCAGTCTCAAAGAAAGCAATTGCATACTTGCATGGCATTCTTCATTCTACAAGACAGACAGGGAGATAGGGGAAAACAGTATAACTAAGTATTGGGGTGGTAGGGTAGGAAAAGGGAAATGATTCTTATTTGAGCAAGTTATCTAATTACTCCTGGACTACTTCAGAACAGGAACTGTGTCATTTATCTTTGGATTTCCCAAAGCAGAGCTTATTTTTCTATACACTGTAATAGACAGATATTTAGTACAAGGGAAGGAAGAAAGAAAGAAAGAAAGAAAGAAAGAAAGAAAGAAAGAAAGAAAGAAAGAAAGAAAGAAAGAAAGAAAGAAAGAAAGAAAGAAAGAAAGAAAGAAAGAAAGAAAGAAAGAAAGAAAGAAAGAAAGAAAGAAAGAAAGAAAGAAAGAAAGAAAGAAAGAAAGAAAGAAAGAAAGAGAGAAAGACAAAAGGAGAGAGGAAGAAAAGGAGGGAGGAAGAAAAGGAGGGAGGGAGGGGATGAAAGGAAGGAAGAAAAGAAGGAAGGAAGGAAAGGGAGGGAAGCAGAAAGAAAGAGAATGAAGAAAGACAGGGGCAGGCAGAACATGAAGGGAGAAAAAAAGGAGAGACAGAGAGAACTTATAACCTTAGAAGCAAAACCAAAAAGGACTGAAAATTGAAGGAATAAGGCCCAAGGATGAATCTGAAAATCTGATAAAAGGTCAACATTCAGGATTTGGCCCTCTGAATTTCATTTCACCCTAAATGACATGTTCCTTTGATTTTGAACCAATACTATGGCTGGTGATAATTCTAGATGTTTCATCCATGTATTTACTTTCTAACTGAAATGAGGATTAGTTCTATTTGGTTCTTTCAAGCCTGCTTCACCATGGGAGTTCTTACTAAGCCTTTTTCTGTATGTGCACATATATTTCTTTCTGTGTTTTTCTTTATAAAAAATTGTCTCTCTTCACCTTGAAAGTTTCATTCATATCCCTATGTCCAATTCTGTAAAAAAATCATTTTCTTTTCTCTTTTGGAGGTCATTTTGGTTTAGAAAATAATGGCCCATGCTTGAATAAAATTTCTTCATTAATGCATTATAATGAACATTGCAATTAATTTTATGTTAAAAGCTCTTCCCTGGAGTACTAAAGCAATAGATTTCTAAGGTATTCACTGACCCTTTGTGGCAAAAATAGGAACTGCATTTTTTGGAATTCAATATTTTGAGATTTCTTCTATAATTAAAACTGTTCAATTAGTACCATATTCATGTAACTAATAATTAAGTACATAGTACAAAGATAAAGATTTTAGACTCTGGATGAGACTAAGTATTAAATACTTTTTACCTACTTCAATTATTTAAGTGTTTATTTTTTTCCAAATGAAATGTGATTTAATGGAAATATATTAAGAGATATTATAGCATAGTAAATCTGAGAGCTCCAGGATGCCAGGAGCCACAAAGATGAGGTCAAGTCCTATCTCTGATAATTAACTTCTTCATTCTTGTAGGGAACTATCTAAGACTATGAATTGCAGAAAAGATGCTAATCTGCTTTCGAAGAAGGAAATTCCTCATACAGAAATTTGCTATTTCAAAGAAATCATAATTCTAAGTTCTATCTTATGATATTTTTATGGTACCTTTGTTTCTGAAAACATTTTCCCCTCATTATACCAAGAAAGCCATTCTTTCTTTGTTAACAATTATTAAAAGAATAATAAAAAAGCTCTTTCAGGAAAACTATACAACACATCAATCTTGTATGACACTATATTCTATTTTACACAAACACACACATAAACATACAGAGCTCCCTTCTGACAAGAGGGAAGTATACTGATATGTGATTTAATGTTAATGAAAGATAACATATATTCAAGTTTTTAAACAATAAAATTCATATTAATTATCAATTTATTTCTGCCAGGATTCCCAATATGATATCAATCATATTCATTTGAAATCCTCTTCCTCCTCTCTCTATCATCATTAATTTCACTATCATCATACTCATCATCATCCTCTCCATTGTTATTGCTTTCATTATTCATCATCATTTGATTTTTTTTTAAATGTCCCTGGAACTGTTCAGCATTAGGTACAACTTCTTATAGGTTAATTAGACTCCTGTGGAAGGTAAGCTCTTTGAGGGCAGGGATTGTTTGTCATTTTAACATATCACTAGTTCTGAGCATTAGCCCTTTCAATTACTGGATCCTGAATAAATGTTTATTAAATTGATTGGTTTCACTAATTTTAGTTATTTGGAATCATTTCATTTGGAATCATTTTCCAGGAAATCAATAGCCTTAATTACTTTCAGTAATATTCATTCATTACCAAGTGTCTCTTACCACTCTGTATTTAAGCACTTCACTACTCCTTAATATTATTTCCAAATTGACTTAGCTCATAAACCAAGAATAGACAAAGTATTTAAGTTCAATTCCTATGTTTATAATTTATTGCATATAATAGAAGAGTTTTTTTTGGTTTTGTAATGTTCCCTAGAATTCACACTGTTTTCCACTAGTGTGAGGAGCAGAGCTGCCCCTTCATGTAAAAGAATAGTTTCATATAGAGTAGCATTTGAAGGGTAAACCAAGTCTTGTCTCTTAAAATCTTCCTGCTGCCTTAATGTAAGATCTGACATTTCTACTCATTAAATAAGTGTGGGGTCTTCAGTGAGCTTCTTGTAAGTACATTAGTATATTTCAAATACTTTAGTATGGGTTATTTAGATTTGTTACTTTACTTAAGAGAAAGCAGAGACTCATGGAAAACCATACATAGGACAGGCAAATTTTCATAGGTTAAGAGGAAAGGAGGAAGTTGGGAAATGATCTAGGAAATGTGACCTGCCCTTTGTGAATTTCTGGAAATCTGGAAGGAGAACTAGTGAATAAAAGGGAGTAAGTGTCTAAAGAGGATGTCAATCAATTCTAAGGGACTTATGAAGATGAATGCTATCCAACTCCAGAGAAAGAAATGTTGGAATAGAAATGAAGATGAAACCATATGATTCATCATTTGTTTATTTGGGTACATAATTTGGGGTTTTGTTTTTTTTCAGATTATTCACTTATGAAAATTAATAATAAGGAAATATGTTTTGTATGATAATATGTGTATAACCCAGAAAAAATGTAAATGATAAAAAGAGGATGTCAATAAGGAACACGGAAAATAAAATGTTCCTTCCTCATTTTGCCTTCAGAAGAAGTGAATAAGTTCTCTGAATGCTTAATGTATACCTGGCGAGGAGAGGTTGTAGGAATACAAGCAAATTCACATTCACTTAAACATCATCATTGAATTTCTTCTCTCCTAATGAGTCAAATAAGGACATCACTGCTACATCCTTGAACCATGGGGCTACCCTTCACATGTTTAGAGTCAAAGAACAGTAGGGTCTTTACTGTGTGGAAGAGCGGGTAGAACTCTACACTTGGATCTAAATTTAAATGCGGTCTCAGATAATTAAAAGCTATTTGATCCCCAGCAAGTCATTTAACTGCTCTGATTCAGTTTCTTCATCTTTAAGGGAGGGAGAGGTTGGAATTAGTGGCTTTTAAGCGTCATTCCAGGTCTAAATCTATGATCCTATGATCACTTTATAAAGACATCAACATCATTGCTTGGATAAGCATCAGGAGATCTTAGGTGTCTCTAGAGGTCAAGGGGACTCCAGTCACCAACTATTCTAACCATTCTCATATTACAGATGAAACAGCTGGTCCTTGAGTGACTTTTCCAAGGTGCCAGAGATAGGACCTACTGATACTCATCAGTACTCTTCAGTATTTCTCTCCAATGGGGCCAGTGTGAATGAGTCCCTCCATTCTGGAAACCAAGGCATTAATGGAGAGATAACTGTATTCATTGAATGCCTGATGAGTACCACTAGAGAGAGAGACACCACTCAGGTGATAAAAGTGTCCAGAATAGTTAGTCTTAAGGCCTTCGCTTTTCCAGAGTCACAATTTTGCCCAGGTGGACATTTAGATACTGGCACCTTCTAAAGCCTCATGCCTAGCATCTCTTCTTTCTTGCCCTCTCCCCCTTTTACACAAAATGGACTTTATACTCCTTAGATGCTATAAGTGATAGAATAAACCTGAGCCAATGGAAGAAGTTAGATAAAACTATTTTTAACCCTTACCTTCTATCTTAGATTTGATACTAAATATTGAATCCAGGGCAGAAGGGCTAAGGCAATAAGAATTAAATGACTTGCCCATGGTCATACAGCTAGGAATGTCTAAGGTCAGACTTGAACCCTGATCCCCTTGACTCCAGGCTTGGCACTCTATCTACTGTGCTATCCACCTATGCCTAAAAGTATGGGCTTTAAAGTTCCCTGTTATCCAGGCCAGGACAAGGACAATCTGAACAGTCTGAGCCAGTCATTGACTGAAAGTATGAAACCTGGCTATGAATAATGACAAGCTTTGCCTGGATGCTATTCATTTTCTAGACTGCTGCGACCTGCCTGGCACCAGAATCACAATTTTCAAATCCAAACTTACCATTCTCCTTTTATTGAGCTTGGCTGAGTTTTAAGAACTGTGCTGCTTCAGACTCAAATCAGCTGTGAAATTCCCTAAAATCAAACTCCAGAAATTCAGATATCTTTTTGAAGGTATTTGATAGAGTCTGAAGGGAGAACTGAATTTTAGAAGGTGGAAAATAGGTTTTAAATAAATAAGATGCTTAGTAAATAGTAAAGTTTTCACTATTTTTAGTTTTTTTAACTCAATCTTAAGTGTTTACAATTTAGCTCATTTTTATTTAATTTTGGTATGGAAATGTGATTTTATCAAGAACATACCAATATTTCCTCTGCAAATTATAGCCTTAGAGAGTTTCATGGGTCTACTGAGAGGGCACGTGACTTGTTAAGGAATACACAGTCAATATATATCAGCAGTGGGGCTTGAGTCTAAGGCTTCCTGACTTCCAAGTCAGACCTCTATTCTCCATCTCATATTGATTACTTAATGGATTTTATCCTAATCACCAGGGACTATTTTATTTAAGTATCAGTTATCAGCATGCAACATTATTGACAGTCAAATAAAATCCAAATAGTTACTTGTGACTTTGCTAATCTATTAATAATAATAATTACAGTAGTAATAATAATAACACTTCATGTTTATATGGCTCTCCAAGGTTTTCAAAGCACTTCACATATACCCTGTCTTTTAACTTTCACAACACCAGAAGGAAAATGCCATTGGCATTGTTTATCTAAATCTTACAGAAAGGAAATTAAGATTGAGAAGAGGGAAACAGAAGGTTAATGTGCCTAGATTACTTGGTTTTAGAGGCATTTATGTGGCATAATACATAGAGGACCATGCCTGGAATCATGAATTAATCTCCCTTTGTACAAATCTGACCTTGGACCCTTACTAGCTTTGTGACCCTAGGCAAATCCCTTAACTTTGTTTGTCTCAGTTTTCTCATCTGTAAAATGAACTGGAGAAGGAAATGGAAAGCTAATCCATTGTCTTTACCAAGAAAACCCCAATTGAGGTCATTGGACACAATTGAAAAGTGACTGAATAACAAAGTTGGTCTTAAGACCCTTGTTTGTCCAGACTCACACTTGTGCTTATATAAGAAGCAGCATCCTGGCACCATGGCACAGAAGCACATCATGTTAATGCTCTCTCCCTTCCTCTGGTCCAACACTAACTAGTTAGTATCTGAGACAAAATTTAATTCAAAGCCTTTCTGCCTGAGTCCATTTTCTAAATCTATCTTTCATTAAGTAATCAAAATTATTCGAGAACTTTTACTCTAATGTCAATGATTATGTAATTTTTTTCTGGATAAAAAAATACCTAGAAGAATTATGGGGAGGGGCAGCTGGGTGGCTCAGTGGATTGAGAGTCAGGTCCAGGGACAGGAGGTCCTAGGTTCAAATCTGGCCTCAGCACTTCCTAGCTATGTGACCCTGGGCAATTCACTTAATCCAATACACAGTATTGACTCCAAGAAGGAAGGTAAGGGTTTAAAAAAAAAAGAATGAGGGGACAGCAGGGTGGTCTATACTTCAAGAAAGAACTTGAGCAACTTCCAAAGGTAGGAACAAGTGACAGAAGTCTAAATGCAAATGTACAGAAAACCGTATTTGACAATATCCAGATAGGTCATAGTGTCAACATTACCAGAATAGTAGAGAAAAGAAAAGTTAGGGTTTTCTGGAATTTCAGTCTGATTATTTACATTTCTTTCAATCCTCTGAGTGAATAAGTTGTATCCCAAGCTGTAAGTTTTGGAATTCAGCTATGAATCAATTTTATGTTTCCTACTATTAAGAAATGGAGCCACTGAGAACTGGAGTTCACAGGTTCTCCAAAATATAAGATAATTGATCTTGGCTGTCCTATTTTCTCAGAAACTCCTCATGAGTAAAACACATTCATTTAAAACTTCTACTGGCAGAGGGCATCTACTTCAATCATCTTTCCTTTTCCATGAGCATATATTTCTATCAGTGGAGTACTTAGCTTAACAAGGCTTCCTTGTGGGGCTACATCATTTCTTCCCTACTCCTTGCTTATTTCTCTTTCAAAATTAGTTTGTGTTGCAGTGTGGAAGAACCATCACATGAGGACTGTCACCAACTACTTCATCGTGAACCTTTCTTTGGCTGATGTCCTCGTGACCATTACTTGCCTTCCAGCAACTTTAGTGGTGGATATTACAGAGACTTGGTTCTTTGGACAATCCCTCTGCAAAGTGATCCCTTACTTACAGGTATGGATGATTTCTGTTGTTTGTTTGAACACCAGTTTTTGAAGGTTTTTTAAAATTTCCCTTGTAGATGGACTAAGTTTAGTGACATCAAACACATTGCCCCTGATGCCAACATTCCTGAATGAAAGCCAAACTAGATTCAAATTGGGGAATGTACCATGAAAATGTAGGTGTTGAAGTCAATATTAAGCTCAAAGGAATCCTATTATATGATTTGGTGCCCTCCCCATTTCAATTTGAGTTTGATGCCACCTGATACTCTGGGTGCCTCACAGTGTAATGGAGTAGACTACAAGCAAATATGTACAAACTAAATGCAAGATGAATAGGAAATAATCAACAAAGGGAAGGTACTAGTATTATGAGCAGTTGGAAAAGACTTCCTATGGAAGCTGGGATTTTAGCTGGAACTTTAAGAAAGTCAGAAAAAGCAAGAAGGTGGAGGGAAGGAGTTGGGACATTCCAAGTAAAAGAGACAGCATTGTTACTTGGTAATTAATAGTTATTATAATAATTAGCATTTAATAGTTCTTTATGGCTATTATATCATTTAAACCTCACCAATACCCTGAAATAGGTGGAAAAGGGAATATTATCATTCTCATTTTATTCTTAAAAGATCCATTGTAAGGGTATGCGGGTAACAGCCAGCTCTTTAGAAAGGACATACTTTTAAAAATTCATGTAGATTATTAACATTTTCTCCACCACTGTCTTAAGTCTAATGTAAGGGGTAGAAATAAATGTAAGGAGTTAATATAAAAGGTTGGACTGGGTTATTTAAGAATAGGGTCACCAGGAATTTAGTCAAATTCCAAAGAGATTTATTTTAACATTTGATTTGTAAAATATAGAAAGAGTGAAAGTAAGAAAACCAGAGAGAGGATAGGGTAAGATATCTAGCCTACACACTAAGTATTTTTCTGGTCCCCTGGCTCAACCAAGGCAGGGTTTATTGGTCCTTAGCTGCAGGAGCCTCAGCCTTGAGTCCTGGACCTAGGGATGCTGGAAGACACTCTCAAGAGGGGAGGCCTCTCCTGAGGCTAGTCCCTTCAGAAAATCCAGGAAAGGAGTTAGCCTTTGCACTCACCCCATGTGGTAGTTTTAAGGAAAGTAGAAGCAGTCCAAGATCTTCAGTCAGAGCTCCTCCAAAGTCAAGACCTTAAAAGACCTCCAAAAAACCCTTCTTAAGAAGTTCTTGGCATTTTTAAAGACAGTTTCTTTTCATCACTTCCTCTGACTTCCTTCCATTTTATGTGTACCAATTACAGCTAAAGCTTTGCTTAGGACTGCCCAGGGGAGCAGTCAGGCGATTCTGATTTGTCACCCACTATCACACACGTGTGTCACAGACCTCCCCCACTCAAGTGTAAGTGGGGTGTATATGCTCTGGGGATTAAATCTAAAAATGAGCAGGGAAAAGTTAATTTAATCTTCACACTAAACAAACAATAAAACAACAAATCTAGCCATAATTGGTGTTATGTTGATTCTTGAGATCACCCTGAAAATTTAACAACCATCAGCATACCACAGCTCAAAAATATGAGTTGTCCATGGTCATACAGCTAGCTAAATTCAAAGGTGGAATTTGATTTCATGTATCTCAGAACTTTAGGCTTAATATTGTACCCCCAATTTTTGCTGCCTCACAACCAGGTGGCATCATTTATTATGATAAAGACATTTTCTAATTTGTCAGTTGTTAATTATACCAATCTAAAGAGAAACTAAGGAAAGAAGGCCACAAAGACCTCTTAGTTCACTGTCACTGACTGATCTTTAGGGTCTCTATAGATTTCTAGTGA
Source organism: Monodelphis domestica (assembly GCF_027887165.1). Taxonomy (NCBI): domain Eukaryota; kingdom Metazoa; phylum Chordata; class Mammalia; order Didelphimorphia; family Didelphidae; genus Monodelphis; species Monodelphis domestica. The sequence goes on from NC_077228.1 coordinate 304,171,603, forward strand.
GAAAGAAACAAAGTTCATAGTTACCTTCATATGTCATCCCCACCAATTATCTACATGTACTATTATAAACATTTCCCTTATCTCCCACCTGGGTTTGCTCTTTTGGTAATTGTAAATTTTCAGGGACTTCAAACAGTACATGAGATGAACAAAGGGAATCCTGGTAGAGACCTTTGGTGGAAAATAGCCTACATGACCTTTTGAAATTAAAATGTCACCAAGAATCCCTTAGCTGTGCAGTAGCTACAGATAGCTGTTCTAAAAAGAAAAAAAGGGGAAGATAATTTGCAAGGTCAAAAGTACCCAGAATGTGACCCCTCATGCCTAGTTTTATAGCCAGTAGTGGTAAGTGGTGCAGACGAAGACCACTAATATAATAAACTTTATGATGCTATTTATGTGAAGAAGGTAAAGCTACAGAAACTGAAGATTTTGGAAAGTTAAATTAGGTTGTTAGATTAAAAGGTTAGAATTCATTGCAGCACTTCTTAAAAGAAAATTCCAGATCAAAGACCAAGGAACAGAAATTCGTTGAAGAATTCAAACTAAAAAATTTGCCTCATAGTAAACATTATTTTATGACTCTAATGGGACCCAGTAACTTTTGAGCCAGATGGGAATATAGGAGATATTGAGTCCACTCAGCCTTCTATTTAAAAAATAAGGAAACTGAGGCTCAGAAAGGTCAAGTGGGTTGTGCTGGTTCTATTTTAAGTTTCTCAATGAGGATTTAAAACCAGGTCCTCCCTGACTCCAAGGCTAGTGTCAGTACATTAAGCTTCCTCTCATTTTCTTGTTATATGAACCTTCCCACATTTCTCAGGGAATGATAAGTAATCTGCTGCATTTCTCATGGCAGAATAGTACAAGGATATCTCTAGTGAGGGTATGAAGGTATTTCTAGTTCAGATTGGGAGTCTTAGTATTAGAAACCTTTAAGAAGTTGGGAGACAATGGTAGATCCAAAATTACTCAGAAAGATTTCTGAATTAGAAACTTTTCTAGAGGGAGAAGTTGTCTTGTCTTGTTTTGTTTTGTTTTTGCTATGATCTTGGGAGAAGTCTATTAAGTTCTGGGGTAAAAGAAGAGATTATGAAATACTTTCTTATTGTCTGAGAATCCTTGTGCTAGATAATCTATCTGGAGGCAACTCATTGATTGGTTGAGGTCTCCAGGGCTCACTTACACTGGACCCACTTAACACCTGTTCTCAACACAATCTCTGCATTTGCTGCAATTATAATCCATGTTTTTAGTGTAGGAAATTCTCAGGACATTCAGGATTTCCAGAATTTTAGGCTTCAAAGTATAGCTTTGAGGCACGTTGTAGCTTAGTACTTAGTCCAAAGAATATGTATACTCAACATATCTCTGGGAATATTAAACACTTATTGTACTTTTTCAGACAGGAAAAAAGAGAGTAGGGTCAAGTTCTTTAACCAGAGGAGCAAAAATCTCCATAGAGACATCTACCTATCCAGAGCTAGTCTCTCTCAATCAAGACTCAGCCAATTCACTTTGATCACCTAAGGGATGAATGAGTACTCTACCATCTGGCTGAAATGAAAAGGATGAGATGCATAGAACTGGTATTCATTCAGCCTTTGATAGCACTATTATCTCCATGTTCTAATTATTTTTCATTGATCTTGGAGGGGGATACTTCAACATGGTCCAGAATTCCTGGCTCATTCTCACTCCCCACACTCACATTTAAAAGTCTTAGAAGAAGGTTTAAGAACCCAAGACCTTTCATTGATGAAGGTATTTTTTTTTTCCTACTCTACCATATGGCACTTCTTAAAACTCTTTCCAATCCTTTTAGAAAATCCTTTCCAATAGCTCATATTGTTATGGAGTTTTAAATTTTATTGAGCCAAAAACTTCTTCCCTGTAACATCACCACAACTAGAAAGTAATCAAATAGAGATTCCTTAGATATCTTAATAAACAAGAGTCTATTAGAGCAGATGAAATAAATAAGGTACAATAACCATTTGTCATCAGGAAACAAGCCATTTGGAAACAATGTTGAGCCTGAGCTTTGTAGTAGATAAGTCTCCTTTTGTACCATTCACATAGACTATGATGAGACACTGATAGCTCAGGGCAGGTTCAGCGATTATGCCCCTACAATGAGTCAGGTGTGGGACTGAGACTCATTAAGAATCCTTGCAAGGAGGTGTTCCCAGCTTTGGGTAAAAGTGTAGCTGGAATGACAGTCACAAAATTCTCAGTTGTGTCAGAGCGCAGGACCCTAGAAACTCTTTAAGGAGGCTACAATGGTATTTCTTCAAGCTGCCCTTCTCTAGATTGACAGAAGTAAGAAAATGATCGAGCCTAGTGCCTGGCATATAGCAAATGCTTTATAAATTCTTGCTGACTTGATTATCAAGGACATCTTGCTATGCATCTTTGGGAACCATTCACAGTAAACAATGGCGATGGCTATTCCAGGGTCTGATCATTTAATTTCTTCTGTGAGCATCCAAAAATCAATTTAAGAATAATTCTACTTAATTTCATTCTTAAAAGCTCTAACTTAAAAGCTCTAACAGTCTTCAATGCTAAAAAAATTAGTTGGGCTGACTTTTATTAAAAGAAATGACAAATTTGGCATTCAATAAATATTTACTTTTGATTTATAATAAATTATCAAGTGTGAGCATTGCCCAGGTTTGTTGTCCTGCTTTTGGAATACCCAGCATATGGAGAGCTTAAAGTAAAAACAACCAAATCATCAGATAATACTCTGCTTTACCATATTTGATTCAAATTTTCTCTGCCATATTGACAATGATATTCAATTTACCTTGCCTATAATCATATACAGACTACTTTAAAAATTTACATAAACTATGCATTTAATTGATATGAATCAATAGTATTTATGCCTACAGTTGTTACAAATGAATCATAATTATAACAAAAGTCACTGTTCAAAAGATTAGTAGTATATTTTCTCATGAATGCAGATCTATATATAAAAATAAGATTTGATACCCACATTATCCTTCTTTTCAGGCAGGGAGTTAGGTGAGGTTGGTTGTGTTTTTTTTTTTTCAAAGTTGAAAGAAGGAGAAAGTAATTTGGAGAATGTCAATTTCTAGAACTATAAGAGAACATTAAAAAAAAGCTCACTATATCAATTTTTCTGTCACCATAACAAAATATAAAGATCAGTAGAAACTAGAGCTTCATTTTTACACTGAATAACCTCCAATGGATATGACATTCCACACGAAGAGCTTTAATTTAAATATGCCCCAACTTTATGAATCATCAAAGAAAGAATGAATTGCATTTGATTGGAATTTTTTCTGAATTAAACTTCTTTGAAAGTTGTTAGTTTATGGGTATTGTAATATATATATTTATCAGGCATGTAGGCCTGATTTTTTCAAATTCTTGACAAAATAGGTTTGAAAACCTAGCTGGCTCTGCCAAAAACTGTAATATTTATTGGGAAAGGAAATAGGATTGGAAAAAATGGGGATTTAATGGGAGGTTGGAGGAGTGTGGCGGAGTTAAGGGGAGAGAGGGAACACTCCTTGGTGAAGCAAGGGAGGGAGATGCCCCCTGCTGAGAGGAAGCCGCAGGGGTCCAATAAGGACTCTTTGTCCCGGAATGATTGAGCTAAAGTTCAGCTCCCTCTATGACCATAAATGATAGTCCACTTATCTGACTACGTATTCAAATAATATAAAGTTTAATAAGCAGTTGGAATTGGAGTTTTTTCTCAGCTTCAGACCTGAGGCCAGGCCCAGAGGGTTTGTCCCACTCCCGTCTATTCTCATTGTTCTAATTCAGAATCTTAGCAGTACACAGAAAACAGCAAGGTCTGACCTTCAGAGATGAATGGGCCTGAGTCTTCGGGCTGAACCAAGAAGAGCATGCCACTCCAGACAGGCTGAACAAGCTCCTCTCTCCTCCAACATGAGGCAGCAAGTCCCACCGGGCAGGAAGGAAGTGCTAGTCACAAGATCCAACTACCACTCCCAGTTGGGCCCTTCCCCCACAAACTGTCAGTCTTGTTTCCTTTCCACAGTATTATATATGTATGCATGCATGCATACATATATATGCATCTGGGTATGTGTGTGTGTGTGTGTGTATACACACATAGGGTCCTTATTAACCCAAAATAATTGATTAGTCAGAACACTTTCATCTCCCTTTCAATTTATATTATTTAGAGTTTACTATATTCTCAACTGTTTCACTGACAATCATCCAGGTTCAAAATCTTATAGTAATTCTCCATTTTTCCCTTTCCCTCATTCTTCAAATCTGACAATTTGCAGTCTTTTACCAGATCTCTAAGAACCCTTTTTGTTTCTTTATTAATGTAGCTCCCATCTGTTTACCTCTCTTCTGTTAATTCGTTATGTTTATCATTCTAGTTCTATCTTTCATAATGTTTTGCTGGTCTATTGAAGCAGACTTCTGTTTTTATTTTCAACTTCCAGTCTTTTTCTGTTTTTGTTTTTTTTTTGTTTTTTTTTGCCACATAACTGACAAAAATCATCTGCCTAAAGCACAAGCATGATGATTTCCCCCCCTCTCCTGCTTAGGAATCTTCAGTGGCTCTCTATTGATTCAAGGAAAAAACACAAATTCCTCATCTTGGCAATCAAAGTCCATTTTAACTCCAGTCTACTTTCCCAGCCATATCATATATTACTTCTCCTCCATTTGATTTTCCAAACAAGTGTTCATTCATTCCAAAACTTGACACTCCATTGTTTCAAACTCCTTTCCCTTGCTTCCTTCTGACTTCTGCCTCTTTTGTTCCCCAGTCACAGTCATTGTTCAATTTGTGTTACATTTCCTAAATGAGAAGGATCTCCTGATCCACTTAATTCAACGGTTCTTAATTTGGGGACAATGAACATTTCTGTCATCATTTGGATAATTATATTGATAATATAATTGTTTTCTTTTGTAATACTATTTATTTTGAATGCACTGAAAACCATCCAGAGAAGGGCTTCATGTACTTCACCAGATTGTTTAAAGAGTCCAGGATAAATAGAAATGATTAAGAACCACAGCCTTGCTTGCTACTATTGGCTTCCTTCTTATGCAGAAATCATCAGCGTTCTCTTATACAAATATAAATATATATACATATATATTTACATATGCTTGTGTGTATGTATATATTCACTCTAGCTATAACTTCTTGGAGGGAAGAGACTGGTTGTTTTGGGGTTTTTTTTTTTTGGTTTTATGTTTGTCTCTCCATCAGTTAGCACCTAGCACCAAGCCTTCTACATAGGAGACTCTTAAGAGAAATAGCTAAGAGGCTCAGGGAATAGAGCATGATACCCATAGTCAGAAGATCTGAATTAAAATTTAGCATCTAATAGTTACTAGGTGTGAGATCCTGGGCAAGTTTCCTCCTGTATTAAAAAGAGGTTAATAATAGTACCTCTCTCTCAGGGTTATTGTGAGGATTAAATGAACTAATATTTATAAAAATGCTTTGTAAACCTTAAATTGCTATGTGAATGATGGTTATTGTTATTACTAATAATTATTTTTATTACTATCATCATCTTGTTGGATTACATTGCCTTTGATATAATTGTTACTTACGGGATAGAGACCACGGACATTTATTTTTTAGGCGAATAATAAAATGCCTATAGATTCATAGTGACATTTGGTATTTTTCTACTAATACTGCCCAATTCTCAGGGCTTATGAATAACAAACCACAATGAACTACTGAGTAACTGCTGCTTTAGTAGTCCCATGAAAATATTAAAAGCCTGTATCAAAGCAAAACTTCTCTGACACTGATCAGAACCCGGAGGTAATTATACAGAGAACCAATTTACCATCCCTTGAGTCCTGTGGACTGGTAATGAAATAGACCTGATCTGAACTTCCAGAGATGACAATGGGTTGTGGAGAACTTCTTGAATAGAATGCAGGGGAAGCCTTGCAAATGAAAGGGAAAGGTGACAGTGAGTTAAGTATTTGGCAGGCTATGGAACTACCGGACTGTAGTAGGTCTGTGAATCATTCATAACCAGACAAAGCTTTTCATATTTTAGAATTCTGGTGCTCAGATGAACCCTAAAAGAGTGCAGATAGGAGTCTTGAGTGAGATCAAACACAGATAACTATATTTTTTAGAGAAAGGTTACTGTTGAAATATGGAGTCATTTTGAATTAATATCCACATAATGAGCTTTCTTAATAAAAAACAACTCCTGACTTTGGCACAGTCTATTCAAAAGGACCAAATGAAATTGGAATAGAAATTGAATTGCTACTTGATTATTGAATGGAATAAGATGAATGTCATATTTGTCTCTGTAAAACAAGAGAAAGACAGTGCTATGATTCTGGGTAGCTCTAAGCAGATTATTTTTTATGAGGCTATGATTTTCTCTGTCACTGCAGAAGTCAGCAAGACAAAATAATGATGGCATGCCTTCCAAAGGTGATACAAAGGAAATAAAAATATCCATCTTCAAAAAAAAAACAACAAAGCGACATGTTTGTAACTTTAAGAATTGTTTTTGCTATATATAAAACATGAATTACCTTTATAAACGTTTCCCCTTTGCCTTTCCTACTCCCAACTCTGAGGTTCATATTTAACGTCCTTCCTTCCCACAATGATTTGGGAAGAGATTTCTTGATGAAATTTATATTTACCTTCCTTAAATCCTGGTTATCAATAGTGAACTGCTGTCTTACTGGATCAAAAACTTAAAGCATTTTCAAAATTTTAAATGTTGATTCTTTAATACATTTTTTCTTTCCTTCCTTATTAGACTGTTTCAGTCTCTGTGTCTGTGCTAACATTGAGCTGTATAGCTTTGGATCGATGGTATGCCATTTGTCACCCTTTGATGTTTAAAAGCACTGCCAAGCGGGCAAGGAACAGCATTGTAATTATCTGGATTGTATCGTGCATCATAATGATTCCTCAGGCGATTGTCATGGAATGCAGCAATGTGCTCCCAGATTTAGCCAATAAAACCACTCTGTTTACAGTGTGTGATGAACGCTGGGGTGGTAAGTATGTTATTACCTACAAACTGGGGATTCTGGCATCCCAACTACAAATCAGCCTGACTCTTATTTTCTTGGTATTTCCCTAATCTTGGACCTCATAATAGCTTAGTACTTTTAAGCAAATTTCACATATTTCTGGGTCTCCTAGACATTCTGTGGACATATGGCTTAGTTTATATGTTTTTAGCTCGAATAAATAAAAGAACAAGCTAATCCACAGTTTCAGGATTGATAACCAGAAATTGATGCAATAGCAAAAGTCTTTGCAACCAGAGGACCTGGATTGGAATCTAGGCTCTCTTGATTACATGTTTGACATTGACTGAGGCACCTCTAAGTTTTCTTTCAGCACTGAAACAATGACCATATGATTCTATGAGCTACAATCCTAAAACAAGATGCAAAGTACAGTAGTGAGAGTTTTAATCTAGAAGCCAGGAGACCTGAGTTTTAATCCAGGTTCTATCACTAGACAAGGAACTTCAGAATCAATAGGAATCTCAGTGTCTACCCAGTACAACCCATCCCTCAAAGTGTCTTCTACAACATATCCAATAAGTATTTGAGATAAGAATAGGAATTCAACAAACATAGAAGGAAAGGAATAGTATTCCTAGAATAGGACACTAATAAGACAAATGGATTAAAGGCAGGAGAAGGACAGAGCATGCTTGATGAGCAAAAACTCAGGAAATTTAACTGGCACACTGGGGAATGTACCACGAGGTACAGCAAAAAATCATAGTCTTTACTTGATGCTTTAATGTGATGATCCTAATCCTCCAGGAGCCTACAAACCAATTAGTGAAATGAAACAATGAGATGCTTGGTTATATCATAGCATGAGATAACTAGCAATATGTATTTGGACTAAATTATTTACAGAAAATGACTATGAAATTGTTCCAAAGTCCCTTTTTGCTCACATATATTATAAACATCTTTCTAGCTGAAATAGCATATAGATAGAGAGATATGCATAAATAAATAGGTACCACTTCAAATGCCCAAAGTTGAGGCAATTAGAGGAACTTGTGGGCCTCACATAACATTAAGACTTAAGATGAAACTCATTAGTGTAATATAGCTCTCTAATGGGTTTGCTTTATTTTAAAAAGAAACAACATAAACGGTGGAGAGAGAAGAGCATTGTACATTAAGGTATATCCATGGTGGAGGACAGGACAGAGCTGAGCTAAGATGAGAGACTAGCAGGAAGAAGTACCATGAGCTGTCTCCTAAAAAATCCCAAACACCTGGAAAATACACTACACTGAATCTAAATAGGGAAAGCCACTTTTCAGGCCAGGTACTAGAGAAGACCAAGGGCACACTGCAGTCAGTGCTGAAAAAGGGTGTGCACCTGGGCAAAAAAGAGTTCCAAAGCCATACCAGAGCCGCACAATCTGCCATACACTGGAACAGGTGACAGCTGGCAAATTTATTCTTTGCTAACCATTTCCAGGTCACAGATTGAGAATGGGCTAAAGAGGGGACTCATTCTTAAGGGTCACTGTGGAGTTATTGCAGGCCCTAGACTGTGTGGGGAGAGGAGCATTCCACTTTGAGATTCACTAATCAATAGGGATTTTTTTTTCTTGATTAAATCACTTCACTTCTATGGGCATTAGTTTCCTCGTTTGTAAGCAAAAGAGGATAGATTAATCAATGGTATAAAAGTCATAAAAACAAACAGAGATGCTATGCCATATAGAAGTACCTCTACAGCTTCATATTGACTTACTTTCAAAAATATAATATTATCTGTGTTTTGTGACATTATGTATTAACTCATTATATTTTAATTTGGTTTGAACCTCACTTAGAAGTGTTATGAGTAACCTGAGACCTACATGCATCATATGAAATACTTCTGAACTAGATGTTCTTTTAAGATTTGTCTTTGTACTTGTGTCACCAACACTTAACACACTGCCTGAAATACAAGATGTGTTTAGTGAAAGTTTCTTGATTTGTTGTCCCCCTTCATAATGCAGTATCCCATTAAATCAATGAAACAGTGAATCAAAGCTACTCATACTTATTACAACATTTAGGATAGTCAAAAACACTTATTAAACCCTAATAATGTGCCAGGCAATGTGTTAAACAATATAAAAACAAGCAGGAAAAATTCCCTTCTTTCAAGAAGTTGGCATTTTAATGGGCCAAGTCACCACATAAAAAAGGGGCTAAAAAAGGTTGAAGTGGAAGGGAGGAAGACATTGCCTTCTCCTTAAATGGAGCCAAGGAGGAATTAAACATTGAACAAGAAAGATTCCAGGGGAGATGAGTACCCACATTGTAACAAGAAATAGCATGGGTAGAGTAAACTCTCTGATGGAAAATGTTTTTACATAATCATCTCCCTTTTTCCTCAAATATCAAATTATCTTCCTCTTACAGATTAAGCAAAAAGTGAGAGATTGGAGAATTCTGATTTCTGAACACAAATTGGTACCTTGTTTCAAGCACATAAGCTGTGGATGTGTTTGTGTGGATGTGTATGTTTATGTATTAAGCATTATTCCAAAATCCTATGGCTATTTGTTTTAAGATATGATCATTCAATTTGCAGAAGTGTTCATGTTGCAAACATGACTAAATTTACAAAATGCACACATTTGCTATAGTTTTTTTAGAGGCACATCTGGTCTCTAATCTCTCTCAGTATTCTCGTCCAAACCATTCCTTCGTCTTTATTTCCCTTGGTCATAAAAATGGGATTGATGAAGCAGTATCTAGAGGGTTGGTTGAATTCACTCTTCATGGATATGGCCAAGCTGTTCGAATATAATTAGCAGAATTTTAGAGCATGTCCTTTCATTTAACAGTACATTGCACATAGTAGGTAACTTAATGAAATTTTGAGATATGTATGACTCTATGTGTCATTTGTAATGCATTCTCAACCTTAGAGACATTAGAATTCTTCCTGTAAAGACCCATGATAATACTTTCAAGAGGGCTCTGTTCTGGCATAAACCCTGGGCCTGATTCCAACAGCAGATTGTGTGCATTAGGCAATAAGAAGGAGAGTGTTAGTTACCATGACATTAGAGAGCATGATCAGGGCCCATTAGTGACAAGCCAATGAAGAGAGCACTGCTTTCTGGCACAAACTACAAACGTGCTTTCCATTCTCTCTTCCTCTTTTAAAAATAGGGTACATTTTATTGTCATACTCTGATTAGAAAAGAACTTGGCTTCTTATTGCTAATTACTGCAATGGGTTATTTTAGAAAGATGTCATGCATTTATTAGAAGGACATCATTTTATGGTAATACCCCAAACTTGGACCAAAGTAAGAGAACGGCAAGAACTTATCATGTGTTACGCTTGGATGTGGTACTACTTAACAGTGGTATCAATATCTTGGATATGGGACTTGAAAACTCAATCTTTAAATTTAAAAAGAACAAGAAGTTGGGCAGAGCTAATTACACCTCAAATAGCAGAAATAAATTACAAAATCAATCACAATATAGGGGAATAGTTGCCCTAAAATGGAATTTAAAAGGGATTGAAGGACACCTTCAAAGGAGCTAAGGAGATAAATATTCCACAGTCACTTTTCAATCAATCATATAATATTTATTAGTGGGTACTCTACCAGATTTTGTGCTAGGCAGTGTGTAAAGAATAAAACAACTCCTCTTCAGTAGATGCTAATATGAGCTAGAAGAAAACACTGACTCATGTTGGAGAAATAGAATTGGACTCCTTGAAAGAGGAGAGGACTTGCTGATTTCATATCCCAGTTCATCCACTTACCAGCTATGTAACCATAGGCTTTTATTCTCTTTTGAGTCTCAGCTAAAAAAAAGAAGATAATGTAATTTACACAATCTATCCAACAGAGTAGTGGAAAGAAAATGCTTTGTAAAGCTATACATATATACAAATATGCATGGATTTCTGTATATCACCAACATTACCAAGAATTACTTTAAAATGAAATATCCCTAGATTTTACCTCATTTCTAATACTGTAACTATTTGATTATTTTCTAATGGCTGTTACTCCACAAACACACACATAATTTTCTTACAACTAGAGACTAAAATGAAATGAATAGAAAATGCCCAAAATAAGATTATTTTTCTACTTCATATTCTTGTGTTACAATGCTCTAATATAATTTATCTTTTAAAATAATTATGTAAAACCTATTTCAAACCTTCTATCTATCTTTACCTACCCTCCTTTGCTTTAAGTCTCCTTCTATGACATAGGTGAGCCCAGTGTAAGTCAGGTAACTCATGTCTCATCTTTTAAGTAAGATCTACAACCTTGTCATAAAACCTATAAAGGGAGGACTATATCTTCTAAGACTTTTCCCCCATAAAGATAGTCTCTTAGAAAAGCTTTACTAAGAAGAAGCCAAGATCAGAGTCAGGTAAATTTTGTGGAAATAGCTTGATGAGAAAGGAGAGAAAAGTAGGAGACTGAAGCATGGAAGAGCATGAACAGGTAGACCAAATATTTTATTCTTGGACAATGTAATCAAAGACTTTAATTTACCAAGTCCACAAATTGGCTATATTATTAAAAAACAAAGCCTTATTTTTCATAATACTCAAGGGCTTTAGGGGGATAGAGGATTGTTCTGTGATTTCATTATCTTGAGGAACTTCCTCTATCAAGACAGGGAGACTACTTCTTCAACCAACATTAGTATGAAAGTTGCCCAGAATATTAACAGATGTGTGTGTGTGTATATATATATATATATATATATATATATAATCAGGGTTGCATGGCTAGAATGTTAGGTGTAACAAGTAGGTCTTCCTAATTCCAAAGAGTTATATTTAATATGCTAACCCTCCTCTCTAGGGTTTTGCTTTGATAATTTTTGTTTATTTAAGTCAAAATGTTTAGCAAGCAGATAAAAGGGACACCTGTTATTTTACAAATATCAGCTGTACTTTCTAAAATATGCTGCTCATTAAATTTCCTTTATTTGAGAGGTTTTTCTTTTGGTTTGGTTTGATTTTTTGTAAACTTCAAATGATTCAAGCTCCCCCAGGAAACGTAAGGAGTTTTAACCCCCATTAACACACATCACAAAACTATGGAATCTAGCCAATACCTGTGAATGTGCAGTTTTCAGATTAAGTCTGCAACCACATTATTTTCTAATTACCTTTGACCAGTAGATGCAAATGTATAAACTGATTTCCAGTTTAAGAGTTTGATTATCTAGCCCTAGCATAGATATTATGGAAAGCAATTATTGTGAGATGCATACAAATGCACACTCAAGCCGCTGAAGTCATTTATGAAAGTGGTTTGAAAGTGATTATATAATAGCCCATAATTACTTTAGCTGCTTGTAAAGGCAAGAATTAAAATAATATAAAGTTAAATGGGTCTCCTACAAAATCAAATTTAATATCAGTTATAAAATAGGCTCTTCAAATGTTAAATCCAGCAGTTTATTGTGAATGTTTCACTGGACAGTATTAATGATTTCATTTCAGGATATTCTAAATCTGCTTATAGGATATTTCTTTAAGCTACCAACAAAATACCTTGCACATAACAGAGGATCCATAAATATCTGCTGATCAAATGTTTGTAAATTAGACAATAGCTAATTTTCACATAGTTGCACATCCATGTAAATTCTATGGGTACCTATGCACTTTTTTCATGTCATTGAACATTCATTCACTTAAAAAGCACTTGGTAAAAGCTTACCACATGTCAGATATTATGCTAAGCATTGAGGAGTATTTGATTGCACTCAGTAAACATTTATGAAGGATCCAACAAATGCAGAGTACTGCTAAGCTCTGAAAAATATAAATTTTCACAAGATATTGGCTCTGCCCTCATGTGGTGACAGGGGAAGGAAATGAGTATTTATTAAGCACCTACTATGTGCCATACACTCTTCTAAGAGATTTAGAGCTATTATTTTATTTGATCCTCATAATAATTTTGTGAAAAACAATCACACATAAATATAAATATCACTGTCTCCTCTTGATAACTGGTATTATGATAAAATGTGAAAAAGCACATTATGGAGCCTGGAAGGTTCAAGTTCAAATCCCTCCTCTGATGCTTACTATTTGTGTGATCTTGGGCTACACTGTCCACTTGTTTAAATCTCAGTTGCCTCTTCTGTAAAATGAGGGCAGTGGACTAGTTGGATTCTAATATCCTGTGTAGCTAGAGAGCTATGGGTATATAAACACATGAAAGAAGAGAACATGTAGGTTCAGAGCATCATAGGTAATAAATTTTGAACCCAAGACTTCTGAACTCAAGAGCAATGATCTCTTCATTACAGATTATAGTATTTTGACACATGGCATGATCTTTGATCTAAATTTTAATCTTGTAGTAATGATATAATATGAGCATAAAATATAACAGCAGAATAACTATATTACATCATATACTATTTGAGCATGAGAGATATAGGGTGCTCAGGGCAAGGGCAGAGGAAAGAAAAATCATTTCCTGACTGGTCAGACCAAAGAAGACTTCAACCTCAAATTTTCTGCAATCTTTCCTCAAATTTTACTTGGTTCTCTTAAATAAGCAGGCAGCACTAAGTGATACTTTAGTTATCATACATTGTTTGTGAATTCTCCAATGTCTCCACAAGTATCTTTCTTATAGTCACTTCAGTAACCTATAAAAATTTTCCCCAGAAAATATCTGGGAAAAGAACATAACTCTTACAAGTGTTGTGAGTTCATTCTAAGAAGAAACAACATATATTTTAAAGATTCATTAAGCTTCTAAAAACCTACAACTTTTGCATTTCCAGACTCTATATCTGAACATTTATAATGAATACATTCGGGAATCAAAAAAGAAATTTTCAAAACGCATTAGTACAAATAATTTTAGTACTATATTATGGTATTTACTGAACATAGTATATTTTACTTATTCTAAGTTACTTATTTAAATTAAAATGCACCCTTCCTAAAATAGGATTTCTGTCACTAACCCCATGAATCCATAGATGAAATAAATACTATGTTTACATATTAATTTTAAAATAAATATAGCATATGATTACAGTATTGACTATTCATACGCTTCATGACCAAATGCATACATTGATATTCAATTTATATTATTTGAAACATCATGTATTTTTGACAGCATTGTCAATTTATTCAATATATGAATAAATGAAAACACCTTTTTCCCAATACCACTCTTCTAACTGATAGAGACAAAAATTTAAAAACATCAAAGCAGTTTCTCAGTGCTCACAGGGAACTTTGATTGTATTAGGAGAAGTGAACAGTAAAATTCATCTGAAGGGCAGATGGAAAGGACCATAAGTTTTAAGAGTCATGTGGTCAGGTGGACGCCAATAACTATAACATAGTTAGGTTGCATTGGTAATTAAGATGACACAGAGGCACAGAAAGAAGTGGTCAAGAAACAGGGTCAATTCTTCATTTTAGTAAAATCATCGTGGCAGCTTGTGGAGTTTGAATTACAGTGAGGAAGGGAGATTACTATGAGACCGTTACAAAATGCCAACATCAGTGGTGAAGAACTGAACTAAGGTGATGTCTGTATGAGTGAAGGGTAGGATATGAAAAATGTTGTAGAGATTGAAAAGATAAGATCTGACAAATAAAAAGACTTGTTTGAGAGTTGGAGGGTGAGGGAGAGTGAATAAGAGGAGGATGAGTTCCACACAGCAAACCCCTGTGATGGGAGAAATGGTAATACCCTGGGTACAAATAGAGAATTTTGGAAGAAAGATGATTTTGCAAAAGGGAAATGGGGTAGGATATGAGATCTAGACTAGACCACAATTCATCCATATGCCTCTATCCTATTTGACTGACTCACTCTCTTGTATTGAAAATGAAAAAGTGAGGGGTGGGACAGAACCCTTAAGCCATGCACTGCTGCAGCAATAGGAGAGGGCTGAGTGTGGTGATGTGGGTTGGATGCTTGCCACTTCACAAGGAGGAACTGATGCAGAAGTGTGTTGGGGGGAATGGATAAAGAGTAGATATAATTGGATTGGAGATAAGACTCACTATCAACTACAATAGGGGTGATAGGATGAAGTCCATATGTTCATGCTCCACCTGATGGATCACAAAAATATTCTTGACTGATTGCATATTAAATGTAGTTCCCTGCCCATGTTTTGAGATAGGGTGGTCTCTAAATAGCAGATGACATCTTCACTGCATATCTAGCCTTCTAACATGGCTTTGTAGAACTTTTATTTTTTCTTTATAGTCATTTGTTATTATAATAAATATAATAAATATAAATAAAAAATAAATATAATATAAATATAAAAAATAAATAAATAATTTTAAGATACTCTCATAGGAAGGGTCTCAACAGACAATTATCTAACTTCCATCATTCCAACTTTTTATAATAATCTTGAGTGGAGTGAAATGTCTAACCATTATGTTAAATAATTCTGAATTCTCATAAACATTTTGGTAGCTATGTCCATAATAACCTTATCACATCTACCTCCTTCCTTTCAGCTTTTTAAAGGCTGATATAGACATTAGAGCTTCAGAGGTACCTGCTTCAAAGCTTTATTTTTATATGAAAAGCTCACCTATGACCCTCCCCTAGACAAATAAAAGTTGAAAGCTGCTCAGGTGCTTGGGGAGTACCTGGGTCACTGTAGAGTTTCTTTTAAATTGGCCCACCAAATGTTTTTCAGGCTGTAGCACTTCAAAGAGAAAAGCTGTTTTCTCCTGGCCTCTGCCCCCTCTATCTTGGCTGCCTGACTCCCAGGGCTTTTTTCCCCCAAAACAGAGCTGTTTTATAGAATAAACTTGAAAGAGGGCTGAATCCCAGCAAGGAAATGATGAGGTAGGTGGTTGCCACCTATAAAAGAGTAAGTTTAAAAGAAAAAGAAGAAAAATTCAAAATATTTTTCTAACCCTCCAAGAAGTATTAGTTTGCTGGTCCCCCTTTATCATCATTATACAGAAATAAATATATCAACCAAACAGGCAACAACATCAATTAAATAAATAAATAAACAAAAAAATAAATGAATGAATAAATAAATAAATAAATGCAAACACTATTAGGTAAAAAGATCTTGGTGTCTAGAAAAAACAGAGGGGTGAATGAAGGTTGGAGAAACAGGATGAGAGATGAATTAAACATGAAACTATTGGCATTTCTTTCATCAAAATGGGAAAAATCAATAATAGAGTGCTGGTCTTCTTTTCTAATAGCAGCTAAATAATGTATTTTTTTTTTGCACTGCCTGTAATATGAAAGGCCAAGTATGGCAGAATGTGGGGGTAGGAAGGGACTTGAGGAGAATAATTTAGCATTTTGTGAAAATTTTATTGAGTTTGAAGATTTACTGAATCATACCTCCACACACACAAACACACACCCATTCACACACACAAACAATTATGATACATTTATCTAACTCAATACCCTAGGCCCTGACCTAAGATGTAAAGTGACTTAGCTTTATAAATTTAAGACCAAAAGTTCTTAAGAATTCAAGTAGTTCAAACACCTCATTTTACAAATGAGGAAACTGAGCTCCAGATTAGTAAAATGTATTGCCTAAGGTTACACAAGTAGTAATGAAAACCCACATTCTCTGATTTTATATTTAATTTTTCTACCCACTTTACCATAAATACTAAGGGCACACAGATATCGGTGTCTAGATTCGAGACAAAGTATTCAAGAGTCAAGTTAAAATTTCCCTTCTGCTAATTTTTTTTTTGCTTCACAATATATTGTCAGTTATAATATTTATAAATATTTTATTAGAAAATGTATTTATTAAGGAAATATTTAATTCTAAAAAGATGAATTTGGGAAAACAGAAATAAAAGTTATTACGCAAATGATCAGTTATTGTTTTTATTAGTGGAGAATTTATTAGGAAAATACTGTGAAAATAAATTAAACATTTATATATTAATAAAATGAATTATTCATGTTAAATACAGAAATTCCTTATCACATACCAGAGTAATAAAGGAACCCTGGTTAAGATGATAAACTGAAAGGCACCATTAGAAAAACTCAGGAATTACAATGGAGTTTCTACTTCTAACAAAGACTAAACAAAGGCTTCCATAAACTAAAATGCTCACTGAGTAATTCTTCTTTTTGTAAGTGCAGAATGGGACCAGGCAAATATATTTTTACCTTTAATAACCTTTAATAATAATAATGTAATCAAGGCAAAAGCACTTTACTGTACAAGAAATTGCCTCTGGGAAGAGAAGCAGCAACACAAATGGAATTCATGACTTGATGATTGTTCTTATCTAAGAAAAAATAAATAGCATTTGGTTTTCACACTTGGGATGACTGTAATATACATATACCCACTGTACAAAAGCCTTAGGGCAATTTTATGCCTATGATATTCATCCACATTAAGCCAAAACTAAGTCATCAGCAAGGTCACTTTTAGACCATGACAAGATATTGGAAGAATGTCTTTGGTAGAAAACTGTAATTCTAATTTTAAATCATTTTTTATAATCCCTGTGTAATGAATAAGTAGTTGATAAAAACTTAAACCTGGGCAGCTGGGTAGCTCAGTGGATTGAGAGCCAGGCCTAGAGATGGGAGGTCCTGGGTTCAAATCTGGCCTCAGACACTTCTAGACATTGTGACACTGGGCAAGTCACTTAATCCCCATTGCCTAGCCCTTACCACTCTTCTGCCTTGGAACCAATACACAGTATCCATTCCAAGGCAGAAGATAAGGGTTAAAATACAAACAAACAAACAAAACCTTAAACCTGCAGTTAAAAAGACCAGATTTGGCATCTTGACTTAGTTGCTGACATGATCTCAGGGAAATCATTTAATCTCTTTGCAAGTGATTTCTCCTTTAAAAGGGAGAATAATAGTAGCTCCTACCTTGGAGAACTATTTTAAGAACCAAATGGGATTATATACTCATAGAAACACAAATCTAAATACATGTGTATGTATATATATGTATATATATACATAATGTGTATGTATGTTTGTAGGTTGATTTTTCTCTTCTGGCAACAGCATTTCCACTGAAAAAGAAAAAGACAGTTTTGTGTGCACCTTTAAGACATTGGCATTAAGAATATAGAAAAATATGGAGGGTTTTAACTATAAATATATTTATATATAACTTTTTCATTTCAGGTGAAATTTATCCCAAGATGTACCACACTTGCTTTTTCCTGGTGACATATATGGCGCCTTTGTGCCTCATGGTGTTGGCTTATTTACAAATCTTCAGAAAACTATGGTGCCGCCAGGTAAGTGATTTCAGCTGATTTGTTTCTGATCTATTGAGGATTCACACAAACCCTAATTCTAAGAATTAACTTATATATCATACAGGCAATTAGCTAAGGACTGATAACAAGAAGCCTTGATAAAACGTTGAGGTATTAACCAATACTAACCATGCTAGGTCTTATAAAATTCTTTTATTAACATTTATATTTGAAAAATCTAGTTTATTGCTGCCTTATTGTTTGAACCACTTGGACACAGTTGCATCTACTTGGTGACAACTTCCTTTGTGAGAACACTGCTCAAAGCAGCCCAAAGAATGGATGGAGATATGGTTTATCTGTTGCAAGAAGCACCCACAATGATGAAATCACAACTTTATGGAAATATTGAAATATAAGTAAAATTATATATGAATAAATAGACTGAAATATAAATAAAATATTCTTGGATTCTGTCTTTTGTAAATAAGGGTGCAGTATTCCTTTCAGAAGCATAGATCACAGCCTCTTTGTTTAAGACACTGTTTCTAAGACAACTGGGGAGATGATGCAGGGAAAAAAAAAAACACTGATTTTTTAGTCAGAAGATCTGGGACTTCTCCTACATATGACACCACCTTTGGATCAATGGGCCAATTGAATAACTTCCAAGACCCCAGTTTCCATTTCTATATATGAGGAATTTGGATAAGATGACCTCTGAGATTGCTTCCAATTGCTTTATGATTGCTTTATCATGAATGACTATGCCTAAAAAAAAAGAAAGAAAAAGTTCTGTTCCACCTTTTGGAAAGTCTCTTTCAGTTTATTTAACTGCCATTAGGTTGGAATAACAATCACAATAATAATAATAATAATAATAATAATAATTAATAATAATAGCAATTATCTCACTTTAAAGTTTTGTAAAGTGCTTTACATAGGTTCAATAATGTTTACATAGTCTTAAATTCTGCAATGTGCTCTACATAAGCTATTTCATTTGGTCTTCATAAACCTATGTGATTGGTGCTATTATTTTCTCCATTTTAAAAATGAGAAATCATGGGTCCAACAGAGGTTCTGGGACTTGCCTCTGCTCACACAGCTAAGACGTTTCTGAGACAGGATTAGAACTCAATCTTCCTGAATCCTAATCCAGTATTCCTAGGCCACCAAACCCATTGCCAGTTTCAACCATGACATCTTACCATATTGGTAAGAAGTGTAAGAGTTTGTGTTGCATTAGAAAACTGTTTTGAGACCCCAAGGCATCATACTTATGTCATGATAAGGCAGAGAATTGCCTTTACTGGAGAATCGAAATTCTAATCTAAAATAACATTTTAATTAACTCTTTGTTGAATGAATGAACAAACATAAATGAATTGAACAAACATTAACTCTAGAGTCATGAAGACCTAATATTAAATATTGCCTTAGACACTTACTAGCTATGTGGCCCTAGAAAAGTCATTTAATGTCATTGAGTTATAGTTCTCCCATTTATTAAAAAAAGCAGATGAAGGAGTATCTATCTTAGCAGACCATTTTAAGGACCAAAAGTAAATGGATATATAGACTAAGTGAATAGAGTAGATATAGATGTAGATATACATACATACTTATATATGTATATAAATATGGGTATTTGTATATATATATATATATATTACACAAAGTGTTTCATATTATACTTATATTTATTTTATATTTAGCTATAAGCAAACATATTTATGGGTTGATTGATCAATTGATTGACATGTATTTTCACAAAGATATGTATTTTGAGCCATTAGGTACAAATTAAACAGAATCTTATTTGATCCTCTTAGTGAAACAGATTTTATAAAGGCCCATAAAATCACAATGTGAGAGTTTTATGAGACCTTAGAGGTTATCTAGCTCAACTATTCCATTTGACAGATGAAAAAATTAATACCCAGGAAAGTAAATTTGCCACACAGATAAAAAGAGGCAGGATTAGAAATCATGGTCCTGTTTCCACAGCCAATCTCCTAGCCACTATAGCATAGCAACCATTCCTTTGCTTAATAGTTATGTCCTAAATGTAAGCAATATTGTGAAGAAGCATGAGTTATAAAGACCACCATCATTGTCTAGCAGCTTTAATCCATTAACAAGTTATATTTGTAAAGTGCCACATTAACTAGTTAACAGACACAATTCCTGCCTTTGACAATCCAAGGCAGAACAAAGTTGAACAAAGTCATTTCAAATAGTTCGATTCCTTAAACATTTAATAAATATCCACTACACACCAGGCATTGGGAAATTGAAAATAAATAAATGAATAAATATAGATATATAGATTCCCTGCACCCTATCTTCTTGCTTTATTTAGATGGAAAGAACACATGCATAGAAAATCAAATATGCTTACCATACTTCTGCCTTAGAACCAATACATAGTATTGATCCTAAGATGGAAGGTAAGGGTTTTAAAAAAAATAAAATATGTAATACTTTTCTGGGCGATGTGAGATCAGGATAGGCTTTCTACAGAAAGCAGCATTGTAACAAATCTTTGCAGGATGCTAGCAATTCTATGGGACACCAATTCTATGGGAGTAGGAAAGGAAAGAATTCAATGCTGAAATAGGATAAGCTAATATAAGGGGGCAGAGACAAGGGATGAACTGGCATATTTAGGGCAGAGCAAAATTGGGTTTGAAAAGTAGCGTATTCAGAGGAAAAATGCACAAATACCCTAGAAAGTAGACTGGAACCACACTGAGGAGGGCTTTACAAACTGAAGAAGATGTATTTTAGCCAAAAGGAAAGAAAGAGGGCATATTTGGAGTACTGTATAAGAATCATGAATTAAATAACATGTAGATGATGGGTTAATATGTACTAAAAGAAGCCATTAAGTACATTTGATGGAAAAGTCAATGGAATAGCAAGAATATAATGAGTAAGGTTTAGGGAAAATGTATTATCCTACTTTATATCCAAGTAGGTATTCATAATAAAATATTAAATTATAATATTAATAATAAAACATACATTTTAAAATATAGTTATTATTAATAAATATGATAATATAATAAATATTATTGAACTGAAATGTTTTTGAAGGAACATAAAGTGTTTTCATAAATTTCTATGAGAAATGATGCTGAGATTATGGAAAAGACTTCAATTTGTGTAGCTTTCATTGAATTTGGAAAAATTGAATGTCCCCAAACTGAAACAACTTGATCAAGGTCACAAAGATATTATATATCATAGCCAACATTGAGGCATAGTTCTACTGATACTGAAACTAATTCTTTTTCCATTGTAGCACAATGATTTTTTAGGGCTGAATTATTAAACATCCCATAATTACAGGAGTTCAAAGTGTCTCAAGAGGATATCTCATCCATTTAATCCCTAATAAGAATTCCCTATAACACATACTCAGTATTTATCGATCAGTCTTTGTTTGAAGACTTTCAATGAGAGGGGATGCACTGCTTCCTGAGACAGTACATCCCACTTTGAATAGTTAATTATTTGGAAGTTTTCCCTGATGTGAATAAATTTGATTCTCTCAAATACATTATTCCTTGGTCTACACTCTGGGGCCACCAAAAGACAAATCTAATCCCTCTTCCACATCACACCCCTCAGATACCTGAAGATAGCTGCCATCTACCTACAAAGTCTTATTGTTTGAAGGCTACACAGCCCCAATTTAAATCAGTTTAACTCGACAAGCATCCCTTCAACCAGTTACCTAAAACCTGAATTTTAAGCTCTACATCCTGGTGGTCTTATAAATGTTCTCTACCATATCAAAGCCTTTTATAAAATGTGTTGCCCAGAACTGAAACAATATTCTAAAAGTGTTATGCTCTAGTCATGGATATGAAGGTTTTAATAATATTTAATATTTAATTAGCATGTTTGTTTTCTTGCCAAATTTTCAAATTATATTGATCCAGTCTGTTAAAAATCTTTAAATATTTCATAATCAGCAACTATGTAGCCATATATCCCTTCCATCTCAAGCTTGTGAAATTTACCTGATTTTTTTTGTTGTTAAAGATTTTAATATTACTTAAATTGTTATATTAGTTATCTCTCAGCTTTTGGAGAATATTTTATAGGGAAACACTGAGTTGGAAGGAGAATAATATGAAGGCAAAAAATCTTCTTACTTCTATATTTATGATACTTACAGTTTTTTTTGCAGATAATTAGTGTTCAATGAAAGTAAAAAATAATTATGCACACAAATGCCAAACACCATTTAATTCCTTTTCAATATGAAAGTTAGCATAGAAATATTTGGACCACTCTAAATTCTAAGTTTTTAATCTCACATTCTCCATTTTCAACATCCCTTAAATGACTATGTTTGTATGTGTATGCATAATATATGAATATAAGTGTATTTATAATATATAAGAATAATACATATTTACATATTTTAAAGCTGACAAAAATATTTTCAGCAAGTTCTCTTAGTGGATGTGCTTCATGTGATTTAAAAAAAAAAGTTTAACAAGAAAGAAGATGGAATTCCATGTAAATTATCTAGGATGTGAAACCAAATATTTCCACAGAACAGTTAGAACAGAAAATGCCAATTTCAGCAAAGTGTTCCTAAATGAGTCATTTGGTACAAATCAGTTTCAGAACTTTTCATATCCTACTGTTAATACTCATAAACAGATTTGGAGAACATTATATATGCCATAGGACAACATCAACTGAGCCAAGAAGTGGCTGGACTATATAACACTTATCTAAAAAAAACTCTCTTCTACTTTATATGAAATTGACCTTGCACAAGTCACTTTATTGTTCAATTTACTCAATGAAATAGTGAAGTGGGAAGATTGGGCTTGGGCTTGATTGTCTGTAAGATCCTTTATAATTGTAAATCCTATGGAACTTTATTTAAAACTTCAAGGAATTGAGAGGATGAATGCAGAATCAAATCTGTTGATATAGAGTCAGAAAAAAAACAACAAAAGGAGCTGATATCAGAAAACTAAATTCCTTTTTAGTCAACCAACATTTATTAAGTTTCTATTACAAGTCCAACTCCAGGCTAGGTATTGGTGATATGACCATAAAGAATGAAACAGCCCTTATGCTCAAGGGAGATAATAGTTTAGGAAAATAGGTCATTAGCTATCAAAGAGATAAAGCTAAAGAATAATGGACATATTGTTCAAAAGAAAAATTTGAGAGATCTGATGTGGTGAACTAGTTAACCTTTGGAATCATTGTGGAATGAGTTGTAAATTTGCCTTTCAGGGCCAATGAACATGTTAAGAAGCTAAATCATGATTTCCCCTTACTTTCTCTATTAGCTCTGCAGTTGCAGGAATGAAGAGAGTACCCGGAATCATCTAAGGATTAGGAATGACAGATCAGGACTAGAGTTTCCCATTTTACTAGAAGCACTAGAATATGTGGTGTCAGCTAATTATTGGATAGGAAAATCCCCTACAAGTTTATTATGAAGCAGGAATCCAGAGTGTAGCACAGATATCATAAAGGGAAGAAGAAAAGTCAATTGTAAGATTGATGTGTTAAATGGCTCACTTACAATAGGTTTTAACATGGACAGAGAACACTATACCATGTAGGGAGGTATGAGAGGCATGATAAATATGGATACTGTGAAGACTGAGAGGATTCATCATGAAATAAATTCTGTAGAAAATCTGTTTATTATGAATGGAAGTCATTGAATTGAAAGGACAATGGATTTAGAGATGGATGACCTAAACTTGAAACCTGATTCTACTTTGTGAACTTGAGCAACTTGCTTAAACTTTTTGTGCCTTAGTTTCCTCATTTGTAAACTGAAGAGCTTTCTAGCAGATAATCACTAAGGTCCATTCCAGATTTTAAAACTGTAACTCCATGATCAATCAACAAACCTCTACCAAACATCTATGCCAGTGGTACAATGAGGCTCAGGGGAGATAATGGGTATAAACCACATTGAAACCCTTAAAAGAATATGTAAATTCTTGTTCTTATCTTGTCACCATGTCTTCAGTCAGATGATAATTAAATTCCCTGAGCCTTCTGCTACATTCCTACCATTCCTATTTGTATCCTGCTTACAACAATCAAGACCTGTTTATAAAGGGTGTGCTGGGAAATGTTTAATAACTGTCCTGGAAGTACACATGGAGGAAATGCATGGGTAAACCTTTTACATTTTTTATTCTAATCCATATGACTAATAATTAAATCTAGAGGATCAACAAAACCATAAAGCAAGCCCTAATTTGTAGTTAGAACTGATTCTTGAAATGTAGTGGTTCACACTGAAAATTTAACCACTGTCACCCAAGCCAGTAAGAAGTGAATTTAGTACCTGACCTGTTCTAATGTATTACTATGGAGGGGATGAGCACAAAAGTGAAACTGTCGGTATCCTCACCAAGCCCATGTTCCATCCATTAGAAAGGAAGCTTTGTAATGATAAGATGGAAGGGCTTAAAAAGGTAGAATATGAGTCAGATACTAAAGCTACCTTAAAAAAGGAAGCCAGCTCCCAAGGCAAGTTTACTTGTCATGGTAACCATGATTTACAGGGGATGAATGTGATGGATGTTGCAAATCTCTAATAATGAGCACTAGTAGGCTGTTTCTCTAACATTTGGAAGTGTAAGCAGACTTGTCTTAAGACATTGAAGGTTATCTACAAGTTCAAGGTCTTTGGGCACAGAAAACAATTAAAACCTGATTTTTATAAACTTTCCAACTAGTCATTCCCATAGCTTAGAGACCAAGAGGATACATTGTTCTTTCCAAGAGAACACCACAAAGATAAAGGAAGAGCTGAACCAGCTGAGTAGAACCAAGATGGCCTGCTGGTGCTGAGGCTGGCACAGTGTTATTCTTTGTAAAACAGACTACCCAGGGAACGTCTAAATTTCATTGTTTTATTTTCTAAAGTCTATTAGTCCTCCCAAGTTCATAATTAAGAAAAATATTGTATTTGGATCAATTCCCTGGTATTATCAAATACCTTTGAAAAGGGAATGGAAAAATACAAATGACATAATTGTTGCTCTCCATCTGAACTCTTTCAAATGTTAATGGAAGACCAGGAGGACTCATTCCTGTTATTGTGTAGATTCTAAAGAATGATGAATAAATTGGTTTCTAATTCAATTAGAGAACAATCAGTGAGATTAGAACTGTATGGTTTTCTGTTTTCTAAAAAGTCGCATCTTGAAAGGATCTTAAGTAATATTGCAACATCTGGCAGCAGATGGCAGTATTAATCCATGGAAAAGTACCTATAGGTTAGTGTAGGTGAGATTTTATGCTTATACATCTGTGCTGATGTATCAATCCAGAAAATATATTGGTAGGAGCCAAAGATACATATAGATGCATATAGACATATAATTGTGTGTGTGTCTATAATTATATGCAAGTGTAAATTATATAAACTACAAACTTTAAAGCATCATATGTTACATAGATGTAAACATACATATTCATACATGTATATATGTAAAGATAAATATAGCTGGATAGGCTATATCTAGAGAGGAGTGATTTTTAAAAGATATTATTTTTCTTTATTTATTTTACTGATTACATGTAATAACAAATTTCCACACAAGTTTTCCTAACTTATATGATCAAATTTATCTCCTTAGCTCCTTTCCCTTCCTCCTCCCAGTGCTGGCAAGCAATTTGATCTGGGTTTTACATGTATTATCATGCAAAATATATTTCCATATTATTTATTTTTGTATGTAAGTGTATAAAACCAAAACCCCCAAACAGAAACCCAAATAAAAAATTGAATCATTGTATGCTTTCATTAGCATTGCTACTTCCAAAAGTTCTTTCTCTGGAGGTGGTTAGCTTTCTTTCTCATAAGTCTCTCATAATTGTCCTGGATCATTGAATTGCCCATAATAGCTAAGTGTATGTGAGAGAGAGAGAGAGAGAGAGAGAGAGAGAGAGAGAGAGAGAGAGAGAGAGAGAGAGAGAGAGAGAGAGAGAGAGAGAGAGAGAAATAGTTTAGAAAATCTTTATTCTGGAATCCCTTTTCTAATATAATAATACTAGTTAGCTTTTATGTAGCAACTTAGAGTTTAATAGTGCTTTGCAGATGAGGAAATTGGGGCAATCAGAGATTTAGTGACTTGTTCAGGATCAAACAATTATTAAATGTCCAATGTCGGATCCAAACTCAAGTGTATCTAATCCCAGGTCTAGTTTTCTATCTATTGTGCCCCTCAAGAAATCCAAGAGTCAAAACTTAAATAAATTATTTTTTAAACAAATAAGTTCCCCAAAAACCAAATATCCATCTGCCCCTCAAAACAAAAGTTTTGAATTTCTTACAAAGATACAAATAGATAAATTGTTAAATTCATAGTAGGTCTTCCTCACCTTCTTCTGCCTCTGTGAACTTCCTTCTTCTCCACTGTATTACTTCTGCCAAAGCAACTTTAACCCTTTGATTAGAACAAAGTAAAAATTCTATAAGCCACCAGTATCTGAAAATGTGTTACCCCTTTCTGAAAATATTGCACTTTAAATGATAACCCCAGAAGGTCAAATTAAACAAAACTAAAGTGGAGTTAGAATTTGAGACTGTAAGACCTTCTCTATACTCTTTACATCATAATACTTAAAAATATTGCTTCTATTTGTCCATCCATTCTTCCATCCAGGCATCTAACCATCTATCCATAAAACCTGGAATGGCCTCTGCTTGATGCCAGGAATTCAAAGAGTAACATCAAAACTCTTACCTTCAAGGGCATGATGCTCTAAGACTGTCTGTTGCTTAATCCCAACCAGGCAAAGACATTAGGGGGAGCATTTTCACTGTTATTTGTTCAAACTATGTTTATTTTATTTAATAAGATCTGATATAGTATATTTAACTAAACATTATGATAATGATCATAGCAGTAACCAATATTTATATGATGCTTACTCTGTGCTAAAGTGCTTTACAATTATTATCTCAGTTGATCTGGGTTCAAATGCCAATTCTGTCACTGAATATATGTCTGTGAGTAAGTCATTCTAAAATTAGGATGTTAGACTAAAGGATCTTTGAAGTCCCCTCCATCTCTCCAAATGTGATTAATATATACTTTCTTGCCCATAAGCCTATATATCTCTTCTCTCCCTCACCACTCTCATTCATATTTATTTCTGCAAAATTGGAGCATTTCCTAAAATAATCAGTAACAATAATGAGATTTTTCTTTCTCTCTCAGATCCCTGGGACCTCTTCAGTGGTGCAGAGAAGATGGAAGCCTCTTTACCCTGCTACCCAGACTAGAGGAGGGCCAGGCCAGCAGACTAAATCCCGGATTAGTGCTGTGGCTGCAGAAATCAAACAGATTAGAGCCAGGAGGAAAACAGCTCGGATGCTAATGGTTGTCCTTTTGGTGTTTGCCATTTGCTACCTCCCAATTAGTATCCTCAACATGTTAAAGAGGTAAACTTGGCTTATTCAAACTGATTCAAAACACTAAATATCTTGGGGTTCCTACTTAATAGAAATTGAAGAGTTGGTTTTGGTAGAAGGAAAATCTGGGGCATAATGAAAAGAATATTGATATGAAATGAAAAGAATATGAGACAGATAATCTATGTTCAAATCCCAGGTACAGGACTAAACTGCTATTGTGGGACCTTGGAGAAGTTATTCATATCTGGGCCTGAGTTTCTTCAACTGTAGCATGAATGAATTGAAATAATTAATTTCTAGCTCTAATTTCTAATTCTGAACATCTTATCTTGGTATTTTTAAATATAAATGATATTCTCTTCCCAAACTAAGGTCTATGTACTACTTCAAAGTTTGGGGGTACAGGCAAAATCTGACTTTCATGCCCCACCAAAGCAAATTATCATTAGTGAACAATGAATAAGCAGGTTAATTGAGTGGATTTGGAGAGCTCTTGGATATATCCTCTCACTTATTCATATCTCCTTCCTGATGACAAACAAGACAGATAGAGGCTCCTAAATGCCATCAAATTAGTTGGTAAACCTTCAGTGAAGCAAAATGATCCTACATTGATTTAAATTAATCTGAAGCTTTGAAACTCTTTGCCTTAAATCTGAATTAAAATAAATCCTTTCAATTGAGTTGGGGTTGCACCTAGCTACAAAGGTTTGAAATTCCAGTTCTGTGAAACTGTTTCAGTTTGTATTTTGCCCCACATATTTCAATAACGGCAATTCAACATAATTTGTTTTCTTTACAATATTATGCAACTTATGCATTTAAAGGCATTATTTTAAGAAGGGTCCATAGGCTTCACCAAACTTCAGAAAGGATTCTACCCATGCAAAGTTAAGAACCTTTCAAAGCAGGAAAAATGGAAAGCTAGTCCTTTAATTACACTTTGCAATAGATTTGAGAGTTCTAAAAGGAACTCAAAATGAGCGGTTTGGAATGTTAATATTTTTAAGCAACGAAAAGTCTACTTTTTAAAGCTAGTGAATCAATCCTAAAGTGATTATTAATAAAACTCAACAGAGGATTTTACAACAAGAGAAAACATAGGATTGTTAGAGATCAAAATTCAGTGGAATATCTGGCAAGAAGTATGGTTTGCAGATGGATTTAAGTGGGCAGTGGCATCCACAAACTGAGTTGCCGACAGCTGTACCTGGGTTTGGTGATCAGCCAACATTACTGGGAATTATCCTAACTGTTGCACACGATCCCCAGACAATTTTAATCCTGTTTACAATATGCTCCAAGCTAAAGTGAGAGTTGTTGCACTCACTTTCCCTTGACTCAGAGTCAATATCAGATTCTCCACAGCTGGGGACCCTGGAGAGAGGGAGAGAAAGTAAAGAGACAGTTTTGGCTGGGATCAGACAGACCAAAGGTGGTATAACCAGCTGCAAGTTCTTTAGCTCTGCTTTGGCTTTAAATCAGTTCTTGGTTTTGATTATTTAATAGTGTTTTTCAGTAAAAGAGGAGGAGAACGAAATGAACCCATATTTAGAACTATCACTTAATAGCACAGGCAGCCTCAAAAGATAGGGAGGCCGTGGAACCCTGGCTTTAAGGGAGTTGTACAAAACCCTTGCAAAGGGAGGTAAAAAGTTCTCTAATTCCCATTATCAATTGTGACTTTGAAGCAATTTGCCAAAAAAAAAAAAGCAATAAATAAAGGGCTTGTTCTCTCTTTCCTTTGTGTTGCCATCTGCCCTGGAGGCACTCCAATCTGTCTGGATGTCTGGTCTCACCTCTGCAAATTCATTTGTTCCTTATAAGGTGGCTTCCATTTTTAAGGATTTCCTATAATTGAACTAAAATTAATTTTTACTACTCTCTGGCTTTCTCTTCCTGAGAGTTAACTCTCTAGATTTTCTACTTCTTAACACTTGTGCCTTTTATTCATCCTCAATCCTGGTCCTCTTCTTATCTAGATGATTTTTAGTATCTTCCATTCATTTGCCTTTTCCTTTGACGTGAAGATAAAACATGCTATCCTTATCCAATTTTCCATAATCTTATCTTTATCTATCTATCTATCTATCTATCTATCTATCTATCTATCTATCTATCTATTTCATTGTTTAAGTTATTGAACTTGAACAATTCTCCCTTCCATGCCCATTTACTTAAAAATACAATTTTCCCCAGCTTTTTTTTTTTGTCTCATACACAGTTATGTTTTATGCCTGGAAAAATATCTTTCTGTCTGGCCAGGCAAATTATTTTTTCTCTCCAAAAGACTTCAAATCTGACTTCTTCAGTGAAGTCCTTTCTTAAGTCTCACTGCTAAAAACAGTATTGCAAAAGGGCCCTGCATTTGTAGTTATGATGACCTGAGATCTCATGTCCTCTAAGACACTTACAAGTTGTGGGAACTTGGGGCAAGTGCACTTACCCTCTCTGGGCTTTAATTTTCTCATCTTTGGAAGGGATGAGTTGAATTCATTGTGCTCAACAGGTCCCTTTTATTCATGTATTTTTTTTTTCAATTTTAACCCTTACCTTCCATTTTAGAATCAATGCTCTGTATTGGTTCCAAGGCAGAAGAGTGGTAAGGGCTAGGCAATGAAGGTTAAGTGACCTGCCCAGGGTCACACAGCTATAAAGTGTTTGAGACCACATTTGAACCCAGGACCTCCCATCTGTGGGCCTGTTTCTCAATCCACTGAGCTACCTAGCTGCCTCCAAAAGGTTCCTTTTAGCTTCCTAACTCTAATCATGCGTTTATTGATGATGACAAGATAGCATACATAGATCAATACAGGTACAGCATGCTCTAAGGAAGGGCTTCTAAAACTTCTCTGTGTCATGGACCAGGCGAAGCCTTTGGATTACTCAGAATAGGGTTTTAAAAATACATAAAATAAAATATAAAGGATTTTTAAAAATAAAGAAAATTCTATTGAAATAGAATTGTATGTTTTTTTAAGTTCAGAAACCCCAAATTCGGAAGCTCTACTCTATGTTTAATTGTAGAATCCTAAATGCATTTCAAGGGTGGCTAGTTGGCATTGTGGTTAAGGTGATGGGCCTAAATTCAGGAAGACTCAACTTCAAGGTTCAAATCTGACCTCACACAGTTACTAGCTATGTGACCTTGGGCAAATCACTTAATTCCGTTTGCCTGTTTTCTCTTCTGTAAAATATGTTATAGAAAGAAATGGCAAACCACTCCAGTATCTTTGCCAAAAAACAAACAAACAAACAAACAAACAAACAAACAAAAAACCAACAACAACCAAAAAAAACCTCAAAAAAGGTCACAAAGTCCGCCACTACTGAAACAATTGAACAAACAAAAATTGTATTTCATGCTCATGTCTTTGGTTTATTCTCTATGGTAGGTATACTAGCAAATGGACATTGGAAATTATTTTCATTTAATAAAGAACCTATGGTTAAGGCTGTGGTATTGGGAAAAGATCATGTAACTCTGAGTAACTGGGTTCCTCAAATAAGGAAGATGGTTTCTAGAGTCCCCAAGGTCCTTCCTAAGGAATTGAGGCTGAGAAAGCTTAAGCAACCAACCCAAAATCACAGAGCAACAAGTCAGAGAAAGGATTTGAACTCAGCACTTCTTCACAATAAGTCTAACAGATTATCCATTACACCATTCTGCTGCCTCTGCATGCTTTAATAATTGATCTCCCCACTAAACTATTAGCTCCAGGAAGACAGAAATTTGTCTTTTCTTTTTTTAAATTTTATATTTTATTTGATCATTTCCAAGCATTATTCATTAAAGACAAAGATCATTTTCTTTTCCTCCCCCCAACCCCCCTTAGCCAATGCGTGATTCCACTGGGTATGGCATGTGTTCTTGATTCGAACCCATTGCGATTTTTTTAATATTTGCATTAGAGTGTTCGTTTAGAGTCTCTCCTCTGTCATGTCCCCTCAACCTCTGTAGTCAGGCAGTTGCTTTTCCTCGGTGTTTCTAATCCCACAGTTTACCCTCTGCTTATGAATAGTGTTTTTTCTCCTAGATCCCTGCAGATTGTTCAGGGACATTACACCCCCACTAATGGAGAAGTTCATTACGTTCTATTATACCACAGTGTATTAGTCTCTGTGTACAATGTTCTCCTGGTTCTGCTCCTCTCGCTCTGCATCACCTCCTGGAGGTCGTTCCAGTCTCCATGGAATTCCTCCATTTTATTATTCCTTTCTGCACAATAGTACTCCATCACCAACATATACCACAATTTGTTCAGCCATTCCCAAATTGATGGGCAACCCCTTATTTTCCAATTTTTGGCCACCACAAAGAGCACAGCTATGAATATTCTTGTACAAGTCCTTTCCTTATTATCTCTTTGGGGTACAGACCCAGCAGTGCTATGGCTGGATCATAGGGCAGACAGTCTTTTATCGCCCTTTGGGCATAGTTCCAAAATGCCCTCCAGAATGGTTGGATCAGTTCACAACTCCACCAGCAATGAATTAATGTCCCTACTTTACCACATCCCCTCCAGCATTCATTACTTTCCATAGCTGTCTTGTAAGCCAATCTGCTAGGTGTGAGGTGATACCTCAGAGTTGTTTTGATTTGTATCTCTCTGATTATAAGAGATTTAGAACATTTCTTCATGTGCTTATTAATAGTTTTGATTTCTTTATCTGAAAACTGCCTATCCATGTCCCTTGTCCATTTATCTATTGGAGAATGGATTGGTTTTTTGTACAATTGATTTAGCTCTTTGTAAATTTGAGTAATTAAACCTTTGTCAGAAGTTTTTATGAAGATTGTTTCCCAATTTGCTGCTTCCCATCTGATTTTAGTTACATTGGGTTTGTTTGTACAAAACCTTTTTAATTTGATGTAGTCAAAATTATTTATTTTGTGACTCTTTCTAAGTCTTGCTTGGTTTTTAAATCTTTCCCTTCCCAAAAGTCTGACATGTATACTATTCTGTGTTTGCCTAATTTACTTATAGTTTCCTTCTTTATGTTCAAGTCATTCACCCATTTTGAATTTATCTTGATATAGGGTGTGAGGTGTTGATCCAAACCTAATCTCTCCCACACTGTCTTCCAATTTTCCCAGCAGTTTTTATCAAATAGTGGATTTTTGTCCCAAAAGCTGGGGTCTTTGGGTTTATCATATACTGTCTTGCTGAGGTCACTGGCCCCAAGTCTATTCCACTGATCCTCCTTTCTGTCTCTTAGCCAGTACCAAATTGTTTTGATGACTGCTGCTTTGTTATATAGTTTGAGATCTGGGACTGTAAGGCCCCCTTCCTTTGTATTTTTTTTCCATTATTTCCGTAGATATCCATGATCCTTTGTTCTTCCAACTGAACTTTGTTATGTTTTTTTCTAAATCAGTAAAGAAATTTTTTGGAAGTTCAATGGGTATGGCACTAAATAGATAAATAAGTTTGGGTAGGATGTTCATTTTTATTATATTGGCTCGTCCTACCCATGAGCAGTTAATGTTTTTCCAATTGCTCAAGTTTAATTTTAGTTGTGTGGAGAGTGTTTTGTAGTTGTGTTCATATAGTTCCTGTGTTTATCTCGGGAGATAGATTCCTAGGTATTTTATTTTGTCTAAGGTGATTTTGAATGGGATTTCTCTCTCTAGTTTTTCCTGCTGAGCTGTGTTGGAGATATATAGAAATGCTGATGATTTATGTGGGTTTATTTTGTATCCTGCAACTTTGCTAAAGTTGTTGATTATTTCAATTAGCTTTTTGGTTGAGTCTCTAGGATTCTTTAAGTAGACCATCATGTCATCTGCAAAGAGTGATAACTTGGTCTCCTCCTTGCCTATTTTGATGCCTTCAATTTCATTTTCTTGTCTAATTGCTACTGCTAGTGTTTCTAGTACAATGTCAAATAGTAGAGGTGATAATGGGCATCCTTGTTTCACTCCTGATCTTATTGGGAATGCATCTAGTTTATCCCCATTGCAGATGATATTAGCTGATGGTTTCAGATATATACTGTTTATTATTTTTAGGAACGACCCTTCTATTCCTATGCTTTCTAGTGTTTTTAATAGGAATGGGTGTTGTATTTTAACAAAGGCTTTTTCTGAGTCTATTGAGATAATCAAATGGTTCTTGTTGGTTTGCTTGTTGATGTGGTCAATTATGCGGATGGTTTTCCTAATATTGAACCAGCCCTGGATCCCTGGTATAAATGCTACTTGGTCATGGGGGATGAACCTTCTGATCACTTGCTGGAGTCTTTTTGCTAGTATCCTATTTAAGATTTTAGCATCTATATTCATTAGGGAGATTGGTCTATAGTTTTCTTTCTCTGTTTTTTACCTGCCTGGTTTTGGAATCAGTACCAAGTTTGTGTCATAAAAGGAGTTTGGTAGAATTCCCTCTTTGAATTGACCACATCAACAAGCAAACTAGCAAGAACCACATGATTATCTCAATAGATGCAGAAAAAGCCTTTGATAAAATACAACACCCATTCCTATTAAAAACACTAGAAAGCATAGGAATAGAAGGGTCATTCCTAAAAATAATAAACAGTATATATCTAAAACCAACAGCTAATATCATCTGCAATGGGGATAAACTAGATGCATTCCCAATAAGATCAGGAGTGAAACAAGGATGCCCATTATCACCTCTACTATTTGACATTGTACTAGAAACACTAGCAGTAGCAATTAGAGAAGATAAAGAAATTGAAGGTATCAGAATAGGCAAGGAGGAGACCAAGTTATCACTCTTTGCGGATGACATGATGGTCTACTTAAAGAATCCTAGAGATTCAACCAAAAAGCTAATTGAAATAATCAACAACTTTAGCAAAGTTGCAGGATACAAAATAAACCCACATAAATCATCAGCTTTTCTATATATCTCCAACACAGCTCAGCAGCAAGAACAAGAAAGAGAAATCCCATTCAAAATCACCTTAGACAAAATAAAATACCTAGGAATCTATCTCCCAAGACAAACACAGGAACTATATGAACACAACTACAAAACACTCGCCACACAACTAAAACTAGACTTGAACAATTGGAAAAACATTAACTGCTCATGGATAGGACGAGCCAATATAATAAAAATGACCATCCTACCCAAACTTATTTATCTATTTAGTGCCATACCCATTGAACTACCAAAATACTTCTTCACTGATTTAGAAAAAACCATAACAAAGTTCATTTGGAAGAACAAAAGATCAAGGATATCCAGGGAATTAATGAAAAAAAACACATATGATGGGGGCCTTGCAGTCCCTGACCTAAAACTATATTACAAAGCAGCAGTCATCAAAACAATTTGGTACTGGCTAAGAAACAGAAAGGAAGATCAGTGGAATAGACTGGGGGAAAACGACCTCAGCAAGACAGTATACGATAAACCCAAAGATCCCAGCTTTTGGGACAAAAATCCACTATTCGATAAAAACTGCTGGGAAAATTGGAAGACAGTGTGGGAGAGACTAGGAATAGATCAACACCTCACACCCTACACCAAGATAAATTCAAAATGGGTGAGTGACTTAAACATAAAGAAGGAAACCATAAGTAAATTGGGTAAACACAGAATAGTATACATGTCAGACCTTTGGGAGGGGAAAGGCTTTAAAACCAAGCAAGATATAGAAAGAATCACAAAATGTAAAATAAATAATTTTGACTACATCAAACTAAAAAGCTTTTGTACAAACAAAACCAATATAACTAAAATCAGAAGGGAAACAACAAATTGGGAAAAAATCTTCATAGAAACCTCTGACAAAGGTTTAATTACTCATATTTATAATGAGCTAAATCAATTGTACAAAAAATCAAGCCATTCTCCAATTGATAAATGGGCAAGGGAAATGGATAGGCAGTTCTCAGATAAAGAAATCAAAACTATTAACAAGCACATGAAGAAGTGTTCTACATCTCTTATAATCAGAGAGATGCAAATCAAAACAACTCTGAGGTATCACCTCACACCTAGCAGATTGGCTAACATAACAGCAAAGGAAAGTAATGAATGCTGGAGGGGATGTGGCAAAGTAGGGACATTAATTCATTGCTGGTGGAGTTGTGAACTGATCCAACCATTTTGGAGGGTAATTTGGAACTATGCCCAAAGGGCGACAAAAGAATATCTACCCTTTGACCCAGCCATAGCACTGCTGGGTCTGTACCCCAAAGAGATAATGGACACAAAGACTTGTACAAAAATATTCATAGCTGCGCTCTTTGTGGTGGCCCAAAACTGGAAAACGAGGGGATGCCCATCAATTGGGGAATGGCTGAACAAACTGTGGTATATGTTGGTGATGGAATACTATTGTGCTCAAAGGAATAATAAAGTGGAGAAGTTCCATGGAGACTGGAACAACCTCCAGGAAGTGATGCAGAGCGAGAGGAGCAGAACCAGGAGAACATTGTACACAGAGACTAATACACTGTGGTATAATCGAACGTAATGGACTTCTCCATTAGGGGCGGTGTAATGTCCCTGAACAACTTTCAGGGATCCAGGAGAAAAAAAACACTATTCATAAGCAAAGGATAAACTATGGGAGTGGAAACACCGAGAAAAAGCAACTGCCTGAATACAGAGGTTGAGGGGACATGACAGAGGATAGACTTTAAATGAACACTCTAATGCAAATACTATCAACAAAGCAATGGGTTCAAATCAAGAAAACATCTAATGCCCAGTGGACTTACGCGTCGGCTATGGGGGGTGGGGGGGAGGAAAAGAAAATGATCTATGTCTTTAACGAATAATGCTTGGAAATGATCAAATAAAATATATTTAAAAAAAAAAAAAAAGAATTCCCTCTTTGCTTATTATGTCAAATAGTGTGTATAGTATTGGGATTAACTGTTCTCTGAATGTTTGATAGAATTCACTGATGAATCCATCAGGCCCTGGGGATTTTTTCTTAGGAAGTTCTTTGATGGCTTGTTGAATTTCATTTTCTGATATGGGATTATTTAAGAATTCTATTTATTCTTCTGTTAGTCTAGGCAGTTTTTATTTTTGTATATATTCATCCATATCACCTAAATTGGTGTATTTATTGCCATATAATTGGGCAAAATAATTTTTAATGATTGCCTGAATTTCCTCTTCATTGGAGGTGATGTCCCCCTTTTCATCTTTGATGCTGTTAATTTGCTTTTCTTCCTTCCTTTTTTTAATTAGATTGACCAGTACTTTGTCTATTTTGTTTGTTTTTTCAAAGTACCAGCTTCTTGTCTTATTTATTAAGTCAATAGTTCTATCACTTTCGATTTTATTAATTTCTCCCTTAATTTTTAGGATTTTTAGTTTGGTTTTCTGCTAGGGGTTTTTAATTTGATCGCTTTTGAGTTTTTTTATTTGCATTTCCAATTGATTGATCTCTGCTCTCCCTAGTTTGTTAATATATGAACTCAGGGATATAAATTTACCTCTGATTACTGCTTTGGCTGCATCCCAAAAGGTTTGAAAGGATGTCTCGCCATTGTCATTTTCCTCGATGAAATTATTAATTGTTTCTATGATTTCTTCTCTAACTAAACAATGTTGGAGTATCATATCATTTAATTTCCAATTAGTTTTTGATTTGGTTTTCCATGTACCATTACTGATCATTATTTTTATTGCCTTGTGATCTGAAAAGGCTACATTTATTACTTCTGCTTTTCTGCATTTGTGTGCCATGTTTCTGTGACCTAATGTACGGTCAATCTTTGTGAATGTTCCATGTGGTGCTGAGAAGGTGTTTTCCTTTTTATCCCTATTTATTTTTCACCATATGTCTATTAATTCTAATTTTTCTAAGATTTCATTCACTTCTTTTACCTCTTTCTTAATCATTTTTTGATTTGATTTATCTAAATTTGATAATGGTTGGTTTAAGTCTCCAGCTAATATGGTTTTACTGTCTATTTCTTCCTTCAATTCTCTTAGTTTCTCCATTAGAAATTTGGGTGCTATATTATTTGGTGCATACATGTTGATTAGTGATATTTCCTCATTATCTAATTCCCTTTTAACAAAATATAATTACCTTCCCTATCCCTTTTGATCAGGTCTATTTTTGCTTTGGCTTTATCAGATATCATGATTGCCACTCCTGCCTTCTTTCTGTCAGTTCAGGCACAGAAGGTCTTACTCCATCCTTTAATTCTGACCTTGTGGGTGTCTACCCGCCTCATGTGTGTTTCTTGAAGACAACATATGGTAGTGTTTTGGATTCTAATCCATTCTGCTATTCTTCTATGTTTTATGGGTGAGTTCATCCCATTCACGTTCAAAGTTATGATTGTCACTTGTGGACTCCCTGGCATTTTGATATCCTTCCCTAATTCTAACCTTTCTTCTTCAGCTCTACCTTTTAGTCCAGTGATTTACTTTAAATCAGTCCCCCTTGTCCCCTCCCTTGACATGTTTCCCTTTCTAGTCCCTCCCTTTTTTTCCTCCCCCTCCCCCCTCTTCTTCCCTCCCTTTTTTGTGTTCCCTTCCCCCTACCCCCTTGGTTTTCCCTTCTCCCTTCCCTTGTTGGGTAAGATAGAATTCAAGATCCCAATGGATCTGGATGTTCTTCCCTCTCAGAGTTGATTTCCCTGAGAATAAGGTTTAAGTAAAAACTCTCTTCCTCTCCTTCTTATAGGAGTTTTCTTCCCCTCCCCTTCCCATGTGAATCTTTGTGTGAGAAAGATTATTCTATTTGGTCTTTCTTTTCCCCCTATTTACACATTACATTTTCCCCACGTTAGTATACATAGATGGATATAAATGTATTCCTTATAGAAGAGAGTTTGAGTAAAAGAAGAAGATAACATTTTCCTCCTTTTCCCTTTCCTTCATATTTACCATTTCAGTTATTCCATGCTCTGTTTTTCGATATCAAACTTTCCACAGAGCTCTGGTCTTTTCTTTGCAAAAACTTGGAAATTTTCTATTTTGTTGAATGCCCATACTTTCCCTTCGAAGTATATAGTCAGTTTTGATGGATACCTGATTCTTGGTTGAGGCCCAGCTCTCTTACCTTTCTGAAAATCATGTTCAATGCCTTGCGGTCCTTCAGAGTAGAACTTGCAAGGTCTTGTGTGACCCTGATTGGCATTCCTTTATATCTAAATTGTCTTTTTCTGGCTTCTTGTAAGATTTTTTTCTTTTGCTTGAAAGCTTTGGAATTTGGCAATTACATTCCTGGGAGTTGTCTTTTGGGGATTTAGTGTAGAGGGTGTCCTGTGAACTCTTTCAATGTCTGTATTGCCCTCTTGTTCTAGGATCTCTGGGCAATTTTCTTTGATTATATCTTGTATTACGATGTCGAGTTTGCTGTATATTTCTGGCTTTTCTGGTAGTCCAATTATTCTTAAATTGTCTCTTCTCCCTCTATTTTCCAAATCTATGACCTTGTCAGTGAGATATTTTATGTTCTCTTCTAATTTCTTGTTCTTTTGGCTTTGCTTTATTAATTCTTGCTCATTGTCTTTGAGATGCCTGATTCTGACCTTTAAAGCCTGTTTTTCCTTTTCACTTTAGTCAAACTGGTTTTGTAGATGCATGAATTTCTTTTACATTATTTCCCACATTTCCTCCCAGAGGGCTTCCATCTTTTTTATCCTTTCTGATTCAAATTCTTCATGGGTTTGTGGAGAGTTTCCATTTTCTTTGGAAGGTTTCAGAGCATTTGCTTGTGTTTTCTCTTCTATCTCCTCTGTATTTTGTATTTTTGCTCTATAAAATGTGTCCAAAGTCTCCCCCTTCTTCTTGTTTTTCTTGGAATTTGGGGGCTTTTGTGCTTCTGTGGAGTTTGCCATCTCTATCTGAGTGGGGAGGACTAGCTTTTCTTATCTCTGTCTGGTGTTCAGAGGTTTTAGCCCTAGGCAGATTGTCCATTCTATGCAGTTGTTGTTCTGTCTTCCCGGGGAGGCAAGGAATAGCTGGTGTTTCCGTGTTACTGCCCTCCTCAGTTCCCTCTTGATGCTTCTTTGTTGCCTTACTTCCATGCTCTGAGCCTGGCTCGGCACTCTCCATGAAGTTTTTCAGTGCCTTAGCCGGCCAGAAAAGCCTACACTCTGAGGGGGGAGGGGCCACGACTTCCTGGATCTCCAAGGGCTCCTGATAAGATTAGCTTTCACTGGGTTGAACTGAGTATGCACTGAGGCAGGGACTTTCTGTGAAACTCGGATGGAAGGATCCAGCCAGCGGGTTACAGGCTCCCCCATCTCTCTGTTTCCCTGCTCTCTGGGTGCCCCAGAGACTGAGTCAGGTTGTTTTCAGGACGCGGCCTTCAGAATAGCTGGCCCTGAGGCTCTGAGGTTCCCTCTGCTGCCTTGTACTCGGGGCTCTGAGGTTGGGGGGGGATGGGTCCTGGGACCTTCCTTCTGCCTACCCCTTAGGTCTGAGAGATCTTGGGTTCTGGCTTTTGGGGAGGGGCCTTACCTTTTGATCCAGGTCCAGGAGGAGGACTCCCGGGGTCTATGCTATTGTTCGTTTTGAATTTTGGTGCCCTAGGAGCATATAGCTTGAGTTCCATAGGGAAGGGTTTCCAGAGATCTGAACTTTAGCTTTCTCTAAGCTGCCATCTTGACTGGAAGTCCCGAAATTTGTCTTTTCTAATCTCCGTATTTCCATTATGGACACCCAGGGATCTGTAGTTAGAAGGTTGCTGATAAACCTTTGATGATTTGAATTTAATATGAAGAATCTATCCTGAATTTAGGAACCATGATCTACAAAGGAATTTTTGGTTTTGTTGTTCTTTTGTTTTGACATGTGATTTCATCTGTGAAGATTAGTCATAAATGCATCCTCCTAGAAATGTTGGCAAATCATCTGCAACTTAAAGCCCCTTTTAATAATTTCTTTATTGATGTTTTTCAGTAACAAATAAAATATTTTCTAAAACTTATTTTTAAATTTAAATTCCCAAATTCTTTCCATTCTTGCCTCTCTTCTTTTCTCTCTGAGGAGGCAAGTGATTTAATATAGGTTACAAAGGCACAACCATGCAAAAAAATATTTGTATAACATCCATCATGTGAAAAAACAAATGAAAACACAAAAAATATATAGTAAAAATAGTATTCTTTGATCTTTATTCAGATTTCTTTCAGTTCTTTCTCTAGAGGTGAATAACGTTTTTCATTAATACTCCTTAAGAACTTTCTTCAATCTTTATGGTGCTGAGGATAGCTATGTCATTCTGAATTGATTGTCATATAATATTTCTATCATTTTGTTATCCTGGTATTCTTCACTTCACTTTGCATCAGTTCATGTAAGGATTTTCAGGTTTTTCTGAAAGCATCCTGCTCATCATTTCTGAAAATACAACAGTATTCCATCACAATCATATACAAAAATATATTTAGACATTCCACAATTGAAGGGCATTTTCTCATTTTCAAATTATTTGCCACCAAAAAAGAGTGGCTATAATTTTTTTTTTGTAAATACAAGTTCTTTTTGTTTTTAAGAAAATCTCTTTGTCATAGTAGTAGTATTGCTGGATCAAAGGAAATGCAAAATTTTATAGCCCTTTTGTCATAATTCCTAATTGCTCTCCAGATTGTTTAGATCAATTAACATCTCAAGCAATAGTGCATTGGTGTCCCAAGTTTCACACACCCTCATTAATATTGATCATTTTTCTTTACTATCATATTATCCAATCTTATAGATGTAGGGTAATATTTCAGAGTTGTTTTAATTCACTTTTTCTAATCAATATTAATTTAAAGCATTTTCCCATATGACTATAGTTAGATTTTATTCCTTTATCTGAAAAAAATGCCTGTTTATATCCTTTCAGCATTTATTGGCTCTTTATATATTTGAGAAATAAGGACTTTATTATAAAAAATGCTGCAAAGTTTTCCTGTTTTCTGTCCTAATCTTGGTTTTGTTTGTGTGAACCCTTTTTAATTTATTGCAGCCAAACCTATACATTTTATATCCCTTAATGCTCTTTTTCTTTTGATTGGTCATAAGTTCTTCTCATTCATGTATCTGACAGATAAACTTCTTTGCTTCCTTATTTTACATATCACCCCTTATGTCTAAATTATGTTTCTATTTTAATCTTCCCTTGGTATCTGGTGTGAAATGTTGGTGCCAGATTTTTGCCAAACTGCATTCCAGATTTCTCATGTTTTTGTCAAATGCTCAATTCTTATTCCCTAAATTGGGATCTTTGGATTTATCAAACTCTGAATTATGTGGTTATATATTATTGAATAGTATGTACCTAATCTATTCCATTGATTCACCACTCTGTTTCTCAGCAAGTGCCAGATTTGATGATTACTACTTTCTAAAATATTTGAAATTTAATAATGTTAGGCCATTTTCTTTCACATTTTTTCATAAATTTCCCTGATATTCTTGACCTTTTGTACTTCTATGTGAATCTTTTTTTTTTTACCTCTACAAAATTTTTTGATCATTTTATTGGTATGGCACTGATTATGTAAATTAATTTAAGTAGAATTTTTTATTAACTTAACCTGATTTACCCATGAGAAAATAAAATTTTTCCATTTGTACAGAACTGACTTAGTGTGAAAAGTGTTTTATAACTGTGTTCACATAGCACCTGAGTTTGTCTTGGCAGGTAGACCTCCAAGTATCTTACATTGTATGCGGTTATTTTAAATGTAATTTCTATTTCTATTTCTTTTGCTAGATTTTGTTGGTAATATTTAGAAATTTTGATGATTCATGTGGGTTTATTTTATATCCTACAACTTTGCTAAAGTTTGCTAAAGTTTGTTAATTATTTCAAATAATCTTCTAGTTTATTCTAGGATTCTCCAAGTGTAACATCATGTCACCTATAAATAATGAGAATTTTATTTCCTCACTGATTATATAGATTCTTTCAATTTCTTTTTCTTGTCTAGTTGTTATAGTTAGCATTTACAGCACAATATTGAAAAATAGTGGTGATGATAAACACCTTGCTTCACTACAACTTTATTGGGAAGATTCCTAGATTATCCTTATTATAGATAATGGCTATTGATGGTTATATAGATAAATATTACTTATGATTTGAAAGTAAGCACCATTTATTCTTATCTTTTCTAGTGTTTTTGATAGGATCATGTTGTATTTTATCAAAAAATTGTCCTGAATTAATTGAAATAAGCATATGTTTTTATTGATATAATCAATTATGCTGATAGTTTCCTTTTATTGAATCAGCACTGCATTCTTGTTATAAATCCCATCTGATCATAGTGTATATTTTTGAGATATATTGCAATAATTTTAAAAATATTTTTGCATCAAATTAGGGAAATTTTCCTAACATTTTCTTTCCCTGTTTTTGTTCTTACTGATTTTAGGTGTCAGAAACCATATCTTTGTCATAAAAGAAATTTGGTAGGATGCCTTCTTTGCCTATTTTTTTCAAATAGTTTAATAGTATGAGAACTAATTATTCTTTAAATGTTTGGTAAAATTCACTTCTGAATACTTGTGGTCTAAAGACATTTTTCTCAGGTAAAGCATTGATAGCTTTTACAATTTTATTTTCCTAAAATGAGCTTATTTAATTAGTTTATCTTTCTGTTAATCTGATCAGCTTATATTTTTGTTAATATTCATCCATTTCACTAAGATTATCAGGTTTATTGGCTTATCATCGGTCAAAATAGGTACCAGTAATTGCTGCTATTTCTTCTTCATTGATGATGAATTCATCTTTTTCATTTGAGATATTGGTAATTTGGTTTTCTTCTTTTTTAAGATCAAATTAACCAATTGTTTAACTATTTTATTATTTTTTCATGAAATCAGCTTCTACTTTTATTTATTAAGTTAGTCTCCCCACTAATATAGTTTTACTCTATTTCCTTCCATAATTCTTTTAATTTTTCCTTTAAAATTCTGAATGCTCTGCCATTTGTTTCATATACATTTCATATTATTATTCCATTGTCTATATTACCTTTTGTCAAGATATGATTTCCTTCCTCATCTCTTTTAATTAGAACTTTTTTTTCTTTGTCTGAGATCATGATAGCTACCCTAGATTTTTTTAACTTTTGCTGAAGCATAGATTCTACTTCAGCCCCTTACCTTAAACTATGTTTTCCTTTGCTTCAAGTGTATTTCCTGTAAATAACATATTATCCACTCTTCTTTTCACTCACATTTTATGGATTAGTTCATTCATTATCCTTCTTAGTTATTATTCTTAACTTTGTATTTCCCTCTATCCTATTCTTCCTCTCTCTTTATCTCCATTTTTCCCTCTTTCTCTCTCTCTTTTTACTCTGACCCTCCTCAAAAGTATTTTACTTCTGACTGTTGCCTCGCCAAATTCATCTTCCCTTTTATGGCCTCCCTTTTCTACAATCCTTTCTTCTCCTACTTCTCAGGTAGTTAAGATAGATTTTTATATCCAATTGAATGTATATGTTATTTATTTCAATCAATCCTAATAAGATTATGATTCAAACCCTGCCTTCTCACTCCAACCTTTCCTTCTTCAATAAATAATCTTTCACATCTCTTTTGTGTGATATAATTTAGCACATTCTATTCCCTTCCTCCTCCTAATGCATCCTTCTTTCTCAATCTTGAATTATTTTTATAACATAATTAACTGAAATCCATGCCCCCTATGTCTATGTACTCCTAATTATCATAATAATGATAAAGTTCCTAGAATTTACAAATATCCTCTATAGAAATGCAAACTGTTTAACCTTACTGAATCCCTATGATTTCATTCTCCTGTTTACTTTTTATAATTCTCTTGAGTCTTGTATTTGAACATAAAAATTTTCTGTCCCACTATAGTCTCTTAATCAGAAATGCTTGAAAGTCATCTATTTCAGTAAATATCAATGCTTTTCCTTGAAATATTATATTTTGTTTCACTGAGTAGGTTATTCTGGACTATAAACCTAGG
This sequence comes from Monodelphis domestica, assembly GCF_027887165.1. Taxonomy (NCBI): domain Eukaryota; kingdom Metazoa; phylum Chordata; class Mammalia; order Didelphimorphia; family Didelphidae; genus Monodelphis; species Monodelphis domestica. The sequence continues at coordinate 304,216,218 of NC_077228.1, forward strand.
TCTTTTGCCCCACAGAATACCACATTACAAGCCTTCCTAACTTTTCATTTAGAAGCTGCTATATCCTGTGTTATCCTGACTGTGGCACCATGATATTTGAATTTTTTTTTCTATCTGGCTATTGTAAAATTATTTCCTTGGCCTAGGAGCTCCAGAATTTAGCTATGATATTCCTGGGAGTCATTTTGTGGATCTTTTTCATTCAATTTCTATTTTACCCTTTGCTTGAAAGATATCAAAACAGTTTTTCTTAATAATTTTATCATAATTTTAAAAGAATCTAATAATTCTTAAACTATCTCTCCTTAATCTACCTTCTAGGTCAGTTGTTTCTCTTCTAATGAGATATGTTGCTTTTTGCTCTAGTTTTTTAATTTATTTTTTATTTTTGTTCATTGTTTCTTGATGTCTTATGGAATCATTTGCATCCAACTCTACATTTTAAGGGATTATTTCCATCTGTGAGCTTTTTTACCTCCTTTTCCTTTAGGCCAATTTTACTTCTTAAAGTCTTGTTTTCTTCAGCAAATTTTTATACATCTTTCCCCATTTTTGTGTTTTTTTTTTACCAAGCAGTTGATTTTTTTTATTATGATTCTCTTGAACCATTCTCATTTCTTTTCCAAATTTTTCCTCTACCTCTCTTATTTGATATATAAATTCTTGCGCTTCTTCAGGAATTTCTTCAAGGCCTCTCACAAATTCACATTTTTCTTTCAGGTTCTGCATGCATCTTTGTTGACACAGTTAAACTCTTCCGAGTCTGTGTTCTGAATTTCTCTGTCACAATAGTAACTTTCTCTTATCAAGTTATTTTTTATTGCTGCCTCATTTTTCAAGTTAAAGTTGGGCTGTGCTTTTGAGATAAAGGAGGTATCTCTCAAAATTTAGGGTTTCTGTGCTCATGTTTTCTAAGCTAATTTTGGAGACATGAAAATTTTCAGTTCTAAGGTGTTATGATCTAAGGAGATGTGTCATCACTGCTATCCTGACCTATTTTCTGTTCTATATGTGATCACTCTCAGCACCCTTTTGTTCTGGAACTGTGACCAGGGTCCTGGTCCCTGGCAACTACAAGAATTAGTGCGATATTGCTCCTCCTCACTTTGAGACTCAGACTCAGACCTTTGGCATTGACCCCATATGAGTAATGCTACAGAGTCCTGCACCTAGTGTCAGCAAATTGTTCCTAGTAATCTTTTGACTAGTTGTCTGGCCCACTTACTCTGTGGTTTGAAAACTCCAGTAGTCATCACCCTCTAGTCAATTATCCTCAAAGTCTGCATTGACTTGTCACAGTGCCTCCTGCATTTGATTGCATGTCACTCTCTTCCCATGGAGACAGGCTTTTCCTTTCAAAGTTCTAAGTTGTCTTGCACTGGGAAAGTGTTTCATTCTGTCATTTTCTTGCTTTGGAACTCCAGAATTCATTCTGAGGCATTATTTTAAAGTTGTTCTGAAGGGAATTTGGAAGAACTCAAGTGAGTCTCTGCCTTTACCCCACCATCTTAGTTTTGTCCCTTGTAATCTTATTAGAACACTTCTTGGGACACAGGAAAGGACAAAACTAGGATGGCTGTGAGTTCTTCCTTAATCTAAGTTGGGAGCACCTGTAGAACTTCACCTCTCCTATTCAAAGTAGTTATTAAACAAGAATCTGAGTACAAAGAATTCTATTTTAATTGAAATTGTGATAAAATATTTAGGAATGGAATTAATTAAGACAAATGTCAACATTTTTCTATTTGTTTCAAGCTGCCAATAATAGCATTTAATAAGTCAATTACTCCCTACTTTTGATTCACTACTAATAAAAATATATATAGTAATACCTAACATTTCTTTAGCAGTTTCCATGAGTCAGGTACTATGCTCAGGACTTTATAAATATTATCTCATTTGATCCTTGTAACAAATATGAGTGGTAGATACTATTATTCCCATTTTACAAATGATGAAACTGTAGGAGACAGATATTAAATGACATTCCCAGGGTCACTCCACCATTAGGTGCATTTGAAATTGGACATATACTAATTTCTTCTTGACTGCATTTTTAGCCTTCTGTCTACTATGCTACTTGGCTTCCCCTCCCACGTGAGAAAAAAAATTCCCTATCTAACAAAAGATTCTGTAACTTTTTTTTCTATTTCCAGGGTGTTTGGGATGTTTGCCTATACAGAAGACAGAGAGACTGTGTATGCCTGGTTTACATTCTCACACTGGCTTGTCTATGCCAACAGTGCTGCAAACCCAATTATTTATAACTTTCTCAGTGGTGAGTTTTCCATTGCTCCACCTATGAAATCTAAGTTCTCGCCAGCATGTAGCCTGTAATGAAAAGGAGGTTTTTGAGGCTGACTGAAATGCCAGACCAATCCAGTCGCCACACAATGAGATCAGTTCATCCTGGCTTCCCTTATCCTTTATTTCCTCTCTAGTGACAGAAAGTGCATATTCTATCCAAATTGAAATGCAGTAAATCCTCATATTTGTAGTTTTGGGGTTTTTTCTGTAAAAGTGGCAGGAAATACCAAATAATACAAATTGTGGGAAATCAATCAATGTATATGCTGTTTTGTATAATAGCTCACTATCACTAATCGCAATAGTTTAATAAATACTGATAAATAAAATTCTAATACATTTGAAACAAAAGGTCATAGAAACATGGTAATTTTCTTTGGAATGAAATATTATTTATAGAAATATATGATGCTTTTTACTTGAAAATAAAGCATCCAAGTGTTTTTGGTCCCTGGGAAAATATATACTCAGTCTTCAAAAATCTCACTGCACTCTTAAACTTAATTTTACTAAACTAAGCTTAGTAAAGAGGTTTGCATAAAGTATTTAGTGGTTACATTACTCATCTTCAATCACAGAGCCAGTGATTATCAGAGGTAAGATTTGAATTTAGGACTTCCTGACTCTAAGGACAACTTGTAGCCATTTTTTAAAAATACAGTGTGAATTATTTTATTTTTTTAAGTTTTTAAAACATTATTTTATTTGGTCATTTTCATACATTATTCATTGGAAACAGAAATCATTTTCTTTTCCTTCCGCCCCCAGGACCCCTCCCCTACCAGACACATGATTCCTCTGGGTATCACATGTGTCCTTGCTATGAACCCATTTCCTTGTTGTTGGTATTTGCATTAGAGTGTTCATTTAGAGTCTCTTCTCAGTCATATCCCCTCAACCTCTTTAGTCAAGCAGTTGCTTTTCCTCGGTGTTTTTACTCTCACAGTTTGTCCTCTGTTTGAGGATAGATTTTTTTTTCCCTCATAGATCCCTGCAGATTGTTCAGGGACATTGTAAAGACATTAATGGAGAAGTCCATTACCTTTGATTGTACCACAATGTATCAGTCTCTGTGTACAATGTTCTCCTGGTTCTGCTCCTCTCACTCTGCATCACTTCTTGGAGGTCGTTCCAGTCTCCATAGAATTCCTCCACTTTATTATTCCTTTTAGCATAATAGTATTCCTGTATGAATTATTTTAAACATGTTTGAAATTATGATTCAAGTTAGCAGGACAAAATAGCTCTCTATATAAAATAGATTTATTAAGCTATGCTTAAAACTGCAGTTAGGCTTTTGGGGACACCCTGTATAATTATCACAAGATCACTTTTAGCACATTTACATCCCTTTTGCACACTCGCAATATAATATTTTGTTTTGCTTTTATTTTTCTTGGCTACTAGTTCTATTGCATTATTTAGCTTGTACAATTTAAAGACAATGACAAACTTATACAAACACAATTCATAAAATGGAAATTATATATCCCCCAAGTATAACAGAATGATTTTTTATAAACATCCATTATTTATAATTAAAACAAGCTTAAAATTAAAGTTTATACATGTTAATTTGCATTGCCATTTTAAATAAATATTTAAATTAATTCACCAAGTTTTAAAATACCTATAACTGTCCTTGGAGACAGGAAGCATTGGATTCAAATCTTGCCCTTGTAATTACTGACTTTGGGATTGAAGACAAGAAATATAACCACTAAATTCTTTTGGCAAACCTCTAAGATTATAAATTGCAGAGAAGGTGCTAAACCACATAGGTAAAGGGAGTTCCTACATCTGAGAGTTTCTTATATCAATGAAATCACAGATATAGTATTTATGCACAGGTACTAATCAATCAAACAATCAATAAGCCAGATACTACACTATGTGAAGGGATTCTAAATTGGCAACACCATAATCCATGTCTTCAGCCTTACATTCTAATGGAAAGACATTAAAAGTAGGAAGGGAGACCCCAAAAGATTTAACCCTGATTGCCTAACCCTTAGCACTCTTTTACCTTATTGCCAATTCTAAGACAGAAGGCAAGGCTTAAAAAAAAAGTCTGGAAAAGGAGAAAGGGACTGCTAATGATGGGCTTTAAAAGCTAAATAAAGGAGGTTTTAATTGATACTAGAAGTAATAGGGAGCCACTACGGTTTACTAAGTAAGAGAATAATGTGGTTAGGCTGGAGCTTTAGGAAAATAAATTTCAGGTGCATGAAAGATGGAATGGATTGGAGAGAAACTTGAGACAGGAGGACCAATTGCCAGGCTATTTCAGGCCTTCAGGATTGCCACAATAAAAACTTTTACTAGTGGTTAGTCTGTGAATGAAAAGAAGGGAACCTATATAAGAGAGGATATGAAGATAGAAATTAAAACAAATTGGCAAAAGAGTGACTACAAGGGGCTGAATAAGAGTGAAGAGTTGAGGATGTCCCTTAAATTATGAGTCTGAGTCTCAGTCACAGTATTGCCTTCCCTAAATACACATAGACACACATATATGCACAAGACATACATACACGTACATATAGACAGATAGACAAACATGTATACACACATTTTACATACTAATCTACAATCATTGCTTGGAATTTGATGTCAGTAAATTGGTGAGATGAAGAAAATACAACCATATGTTTGGAGGGAAATCTTTCTTCTACAAAATGTTGATCAAAAATTTTCATATCTATATATAAAAAAGTCATTATTTATCTTGATAGGATCACAGATCCAAAGCCAGAAGAAACCTCTAAGGTTGATTGACCTAAGTCCATTATTTTACAGATAAATAAACTGAGTTCCATAAAGGTTAGGTGATTTACTCAAGATAACAAGGGAAGAAATCATTCATGGATTCAAAATTCCTTAAAACAATTACTTTGTGACAGACAAGTATACAAAGAAAAGACAATTACTACCCTCAGGAAGTCTATAATCTAATAGGGCAGACAACAGTTCAAACAATTACATACAAAAAAAATGTATAAAGGATAAATTGAAGGTAATCAACAAAAAAGAAAGGATATAGAATTAAGTAGGGAAGTGTAAAGAAAGACTTCCTGTAGAAAGTGAAGTTTTCTTTGGTGCTAGAAGTATGACAGGCAAGTCAGAAGTTAAAGATGAGAGAGAGCATTGAAAGAATGAGGGGCAACCAAGGAAAAGACTTGGAGAGAGGAGACAAGAGTGTCTTGTAGAAAGAACTGCAAAAAGGCTAGGGTCACTGGATTATAGAGTAAAGGTAAAGGGGTAGGTGTGAGAAGGCTGGAAAGAAGGAGCAGCTGGGTTGCTCAGTGGATGGACAGCCAGGTCTAGAGATGGGAGATCCTAGGATCAAATCTGGCCTCAGACACTTCCTAGCTGTGTGACTTTGGGCAATTCACTTGACCCCCATTGCCTAGCCCTTACCACTCTTCTGCCTTTGAACCAATATATAGTATTGACTCTAAGAAAGAAGATAATGGCTAAAAAAAATACTGGAAAGTTTTATAGTTGATGATGCAGGTAATAGGAAGACATTGGAGTTTATTGAGAGGAATGAGAGAGGTCAGATCTGAATGTTAGGAAGATCAGTTTAATAGTTAATTATTGGAGAATAGAATGGAGTTGCAAGACCCTTGTGGCAAAGAGACCAATCCATGGGCTATTTTAATAGTCTAGTTATAAGGGGATGAAGGCATGCACCAGGATGATGTGAGTGCAAAAAGAGAGAGGGGGAGTATATATGAGAGAAGCCATGGCAGTAAAATACCTAAGCCTTGGCATCAGGCTGGATATGAGGTTTAAGAGTAAATGATGGCACTTTGATTGTGAGAGTACATAATTGACTGGGAGAATGGTGTGACCCTTTGTGGTAACAGGGTAATCAGGAGGAGAGGAAAGTTTGGAGAGAAAGATGATAGATGAGTTCAGTTTTGAATTTATTGCATTAAGATGTCTAGAAGACATTCAATTCAATATGTACAATGGGGAGTTGGAGAAGTCAGACTGGAAGTCAACAGAAGTTAAGGCTGCAGAAGTGATAGATCAGAAGTGAGATCTAAACATAGTACTTCAGACTCAAGAAATCTATATTATTTACAATATATCACTATCTCATGATGTATGCTAAATAACCAAGGGAAGAATGAACAATTGATTTAAAAAATTAATTTATCTACTTAATTGATTTAGAATATTTTTCCATGGTTACATGATTCATGTTCTTTCCGTCCCCCTCCCATAGCCAATGAACAATTCACTGGGTTTTACATTTATCAAACAGTAGATTTTTAAAATAGATATCAATGACCCATGTCTTTTCTATCTTGCTTATCATTGCATCTGCACACACACACACACACACACACACACACACACACACATGGCAAACTGGGACAACTTGGTAAGCTGAAAAGAATACTGAGCTGGACTCTAGGAGGAAAGAGATCTCACCCAGACTCTGAAATTGTATAATTATAATGCCCTTGAACAAGTTATCCAACATCCCTGGGCTTTGGTTCATTTATTTGTAAAAGGGGGAGATCTGACAAGATAAGTTCTAAAGATTTTTTTCTAATTTTAACATTCTGTAATTGTATTATTTATCATGAAACATCAGCAGAATGACTTTTTCTATATTTCATCTTGTTATGCATTATGTAGGTAGAGTATATTTTATTTTCTATCAAGTTGGAAGACTGTACCTAAGTCCATGTTAGAGGAAAAGCATTTCAGAGAAATTAAGTCAAGAATGGAGGACACTGCAAAGTGAACTTATTGTCACTGAGGACTGTATTAGGGAAAAGCCAAGGTTGATATGGATTCTACAGTCAAATTAACTAACATTTTACATATTTAAACCAAAAAAAAAAAGAAAAAAAAACAAGAATTAATGTGTAGTTAGTACTTTGGCCAGCTTTATTTGGGAGTTGTATTTATAGTTTTGTCTTGTTCTTCATAATATTTAAGACTTTTTTTCTCTAATTTCTTGCTCATGAGATATCAGTTTTCTCATCCATCTTTAAAAATATTTCCATCAAATCCTTCTGCTTCTATTATACACATATATGTATATGTATATATGTATAATTAAGGAAAAATGTGTGTATTATAGTTGGTGTGCATGCATACACTGAACATGTGTGTGCATGTTTATGTTTGTGACTAGAAAGTAAGGAAATAATAAGGTCTATGTATGAAAATCAAACTCATTACTTTTTAGTCACACCTCATATATCTAAATGAAAAGAATAGATTCATAAATAAAAGGATACACATTTTTCAAGATTTTCCTAAATTCAATTTCCTTTTCCTGTTTTCATCATACTAACACAATGTTATACTTTAACCTTTATTTGGCTCAATTCAGCCACTTCTATTTACTGGATTCATGTTTTGTTGAAACATATTTGCACATAATTCCTTTTCCTTTCTTTCTGACTGGATTGCCAGGAAAATTTCGAGAGGAATTTAAAGCAGCATTTTCTTGTTGTTGCCTTGGAGTTAACCCTCGCCAGGATGAACGCCTTGCCCGGGGACGGACAAGCACAGAGAGCCGGAAATCCTTGACCACCCAATTCAGTAGCTTTGATAATGTTTCGAAACTTTCAGAACACGTTGTACTGACGAGCATAAGCACACTCCCAGCAGCAAATGGAGCTGGACCACTTCACAACTGGTAGAATATTTATTCCTACATCCAGGATAGATTAATAAAAAAGTCTATGTGCATTGAAATCTGATCATCCAAAGGTAAAGCAAGAGTATGGGCCCAATATAATGTACAACTTTCAACTCAGAGTTAACAAAGTTGATTCCTTATTATATTGCCAAATTTTAAAAGGTTATCTTCTTTTCAATGGTAATTACTACATTTGGAAACCTTTATTGAAAACATTAATCCCAACAATTGCTTTCAACTTGAGTTTTAGCTTAACAATATTTAAATGCAGAATAAATCAAGTGAATAATTTCTATATTTATCCATTCAATGTAAGTTGTCTAATTATTTTGATCTCTTACTTCCCAAAGCAAAGATCTTAAGTGATTTGTCTTTGTTCAGAGAGAAATGTTTTGCCCTTTTAACTGCCTCAGAGATGTGTAAGATTTAATGTTAAATTTGACACACAAGAAATGACACTTCCAAAGGAACATCAGAGAAAATAATATTTTATTAAAATGTGATATATAATTTTAATTACTGCTGCTATTGTATCAGGTTAAAAGACATGTTCAAGCCATGTAACCTTTTAGCATTCCCTCATCCCTATGTGACTCTAAACTATAGATGAAAAGCCCAACAGCTTTGGTGTAAAAAGTTTCCACATTAAGAATTGCCTTCACCAATGAAATCACAATTCACCCACCTTTCAACAACTTCCCCAGCATAGCAAAAAAAAAAAATGGAGTTCAACAGCTGATTTTCATTTTAAATAAAAATTGGATGCAATTTGTTTTCATTTGCCAATTCATTTCATCATTCATTTTATGAATGCATTGAGTTTTATAACTTCAGCTGTTTTTTAAAATTTCTCTTGGAATTCTCTTTGTATTTTACCAGTAAGAGTAAGGGATGATAGACTACAGAGCCTGGAATCTGAAATAATTAATAGTTTTTAATAAGTTCTTTAGTTTTTAAAGAACATCTTATATATTTAGGATAATTTGAAAAAAATCACAGTTCTCTAATATTGTATTTGGGAATAAGATATAATGATGATTCCATAATCAATATGTTCCTTTTAATGCCAGTTTTGTAGGAGTAATAATGTATTTTACAAAGAGAATGAGGAGTAGCTCACTGAATTTTAAATTAATCATTTATTGTAGAGTTTAAACTGTGCTATTTGTTATTCTCAGTCAATCAACAAACTTTTTATGAACCTATTCTGTTCCAGGTACTGTTATGGTTATTTGGTCATGAAACTATTAAAAAAATGAAACAATCCCTACCCTTTTGGAACCTACATTCTAATAGAAGAGTTTTGAAAAAAATATTTTGCAACTTTCATGCTTGGTGTAATATTTAATTTGAAAAACCAAACAGAAACAAAGTATGCTTCATAAAAGGGGGTACTTTCCTATGTAAGACAGAGGATTTGTAGTACTGAAGATTTTACTATTGTGGACACTTCTGATTTATTAATTTAATTGAAAACATTGAAAAAGTGGTGCTTCAATCCAAAATATAGCATATAGTCTTTTGATTGATGTTAATCTTAAAAATTAAAATTGCATTTTGCTTTCATTGATAATCAGTGTATTCTAACTCATTGGAAATGAAAAAAATGGCTGCTTATTCTTATTGTAATCAAATTCATTACTCAATATCAACCACATGATGATGTAAACCAATATATGCTTATATATATATATATACATATATATACATATATATTCATATACACCACACAGGCCTTCTATTGTGAATGTGCAAAGTAATTTCTTATTCATCTCTATAAATCTGTTTCCTGTTTCTACCATGTATTAAATGATAGCAAATTGAAATTTGAGCTTAATATATCTTAATGAAGCTCTCTTCATATATCTTTGTTTTATCTTCTAGTAATATTAATATATTTCAAAAACTACAGTATGATTCTTACTACTTACATATACAAAAGTAAGAATTAAGAGTAGAAGCAGGACCTAAAATTCTTTTGTCCCAAATGATAATACCATTCCAGTGACTTTTCAGTGACCTATATGAAACAAAGTCTTTTACTATACAGGTATCTACAACAAGAGCCACCACCTTCACTCCTGTCAACCTGGTCGGAATCCTGAGGGAAGACACTGGGATGTGAATCAATGTGCAATCTCAACTGTTTTATCATTTAAATCGATAGCCATTCTTCCAGAGACTGCCATATGATAAGTCCGATTTGGAAAAGTTTGGATCCAAAATCCCTGTGTGTTACTCTATGGGTAACCTGGGGGAAAAAAGATTTCTAGAGCTATCAACCTCAAATATTTCGCTATTTATGTTTACTGAGAATCCGAGTTTTGCTGAAAGAGACAGATTTTCAAAGGGCTGGCAGAGAGTTCATATGCAAGAAAATCTGGGAATAGAATTATATACCACAGTACAAAGCTCTCAACACTTGGATTAAGGAATTCTTCCAACATGACTGAATTTGGTATGATTACCATAACAGGACAAATGGTAAGGAAACAGGTGTCCAGAAACCCTGCCAATCCTATGGAACAAAATGGTCAACTACTTACCTCATTATGTGCTAAAGACACAAAATGAGAAGACTTATTAAAGAAAAGAATGTGTTGTCAATGTGTTGTACTTTATAACTGTACATCTTATTTCTCCTTGCTATATTTAAAAATATTGAAAGGAATTTGCCTTTGTATGGGTAACTGTAGTAGGTGAATTTTGCTCATTTTAGAATTCAATTGACACTCTCTTTCTAAGCTTCTTCCCAAACTGGGATTTAACTATTTTAATTCATTTATTCTTGGCAAAAAATGATTTCCTGTTTCTAAAGAACATGACTTTTAAAGTCTCCAAGGCTCAGAAGGCTTCTTCGACATTAAATTGCTCTTTAAAAAAATTTGATGAGCAAATTATAAAGCCATCACAGGCATATCAATTATATTTCACTCCCAATATATTTCAATATTTAAACTCTGGTAAGAAAATTAAGGAAAACACCATTTCAAAAGTATTGTTGAGGTATGTTAAAACCTTAAATGTCTAGGGCAGGGGAAATGAAAATAAAAATCTAAAGATGCTAATGAACCCAGTTTTCAGCTGACACTTCATATTAGTATGGTGATAAGAAAATTCACAAAACTCATTATAACTATGTTAAAATAGTGCTAGGCCCTGTTCAAATAGTAATGGACTCTTCTGATCAGTTTTCTGTATTTTGAAAAACTTTCACTTCAAGATGACATTTTTTTCTACCATTCACTTTTTCTTCTTTGCTATTACAGTTTCACTTTCAGATAACCGATTAGAGCCACTGCATTTAACACCAGCTAGTTTTCCGATAGTGATCCATGGAGAGTCAGAATAACACAAAGAAGACAAAGGGAAACACGGAAAAACAGTGGAATGTAAAATCTATGATTGACTAGCATTTTTGTTATTACATATATTTCTCACAGAAAAGATAGAACCAAAGCATGAAAAACAATAATAGTATCATAAACTCAAAGAGTCTTTTATCAAAAATAAATGGAGGAGTAGAATAGTCCCACCCTATTTCTATATCATTCCAAAAATACTTTCTCTCTTTATGCCTTAGAGTATCAGAGCTGCTTTTCAGTCAATCAATAAATAAACATTTCTTAAACACCTGTTATGTGCGAGGTATTAAAATGAGCCCTGGGAATACAAAAAGAGAGACATAAAGTATACTCTGCCCTCAGAGATCTCATGATATATGGGAAAGACAAGATGAAAACAAATATGTACAAATGACCTCTGTATAAGGAAGGGACTAGAACAAATAGGGGTTGGAAAGGCTTCCTGTAGAAGGTGGGATTTTAGCTGAGAATTAAAGGAAGCCAGGAAACATTACATGGAGATAAAGAGAGAGAGAGAGCATTCCAGGCATGGGGAGTAGCCATTGAAAATGCCAAGAGCAAAGACTGTTTTAATGCATGTTCATGGAATCATCAGGGGGCTAATGTCACTGGATTCAAGAGTATATTGTGAGAGGTTAAGTGTAAAACTGGAAAGCTGGATTATAAATGTCTTTGAATGTCAAGTATAGGATTTTGTATTTGATCCTGAAGGTGATATGCAGTCACTGGAGCTTATTGAATATAGGGAGAGAGGTGACATGATCAGGAAATTCATTTGGGTGACTTAACATAGTATAAATTGGAACAGGGAGAGACTTTAGGCTCTTAGACCCTCTAGCAGATTATTACAGTAGTTTAGGAGTGAAGGGATCAGTGGCAGTATCAGAGAAATTCATTTTTTGAGGGAGGTTGAAAAGATAAAATTGACAAACATTGGCAGCAAATTGAGTAGAGAGAGGGAAAGATAGTGGGGAGTTGAGGATGCTTCAGGGACTCTAGATTTGTAGGGTGAGGGATCAAGTGGATGGTGATGCCCTCTACAGTAATAGGGAAGTTCCGTTTTAAGCTATCAATGATGTATTGCTACATTTGTTATACCCTATATTTCACATCATCATGTTCTGGCACTAATGGAACAAAATTAATTTTTAAATTTTAGGTCCTTAGTCCTAACCTGAATAATTTCACAGACAAAAAAGTCATCCAAATCAATAGGATTATAATTCAAATAGCTCTTAATAGTTACATATATATATATATAATTTAAAAATAAAAAATAGATTGAGATTATCTATAATCATATCTCCTCATCTCCACGTAGTGTAAAAATTATTATTGTTGTTGATTATATTATAGGAATATTCATAATTAGAGTGAAATCTGAGTAACAGAAGAGAGAATGTCAGTGCCTCAAGCAAAGTATTTAGGGATTACAGTCTTTCCCCTTCCCCCTTTTCTGTAACATTTTTATAGAACAGTGACAGTGCAGATGTCATAGGTTTGGGTTTCTTGTGTTGTTTATTCTTTTTTCAAAAGTTATGACAATGAATAAGTAAAGATAAATACTTCAAGTTACAAATGACTAGTAATCAAATATAAAAATTATGTAAACTGCAAATATATAAGATTTAATTCAATAAAATTATATTTGCTACAAAGCTAGAAGACAGGCAAAATAAAATCAAGTGCTTTGTTTTCATTTAATTAGTTGCATGTAGTTTTCACCAGAGACATGAATTCAATTGGTAAAAATGGCTTTTTCATCAAAATGCCAAGTTTTGAAAACCTCATTTTAAAAATTTAAAGCCAAAGTTTTAAAAAATGATGAGAAAAAATATTCCATATTGCTATCATACTAAAACATTTTGTTTAGCCATAGACTTCAGTGTCATATATTTACAGTTTTTGTCATTGTTTTACATTATTTTCCTTGCTCTTTATAGCATTTAGGACAACTTTGGAAGAATCTTAGAATCCTAGGGCTAGAAAGGACAAAAAGAGCATAGCTAATAACTGGCAAAATGGTGAATTTGTGTTTATCAGCTCTAGTTTCTCCTCCTCCCTTTTTGTTGTCATCTTCCTCTATTCACCAGCATCAATGTACCTCTTCCATTTTCAACAAAATATCATATATTCTTTTGCTCTCTTTACTCTACCTTTTCTTAAACTTGATGTGGAGGAGATAAAATAAAATCACACTGAGGTGCTAAACTTGTTTGACCTTGAAAGGGAGTATTTACATTTTGTATATGGAAAGTAAAAATTAAAGCCAAGGTATGAATATCTAATAGTGATATTTCAAATATAAATAGGAAAATAGAGAAGTCAGGGAGTCAGAGTTATGGTTGGTAAATGAAACAGTTCAATTAGCTATTCATTAAGCACTTTTTATTTTTTGTTAAGCTCTGTCTGACTCTCTCTCTGTAACATACATAAAGAATGTATAAATGTATAAAAAATATGTGCATATAATGTATGTGTGTATTATGTATATATACATATGTAAAGACATGTTACCACATTATTACACAGAGGGGACTCTAACAGACTGTAGGTTTGGGAAAGTCCAATATCAGAAATCGTGCCTGAGCTGAGCTTTGAAGGAATCAACACAGTGTACAAGATAATGGAAAAGGGAGACTACATTCCAGCCTGTACAAAGTCACAAGGAAAATCTAGATGGTCTTGTGTGAGGGTAGCAAGGAGATCATTTTAAACAGAGTATAGAACAAGAAAATGTGAAATAAATATGTTTCTGAACAGAGATGAGAGCTATAAAGACTCACATTTGTTAAGATTAGATAATCATCACTAGCCCTAGTCTTTCCTGAGCTATTATCATACACCACCAAATGCCTATTCGACATTTCAAGCTTAATATATCTTAAAAAGAACTCATTATGCTTTCCCCAAAATGCACACCTCTTTCAAACTTCTTGTTTTATATCAAAGGTTATCCTTTCAGTCAATCAGGTATGCAACTTCAATGTCATCCGCAACTCTTCACCCTCACTCTATATGTCCAATTCATTACTTGTCCAGTTTTATACTTTCCAATTTTTTGCATCTCTCCCAATTTGGAGTTACCACTCCAAGCCTTTCCATACTCCAATCCATACTCCACACAGCTACCAATGAGATAGATAATATAGGAAATGCAATATGTTATAGAAGATAGCAGCATCCAAATGAGGATAAGTTTGTTTCAAGTCCTGCCTCTGATCCATATTATCTGTGTGACCCATAGTAAGTGCTATTGGAAAGCAGTATTCTCAGCATTATAGGAAATTCTCTAAGATGATAAATTTCAGAGAAGATGGGGAAATACATTGATAGAAGGAGTATCCTCTTCAAGGAATTCCTAATTCTAATAAAATTATGTCTGATCTCTAAATCTATAGATATATTTTGCACATGTTTATATAACTACATATCATCTCTCTATATTAGATTGTAAAGTACTCCAGGGAAGGGGTGGTTTTAATTTTTTCTCCTGTTTTCCTTACCCAAATCTGCTTAAAAATTATTCTTAGTCGACTTATATTGATTCTTCCTTTTATATTCATCCTGGTCCCAAGAGACTATCTTTCTGTTTCTTCTCATCACATAGACTAATTGATTATGCCTGAGGTTCCAATTCTGTCCTTGATACTAAAACTAATTCACAGATTTTTCTTATTTCCTATTTTATTTATACTATTTTTGTTAAAATTTTCTTCATCTTTACTTTTTTAAAAACTTCTATCCTGGACTGAAATACTGGAATTGGTAGTGTTTATTTTACTTTCTAAAGACATTTAATATGTTCCTTTAATTATTATCTTTCTTCAGAAAACATTTTGACTTTTTTTAACCTCTTGAAATGGAAACAAACTTTCCTCCCTTTGATCATTCTTTTAGCAATACCTTTAAATTCCTCCCTGATCTCAAAGGAATTTGAACTTCCTTCATAAACCTCTGCCAAACTTTATAACTCAGTTAGAAGTTAACTTCATCTGTTACCATAATATAATCAGAAAAGTGGTCAATTTCACAGTACATTTCACAAAAACCATTTTTATGCATATACACCAATTGGTTAGGTTTTATATCGAAGTTGAATCCTTCCTTTATATATTCTCACAGGCTAATTCTACACATTTGCCCTTGTAGATCATTTTTTGGTTACTTTCAGTCCTTTTACATCTTTTATCTCATTCCTAATGCCCAATTATGCAGGTTTCAATCTTATCATATTTGAAATTTCACTGTTATCCCACTGTTTGTTTTATGGCTTCATCCCCTGGTCCACTATTACAGGAAAGTCCTAGCCATACTTCACCCTCTATTCTCCATCTAATTCCCAGCTTTACCAATTGTTTTATCTCTCTTTCCTCTCCTCCCACACTGCCTCTTTGGTTATGTATCCATGATCAAACTAATTATGCCATTTTTTTCTGGATGGGACCTGCCAATTTAGTCCCCCATCTTTTAAATTTATCCTATTCACCATCTCCTAGACTTTCCAATCAAATTTTATCTTCCTAGACACCACTCCTGTAAGGGTGTTACTTCTCAAAATAATGTAAACTCCTCTTTTCTTTTGCATTTATTTTCTTGGTGTTAAAACATATTAAATGCAAGATTCCCTTTTATGTCCATGTATTTCCACAGTCCATTAAATAAACACTAAGTCTCATATATATGTTTTGAAAATCTACATTATGCTTGCCAAACATAAACCCAACCCCAATGGCTTCACAATCACTTCATGAGAAATGAATTTTGCTCCATATATAATCATGTTTTTCCTGCTAAAATAATGACCAGTTCCTTGTCTTTTAATTACCCATAGACTGCTTCTCTAGATTTCTGGATTTTTTATATTTGTATTTCTTGTTTGTACTTCAAATTGTACTTTCCCTATATTTGGGTATTGTAATTTAGTCATTGAACTCCTTTTTCTCTCCCCTGTTGGCTCTGAATGTACTACTACCTCCAGCTCCAGCCTTATCTCAGACTCTAGATTTCTTTTCCCCTCCTTTATTCATGTTTCTGGGAGTTAGGCTTTCTTCATAGTAGATCTGCTATTCTCATTTTCACGAGAACTGGAAATCTATCTTCTCTATTTTCCTCATCTACTCCTGAAGTTCCCTCTTGCTGACACCTACTTTTCTTGTAGACTCAGGAAACTTCTGTGCAATCATTGGCCAGATATTACTAGCTCCATCATTCTCTGCCTGCTTTCATTTCAAACTGCATGTTGGCTCAGCTGGATCTGTATATCTTTGATCGTAACCAACACCTGGCCAGGCAATGTGCATACATTTGCCATTTTTCATTACAAAAGTAATGTACATTTCACTTTTCACATAAGGCATTGTTTGCTCCATATTTTCTACACCTAGAATACATTTCCTGACTGGACATTGCACTTAAATAATTCCTGAAGTCACAGATACAATAGAGCTTTGACCATATTCTGGTTCCATGTCTTTGAGAAAGTCATTTATTAATGGCCCAGGGAATCTCTAAGTTGCCTAATAGTAGGGAGAACTTTCATATTAGAGTGAAATGCCACTCCTAGTCTCTTCTACTTTTCCTACCTGAAATGTGTACATGCATGTGTACATGTATTCATATGTATTTATAAGTGTGTATATATACTTACATATGTATATTAGTATATATTAAATGTTTATTTATGATGCTTGAACCATATAAATGGATCAAGAAAAACACATGTGAGTTGCAATTCCCAAAGTCATATTACAGATTTAGCATTAATGCTTCCATTCGTAGTCCTTTTTCTTTTAAGCAAAGGAATTCAGTGATGATCCTTTCTGGAATTTGAAGTATTTTATGAGTAACTCAAAGCTTATCAATTTTTTTCCATAAAAGGCAGCAGCTAGAAGATTGTTATAATTATACATTCAAGTTAAACTCTAGTTTGGAAACTTTTATCTTCATATATACATGTGATGTGTGAATGTGTATGTGTGCATGTGTGTGGGAGACAGGGAGAGAGAGAGAGAGTAAGTTTACTAAAATTCCCCATATATCAACTAAGACTAAATAAGGGTTCAAGACAGAGCTTTGGCCCTATAATTTAACATTATCTTAAAAAATAGATATAAGTTATTCTCTTGCAATAGAATTTAAAGATATATGATAATTTGTCCAGAAACTCAAATATGACATGAAATTATTTGGCAAGGATCAAAACTAGAATGTCAAATTAAGATATTTTTAAAAAATCTATAACTATGGTCCTTTTCATTCTTCTTCACTCCTGTCACCCAGTATACATTATTAAAAAATTATTTTCCCTACACTTCTTTTCCTTCCAGAAAATTATGTGGAAAATCTTGATTTTATTTTCTCCTCCATTTGTTTTTTATGCAATCATTTCCCTTGAAATTTGCCTGGAGATGTAATGTCAGTCATTGCCTTTTTCACATACTCTGTTCAGCCACCTTCTAAAATTTATTAACTAGGATCTCTTGTTTCCAGAAATATCCTGATTTCTAGCAACAAAATTCTATCTCATCCAGCTAATATGAACGCCAACTGGGTTAATGTCTTCCCATTGGGTAATACAATGAAAATGTATTCATTTTTGAAAATTCAGGATTGTGACCCTGAAAAGAACTAACCAGTGTAACAAGCACGAAAACTCATTTACATCACTACCTAATCAGATTGTATTGAATGGTCTGACAAACTTCAGTAAGTTAGATCTTTTTAAAAGAGAAAGAATAGCTCTGCAAGTAATGTGCTTAACCTCCAGTATTCTCAGAATTAAAGAACTGCAGGTTGTTCTTCTAGCTCAACTTGTGTACAACCAAGATAAGGGACCCATTGACTTTAATGTTCAATTTGTAGTAATTTTTTCTTGTCCTTCAAGAAGTTCATGTAGTGGCCATGTTGTTGCTTTGTAGATAAGATGTATTCCTGTAAGTTTGCATGTAAAGTGAAATTTTGTATACTGTATCACATTTGAAATGCATTAGGAGAACTTGTTATTTAAGGGAATACTATGGTAAAATTTAAAAAGCAAATCATTGTATATTCTGTTCTTATATATTCTGTTGTACACATATTAGGGTTGTCTGATGGAGAATACTGTAACAGATAAATATCAAAAAGAAAGGAAGGGAGGGAGGAAGGAAGGGGGGAAGGGAAGAGAAAGGAAAAGAAAAGAAGCAAGGGAAGGGAGGGAAGCAAAATTTTAATATAGGAGTCTATTATAGAACTGAAATCAAGTTCTGGCTCTATAAACATAAGAAGGGGTACAGGGTACAACAGATGTGAAATTTTCCCTGTGGTCTTGGATATGATGTGCACAATATCCAAAGGAGATACATGAGGAAAATGGGAATTAACCTTTCTGTTGGAATGGTGAGGCTCCTAGTAATAAAAATGAAGAGAGTAGCAAAATACCAGCCAGAGCACTATAAAGAGGGATTCTTTTTTCACCTAGTACAAGCTGCCATTGAAAGAGTGAGGGGGATGTGAGAGGGAGTAACCCACCCTGCAGAGAATACAGAGATCCTGGGGGGGGGGTGCAAGGGAAAACCATTTTCTAGTTTGTTGTTTTTCTTTTTATCAAAACATTATTGATTACTAGGTGCTAAACTATTGTTTCTAGCAAATGAAGAACTCTAAGTGTGCTCTGGAATCTCTAAATATGTTATCTAGAGCAAAATCTCATTAATTTTGCTCTAGTTACAGTCTTAATGGATCCCATAATGAAATGAAGGGTAAAAATGAATCTATCTGATTAAATGTACTGTGTTTCTGGGCATATGGATTCTCAGCTGGTGTGTATAATTTAGTGTGAAACAGGATATTATCAATTTGGCCATAGAATATTGAAGAAGAAGAATGAAAATATACAATGACCAAGACTATTATTACAACTATTTCTTTTCTATGTTAACTTCAATATTAGCACATATGAAGACTAGGTGAGTGACTGAAAGCAGAAATGGAACAAAACATATTCAACAAGACCAATATGAGGGAAAATTATTGTTATGATGAGAACACTGTTCTAGGTGCTAGGAGAGATCCAGTACTTTTATAAAGGATGATTCTAACTTGCATGAAGCTTACCATCTACTGGGGGGAATAAGATACCAACATATGTAATTCATACAATTAAATGCTCAAAACATAGAATAGAGAATTTTAACTTTTTTCCTATAGATAATGTATTAAGAACAACTTATAGAACCCTGAAATTTGCCATCATCATTGACATTACTAAAAAGCTTTTATGGAGTTATCTTGAATTTGTGATATTTATTCAACATTAATGAAATTAAAAGCATAGCTCTGATAGAATATTCTGCCTAACAAATTAAGACACAGCAAAAAATGAATATTTATTTAATATGAACACATATTTATAATGTGCATTTCATAATTAAAGACCAAAAGGTTATTAATATCCACAAAAGGGAAGAAAGTGAGTACATTTATTATATCTTTCCCTACTTAAATATCTACTGCCAATTCATGTTAAAAGTTGATTTTGGAGTCAAGAATTCCATTCAGTTTAATTCAAGAAGCATTTATTATGTGTCCTCTGCACTGAAGACCACATACTCAGGAAAAACTGAGTTTTAATCCCTTTTGTGACACATTTAAGAGGAATGACCACAAATAAGTCATTTAATCTCTTATTAATTCCTTAAACAATCTAAGACTAATTATAAAAGACATCAATCAATAAAAAGGCAGTTATTAGGGGCTTACTATATTCTAAAGACTGTGCTAAGCTCTGGAGGTATAAAAAGACAAAATGTTTCTGGTTAGGAAGAAGGAGATACCAATATACACCCTTGGAAGGAGTCTACAATGGGAATTTCCTACATAAATTAATTCATAGATTCATCCTGTGATCCTCACCACCACCACCACAACATACTATTTATTTATTTGTTTGGGAAAAGGGCTCTATTTCTTATTAGTCATTTTATTTGAATTCCATAAGATTTACAAAAATTTTGAAGCAGCAATCAAGGCACAATCAACATCTTCATTTAGTGGCATTTATCACTAATGTGTGGAATATTTACTTAAACTAACATCTATCTTTTACACAGGGGTCTGATGTACTGATGTAGTAATTGGTCTTTCCTTCAGTAAATATTGTAACATTTTGTGACATTTAGCAGAGGGGATAAGAGAGAATGTTTGGGAATACAGTTTTGTGTCTGGTTTTGTTAACTAGGAAAGGTAAATAAAATATTTATGTATAAGGTCAAGCCCTGCAGTTCAACTCTGAGATTGTCAAAATCCAAGATTAAAAATGTTTGAATTAAAAATATGAATTCAAACTGAAACCTGAAAGAATTTTTTTTTAAAAAATCATTATTCTTTAAGGGAACTTTAATTCTTAATGTGACTTTGGGGATATGTCCCAGTGTATATTTTATAAGCCCATGACTATAAATACTATTTAAAAGAATGCTGATTTTATGAATATGTAAGCTATGTATCTTCAAATCATGTGTTTTCTTCAAGCATGATTTTTTTAATTTTACTATGCAACATTCAAAAGTATATAGCTCATATTGTGAACTCCATATTAATAAATTATTTATTTAATTGAAAAGATGCAATTTTTTAAAAAAATAAAATTTCTCTAGAAAATTGTAAGCTAAGTAATTGTCTCCTATCCAATTGCCAAAAAAGACATGTTTTAATTAAATGTAAACATAGTAGAAACAAGGTGGTTAAAATGCTATACTTGGTGGGTGAATTAAAGTGCTGAAGATGAAGAAAATATAGAGTAGCTTGAAGGAGAGTCACTGTAAAATATTCCATAGGTTCATATCCCACCCTATAATTTAACCAAAAGCCTATTAAATGACTTAAACTCTCTGAACTTCAATTGAGAGAGTTCACATACTGATAAAATAATGGATCAGTGTCATAAAGTGCATATATTTTATTTTCCAGAGAATTGGAAAATTAATTAGAATACAAATACCTTCCAAATTTCTCCTTGTCCTCATTGTATATATGTTTATTACACTTCTTAACCTTATATTTATGTAATACTTTGAAATACTCAAGACATTTTTACCTCATTGTTTACATGTGAACTTTAAAACTATGTCGGGAGTGATCCTCTTTCTAAGGAATGGATCTTATTTAGACCCATGTTTTATTATTTTTGATGCCCCCAACTACATGTGTGACCTTGAGCAAGTCAAGTCAATAAGAATTTATTAAGCATCCACTATGTACCAGCCACTGTCCTCAAGATACAAAGAAAGGCAAAAAATACAGTTCATGTTCTCAAGAAGATTAACAGGAGAGACACACAAATAATTATGTACAAGCAAGATATATTCAGGATAATTTGGAAGGAAGGCACTAACATTAAAGGAGATCAGGAAAGGATGCTCATAAAAGATAGAATTTTAGCTGGGATCTAAAAAATAGTCAGGAAATACAATTCCAGATAAGGAGAACCACCAGGGAAAAGAATGATTGGGAAGCAGCAAAGTTGGTTAGTGGATGGAGAGCCAGGCCTGGAGGTGGGAGGTCTTGGGTTTGAATGTGGTCTCAGACATTTCCTAGCTGTATGCCCCTGGACAAGTCACTTAACAACAATTTTCTATCCCTTTCAATTCTTACCATTACTTAGTATTAA
The DNA here is from genome assembly GCF_027887165.1 of Monodelphis domestica. Lineage (NCBI taxonomy): Eukaryota > Metazoa > Chordata > Mammalia > Didelphimorphia > Didelphidae > Monodelphis > Monodelphis domestica. The sequence continues at coordinate 304,238,215 of NC_077228.1, forward strand.
TTTCAAGACAGAATGTATAGGTTTTAAAGAAAAAATAAATGAAAGAAAATGAATGGTTGGCTTATGGAAGGTCCTGTTTGAGGAACTGTAAGGAGGTCACTTAATCTTGCTCTACCTTAATTTTCTTATCTGAAAAATGAAGTTGATTAGCTATCTTTCAAATTTTCATCCAACTCCAAATCTATAATCAAGTCAGTTCAACAAGCATTTTACTATATGACAAGCACTAGACTAGGCTGTCTGGATATACAAAAAAGAAAAAAAAAGTTCCTGCCTTCAAGAAGTTTACAGTTTAATGGAGGAAGAGACAACAGGCCAACAACTATGTATAAACCAGAAAAATATGTTAATTTGGAAATAATCTCAAAAGAGAAATACAGCATCTTGAAAGTGATTGAGAAAGGCCTGATAAAGAAAGTGGGATTTTAACAGAGATCTGGAGGACATAAGGGTAGCCTTATGAAGAGAGACAACATTCTACCCTATAGCCTCTTACAGAAATAGAACCCAGCTCTGGACTCCTGGGTGCAGATAGGCTCAGGCATCCCAAAGATGTTCAGGCTGGAGAAAGCTATGGCAAAAATAAAAATAAAAACAAACAAAAACAGTAAATTGTTTTTCTTCCATGTCCCTACAACTTATATATATATATATATATATACTTCATAACCTCTCGTCTAATTATATTCTTCCTTTCAATAGTATATTCAATAGTAGAATAGTAGATGAATTAATTCATGCTAAAAGTCATATATAATTTTAAAATTATTTTAAAAGAGATATAGGTTACTATTTGAATGGCCTCATGAAATAAATAAATCATTTGATAGAGACCAGCAAAAGTATACTAGAAGAAAAATAAACCTTAAATTTATAAGCAAGAGAGAAATGCACAGAGGGGGAGAGAGAGATTTAAGTCCTTTATATTCTGATAGAAATAGCATGATTTACTGAGCAAAGCATAGCAAAAAAGAAAAAAAAAGTAAATATTTTAAAACTTAAAAAAATACTGAATATGTCATTTCCTCAAAAATTAGTTTTGTTGGATTATTTAATACTCAAGAAGATTGTGCATTTCTGGCTAGTATTGTTCTATAAACACTCTTACTTGAAATTTATCCTTTTCTAAAATTCCTTATAAAGGACTACTCCATGTTGGAAATTTCTAGCTTCTTAATCAATCCCTGACATCTTCCTTCCTAAGACTAAGATACAGGAAAGTAAACAAATGAATATAAAGATTCCACATCTACCTATAATGTCCCAAGCTTGTATGACTGAACTACAATGATATAATGAAAAAAAAAGAGTATTCCAAATAGGAGTCATCACAACAATGTGCTATGGCCAAGTCCAAAATTTGGCTTCTCATATGAATGTTACTGAAGCCTTTCCTGTTCCTCTTATAACCTGAAGATCACTGCATGTACTCAACATTCCAAAGATGAACCTGCTTTTCTTCTAGATGGTACCTGTCTACTATTTAACTTTAATGGTAATTTTGAGTGCTCTTCCTATCTTTGATTATTCTTACTTGTCTCTATCCACATTCATGTTTCTCAAATGCTTCATGATGCACTGTGTGAATTATAATATACTTATAATAAAGATTTAGTACTTTTCACATCACTTGCCAATTTGCCTCTTCCATGAAAGATTCTAAGTCCTAACAGTTACAATGGACAGAAAAAGTTAAATCATCCTAGATAAAAAGTATTACTTTACATAGAAGGACCCATAAATATAAAAATAACTAAGAAAAATATTTAAATACATTCATCAATGTATCGATCCTTTATAAATCAGCAATAGCCAGGTCATCTCTTCAGCAACAGAGAGTTTCACAACATTAATTCTAATACTCACTGAATATTCCCAAATTAAATTAGATTTAACATTTTGATATCCTCCACTTAATAGGAAGTCTATGTATCAGTGTCATAGCAGACATGATATATATATCTATGTGTTTGTATACTATAATATGCACAGAAATGTACACAATCAATATTACATGTACAGCATATACAGTTTCTTTATGTATATAAGTATATATAAACATACAAATATGCATATATGTATGTGCATATATACACCCATTATGTATAGATAATTCTGTTATAACATGATATATGCATTCATAAGAAGCACTAAACTACCCAAAATTACATAAGAAAAACCACAAAACTTATGGAGAAAATGGTGTTGGGGTATAACATTAAAAAACTTCATCAGTGAGATAAAATATAAAAGATAACTTAATTAAATGATAGTTTAGCATTATAAATGTTGAGTGCTTAAAATAATAATTATGACAAAGGATGTTTGCATCCTCAACTCCACAACTCTGGGCCTCAGGGCCAAGGCTATGGTAGAAGAGATGTTTTAGTATTGTTGTTCTGTCCTGTCCAATTCTTCATGATCCCATATGGGCTTTTTGGGTTAAGATACTAGGGTGAGTTGTCATTTTCTTCTCTAGGAACAAAAACAGAGGTAAAGAGACTTGTCTGGGATCACAGAGCTAGCAAATATCTAGGGTCAGATTTGAAATCAGGTTTCTTGCCTCTAGACTCAGTATTTATCTACTGAGCCACCTAGCTGCCCCTAGAAGGAGTGGGAATGGGCATGATATGGTTAGGACTGGCCCTTCTCCCCTTATACATCCTATTGCATCTGAAGATATATAAATATGGAACTTTAACTTGATGAAGACCTGAAGTTTTCCTATGGAAGAGGGTCTGTGAAGAGTTACAGTATGAAAGTTATTGGGAATTTATGCATGCTTTTATATTCATAGTTTCCTTAGCAGAAGCAAACAAAACTCCTTGCTCAAAATGTTCCCTAGTATATTAATAGGGTTGGAACAAATGAGTTTTCAAAACACATTATGTGTACATTTTTTTATTTATTTATGTGTTGTATATATGTATGTAAGTATATATTTTTGTGTACACACATATGTGTGTGCCTGTAAAATAAGAGGAGAGAAAGGAGATTTTGCAAAGGTAAAATTTGCAAGTCTTTGTAACAGATTGGATATGGGAAAGGAGGAGGAGAGATAATAAGGAGTCAAGCATGATACACACAAACACATAGTTACACACATGTATTTATGCATGTATGTGCATTTATATACATGAAGGAGAGAGAGAAAGAGAGATACTAGCTGGTCCCATCCCATCTTCCTATAAGTAACCATTAAATATTATAAGGATAATCTACCAAAAGTCATGGAAACGTCTATCTATCTATCTATCTATCTATCTATCTATCTATCTATCTATCCATTCATCCAACTGTATAAATACACAAATACATATATATATATATATACACACACATGCACACACACACACACACACACACACACACAATCTTCCCAGGCCTTCAGGCTTTGTGTTTTTCTTGACTCTTCACTAGCTCTTGCATTTCCACTCCAACTCATATTCAATCTGTTGCCAAGTCTTCATCTTTACAAGATCTCCCCATCTTTCCTTCAATATTCCACCCTAGAGCATGCCCTAACTAGACTGTCAATTATTCAGTCAAGAAATATTTGTCAAGTGCCAACTCTATGCTAGGCACTGCATTAAGTGTCAGGGATGCTGAAGAGGCCAAGACAGTCCTTACCCTCTTTTAGTTTATTGTCTAAAAGGGGAAACAACATGCAAACAAATATATACAAAGCAAGGAATATGTATTTTTAAAGAGGAAATAACTAACAAAGGGAAGGCACAAGAATTAAGATGAGTTAAAGAAGGTTTCCAGTAAAACATGGGATTTTCATTAAGATTTACAATAAGCCAGGCAGGCTGAGCAGAGGAAGATGATTGTTCTAGCCATGGGGGTAGAACCAGAGAAAATGCCCAGAGCTGAGAGTGATGGAGTGTCTTCTTCATGAAACAGCCAGGAGGCCAGTGTCACAGTACCAAACAATACCTATTGGGGATTAAGTTGTAAGAAGAAAAAAAGTTAGAAGAAAGCTAGGTTATGAAGGGTTCAGCACACCAAATAGAGGTTTTTGTGTTTTATACTAATTGTAATATAGTCACTAGAATTTACTAAGGAAAAAGATAACATGATCAGACTTCTACTTTAGGAAAATCACTTTAATGACTGAATGTAGGATCAATTGAAGTGGGAAGAGATTTGATGTAGGCAGGCCCAACAATAGGCCTTTTGCAATAATCCAGGGACGAAATTATAAGGGCTTCAACTAGAGTTTTCACAGTATTACAGGAGAATAAAAGGGGACATATCAAGAGAAATTGTAGAGGTGAAACCAACAGACCTTGGCAGATGATTGTATATGGTGAGAGAGATAGACGTATTCAGGATGACTCCTAGGTTTCAAGCCTGAGAGACTGAGAGGTAGAGTTGACCTCTATAGTAATAGGAAAGGTAAGAGGAAGAAAGTTGTAGAGGGAAAGTTAATGAGTTCCATTTAAGACATATTGAGTTTAATATGCATACTGGATGTCCATTTTGAGATGTCTGAAGTGCAATTAGAGATATAAGATCTGAGATAAGCAGAGTGGCTGGGGCAAAATTGGTTGATTTGACAATTATCAGCATACAGAGATAACTGATGAGATCACCAAGTGAAGTACTATAAAGGGAGAAGAGAAGGGGACTCCGGATAGAACTCTATGTAACATCTAATTTTAGAAGGAATAATTTGAAAGAGAATTAGGCAAAATAGAGTGTTCATATAGATAAAAGATAGCCAGAGGTGTGGTGTCCTAAAACTCAGAGAAAAGGGAGGGGTAATCAAAGAAAAGTAATCAACAAAGCTAAAGGTTGTAGAGAATTTGAGGAGAATAGATCCAGAAAAGAAACTGGATTTGACAACTAAGAAATCAAGAATAAATTGGGAGATAAAAGTTTCAGAGAAAGGTCAGAAGCTGAATTCTAAGGAATTAAGAAGTGAAAGAGAAAAATGGAGGGATCTATTGCAGATGGCCTTTTCAACATTTAGCTATAGGAAGTTCTGAAGGTGGAGCTAAGATGGTGGAGTAGAACAGAGAAGCTCCAAGGCACCATGAGAATTCTCTCCAACCAATATTAAAATATCACCACAAAATGAATACAGGAGTGAAAGAACCAACAAGGAGACAGAGTGAAACAACTTTCAAGAAAAGAAACCCAAAAGGTAAGCAGAGATCTAGGGCAATGGGGTGAGAAGGGAACAGAGTCAATAATAATATATCAAGGAGTAAAGAACAAGCCAAGAGCAAGCCACACATCTCCACCCCACATCTGCTCTCCCAGATTTGGAATCTAATACCAAGCCAACATTCAGACTCTGAGATGCTTCCTGGGCAAATAGGGGTCCAACCAAACCACACCCCTTGAAATTCTAAAACTGTGGGGAAGTCCAGAGACCAAGCCCAGGACAGTCTGTGCTGCAGTGGGCTGATCTGTGTGGGACCAGAGAGAATCCAAGAGTCCCAGTCTGGGCTTGGGATAAGGACATAGATCACAGTTTGGGGTGGATGATAATTCTAAGGGCTCAGCCCCCATCTTTTCCTCTAATGTTCAGGCAGAGCTCTAGGCTAGGGCAATCAAGGGTGTACCTGATTAGAATAAGTACACAGTAAGGCCAAAAACTTATACCTAAGCCTGAGGCTACAATTTAAGTAGTTGCTGTTCTGAACAAGATCAAAATAATACCAAGAGCCTACAACCAAGCCTAATACAAATCTTTGAACTATTAGGATATCAAGGATTAATTTAATCAGCAGGGGAAGAGGGCTCTCAGCACTCTTAGCCCTCAGGCCATCACAGCATCTTCAAAGTTTAGCTACAAAAAGCAGAATAGATAGGGGACCATAGTGGGAATGTGAGCATCAAGTGAGGTTTTTTTCAGGGTGGGAAAGACTTTGCAGACAGTAGAGAATGAGTCAGTAGACAGCGAGAGATTGGAAATAATTGAAAGAGAGCAAAGGGGGAATCTGTTGAAGGAGACAAATATCCTGAGACTGTCTGAACAAATAGAGCAGTTAGCTTTGGTAAGAATAAGATCATTTCATCATGTGAGAGAGGGTTTATGAAGGAAGTGATAGTGGCAGAAACCATCTAAATGATACAAAATGAGAAAGGGAAAAGAGAAAGGTCACCCTTAATGATCTTTAGTTTTTCATTAAAATGTGATAGATTCTCAGTTGAGAAGGTGGTATTAGGAGCCCAGGATGATTTGAGGAGAAATGAAAAGATTTGGAAGATCTGCTGTGCACAGTGGGATAATGAGTTAATAAAGGAAATAGAGTTGAATTACCTAGTAGCAGTGAGGACCCTGCTGGGGCTGTGTAATAAAATTTTAGGTAACCCTATCAGAACAGCTGATCATTTTTGCTCAGCAGCACTTGTATGGGAGCAAAGGTGGTGCATATTGGGAATGATTCAATGCTGAGGTTGGCTGGTTATAATCAACAATATAAGGTTATAGGGATTTAAGAGAGGACAGTATAATGCTTAATATGTTTACCAAAGGGTCAAGATAGGGAAAAGATAAGAAAATGTCTAGTGCAAGGTAGATAGCCTGTGAGAGAACTGAGCGTTTAGGGGATTGGCAGTCCCAGTGCAGATGAAGATTAGCATCTTATAAAAGAAGGCAGGAGAGGAAGTAAAAAGTCAATACACAATGGTCAGGTAAAGGGATCTCAGAATTATTGAATAGAGGTTGTATGTTTATGAGGGATGGTGAGAGAGAAAGGATATGACCATCTTTGCATGTGACTAAGGTGGAGTGGTCAAGGAAAGTGAGTTGGTTGAGGAGTTGAAAAGTTATACCATTCCAGGGAAAGTCAATACACATGTCAAAGTTCCATAGTATGAAGAAAGAAGTTGAGGAAGGAGAAAATTTGTGAGGTAGCCACTGAAATGCTTTGAGGAAGGAAATAGAAAACAACTACCAGAATTCTGATTGTTTGAAAGATATTATTTGAAATCCTCTGTTGATGTGCTTGTTTAAAGTCTCTTGAACTCCAATCCATTCTTCATTCACTTCCAAAAGTGTTTTTCCTAAAGTGTAGGTCTGATAACAATGTCATCTCTATACTCAATCAACTCTAGTGATTATCAATCCTGGATCAAATGTCAAAACCTCTGGTGTTCAAAGTCCAAATTAACCTATCCCCACCACATTTCTACCCTCTTTATACTTTATACCTCCCTACAGTCATGTATTTTGGGATACATTGATACTGGCCCCTCTTGATCCTGGACATTTTCATTTGCTTTTGTCTAGGCCTAGAATATTCTCCCTTCTCAATTCTGCCTTCTGGATCCCATAATTTCCTTCAAGTGACAGCTAAAATCCTACCTTCTAAAAGAAACTTTTCTCAATCCCTCTTAATTCTAGAGATTATCTGGATGTTAATCATTTCCTATATATCCTGTTTATAGATTACTTTGTATAGATTTGTTTACTAGATGTGTTCTGTGCCAATTAAATATCTGGGGGACTTCAAACCTAGTTCAGTCCTGAAAAACTCACCCCCGTGAGTGGACAGAGAAGTCACAGTTATGTGTCTGCCATCATGGTAGTACCACAGCAGCCAGAAGGTCAGGAGATAAGATGTATGGAGGCTTGGAAACTCGCAGCTCTCTTGGCTTTAATCCCACTCAGCTGTGGACGGACGTCATTGGACTAGACTCTAAGATCTAATTTTATTTTAAGTTAGAAAGGCTGGAAATCTTATTTTTATCTTTCTTTCTATTTACTCATAAATACTTACAAATTTATTATAAAGAATCCAAGATTAATTCTTATTCATAACACTTCCCCATCAGATTATGAGTTCCTTGAGCCTTCTTCATACCCCACCTTTTAGCAAAGTGCCTGTCACATAATAGGCATTTAATAAATGTTTATTTACTGACTGATTATTGGGGAAGTCAACTCTTCTGCTCATTGGGCATCATTGTCTTTCAAATGTTATTCGCTCAATTAAAGAAAGTCTGTGCAATATTTACCACATTGAAGTAATCAATCAGTTAAGAAACATTTACTAAATCTTTGCTATATGTCAGGCTAAGTACTTGGGATACAAAAAGAGACACAAGAAAACATGTATACAAATGTATAAAAAGTAACATGCATGCAGGATAAGTAGAAATATTTAATTATATATCATTTCATATATAAATATAAACATTTAATATTTAGTATTATTTATTTGTTGTATTTAACAATGGGAAGGCACTGGACTTGAAGGGAAGGTGGAGAAATCCTACTGAATCTGAGATTAACTTGGGTCTTAAAGGTCAGTAGTCAGCAGAAGAGGAAAGAGTTTTCTAACTATGGGGGACAGCTAAAGAATATATTTCTTAAGCAGATAGATAGACTTACTTGTTTGTGAAACAGCCAGAAGGTAATGTCACTGAGCCAAAGGGTCTGTTTGAGAAAGAATGTTGTCAGGAGCCAGAAAAGTTGATGGGTATCAGGGTATCAGAGATTATGGAAGGATTTGAATGCCAAACAGAGGATTTTGTATTTGTTCCTGGAAGCACTAGGAAGCTATTGAAGTTGTTTGAGTAAGGGGGTGTTATAAAGTGATAGGAAAATCATGTTGATGGCCAAAAAAGGAGATGGATTGATGTGAGGAGAGGCTTGAGAGCCACCAGAAGGCTATTGAAATAATCACGAGAGGGTAGATAAAATGTCTGAGTCACATGTTGTTTCTTCATGATCAGGAACCATATTCATCCTATAATATTTATCATGTATCTCTGTTCAATTAATTAACTTATTGGTCCTCAGTGTCTTTAGCTATGTAGTCCCAAGTTCTCTTTCAACTCTCAGTCTATGATCATATGTTAATAACAATAATAATAGTAATCATTATTTTACTTATAGGCTTTTATTCGGTAACTGAGGGAAATAGCATTAAGTTGGAATACTATTCCATCTAATTGTCTAAGAAGGATAACACATGTGGATACTGCTCTGGCATTGTGTTGTGTTACTCTAGTAGAAATAACATTGAACTTGAAGTCAAATTGATTTTCATTTTTGCCATTTCCTGAAACACTTGACCATGAACAATCAATTAGCCTCTGTTCGCCTCAAGTTTCCTCATATGTAAAATCATCACAAATATGAATATTATCTACCCTACAAAGGCATTGTGAAGAAAAGTTTTATAAGCTATAGGGCACTATGTAAATTCTTAATAAAAATATGTGTGGTGGTTCTTCAGGAATAATTGACATTATGAGAAAGAATACAAAGAAGACTACATCTTTTAAAATATTGCAAGTTTGAATAAAGGAGGAACTTTAAATCATGGCACTCCTTTTCTATAAAAATAGCTGTCAGCTGAGACTTTTCACTGAATCCAACTGCCTTTCATAATAATTCATCCAAATCAATTGTTGTGGGGAGGCAGTTGTTTACGAGGCAGTGTGGCTTAGGAGATCAAAAGCTGAATTTGAAGTCAAGAACAAGTGAATACAAACCTTGTCTGTAATACTTGCTAGTAGTATGACCACAAGCAAGTAATTTATCCTCTTTGAGCCTGAAGGAATTCCCTGAAATAACTCCTAAATTATAGTTGAGTTGCAAAGCCCTTCATAGATGCTATTTTATTTGAAAAGTGGCAGAGATTTTGTCAGACTTGTCTCATTTGGAGAGTGACCTTTTTTATTCTTTTTTTTTAATTATGCATTTCAAATTCTCTCTTTCCCCCTTCCTACTCCTTCCTTTACTCCCTTCCATCCTTTTTCTTGCCCTGGGAGGGTAAGCAATCATATATAGATTTTACATATGCAATTATGTAAAACATTTTCCATGGTAGTCATTTGTGGAAGAGATCTCAAACCAAAATGAAAGGAAGGAAGGAAGAAAAGAAAGAAAGAAAGAAAGAAAGAAAGAAAGAAAGAAAGAAAGAAAGAAAGAAAGAAAGAAAGAAAGAAAGAAAGAAAGAAAGAAAGAAAGAAAGAAAGAAAGAAAGAAAGAAAGAAAGAAAGAAAGAAAGAAAGAAAGAAAGAAAGAAAGAAAGAAAGAAAGAAAGAAAGAAAGAAAGAAAGAAGGAAGGAAGGAAGGAAGGAAGGAAGGAAGGAAGGAAGGAAGGAAGGAAGGAAGGAAGGAAGGAAGGAAGGAAGGAAGGAAGGAAGGAAGGAAGAAACGAAGAAACGAAGAAACAAAGAAACAAAATGAAATATAGTATGTTTGAGTCTGCATTGAAACTATTAGTTCTTTCTCTGGATGAAGATGAAATTTTATTTATCACAAGCTTCTGGAATTATCTTGGATCACTATATTGCTGAGAATAACTAAACTAAAATAATTCAAAATTATTCATCAAAAATATTGCTATTATTGGTTATAATGGTTCTACTCACTTAAATTTGCATTAGTTCATGTAAGCCTTTCCAGGTTTTTTCCAAAATCAACCTGATAACCATTTCTTATAGCATAATAGCTTTCTATTACAATCATATATTACAACTTGTTCAACTAATAGACATCATCTCAATTTTTAATCCTTTGTTGGCACAAAAAGGACTCCCATAAACATTTTTGTACAACTAGGTCCTTTCCCCCTTTCTTATCTCTTTGGGATACAGATTTAGTAATGATATTATTGAATCCAAGTGTATATATATAGTTTTAGTATCCTTTTGGATATAGTTCCAAATTGCTGTTTAGAATAGTTTACTACTCTACCAACAATGCCTTAGTTTCTCAATTTTCTTACAATCTCTCCAACAGTTATCAAATAGGTGTGAGGGGGTACCTCTGAGTTTTCATTTGAATTGATCTAAACAGGAGTTATTTAGAGCATTTTTGTATTTGACCATATATATCTTTGATTTCTTCACCTGAAAATTGCCTATTTGTATCCTTTGTTTATCAATTGGAGGATAACTTTTGTTTTTATAAATTTGACTTAGTTCTGTATATATTTGAAAAAGGAGATCATTATTAGAGATACTTACCATAAAAAATGTTCTCCAGCTTTCTGTTTTCCTTCTGATCTTGGTTAAATGGTTTTGTTTATGCAAACCCTTTTTAATTTAATATAATAAAAATTGTAAATTTTATATCCTATAATGCTTTCTAAGTATTGTTTGATTATAAATTCTTTCTCTATTGTTAGATTCTTTATCCAAAAATATGCTATTCCATGCTATACTAATTTGCATATGGTATCAAAATATATGTCTAAATCATGTATCCATAGCCCATGCTGACCTTATCTGGGTGTACTTCATGAGATATTGATCTATCCCTAGTATCTACTATGACATTTTCCAGTTTTCTCAATAGTTTTGGTTAAATTGTGATCTCTTGTCCCCAAATCTATCTTTTTATTCATCAAACATTAAATTACCATGTTCAATTACTACTAAGTATTATGTACCTAATCAATTCCACTAATCCTCCACTTTATTTCTTAGCCTGTACAGCCTTGTTTTGATGATTAGTGCTTTGTAATACAATGTGAGATATGGTACTGCTAAGCCACCTGACTTTACATTTTTTTTCATTGATTCCTTTGATATTCTTGACCTTTTGTTTTTCCAGATGAATTGTTATTATTTTTCTAGTTCTCTAATATAGTATTTGGGCAGTTTGATGGTATGATACTGAATAAGTAGATAAACAGGTAGAATTGTCATTTTTATTGTATTGACTCTGTATACACTGAACACACAAGTACACTAAACACATGTATACAGTATAGATTGATGATAATCTCAATGGGAAGATACTAACAGTAGAAAGGACCACTTTTGAAGACAGTGAGTCTTGAAGGAAGTTAGGTGGAAATGAAAGAGAATTTTCTGACCAGGAGGGGAGATAAAGAGAGTGAGAAAGAGTGAGAAGATAAGGAGATAGAGTGAGAAGAAGGAGTTTCTTGTGCTAATAACCAGGAGAATTCCAATGTTGTTGAATTTTAAGTAATATCTAAGGAAGTAAAGTACATGAAGACATGAAATGTAAAAAAGATTAGGTCCTAAAGTGCTTTAAAATTTAGAGGATGTTATATTTTATTTTGGAGTTAATAGGAAGCCAATGGAATTAATTTACTAGAGCAATAGTAAGGTTAGATGCACATGTTGAGAAGAACCTTTGGTAAATGAGTAGAGGATGAACTGGAGTGGGGAGAACCTTAAAGCAGAGTTTAACCAGAAGGTTCCTGAAATAGTTCTGATGTGAGATGATAGGATAGAGTTTCCTTCTCACTTTTGAAATGTAGAGTTTGACAAATGTAAAAAAAATACTTTGTAATTTCCCTAAAATAAAATAATTTTAATTTACTGAAAAATATCTGATAAAATTGAGATTAGCAATGCTACCTGGCAAAGATGCTACATTATAGCGTAACATATACTCATAAGCTAGTGCTTTCAGGAGACATGCCATTGAAAAGAAAAATACTTCCCTGCTAGTTCCCCAAAGATTTCTCAAAGATCTACTTAAAATCACTACTCTTCTCTTGCAAACCAGGGATAGTAATTGCTGCACTTTTGTCTTTGTATAGCCATCATCTTAGCACACAAAATTCACATAGCAAATATATTGAAATGACTTGGATTAAAGAGTAGTTAGGGACAGGATCACTAGGAAATTGAAAAAAAAGTCAGCACTCTTGTTTATTGTAGTATTTGCTAGACATAAGGTCTAGATTAAAAAAAAAAGGCACAGCTCAGAATGCATGATGATTGTCAGAAAATGCATACTGCACATTGAGTTGACAGAAAAAGGAATGACCAAAAGGAGGAAACACATTTATAAAGGAAATCTCTTAATGAGAGTAAAATTATAAAGTAGTGATGTCAAAGAGATAGAAATACAGCCTTGAAGATAGCACATTGATTTGGAAAATCTCAAATTAGCTTTTTCTAATGTTATACTATATTTTTTGTCTATTTTGTTATGCACTACCCAATTACATTTTAATATAGTTCAGGCAGAACCAGAGAGATTTGTGAGTTCTTTGTGACTCTATACTAAATTTGATACTTCTGTTGAAAAATAAAATAATACTTCTTATAACTAATCAAAATGATGATTAACTGCTTGTGATTCTAAGAACTAATGAGTGGAAATAGCTCTCATCTCTTGATGGAGGAGTGAGGGAAGGTAGGTTCAGAAAGAGACATACATATAAAATCATGACCATTCTAACACAAATTTGTTTTGTTTTTTTTTTAAGGAGGTGGAAATGAGCAGGATTAGAATTTCAGGCACTGCAAACAACCAGTGAAAATACTAGAATCTGGGCATGAAATAGTTCATACTAAGAAAAGCAAAAAGGATAATAAAGGTCTGTGAGTTTTCTTCTTAGAATTCTTTTCTTTGGGGGGGGGGGCGCAGAGAGGATTGAATCAGAAGCAAGGAAATGCTTCAAGTAGAAGAATATATATTGTTTGGATTGCATTGGTGAGTGAGTGGTGACATCTGAAACCAGCTGTCCAATCAACAGTATGTAAGCAGGGAGCTGTTCAGCTGAGAGTTGTGCTGAAACCTTTTTTTCTGGAAAGCTCCTTTGAGCAAGAGATCTGTAGTTTTACTACTCTCTTCCATTCAACATTGTCAAATCTTCCAGAATGTTATTTGTCCTTTTCCTAGGTAAGTGTTTACAATTTTTTTACATTATTGAAATTATACATGCTGTGAACAGTTTATAAACTCGATCCCTTTTATATGGTAAATTGTCACAGCAAGCATGTCAAATATTGAATTTTCAACTGTATCTCCCTCCAAAAGAATGCAAATCTTATACTTATTTAGGGTATAGTTCAATATATGTATATTTATCAATATATATATATATATACATATATATATAGTTCCATTGTTTGATAAATTACCTCAATTTAAAATTTTACTATAATCCTTATCATGTCTTTCTGGGCATTTAGCAAATACTACTTATTTCATAATATATTATAAAAATGTCCAATTTATAGGTGCAAGGAATAAATAACATGTTTTTATAAGGCACTCATTATAATGAATTATTATTTTTCCAGAATCAAAGTCAATACAGTTTTAACATTTATACTAGGGACTTTTCATAAGAAAAATGTGTATTATGTTTATCTATAAGCCTTGGGATAATAAAAAAATATTACTATTATCTTTCAAAATATATTTAAATTTAATAATTTTCATTGTTCATATGTATGTATGTATATATTCAACATGGTACTTTAAGTAGTGTAAAAGGTTTTTAACAACACCACAAACTATTGCACATCTCTGATTTTTCACAATCTAGAGATCATTTATCACTTAATTGCTACATGCTCTTAGTACTCTCTAAGTAACATGTGGGCAAACAGGTGTTTACTTCACCTTGAAGTGCAAGCCTAAATAATCTGCTTTGTTGTTTATTGTAAAAAAGAAGCTGATTCAAATGCTTGTTCTTGCCATTTGGACAGCTCCATAAATTAAATTGCAGAAGAGTTGTTTTCTCTCAGCTCTATGTGGCCACTGTTAATTTCTCTATGAAGAAGACTAGTAAATTGTTTGCCTTCTCTAAGCAAGCAGCTGTTAACATGACTATAGGCATAAATGTAGCCACCATAACAAAAATTAAGTTACTGAGTTTTTATAAGTTTTTCACATCTAAAGAAGAATATAATAAGCAAGTATGCAGAGAGGAAAATTTTGTTTTTTATCTTTTTAAAAATTCTGATTTCTTATCATTTATTTTAATTGCTTTATCTCTCCCTCTCCATTTTTATACATTGTATATGTATTTTTATTTCTGTAGGTGTATATAGAAGAAATCTAGTAAGCTACTATTATTGAAGAACAAACACTAATATGTTTCTTAAGAAAGAACACATATCAGGTTTCTTAGTTTAGCTAGTTATTTAATGAAAAAGGAGAAATTCACCACAACTGTAATAGAAATGTTAAAGTAACACGGCAAACTGCTCAAAATGTAAATGTGAAGATTCTTGTAATGAATGTTTTCTGGCACATATGTCCTCTGTTTTGGGAGTGACAATGTGAACCCCCATACCCTATGTGTAGGTTTTAGAATTTAATAAGTTCTCTAATCACTACTCTCTCACCAAATATTATCTTGGGTCTCTTAATTTGGATTCTAGTAGTATATCAAGAAACCTTAGGGATGAAATCTCAGCAAACATGTCCTTACTATTCAGTTCTCTACTGTAATCTCTCATCAGGACCTATATATAATATGAGAAAAAAAGATGAAATGTTTTCTAGTTATTAGCCCCAAAATTAAATTTAATATATGAAAAACATGGGATTAACTTTCAAAAAGGAAAGACTGGAGCAGACCTTGGCCTGCTAAAAACTTATCTTTAACTCACTTAAATTGAATCACTAAGATATTTATACCTTGTTTTGTTGACAATGTTCACCTCAAAGAACTGACTGAAAAGACTAAAGAATCATAGGAAATATTCAAAATATTCAAATAGGTGAGACAACAATACGGAATTGGAAAAAATTCTATGAAATATGAAATTTTTCAGTCAGTATTTTGTTAATAAAAAGCAATTACACTTGTTTTATGTTAATGGGATATTCTTTTACAGTTATATTTTGTGATCTCAATTCTAAATTATTTGTTAAATTTTCCAATGGGAAGAATTTCTAACAAGAATAACCTTCCTTTCAAAATGTAGTTTTCTTAGTAAAAGGCAAATTGCTATTAAGATTGCTGTGTGAAAAACAAGAGGTTTTGTTTCATAAGAGTTACCAAGATCCCAAAGTCATCATATGTGAGAAGGAGCACTTGAACCAAAATATTGCAAACTTCCAGGCCAGCACTATCTTCTATGGGATTCTTCCACTTGTTAATTAAAAATAATTAAGTACTTGCTATGTACTAGGGGAAACCAATAGAAAAAAACAAATGCATCCTTCTCTTCAAAGAGCTTATATCATAATTAGGAAAAAACATGTAAGGAGAAGTTAGAAAACTAGGGCTTCTGCTTGTAGTCTCAATAGTGTTTTATCTGAATTCCAGTCAAATCAATCAACCAAAACTATACTCTATAAAATTACCAATGATATCTTATTTGTCTAATTTAATGCCCTTGTCCCAAACCACTTCTTTCTTAAACAACATGCAACTTTCAACACTGTTGTTTATACTTTTCTCCTGCATACTTTTCCTCTCCAGGATTTAATAACATTATTTTCTCCTTCCTGTGTGAACTCTTCTCAGGCTCCTTTCATACTTATTTATTCAAATCATATATACCAATAATAGGGATAATCTTATAATTATAATTATACATATATATTTGTTATATGTATATAATATGTGCTTATACCCTAATATTATACCCTCATACACCTTGCTTGATGGTTTCATAAACTCCAATAAATTGAGTCAACTCAACTATCATATTATGCAAATGATTTTTAATTTTATATATCAATCCCTGTCTTCTCTCCTGAGCTAATTTCACATTACTAGCTGCTCATTAAACACTTTAAACTATAGGTCTAATAGACATCTTAAGCTAAAGATTGCCAAAGCTGAAATAATCTTTTCTTCTCTTTTTGCATTACCATTTACGGTCTCAGCATCTTCACTCTCTCCCTGGCTTACAAGTTAGAATCATTCTAGATTATTTTCTCATGTCCACTCCCACATATTTTATTTTTTGCCAAGTTTTATCATGCCTGCCTTCTAAACATCTCAGATATTCCTCATCCTCACATATCCACTAACTTATTACAAGTTCTCTTCTCATATCTAAGTTATTTCAATTGTCTCATTTGTCTCCCTTCTTCACAACCCTTCCTACTCAAATCCATCATCCAACCAGCTTTCAAATTGATTTTCCTAAATGTGAGGTCAAATAAGTCACCCCCTGCTTAATAGCTCCAATGGCTCCCTAGTGCTTCCAGGATGAAATTTTTAAAATCATATATTTAGCATTTAATTTTCTTCATAATGTGGACTCTTTTTACCTTTATAGTACTCCTATTCTTTAACCCTAATACTTTGATTTTTTTAAAGGCACTGACCTTTTATTATGGCTCTCTCCTCCATGGATCCCCATGCCTAAAATGTTGTTCCATTTCATCTCAAGATTACATTGTTTCCTTTCATACTCAGTTCAAATCCTATGTCATAAAAGATTATGTCACCTGCCTCTTTTGTGCTCTTTCTTCATCCTACCACTACTAATACTTCCCCTCTGAAAAACATTTTCCATATATTTTGTCTAAATCTTATATGTACATAGTTGTTTGCATTTTGTCTCTCTTATTAGAATGTGATTTCCTTTAAGTAAGGGAATATATATTTTTTGTTTTTATCAGTTTTTTTTTTATTAGCAAGAGTAAGCTTGACACATTGTAAGCTCCTAAATGCTCATGGACTTGCTAATTGACTTCTCTGAGCCTAGGTCCTAAAGTTAGGGTTCTAAATGAAGGCAATTATTGAGGATGAGCACAATTCAGCAACTTGGAATGGAAATGATTACAATATAAAGTTATAATTTAGGACAAGATAAGGAGAAAGATCACTTGTCATTAGCCAGAATCCCTGGGACAAAGTTGAGAATCCTGTGGGAGGAAGATAAAAAAGGATACCTGGAAAGCCAGATATTATGAAGAAATGAATATATATATGTATATATATACATGGTTTTCATTCCCATTTTGTTTTTGTTTTTACAAACTGAGATAAGATAGATCTGTAGCTGACTCAGTATTTCAATATAATCTTCTAATACCTTTCATCAGAACTACTCTTTTCTAATTAAAGTATAGTCAAGTGATAATAAAATGCCAACACATCCATTATGGTTTCCTTAGTTTTCTATAGCCTAACAGCATGCCAGTTTTTTGTTTTGTTTGTTTTACCTTTGTGTGAATTCAAGCTGTTTACACAAAATAAAAGACAAAGGATAAGAAGAATGTTGTTTGTAATTGGTCATTTATTTTTTCTTTAAAAAGTCACTTTTCTATGCATGGCTACTCTACATTTTTCCTGTTGTCAAGATCATGTCTGTTATTGTCCAAATCAATGACTTTTAAAATAGCAGTAGACATTTTGTAATAAATTTATTTCTTCCATTGATATGCTTTTATCATATTTACCTTTACAAATGTTAGATTTGTATGCATGTACTATGACACTGTCAATAATATTTGCTTTTAAAGTTTTAGTGCTCTACTTAGAAAAAAATTCTACAGTCCAGACCACTGACTGTACACAATTGAGAGAACAATGTGTAAATGGCACAAATGGATGTGACCTTGTTTGGACAGTCCTTGAAGACGTCTGTAATGTTTCAGGTAACATTATTCTTTAGAAAATGTAAGCATGATTTACTTGTCTGATGATAATAGAAATGTGAAAAAACATTTTTGCCCCATCAGCTACTATAAATAATCATGTTTGCATATAAAATATAATCCATTATGAGAAATATGGTATAATACAAAATTTTTGCTATGTAAATAAGTTATATATGCATGCATATGTCTGTGCATCCATATATACATATGTGTATGTGCATGTGTATGTATTATAAAAAGAGAAGATCTTTGATTCTACTGGTTTGAGAGTTACTGGCATAAAGTGCCCTCTAGAATAACTTGTAGTGGAAGAAAATTAACTAGAGTACTAAGAAATTACATGAAGTATCACAGCTGCAAAGCCAATTTCTATTTGATACATGACTTGAACCCAGGTATTCCTTATCCAAGGGTGGCTAAATGGCACAGAGGAAAGAGTGTCAGGCCTGGAACCAGGAAGACTCATCTTCCTGAGTTGAAATCTGGCCTCAGACACTAAGGCTAGGTAAGTCATCTAACACTGTTAGCTTTTTAAGTGATTTAGAGAAGAAAATGGCAAACCACTTCAATATATTTCTCAAAATAATTTTAAATGAGTTCAGAAAGAGTCAGAAATGGCCTAAAAACAACTAAAAAACAATTAAAAACAATAAAATCCACACTATAAAGCTGATCTTCTATTCCTTTGGGTATATCTTCATCTCCAGCAACAATAACAGTAATGACAACAGCAAGGAAGATGATGAAGTTGGCATCCCAGTCCTTTGTTCATTTACAAAGGGAAATCATTTTATCATTTAAGAAATATCACAACATATTAAAATAATATAATCAACAACAATGTGATCTAGGACTATTTCTTTCTTAAATAAACCAAATATAATGAATAAAAAACTTAGTGTTATTTAGGTTTTCAAATCAATTTATATATGCTATATCATTTGATCCTTATACAATACTGGAAATTCTGTAAATCTGAAGTTAAATGCTTTGCAATATATTTGGGGGTAACATGATATGATATAAAGAGTACTAGATTAGGAATCAGGATAAAGGTTGAGACATTTACTAGTTATATGACCATTGGCAAGACCCATAATTTGTTTCACCTTATATAAAATGAGGTTAATTATACATCTATGACTTGCCTCCTAGTGTTGTCTAAAAAAAACTTGATAAATAAAACATAATCTAAATGTGAATTTTTGTCATTTTTTTTACTATTTATGCAATGAATTTATATTTCACAATCTCAATTGTGCCTTAACACTCTTTCCACCACTGCCAGGCAATCATATTTTACAGAAAAAAAAATGAGACCATTCATTGTGGGCTCCCTTACCCCACCCTTCTTCCTTTCACACCTTTCAAATTCTTTCTGCCACCATCTCCTCCTTCAAATCTGCCTCACATGATAAAGCCTTATTATTCTTTACCAAAATAAACTGACCCCTTTACCTGCTCAAATAATCCCATTCTTTCATGTGTCCTCCGACAGATTGCCCTCTATGTCACCATGCTTTATCACTTACTTTCAATCTGCACCTATCTATTGCTTCATTCCCAGCACTCCACAAATAAGCCCCTGTCTGCTCTCATCCTAAAAAAAGCAAAAAACAGAACAAAACAAAAGAACCACCCAACTCATATTTGATTTTTGCATCCCTATCTATCATTCTACCTCTCTTATAACCTTTGTAGTTAAACTACCGGGAAAGGCTGTCTACAACAAGTGCTTCTACATGATCACTTATCACTCTTTTCTTAACCCCTTACAATCTAGATTTCAAACTAATCAATCTACTTAAACTGCTCTTTCCAAAGTTATAATTGATTTCTTATTTGCCAAATACAATGATCTTTGCTAAAACTTAATTTTCCTCAAACTCTCTGTAGTCTTTGGCACTGTTCCTCATCATCTTCTCCTTGATAATCTCTTCTCTCTTGGTTTTTGGTTTTTAGGGCTTCACTCTCACCTAGTTGTCCTCCTACTCATCTAACCCCTCTTGGTCTCTTTTGACAATCCTTCTTCTAGATCACTCCCTCTAATGTTAGTTGACCAACATGGTTCTGTCCCAGACCCTCTTCTTTTCTCTCTTTCTACTTCACTTAGTGTTCTCATCAGATCCCATGGATTTAATTATTATATTGATGATTCTAAAACTAACCATATCCTACCCCAACCTCTCTGCTGACATTTAATCTCATGTCTTCAACAACATTTAAGACATCTTGAACTGGGTGTTCAATAGTCATCTTGAATTCCTCGTTTTTTTTTTCATTTTTTTCTTTTTTCATTTTTCTTTAGAATATTTTCTATGGTTACCTGATTCATAATCCCTCCTCCCCCACTCTCTCCTCCAACCTCCCAAATCTGACAAGCAGTTCCACTGGGTTATACATGTATCATTGTTCAAACCCTATTTCCATCTTATTCATATTTGCAGTAGAGTGATCTTTTAACATCAAAAGTCTTATCATATCCATATCACACTAAGTGATCAAGCATACAGTTTTCTAATGCATTTCTGCTCCCACAGTTCTTTCTCTGGATGTAGACAGCATTCTTTCTCACAAGTTCCTCTGGATTGTCCTGGGTCATTGCATTGCTGGTAGTAGAGAAGACCATTACATTCCATTGTACCACAGTGTATCACTCTCTGTGTACAGTGTTCTTCTGGTTCTGCTCCTTTAACTCTGCATCAATTCCTGGAGGTTGTTCCAGTTCCCATGGAATTCCTCCATTTCTTTATTCCTTTCAGCACAATAATATTCCATCACAAGAATATTCCATATACTACAATTTATTCAGCCATTCTGCAATCGATGGACACCCACTCATTTTCCATTTTTTTGGAATTCATCATTTCCAAAATGTAACTCATTTTCCTTCCCTGTGACCCTCCTGTCCCTCACACTGTGAACTCATAAATCATTCTGGACTCCTCATCATCTCTTACTCCCATATCCAATCTGTTGCCAATGTATTTCTTTACAACATTTCTCAGATATATTTTCTCCTATAACACTGCCACTGCTCTAATACAGGCCCTCTTCTAATGCATCCTCCATTCAGCCACTATAATGCTTTTCTTTAAGCTCAAATTCAAGCATGTCATCCCCTTCCACTGATCCTAGGATCAAATATAAAATACTGGTTTTGGTATTCAAAGCCCCATCCTACCTTTCCAGTCTTCTTATACCTTACTTCCCAACACATACTCTTTTATTCAGTAAGTGTCCTTCTTGCTGTTCCATGAACATGACATAACCTCTCTCTTGGTTTGAGGCATTTTCTCTGAATGTGCTCCATTCCTGGGTTGCTCTCCCTCCTCATCACCATCTGCTACCTTCCATGAAGGTTCAGATAAAATCTTATTTTCTTACAGGAATCTTTTCTTAATCCCTTTTAATTCTAGTGCCATCCTTCCCTTTTTTCCCATTTTCCTGACTGAACAACAACAAAAAAGTTTGCTGGAATAAATTAGTTGGCACATTGTCTCCCCTATTAAAATATGACTTCCTTGGGGGCAGATATTGTCTTTTGCTATTTTTAATATCCACACGATTTGGTACAGTAACTGGCAAATAGAAAGTATTTAATAAATGTACATTGTTTTATTTTATTTTATTATTGCTACCTATTGGATCTTCTTTATTCTCCTTTTTAAATTGCTGAAGTAGTGACATTAAATAATTTGATAATAAGGCAATCACACATTTTAGGATGGAAACTGAAAATGTAAGTTTAAAAATACTCTCTTAGGTAAAGTCCCTTTCCTTTGGAAAAAATGTTTAATGCTTCTTGTTCATACATTAGAGGGTGCTAAAATATTTTGCAGTGAAGAGCAAGAGAAATGAAGTCTTCTTTGTACCCCTTCCCAAATTCTCCAAAGCACCTGGACTCACATGGTGGGGAAAGGAATGAACAGAGCAATTAGAATGAAGCCTTGGAATTTTTCCAGGGTCCTGTTTTTTGTTTCTGCCAAGACTGGGTTCTCCTGAGACACCCAAGAAGTCACTGACCCAGGCAGTCTGAATTTGACTAAAAGGACTGAGTTGGGTTTGTGATCTGAAATTGATTTTCTTTGGCCTAAAGATAAAATTTATGGGGATTCCCAAGTGTATAAAGTAACTTAAACTTGTTAGAAACAATTCTACATGATCATATTATTCATAAAATACAGTTTGTAATAGATGTACATACATACATACATATGAACATACAAACATACTTAGATATTGCTAAGACCTTTGATTTCATAATATTGGGTACTCCTGCTTGAAGTTCACAACTCCCTCCTGCTTTAGTAGATGATCTATGAATATTGCTGAAACAGCTGAAAATGACCAAAAATATTCATAATCCTATAGTTACTTTCTTCTGATGAGGTTTCCCTCACTTAGCTAGGCCAATCCTTAGTGAGAGACATACAGTCTGCTCCCAGGACCCTTGAAATCTCCCCAGGATTGTAGGACTTGTCAGTGTTTGTGGACATAGGACCTTACAATAAGTGCTAGAGTAGAACCTCAGAGGCAAATCTTCTCATTTAGAGATAGAAAATATGAACTCTAATAAGACTAAAAGCTGGAAAAAATTATGAGGATACTTAATCCAACACTTCATTTTTATAGAAGAAACTGAGGCTTGGAGAGGTTCAATGATTTTGAATGAGGTCAAATTGGTAGTGACAGAGGAAGAATTTGAACCCATGTCCTCTTCCTAGAAAAAAAAATATACTTATGTGTGTATGATCAATATTTAAATATTAAGAATACTTTTATTTAAGTATGTATAAATGAGACTTAGAATTCTTTAAAGTATTGTTTTCTTTAAATTCACATTCCTTTTGTTAGCTTATTTTTAACATTGATGAATTAATAAGGGCAGGGGTCCTCTTTTCAAAACAAGAGATCCACACATTGGCTATAAGTAAAAATCTAAATCTGGGAAATAACTTAAGAGTTCATATTGACAGACACTGGAGTCTGAGGGCATGGATTTAAATATTGTTTCCATTCTACTCTCTCTGCTTTGCTTACTTTAACTCTTTCTCCTTTTGTAAATAAATTACCATAAAAATCATTTGGAATTGAGTAATAATTTCTGGCAACCACACTCTTATAAATTTAGTCCAACCCTTTGATTTTAACCCCTTACATTCTGACTCTTACACTATCCATATTTCCTTCCACAAATAATTTTATCTTACTGGGTCTCCTTTTCCTCATCTATAAAAGGAGGGTGTTGGAACTGACATTCTTTGTCATTTTCTTCTTCCTCTAAGTTCCATCTTTCTCTTCTTCAGTCCTATGTACTTGCTCAAGTTAAAATGATTTACTTATGGATCAAAAAGTAGTGTCTAACAAAGTAATAATTATAACAGAAGTATACTCCCTCCCATCCCCTCAATATCTCTTATTTGGATATGTATCTGATTTCCTTGTTAAAGAGAATCCCAGTACAAGGGAGTCTTTTCTACCAATATAGGTAAGCCCTTTCTCATATTTGAAAATAGGTTTTTACAGTGAGAGTTTGGGTGATTTATCCAGGTTTACCATACTAATAAGTGAAGGAAGTCACACTTGAACCCAATTATCCCTGACTATCTAGGCTAGTTCATTATCCACTATACTAAGCTGCACCTAATGTTTGATTGATTTAAAACTCAGAATTTGATAAGCATTAAAGAAATGTGATATTATTTACATTATGAATGTATTCACCAAAGTGAACAGTAGAAAGTTCTCCCATTGAATTTAAAAATAAGACTAGTGGATGGAGTTTCAGTCTAGAACAAATAGAGGCCTGAACTTAAGGCCCACCACTAAGCTATACCTAATGTGTGATTCTGGCCAAGGCACTTAATGTCTAACTATTACAATAGAATGATTTGACAAGGGAAGGATTGAAGGATTACACTATTCTAGGATACAGGTGACAAACATGAGACAAGGCAACAGGTAGCTCCAAAACATTCCCAAGTGTGGTAAAAACCAAACTAAACTGTGATTGGGAAATATTTAACAAAACAAATAAAATGCAATAAAACATAGATAATATTATAATTTTAAGCTGTCAATATTCATTCCCCTGAGATCCATATATATTAATTAGTGGCCCTATTTATATTTGAGTTTGATATAATTGCTCTAGGGAATGTTCTAATAATAT
Source organism: Monodelphis domestica (assembly GCF_027887165.1). Taxonomy (NCBI): domain Eukaryota; kingdom Metazoa; phylum Chordata; class Mammalia; order Didelphimorphia; family Didelphidae; genus Monodelphis; species Monodelphis domestica. The sequence continues at coordinate 304,262,655 of NC_077228.1, forward strand.
AAATTTAACAGAATGTGCCATCATTGGTTGGATGTTTCCATTCTTAATTTGTGTAAATATAGATTTAATTCTTATTCATATCCATTTTACACTCATATTTTTCAGAAATGCATGTATTCATGTGAAAGTTGCACATTGTTTTATTTGTATTTACAAAATAAAAAACAACTATGAAGTATAATGCTATAATAAAATAGTACTATAATAATAATTGTGATGTAGGAATGTACCAACTGATGTTAAGAAAAGAAAAACTTCATTTTAGGGTTGTATATTCAAATGTATCATATTTACAAAATGACTTTTTCAGGAATCTAAACTATTGTACACATGGGGTTAATACTCTATAATGTTTAATCATTGTCATTTTCTCAAAAACCGTTGACTTGAATCAAATAACATTCATTATATTGAGATATATTCTTTTAGTCAGTCATCCCTTTCCTCACAGTTTTATGGGAAGGGAGTGGATCAGATAATAATCGTTAAAGAAATAACAATAGTTTTCTCAACTATCCTCTGTTTTTATGTCATGCAGCTGAATAAATACATTTACACAATCACTGAGAGAGCAGAAAAGTCAGAGTAAACTCACAGATAATGTGATATAATAAACTGAGCATGTCATAGAAGATTGGCCATCTGGGGAATATAAAGATAAGACAGAAATATTTATATTTGGGAAAAAAATTAAACTCCACACTTAAGATGACATTTTGCCCAAACACATAATAAATATTATGATAATGTAGCAATATTAATCAGCATATCTCATTCTCCCTTCATGACATATGACTTATGTAAACTCATTACCCAATCCTCAAGTCTTCCCATTCCCAGACCAAGTATTTGTAAAGAATATTATGAAGAAAATTTTCTCTTTCTTCCACGAACATTTTTGGATATTGTATGTAAACCATACATTCACTACATCAAATGGCTCACGTATCTCAAGGATTCATGCATCTTTTTTTGTTCCATTTAGGTGTATGTGATGGTTGGTTCCAGAGATAGAAACTATATCTATCAAATACAGATGCCAGTAGAAAAGGTGGTTTTGAGGAATAGGTACTAGATATAAAGACAAAAAGGTCTTTCCTCTGGGACCTACTGTGTGATCATCAGCAAATTCTTAAGCCTCTGTGACTCCAAGTTTCTCCACCTAAAAAATGAGAATAATAATATTTATAGTACCTATTACACAGGATTGTTGTAAAGCTTAAACTAAGGTAATGTAGAGAAAAACATTCGAATAGAGTAAAAAGTAATACCTAAATGTGTTTTATTATCTGTCCTCATTTTCTCCATCATTCATCCTTAACCTAAGGGATAGAAGTGTATATGTGTATAAACATGCAATTGTGTGTATTTGAGTATTTTGAAACAAAGTTAATTTACTCTCCTTTCTTCGTGAGCAGACATGTACAAAATCTATGGCTTCTCAACTTCTACAGTAATAGCATCACAGCTGGAAGCGACCATGATGATCATCTATTCCCATTACTCTAATATATTCCAAGTATTCCAACTTCTGCTTTACATTAAGAGAAACCAAAATCCAGTATTTAAATAAAATTCCCAGAGTCACTTGATGAGATAAAAGAACATAAAACAATAGAAAATAATAATACTTTGTTTTCTTTGAGCAGAGAAAGCATTTTGAATATTTTATGAAAACTTTGAAATTGTGTTAATACTTCTACTTAATATTTTGTGTATCATTATTTATGAGAAATTTTCACAAGAAAATTTAAATATAGGATCAGAGACAGAACTAAAGAGGCTCTCAAAGATCATCTATTCCAATTCCTTCATTTTATGGATGAGGAAATTTGAAGCCTAAAAATGTTAAATGTCTTACCCAGGGTCATATAGTAAGTGCCAGAGCAAGGATTTGAATCTAATTCCTCCTACTTCAAACAGCACTCATTCCTCTATATCAGTGATAGAAAACATATGGCATGGGTGCCAAAGATGGCATGCAGAGTATTCTCTGAAGGCATGTGGCTTCCCTCCCTCCCAATAAGAGTCTGTTACTAGAAAGGTAGAAGGAAACAGACAGAGATGCTCCTTTCCCCATCTCTGTGCCTGATGACATTTTTTCACATCACCCTCCCCTCTGCTCAACAGCCCAATGGGAGTGCACAGGAGATAAGGTGGCAGAGCTGGAGGGCAGCAGAGTGCTCAGGCAACTCTCCTCCCCCTCTCTGCTTGTGCTGAGTATGTTCCTCACTTCACCCACCACTCTGATCAGCAGTCCAGTAAGAGTGTTTCTCACTCTCTTGTGTGAGGTAAGGAGAGGACTGGGGTGCACCTGGAACTCAGTGGAGGGAAGGGTGGAGTGGGGTCTATAACTCCATCTCTAAAAGGTTCTCCATCACTTCTCTATGTAAAAAGAAGTAATTTCCACAATTTCACTAATTATTTTCTTATAATTATCTCTATTAGTCTATTGAAAAAAATAACTTAACTGTAGCACATTATCATTGTCCTCCTTCGGGATTAAAAATTACAGAGAAAGTGAAGACAGTTGAAAAAATGAATTAATATATAAATTAGAACTGGACCTGTGATTTCATTATTACAGGGAAAGCCTGAATAAAGAATTTCCTCCTACCAATTAATATTGACAGCTTTTCTAAAACTATGATCATAGTGAGTTTCAAAGGACAGAGAGGTTTAGTGAATTGTCTAAGGACACATAGCTAACCTGTTATAACAATGAAGTCATGTAGTAAATAGAGAATTAAGCTTGCTATTAAAAAGACCTGTTTTCAAAACCTTCATCAGCACCTATTACCTGCAGAATCCTACCTTAATTAGCATCTATCTGCTTCAATTTCCTCATCTGTAAATTGGGAGTAATAATAACATATATGTCAAGGTTGTTGTGAGTTTTAAACGAGATCATATTTGTAAAATACCTTAATTTTAAACTGAAAACACTGTGTAAATATTTATTGCTATTTTGATGTTAAAACTCCTTAATACTAATTTCCTGTCTAGTATAAAGCATCAAACTATATATCCCCATTTTCTAAAATAATAAGTTTCTTCTATTTTCCATTTAGACCAGTTATAAAGAAATTAACCTAGTGAAATTTCATTATAATTACAGTTTTTATATGTTATTATTTCACACCTTTGAAACACAACCACAAAACCAAAAGAAAAACTCTCTACATTAATGAGCTCACATAGGTACAGTTTTAATTATAAATTAAAAATAGCTAAACTAAATTTTGGTGTTTAAAACAAGGTAAGTTACAATTATGCAAAAATTTTCATTCTGTAGAATTCATCTTTGACTAAGTTGTTAAGTTATATAAAATGTATTTTAACAAAATATGTTTTTAATAAAATAAATATTTAATGAAATTCTTTTTAAAGAATTGTCATCATGTTCAAAATAACGTATGCAATATTATATATTTGTCTATTAATATTTAGATAATGACTGCCAGATGAAAGATTCATTGAGCTGCAATCTAAGCATCAAGTCTCTAGAGGATCAATATCCCAAATTTAAAAACTGTCTCTGTACTGAAGATATTTATTGCAGTGTCAACAAGTTGCTTGGGAAACAATGTACCAGTAAAACAGGTAATAAGAAGATACTCAAAGTGTAGAAAATGATCAGAAGAGAAATAGATTCACATCATTGACAAAATAGACTATATCAAATTGATCGTAAATATATCCTAATGTATGGTGTTTGAATGTGCTGTTATTGTTGTTGTTGTTATTAATTTGTTTTTGATTCTTCATGAAACTATAAACCTTACTGTTTATGTTGTTTTTCTGATAAAAATATAGCTGTAGTTTGCCATCTCCCTTTCCAGTGGATTAAGGCAAATAAAGGTTAAGTAACTTGCCCAGGGACACACAGCTAGTGTCTTAGCTCAGTTTGAATTTAAGTTTTTCTGAGTCCAGGACTAGCATTCTATCCACCTACCTTCCTGAATCAGCTGCAGAGGTACCTAATTTATCCCAATCACATACTCTCTAAGAATGATGGTAAAGCTTTTAGAAATAGAGTGCTGTGTCTAACCCTGCCCCAACCCAGACACTGAGTGCCATGCCCCACTCCTCCAGGGGAGGGAGAAAGCATTCCCATTGGGCTGCCTGGTGGGTGAAGTGAGGAATGTCCTCAACAAGTGTATGGGGGGGGGAGTGGCCAGAGTGCTCCATTTCCCTCCAGCTCTGCTGCATATGACCTGTTCATCTAACACCCTGTGAGCTCCCATTGGGAGAGGGGTGGGTGATGTCAAAAAATGTCATCACACATGGTGAAGAAGGGGAAGGGAGCAGCTCTGTCTGAGTCCCTCTGCTTTTCTAGTAACAGACTGGGACAGTGGAAGGTAGAGGATGGAGGGAGGCCAGCATGCCCACAGAAAGGGATCTGAATGCCATCTTTGGCATGCATGCCATAGGATCACCATCACTGCTCTATAACTTATCATATATTTCTCAAATCAGATTTCACTGAAATGCATTGCACATTGTAGATTACATACTTATATTAAAAACATCTGAGGAAATTATGTTGCAAAAAGTCTGAATCAATTAGCATCACTTATTTTGTGACATTTAATCATAAATGCTTTTGCTCAAAATTCATTGGTTCCTTCAAAAATATCTTGTATAAGTCAGACAGTGAGAGTATTGTGAGAGACCAATGAGAGTATTGAAACTAAGAACTCCTCTCTTTCCACCAAAAATAATACTTTATATTTTGTTGGTACTTTATAATCCTGCTCTTTTAATAAATATGTAGGCAAGCCTATATGAAGAGGTGTTATTGGTAGAAATTTCCTAAAACCACAACCTGAAGTATAATGACTACACCTTCCATGGCTCATGTTAGATTCATCTATCTTATTATATGAATGCTGTAATTTAAATCTAAAGCTATATTTTTCAACCAAGCTTTAAAGCCAAAACATTATTATGAATTTAATTATATAAAAAAGTGTTTGAAATTTTCCCTCTAAATATGTTTCAGATATAGTAGCAGTCCAATAGTATATTTTCTTCCAGATAAGCCATTGCACCTTGACACCTTATATAAGGACGCATTGTTTAGATTATTGCTTCTAACATATAATTCTAAAACCACCATATGTCATCATTGCACAAATGAAGAATTGGCCTCTAAGATATTTAATTTTGTCTTTTTGACTTACCAAGAAGTCTTATTTGGGCTTTAATGTTACTCCAAAATGGAACACTGTCTCAATCTTTCAATCTATAAACTGAACAACTTCTTAGTAAAGTACTACATAATCTTGAGTCACTGAGTAGTACATTGTTTTTTGTAAAACTTTAGGTTGTTCAGTTTGGTACTGTTATTTGTCTATTCTGGTTAAGTGATTTAAAAAAAAACTCAGATTGGCTTTGGTCACACTAATGGGTGGGGTATATCTCAGTATAGGGAGATTTTCAGTAGTGCTTTAAAGAAGAGAAGACCAATTGTTTAAAATCTTAAGATAAAATTAATTAAGAAAGCACTTAATTTTCTTCATTTGTAAAAAAAGGTGCTAAGTCTTGGATGTAGAAATAGAAAAGAAAGAAAGAAGAATGTAAGTGATAGGTAACTAGTCTTAAATTAAGAATTCTGGAGAATATATTGGCAATATGATCTACCAATCACAGATCTCTTAGGCAACTTTCTTAGAATCTAAGTTAAATCTTCTTTGACCCGGGGAGTTTCTCATAGGGATTTCCCTGTACCAAGAAAATCATAGTTCTAAACCTATTACATAAAAATTCTATTGAACAGATCATAAGAATTAAATTTTATTAGTTATCATGAGGCTCTCAAGGTAAGTAGTATAAAAAATCAAATTCCAAGTATTTGGAAAAGATAAATGAGGGAAATTAGGCAATGAAGTTGTCAAGGGCATAAACAGAGGTCATCTTTGTGTAAGGATGGCTCAGGGTAGATTTTCTTAAACCTATTCATGAAAAAGCCTTTACAAATAATTTTGTAACAAAAAGTTAAACATCAAAGAGGTTTAGATCTACACCTATGTATTTCATTATCTTTACTCCTAACTCTACTGCCTCCTACTTTCCCTATTAGTGTAGAAGGCAACAGAATCCTCTCATACCCTTGGGTGCAACATAAGCATCATCCTATACTATGCACTTTCATCCCCCATATCCAATCTGTAGCTGACATCTGTTAATTTCACCTTTGAAACCTATCTTTAATGAGTCCCTTATCACCTCATCCTTGGGCTTTTGGTGGGCTTCCCTTCCTTCAGGTTGTGCCAATTCCAATCCTACATTCAATCTCTAAAGTGATTTTTCTAAAGGGTAGGTCTAACTATATCAGCCACTTACTCAGTAAAGACCAGTGGTTTCCTAATGTCTCTAGTACCATAACAAGATTCTATGTTTAGTATTTAAAGCCTTCCATTACCTTGTCCTCTCTTAATTTTCCAGTCTTCTTACACCTTACTCCCCAAAATGTAGTCTTGGATGCAGTGACACTGGCCTCCTGACTATTGCATGAACAAAACACTCCATCTCTAGACTCCACACATTCTCCCTGGCTCTGCCCCATGTCAAGAATGTTCTCTTTATTCACTTCACTTATTGACTTCCCTTACTTCCTTTAAATCCCAACTAAAATTCTTTTTTCCCTGAATTCTTCTCTAACTCCTGTTAATTCTAGTATTTCCATGTTTAATTATTTCCCATTTATTCTATATATGGCTAGTCTTGTATATATCTGTTTTCATGTTGTTTTCCCCTACTAGATTGTAAGCACCTTGTGGACAGACAGAAACTATCTTTTGTCTCTCTGTATCCTGTGTTTAGGGTTACTGGTTGCTGGCACAAAGTTCTTATAAATGTTGATTGATTGATTGATTCATATCATTGTATTTATTTTTATAGAACATTCAGAGGTTCCTTTAGCCCCAGGTATTCAATCAGATGCCATCCAATGGAGCATGTCAGAAGGGAGAGTGCAAAAGATCGAAGCAGAAAATGACTGCAGTGTGGCCATGAAGTTGTGTCAAGCATCTGAACACTGCTTCATGCTCTATGAGAATTTTAAAGAAACATGTGGTTCAAGAATGGAAAGCTGCAGCAGTGATGCAACAGGACACATGTGCATCACATTAAGGGAAAAGCTAAAGGAAAGTGTGCTATGGGATTGCAAATGTATGGAACCACTGAAGGAAGACTGTATTCAAATCTGGAAGAATATATTTGAAAGCCCTTGTTTACAGCATGCTCAAAGTAGCCATGTAACAGTCTTCAGTGAAGAATATGAAGATGAATATATTCAGGAGGACATAAATACAGGTTAGTATTTATTGAAGAGATTTCAAGTATATACATATAACCACTCTAGCATTCCAGAGAATAGGTCCTCATTGTGTGTGTGTGTGTGTGTGTGTGTGTATGTGTGTGTGTGTGTGTGTGTGCATATAAGGGGGAAACTTTTAGATTATTTTTTCAATTCATATTTGGAGAAATATTAAATAACAGAAATTAATGAAAAAGATAGGATTTATTATCCATGTTCATGGTCAGCCTGAACTCTATTAATTTAATTCTTGTTTAGTCATTGTCATGTTTGTCTCTTTGTAACCTACTTGGGATTTTCTTGGCAAACATTATAATGGTTTGCCATTTCCTTCTCTAGATCAATTTACAGATGGTGAAACTGAAGCAAACAAGGTTAATTGGTTTTTCCAGGGCTAAACAGGTAATAAGTGTCTCAGGCTGAATTTGAACTCAGGTTTTTGTGATTCCAGGAGTATACCTCTGCCCACTGTGCCACCTTGCTGTCCAAAAATCTATCTATATAATAAGCAAAAACACTTGTACAAGAATATTCAGAGCCACGCTCTTTGTGGTGGCAAAATTTGGAAAACGGGGGAATGCCTTTCGATTGGGGAATGAAGGAACAAATTGGGGTATATGTTGGTGATGAAATACTATTGTGCCCAAAGGAATAATGAACTGGAAGAATTCCATGTGAACTGGAATGACCTACAGGAAGTGATACAGAGTGAAAGGAGCAAAACCAGGAGAATATTATATACAGAGACTAATACACTGTGGTACAATTAAATGTAATAGACTTCTCTACAAATAGCAATACAATGATCCAGAACAATTCTGAGGGACTTATGAGAAAGAACGTTATCCACATTCAGAGGAAGAAGTGTGGGAAAAGAAATACAGAAGAAAAACAACTGCTTAAAAACATGGGTTGATGGGGATATGATTGGGGATGTAAACTCTAAATGATCACATTAACACAAATATTAATAATATAGAAATAGGTCTTGATCAGTGACACATGTAAAACCCAGTGGAATTTTGCATGAGCTAAAAAATCTAGATTTCGATTCCTCTCTGTATGCATTAAAACATTACTAACTTTCTTGTGTCGTGGAGACCTATCTTTTCTTTTTGTAATTATTCTGTTCTACTATTTTACTAATTAAATTCATTCATTCAACAAACAATAATTAAGTGACTTTTGTGGTTCATACACTGTGCTAGAAACTTGAGAAGCCAAAGAAGAAGAAAAACTTTTAAAATTGCCTTAAAAATGTATCTTTTCTTGAATGTAAAAAAATATTAATGTACACATAAGGGGAAATGAGGGTAGAGGTTAGCAACTTCATGAATTGAAAAAGTGTAAAAGTGATGCTTGAAATGAGTTTTTTTTTTAGGACACAAGGAATTCTGAGAGCTTGTCTGTTAATAAACACATTTATTATGTATTTACTATGTTCCAGTAACTATGTATCAGGTAGAGGTGAGAAAGAAGTGCATTCCAGGCATGGTCAACAGCATGTATGGTGGCACAGAGACAAAAGATGAGCTATGCATGAAGACAAGCAAGAAGATAATTGGTTTATAAAGTGTGTGAAGGAATGCATATTCAGTCTAGGAGGGTAGTTAAATTCAGATGGTAAAGATGCCAAACAGAGATAGCTTTTCTTTCTTTTGAGCCTGGATGTAATAGGGAACCACTAGGGATAACTGCATAGGAGAGTAACATGCTCTGACACATATTCTTTAGGAATATCACTTTGGAAGTTTTGTGGAAGATGATTGTAGATGTTGGAGACATGAAGCATGAAGACCAAAAAGGAGGCTATGGAATAGTTTAAGTGAAATTGATGAAGTCCTAAATTAATGTGAATGTCATGAAATTAGAGAGAAAAAGTTCTGATGTGAGAGATATGGTATAGACACAATAAATTGTGGAAAATTATTAAATATTTGGGGTCGAGAGAAAAAGACATAGGATAACTCTAAGATGAAAAACCTAGATGACTAGAAAGAGGGTTGCATTCTCAAAAGAAGAATTCTAAAAATAGTGGCCTTGCAGTTGAGTTTTATTCTAGACTTGTTGAATTTGTGATGCCTAGAAGACAGGAAATTAAAAACGTATTATAGGCAGAAGATGATGATAATGATGGTGATGTTGATGATTATGACAATGGTGAGGATGATGATGTCATTATGGGACTTTAAGTTTTTTGAAGACTTGGGAATCATCTGCAGAGAGATGATATTTAACCCTCTGGTAGCTAATGAGGTAAAAAAGAGTAAATGTACAGAAAGAAGAGACCTAAGGACAAAGACTTGGTACATATCTAGTTTATGAGTGATATGATATGGTTGACCTAGGAAAGAAGACTGAGAAGTTGCAAACAGAAAATTAAGAAGACAAAGAAGAGAAAATATCTCTGAAATTTAAAGATATCTTTTTCTTTACATTTTTATTATTTACTTAGTAACTACTACTGTAAAGAAAAAAAATTGACTAAATATATGCATAAATCAGATTATGTGAAAAATCACAAACTCAACATTGTTTGCAATTCGTTTAAAATTTATAGATTATATATTCATGCTAATATAAACATTCTTTGATTTTGGGTTCCTTTTGGATTTGTTTTACTTGTATACCTTTCTCTCTTGATTTTGTGACTGTTATTTTTTAGAATAATTGTATTATTCTTATTCTCCTTTCATCTCAAATCTTTCACTTATGTTATTTATATTTTCAATATTTTTTCAATAACATAATACAATAAATTTTATTTAAATATCACCATCTACTTGGCCATTTCTTTAATTCATCACATTTGTGTTATTTCTAGTTATTTTGTTATAAGAAATGAAGGTTTCATAAATATTTTCATACATTCACAGCTTTTTACCTCCTCAATAATGCTCTTGGGGCCTTACTCTAGCAATGAGAATTCTAGGTCAATAAGCATGAACAACTTTACAGCAATTAATGTATATTTCCATTTTGTTTTCTAAAAAATTCACAGATACTCTAGAAATGTAATATTAGACCCATTTCTCCATGTTTCTATCAGCATTTAATATGATCACTTTAGTCTGTCTGGTTTTCAGTTGACATGTATTACTAGGACCATATTTTGCTAGATTGATCTTTAGGCAATAGACACAATCTGTTGCCAGGACTATATTCATTCTAAAACATATCTTTCCACCTTGGCCATACCCAGTGGAACATATTTTCCAGTGCCACAACCCTTCAGGGATACAGGGTTACTTTTATGCCATGATAAATGTAAGGTACTTACAGACTATATATGCTCTCAAGCCACTGTGGTCCCACCAGATACTATGTTTGTATTATGTGTATGCTCAGGCATTATATCTACCATTAACTTCAGGTAGGCATATAGGATTCTCCAGGTATCTATTTTATTTAATCTAAAGTTCTATTCATCTTAACTATTTTCTTACTTATTTTTTGATTGGATTTATCTAGCTCTGAGAGGGGAAAATTAAAATCTAATTTCATTATTTTGTTACCTCTTTTCATCTATATCACATTTAGTTTCTCCTTTTAAAATCTTGGTGTCATAACACTTGGTGCATATAGGTTCAATAGTGATAATGCTTCATTACTCATAGTAATCTCCTAAAACATAATATAGTTACCCTGTTCATCCTTTCCAATTATAATCATTTTAGAACCAACTCTGTCATTGTTCTTGACTCTACTCCTGACTTCTCTTGATCAGCTGAAACATACTATATTTTACTCTAGCCCCTTACCTTGACTCTATATTTGTTTTTCAGTTTCAGTGCATTTTTTATAAACAACACATTAGCAGGTCCTGAGTTTTGATTATTTCTGCTATCCATTTTCTACCCATGTGAGAATTCATCCCATAACCCTCAATGTCATAGTTACTAGCTCTGCATTTCCATATACTGTTTCCCATCTTCCTTTCTTTCTGCCATATCACTCCTCAAATGTCCAATTTCCTTTGATCATATTCCATTCATATTCTTTCCCAAAAACTTCTTTCTTATCCTTACATCTTTCTCTTCTGGTTAAAAAACTGGCCAAAATTTTCAAAGATCACTCCTTTATCCCTTCCCCCTTTCCTTTTATTTCTTATTCTGTTCACCTTTACTACGATCCATTCCTTATCCCCCAACTTTACCCTTCTTCCTTCACCCCCCCACATATCCCCTCTAGGCATCCCTCATTTCCATATCCCTTTTTTATCCCCTTTTATTCCTTTCTCTTAACCTACCAATCCTTTTTTTTTTTCATTTGAATTAGTTTATTTAGTCAATTTAGAACATTATTCCTTGGTTACAATAATCACATTGTTTCCTCCCTCCACCCACCCTTCCCACAGCCAACATGCAATTTCATTGGGTATTACTTGTGTCCTTGATCAGAACCTATTTCCATGTTGTTGTTTGCACTAGGATGTTCATTTACAGCCTACATCCTCAACCACATCACTTCCACCCCTGTATTAAAGCAGTTGTTTTCCTTTGTTGTTTTTAGTCCCACAGTGTTTCCTCTGGATGTAGATAATGGTTTTTCTCATAGATTCCTCCAGGTTGTTCGAGGTCATTGCATTGCCACTAATGGAGAAGTCCATTACATTCAATTGTACAACAGTGTATCTGTCTCTGTGTACAATGTTCTCCTGGTTCTGCTCCTCTAACTCTGCATCACTTCTTGGAGGTTGTCCCCATGGAATTACTCCACTTTATTATTCCTTTGAGCGCAATAGTATTCCATCACCAACATATACCACAATTTGTTCAGCCATTCCCCAATTGATGGGCATCCCCTCGTTTTCCAATTTTTGGCCACCACAAAGAGTGCAGCTATGAATATTCTTGTACAAGTCTTTTTCCTTATTATCTCTTTGGGGTACAAACCCAGCAGTGCTATGGTTGGATCAAAGGGCAGGCAGTCTTTTAGTGCCCTTTGGGCATAGTTCCAAATTGCCCTCCAGAATGGTTGGATCAATTCACAACTCCACCAGCAATAAATTAGTGTCCCCACTTTGCCACACCCCCTCCAGCATTATTTACTTTTCTTTGCTGTCATGTTGAACAATCTGCTAGGTGTGAGGTGATACCTCAGAGTTGTTTTGATTTGCATCTCTCTGATTATAAGAGATTTAGAACACTTTTTCATGTGCTTATTAATTGTTTTGATTTCTTTAACTGAAAATTGCCTATTCATGTCCCTTGCCCATTTATCAATTGGAGAATGGCTTGATTCTTGTACAATTGGTTTAGCTCTTTATAAATTTGAGTAGTTAGACTTTTGTCAGAGATTTTTGTAATGAAGATTGTTTCCCAATTTGCTGCTTCCCTTCTAATTTTGGATGCATTGGTTTTGTTTGTACAAAACCTTTTTAATTTGGTGTAATCAAAATTACTGATTTTACATTTTGTGATTGTTTTTCTAGCTCTTCCTTGGTTTTAAATTCTTACCTTTCCCAAAGATCTGACAAGTATACTATTCTATATTCACCTAATTTGCTTATAGTTTTATTCTTTATATTCAGGTCATTCACCCATTCTGAGTTTATCTTGGTGTAGGATGTGAGATGTTGATCTAAACCTAATCTCTCCCATACTGCCTTTCAATTTTCCCAGCAGTTTTTATCAAATAGTGGGTTTTGGTCCCCAAAACTGGGAGCATTGGGCTTATCATAGACTGTCTTGCTGAGGTCATTTACCCCAAGTCTTTTCCACTTATCCTCCTTTCTGTCTCTTAGCCAGTACCAAATTGTTTTGATAACCACTGCTTTATAGTATATTTTGAGATCTGGATCTGCAAGTCTTTCTTCCTTTGCATTTTTTTCATGATTTCCCTGGATATCCTTGATCATTTGTTCTTCCAAATGAACTTTGTTATGGTTTTTTCCAATTCAGAAAAAAAGGTTTTTGGTAGTTCAATGGGTATGACACTAAATAAGTAAATAAATTTGGGTAGGATGGTCATTTTTATTATGTTAGCTCATCCCACCCATGAGCAATCAATGTTTTTTTCAATTGTTAAGATCTAGTTTTAATTGTGTGGAAAGTGTTTTGTAGTTGTGTTCATATATTTCCTGTGTTTGTCTGGGCAGATAGATTCCTAAGTATTTTATATTGTCTAGGGTGATTTTAAATGGAATTTCTCTTTATAATTCTTGCTGCTGAAATGGTTTGGAGATATATAGAAATGCTGATGACTTATGTGGGTTTATTTTGTATCCTGCAACTTTGCTAAAATTGTTGATTGTTTTAAATAGTTTTTGGTTGATTCTCTAGGATTCTTTAAGTAAATCATCATATTCACAAAGAGAGATAGTTTGTCTCCTCATTGCCAATTTTAATACCTTCATTTTCTTTATCTTCTCTAATTGCTACTGCTCGTGTTTCTAGTATAATGTTAAATAATAGAGGTGATAATGGACATCCTTGTTTCACTCCTGATCTTTTTGGGAAGGCTTCTAGTTTATCCCCATTGCAGATGTTTGCTGATGGTTTTATATATATATATATATATATTATATATATATATATATATATATATGTATGTATATATATACATACATATATATACTGTTTATTATTTTTAGGAAAGACCCTTCTATTCCTATACTTTCTAGTATTTTCAGTAGGAATGGGTGTTGTATTTTGTCAAAGGCTTTTTCTGCACCTATTGAGATAATTATTTTATTTTTGTCAGTTTGCTTATTAATGTGGTCAATTATGTGGATGGTTTTCCTAATATTGAACCATCCTGGCACTCCTGGTATGGATCCTACCAGGTCATAGTAAATAACCTTTGTGATGATAGCTTTTTGCTAGTATCCTATTTAAGATTTTTGCATCTATATTCATTAAGGAGATTGGTCTATAGTTTTCTTTCTCTGTTTTTGATCTGCTGGGTTTTGGGATAAGTACCATGTTTGTGTCATAAAATGAATTTGGTAGAACTCCTTCTTGGCTTATTCTGCCAAATAGTTTGTATAATATTGGAATTAGCTATTCTTTGAGTTTTAATAGAATTCATTTGGGAATCCATCTGGACCTATGGATTTTTTCTTAGGTAATTCTTTGATGGATTGTTCAATTTCTTTTTCCGATATGGGGTTGTTTAGGTAATTTATTTCTTCCTCTGTTAGTCTAGGCAGTTTATATTTTTGTAAGTATTCATCCATATCACCTATATTGCTATATTTGTTGCCATATAATTGGGCTTAATAGTTTTTAATAATTGCCATAATTTTAGCTTCATTAGAGGTGAGGTCTCCCTTTTCATCTTGGATACTGTCAATTTGATTTTCTTCTTTCCTTTTTTTAATTAGACTGACCAGTACTTTGTCTATTTTATTTGTTTTTTAAAGTATCTGCTTCTAGTCTTATTTATTAAATCAATAGTTCTTTGACTTTCAATTTTATTAATTTCTCCTTTGATTTTTGGGATCTCTAATTTAGTCTTCATCTGAGGATTTTTAATTTGTTCACTTTCTAGTTCTTTAATTTGCATGCCCAATTCATTGACCTCTGCCCTTCTTAATTTGTTAATATATGAACTCAAGGATATAAATTTCCCCCTGAGTACTGCTTTGGCTGCATCCCATAGGTTTTGAAAGGATGTCTCATCATTGTCATTTTCTTCAATGAAGTTATTAATTGTTTCTATGATTTGTTCTTTAATTGGTTTTGGAGAATCATACTGTTTAATTTTCAATTAATTTTTTATTTACCTCTCCATGTACCCTTACTAATTATTATTTTCATTGCATTGTGATCTGAGGAAGTTGCATTTATTATTTCTACTCTTTTGCACTTGTTTGCAATGTTTTTATGCCCTAATACATGGTCAATTTTTGTAAATGTACCATGTGCTGCAGAAAAGAAGGTATATTCCTGTTTGTCCCTATTTATTTTTCTCCACATTTCTACTAACTCTAATTTTTCTAAGATTTCATTTACTTCTCTTACCTCTTTATTATTTTTTTTGTTTGATTTATCTAGTTCGGATAGAGGAAGGTTCAGGTCTCCCACTAGTATAGTTTTTCTATCTATTTCGTCCTTGAGTTCCTCTAGTTTCTCCTTCAGAAATTTGGATGCTATGCCATTTGGTGCATACATGTTGAGTACTGATATTTCCTCATTGTCTCTACTGCCTTTTATCAGGATGTAATTACCTTCCCTATCTCTTTTAACTAGATTCATTTTTACTTTGGCTTTGTCAGATATCATGATTGTGACTCCTGCCTTCTTTTTGTCAGTTGATGCCCAATAGATTTGGCTCCATCCTCTTACTTTCACCCTATGCATATCTACCTTCCTCATGTGTTTTTTCTTGCAGACAGCATATGGTAGGGTTTTGGATTCTAAACCACTCTGCTATTCGTTTGCTTTTTATGGGTGAGTTCATTCCATTCACATTCAGAGTTATGATTACTGTGTATTTCCCAGCATTTTGATTTCTACTCCTAGTCCTGCCTTTTCTTCTATCATTATTGCCTTCTAAACTAATGTTTATTTTTAATCAGTCCCCCTAGTTCCCACCCTCATTTTACTTTCCTTCCAACCCCCATCCCCTCTTGTTATCCCCCTTATTTTCCCTGAAGTCTTTCTAAAACTACCCCCACCCTCTCCCTCCCTTATATTGCTTCTGTCCCCAGCATTCCTTTTGTTACCCTTCTACTCCCCCAAAAGGCACAAATCTATTCTATGCCCCAATGGATTGGATTGTTTTTCCCTCTTTAGGTCAATTTCAATGTACATAAGAGTTCAGTATTTCCTGTCTCTGACCTCTTTACCCTTCCAGTGTATTGATGTTCTCCAACCTCCCGCCATGAGCTTCTTTGTGATATATAAATTTACCCCCATTTGTTTCTTTTCCCATTTCTTTTAGTATTAACCTCTTTATTTAGCTCTAGTGATATATATATATACATATATATATATACACAAATGTATATGTATTTATGCATGCATATATCTATATACCTATTTCTGTCTTGTCCTTTCATCCTATACAGTTTGTCACTGTTCCCTCTAAGTGTAATTCTTCTGGGTGCCCAGGTGATAACAACAGTTTTTAAGAGTTACCAATGACCTCTTTTCTTATAGGGATACATAACATTTTAAGTTATTGAGTCTCTTAGAAAAGGGGGGGGTGTTTATTACTTTTGTTTTGTTTTTCTTTTTCCCCTCTTTTTAAAATTACTTTTTGATGATTCTCTTGAGTTCTATCCCTGGGCATCGAATTTTCTGTTCAGGTCTGGTCTTTTCTTTACAAATTCTTGGAATTCTTCTATTTTGTTGAATGACCATACTTTCCCCTGTAAGAATATAGTCAGTTTTTTCTGGGTAGTTGATTCTTGCTTGTAGTCCTAGTTCCCTTGCTTTCTAGAATATCATATTCCATGCCTTTCGGTCCTTCAGTGTGAATGCAGACAGATCCTTTGTTATCCTCACTGTGGTTCCATGGTATCTGAATGACTTTTTCTTCTCAGCTTGTAATATGTTTTCTTTGGTCTGATAGTTCTTGAGTTTGGCTATAACATTTCTGGGTGTTGTCAGTTGGGGATTAAGAACAGGAGGTGAACTGTGGATTCTTTCAATCTCCACTTTTCCCTCTTGTTCCAGAATATCGGGGCAGTTTTTCTGAATAATTTCCTGTCTTATTATGTCCAGGCTTTTTCTTTTGGCATGGTCTTTTGGTAGACCAATGATTCTTAAATTGTCTCTCCTTGAACGATTTTCTAAATCCTCTGTTTTGTGAATGAGATGCTTCATATTTTCCTCAATTTTTTCATTCTTTTGATTTTGTTTTATAGTATCCTGCTGCATTGTGAGGTCACTTGACTCTAGTTATTGTATTCTGGTTCTTAAAGACTGGATTTCATCCCTGCCTTTTTGGTCATCCTTCTCCTTCTGGTCTGAGTTTTTTTGGAGGTCATCTTTCATTTTCTTTGCCTCATCTTTCATCTCCTTTGCCTCATTTTCAAGCTGGTTGATTTTGGCTTTCAAAACACTATTTTCTGTTTCCAGATGACTTATCTTAGTTTTTAAATTTTTGTCCCAGTTGTCTTCAGCCTCTCTTAGTTGTGTTTTGAATTGCATTTTGAGTTCTTCCAAAGCTTGTGTCCAATTCACTGGGATTTCTGTTTTATTACTTGAATCCTCCTGTGTATTGTTTGTTCTTGGTTCGTTGCCTTTGCAGAAGCTATCAATTGTAATTTCTTTCTTCTTTTTCTGTTGTTTGCTCATATTTACCCCTTCTTTGCTCCCCGTATTTGTCTGTGCTCTTGCTCCTCTCATTTTTTTTTGTTTTGGGGCTTTCTGTCAGTCTCCTCTCTTGAAGCTTTGTCAGATCTCTCTGAGCAGTCTCTTGGGGAGGAGTGTTGGAGTTTGCCCTTCCCTGTCCTCTGGAGGCTTTTGATTGGATTAAACTCCAACAGTCAGTGTTGCATTCTAGGCTTCCCTGAGTTCTGAAGACTTTTGATGGGATTAAGTTCAGCTGGGTTGGGCTAGGTGTGCTCTGAGACCAAAAACCTCCTGGAAGGCTGGAGCAATATGGAAGATCTCCATGGCTCTGATCAGGCTGCCAACTCCCTCTCCATCTCCTTATCCACCACCTGTGCTAGATGCTCCAAGCTTGGCACTGCCCTGCCCGCAAGGTACACCCTCCAGACCAGCACCTTTGCCTGCCCAGAGGTTCCTGCTGCTGCTAGAGGCCCAGAGCTCTAGGTGAGGTGGAGGATGAGTCCTGGAATCTTCCTTCTGCCTTCCCCTTAAACTGGAGTGTTCTCCGATTCTGGCTTTGGGGGGGAGGGGGCATAACTTTTTAGTTGAGTCCAGCAGGAGGGTTCCTTGGCTCTGTTTTGTTCTTGGATTTGAATTTCAGTCCCCTAGGAGCATTCAATTTGTGATTAGTAAGGAAGGGTTTTCAGAGGTCTGAACTTCTGCTCCTTCTATGTGGCCATCTTGACTCTTCCCCACCTACCATTCCTTTTCTTATTCCCTCAGTCTCTCAAGAAGACTCCCAGGCCCTCCTTATCCCATCCTCTTTCTCTCTTGTTACTCTGTACATTAAGACAATTTTTACCCTTCTAATTGTATTTTATTCTCTCTTCATCCCATGTCTGATAAAAGAGTTGGGTTCTAGTACTCTCAGTCCTCCACCTTGTGTCCCTTTCTTCATGCCAGTTCCTTCACTCATTTCTCTTCCATATGAGATAGCCATTCCACCTTATCTCCTCCTGGTCTATTCCACTACCATTTCAGTTCATTCATACTTGTTCCTTCAAATAACCCAAGCAATGATGCCATTCTTAGAGGCCATAGATGGAATTTCCATAATGAAATCAAACAATTTTTACATTTTGGGTAGCTAATGATTAGTCTTTCATTACTTTTGTATGTTTCTTATAGATCATATTTTCTGCTGAGTTCTGGGCTTCTCTCTAGGAATAGTTGAAACTCCTTAAGTTTGTTAAATATAAAGGTTTTTTCCCTTTTGTAATTATGCTTATTTTTGCTAGATGATATTTGTGGTTGTAGGCCAAGTTCTTTTGCTTTGTGTAATGCTGTGTTCCAGGATGTCCTTCATTTTTTTAATGTTGTGGCTGCTAAATTTTGTTTTCTGACTGTAGCTCCATAGCATTTAAATGTTCTTTCTTTTTTGTATTATATATTTATTATCATTATTATATATTAATATTATATTCTATATATAAATTTTAGCATCCAAGCCATTAGGCTTAATTATTGGTGTTCCCCCCCAAATCCTGTTGTATTGATGTATGTAATCTCAGGTGACAAGATTGTTTTGTGTATGTTTTATTCATGGGTCCTATTTAGTTATTTCAATTTTTATAGTCCAGAGTCAGATGTACTTCTGGTCCTCTGTTCAAGCCCCAGAGATATCTTACTACTTTGGAATAATGGATTTTTATAAAAAGTAAAAATTTAAGAAGCAAATTTTGAGCTTGGATATTTACGTTCAAAATAGTCATCACATATAAACAGAATGAAATTACCTTTGTGGGGAAAAAGATATACCTTTGAGTTGAAAAGTTCAGTGAGAGTAAAACATGTGGTACAGTTGTCAGAATATTCAATATAACCTTCGTTTATACTGAATTAATGGGCAAGTCAGAAGAGCTCAGACTAAATATGAATTGTTGTTTCCAGGCTTGGGAATAATCTTTTAAAAGACTGAGAGATCACAGAGTATCCAACTAAAGGTGGCCTGGATACTAAGAAGTCTTGAAAACAAGTTATATTGGTAACATTTGAGAGAACTGGTGAAAAGAGAAAACATGAGCAGCTGTTATAGCTGTCAAGTATTTAGCTTGAATTCAAATATATGGAAGAGGGAGTAGCCATATTTAAGCTTCTGAGGACATAACTAGTATGATGACAAAAGATAAAGGAGTAGGTTTCAACTCAACACAAGAGTTTTCAAACAGTTTTGGCTATTTGCAAAAAGAATTGATTAGTTTATTAGGTAAGGAGCTTAATCACTGAAAGTGCACTAGCAGACAATGAACAATTTTTAAAGAGGATTTTGGAGATTATTTGGTTAACTCTTTTATTTTGCAAATGACAATACTGGCCAAGAGAGGTAAAGTGACTTGACCAGGGTAACAGTATCTATGCAGCAGAGGAAATACTATAATATGATGGTTATACTAATAATGATGACAACAATGATGGTGATAAATTAGAGCCCTTGTCTTTTCATTACAGATCTAATTTTCTTTTCCCCAGAACATGCTTCCATAAATAATCTTTAAGATCCTTTCCCGCCATAAGAATTATAATATAATAGTAGTTCCATTCATAAAACCTCTTTTGGGACTAAAATAATTTGAGAAGGCAATGTTGTCTGAATTAAACGTCTAGAAAATCTAGACCTTAAAAGGGAGGTTAATTTGATTCAGAAAACCTGACTGAGCCAGTGCTTATGTCCAAATACATGACTCAATTATTACTCTTTGTTCCTATGTTTAAGTAAAAGGCAAAAATATTGAATTGGTTTGGGAAATAGTTGAAAGTGTTTTGTTCAGTTCTTTGTTCAAATCTCATTCTGAATTATTTCTTTATGTTATTATTTTTGCTAATTGTGGACTCTTTAAAATGGTTTCTGTTAATCGTCATATGTATCTGTTACATTTAGGGAAGTTTTCAGCTATAATTTTGTTTCTTTCTTCCTAGATTACATTAATGAGCCTATTAAATTGCAATGGGATCAAACTACTCTTTCTTACCTTGGTAAGCATCATAAGAGCTGATCTTGTAGACCATACTATGTGATAATTCAATTATTTTTATTATTATAAATAATAGTCAATAAATAGACCAAATATTTTAATGCTTTGCATATATGTATATAAGTATCCCTCCAGATACACACATATATTATCAAAATATATATTTAAGGATATATGTGCATATGCAAATATATATTAACTTTTCATACTTTCTCATCCTAAGTTATTTGAAGCTCAATTACTATATCAGTAAGTTGGAATAATATATCTATGGTACAGTAAAAAGAGTTATGAAATTAGATTCAAAGAACTTGCATTCAAATTGTGATTCAAAGATGTGACTGAGTGGAATCTCTTACCCTCCCTTTCACTATAAATTAAAAGCATTTGACTGGATGGATTTAGAAATCCCTTCTAGTGCTAGATAATGACCCTATGATTCGAAAATGGGCAATGAAATAACATTTGTAAATTATTTTGCAAACATAAAAGTCCAATTTATTATCATTGATATTATTAAATTAACAAAAGGTAATGAGATGATCTCTTGTCCTTTTTAATTCATCTGAGAAATTTTTGCTCTGGGATTTCAATCCAAAATGGTTCCTACTCTTCTCATATCCCTTCAAAAGCAGAATGATCAAGAAATATTCAGATCATTGACTGCTTATTTCTCATTAAATCCTTATTACTATTATTGCTTTCATTGTTGTAAATATGTGATTCTAATGCTTTATGGACCAACCAGTGTGAAAACTCAGTGCTTTAGTCTACTCTAACATGGAGCCATAAAGAGTTGTCCAAAACTTTGAGAGAGTTTATGCTACAAATTTAAGACAGGACTGAAACCTGGGTCTTTCTGACTTCAAGGCAAGTCCTCTCTCCACTATACTATGCTGAGACTCACAGGAAATTCTTATTTTCTCTAAGGCACAGTAGCTGTTGCAGAAACCAGCAGATTAGTGATCCTTTCATGTATCAGTTTGAGAGTTCTCACTGTATTTTCTAGGTCCTCCATGTGTAGGTGTCTACTTATTTGTCTATATTCTGAGCATATTACTGCTTTTAGGAACCCAAGGAATCTGGTCCTGTTTGGAAGCAGCACAAATTTGCATTGGAGATGTCATATGTAACAAAAAGTTGGCTCTGTACCTTAAGGCTTGCTCAGCAACTGGAAGACCATGCAATCTGACCCAATGCCAAGCAGCCATCCGCTTCTTCTACCAAAACATACCTTTCCACATTGGCCAGATGTTGGCATTGTGTGACTGTGCTCCAGCCGATACACCTTGTCAGAAGTCCAAAGACATTCTTCATAGCAAATCATGTGCCATGAATGTAGTTCCACTCCCATCATGCCTTGATGTGATTCGCAACTGCCGAGTTGATGAAATATGCAGGTAAATAAAAGCAATTCTTCCCAATTTCTTATTTTGACACTTTACTTGTTACTGTGCAGTCCTTACACTTGAACTGCTTCCTTTCCTAGCAACAAAACAAAACAAAACAAAACCCTAAAAAAAAACAGCTATATATTGATAGAGCTAGACGAATTTTAGGGAAAATGCAATTTTCTGTACATCATTTACACATATTCTATCCCAATCAAAAGCACATCAAATATATATGCATGTAAGCATAAACATATACTTATATATTCCTATGTATATGTTTGTATATATAGGTATGTGCATCCGTGTGTATATTCACACATGTACATGCACAAATGCATATGTATACATATAAGCATACACAAATGTGTGTGCCTATAGACACAATACATATTATTTAATGCCATATTTGTTAAAATTATTTTAATATAAATGGCATGTATGGGTTTTAGTGGTACATATACATATAACAATTTATTTGCTATGTTAAATGCACATGTGTCATATGTGTATATATTATCAATTCATAATGTATAATTATACATATACACATATTTGTATATGTGTATATTTAAATATTCAAATGTACATCCATAGTATTATGCAAGATTCAATTTAATATCTAAAAATTTGACTGATTAGTTGACAGCTAATATTAAACATTCTGTTCCTAAAAACTTGGTCTCCAGCTACTTTTCCAGTTGTTCTTTGTGTTACTACTTTCATACGTATATAGTCAAATTGTCCTTCTTGCTATTCTTCATCTATGGCATTCGATCTCCTGTCTCTGTGACTTTGCACAGGCTGTACTCCATTCATAGAATACCTCATTTCAACCCCCTTACATGCCAAGCTTCATTCAAAACTCAACTAATATGCTAATTCTTACAAAATTTGCTGATAGTTCAAATTACTGATGCTCCTCCCAAAATCGTCTTGTGCTTTTTTTGCATATATCTCATATGAATATATATAGACATGCCCTTTTGACCAGTTAATTGGAAACTCCTTGAGAATAGACTGTTTGTAGCTGGTAATTTGTAGTTTCTATATGCTCACCACCTATCAGGGAGACTATTACATATTAGGCCCTAAAGAAATGATTGCTGATTGACTAGATTTATTGATTCTTTTCAACTCTTAATCTACAGTTCTATGAGCCTACCTTTCTTAGAAAATGAGACTCTTGGGCTAAGTTATCTTTCAGGTTCTTTTTTGTTCTAAATTTATATTTCATGCACTAGAATTACCAGTACAACAGCTAGTATTTGCATAGTATTTTAACATTTACAGCATTTTAAAAATTGCATTTAAAAATTAAATAAAAAAATTAAAAATTATTATTTTATTTATTTAATATTTATAAAGAGCATATATTACCCATTTGATCATTGAAACAACCCTCAAAGTAGGTGCCAGTATTTTCCCCAATTTTAGAGAAAACTAGGGCAAACTGAAATTAAATTATTTGTTCTGAGTCACACAGCTAACGTGTCTGAGGCTGGATTTAAATTCAAGTCTTTCTGAAGGTAAATACAGTATTCTATCCACTGTATTATCTAGCTGGAGGAGAGGGGTTGAAGATGAAAGGAATTGACTAAAATGCTTTTGATCACTTGATTTCCCTGTAGTAAAACTGAGGAAACAGATAACAGAAATAATAATGTGTAAGTCTCAGAAAATACAAGTACATTTTAATATTCTATTGCGTCTTTATGATGGCTGAAGTTCTCTGATCAATTAATGAAATGAGAGATCAGTTAGACATTTGCTAGTCAAGGATTGCCTCTATCCAACTTAACTCTTAAACAAGGAAGGCACATTCTTTAAGGAGTCAGTGGAGACTAGAGATGGCTTTGAGAATTATGGCTTTGGTAGCAGAGAGGTGTCAAATATTGAAGAATCTCGCACTTTAGGATAAACAGTTTCTCAAATCTGAAGGAAACGAGAATTCCTTTCACTCTTCATCCCACCTCATACTGGCCATGATATTTTCCATTTGGAGACAATTCATACAATAAGAAGATGAGTAGGGAGTTGAAGCAAGGGACTATTCTGAAAAATGTGATGTCTGGGAATCAAGAAAAGATGGGGAAAGCCTTATCATTTTGAAATTTAGCTTCAGAGGAGCCCAGAGGGTCCAGAGCAGCAGTTTTTCAGCAGTTAGTCAATGAACATTGTTTTAACACCTACTATGTGCCAGGTGTTGTGTTAAGCATGAGGAGCAGACAATGATGAGGATAGAAAGAACATTGGACCTGTGAAATATTGGTGTGTTACTTGCCTGGGTCACTCCAAAGGGTATATTTCTCTATATTTTGATGCTTAATTTTCTTGATGACCCTGCATCCATTTGTGGGAGACTTTATCCCATATTTATGGGGGAAATATTTTGTAGCTGCTGAAAGTATGATATTGCCTTGGGAAAATGCCATTGCTATGAGCTAAGTCATGTCCTCTGGATGACTACTGAAGGCAAGTGCTCCAGGGGGTATTCATAACCTTTGGGGAATTTGGATCTTGGAGTCACTGTCTACCTAGGGAACAACTCACTTTTGACTATGAATTGGGGAATAGCATCAAGAGGGCACTGCATCAACAAAAGTTGCACAGGTTTGAGGGGAATGCATGCTCCATATTTTTGCTGCCTATGCTCTCTTCCCAACCTAAGAGCCAATTCAATTATATATTTCTTGTTGTCTAACACTTATAGAAAGTATTTTTTCTTGTAAGTTTTGTTCTTAGCCCTGACTACATCTCTGTCCCTACTCTGGTGGTATTGAACTCAAAAAGAAGTAGGAAATTTTAAACTCTACATAAGGTTCCCTGAAGGCCATATATTGATTTGGTTTTAAATTATGATATTATCTATATTTTATCACATTTTTCTTTATTTTGTTAAATATTTCCCAATTACATTTTAATCTAGTTTGGGTCCTGAGAATGTTTGAGGCATTCTGGTAGGGACCTCTGCTTTACTTCATCCCTGAAGCCTGATTTAACTCTAAACCTTTGTTTCATTAGTCAGGCTACATTAAGTGTCCTTTTTGTAACTGAATCTAAGCACTGAGTTTGATTCTGTGAGAGGAAGGCAAGGGAATGTGAAAGAGAAAATAATGACCCTTCATTTATATGTATTAAATAAATACTAATGACTTTAGGTTTGATGGAAATTTGACTCATTAGTGCCATCTCATATTGTTTATTGTTATTATTTAATCTGCTTCCTCACATTAATAGGTGTCTTAAAAACTTGTGTGACTTCCATTACTACCTACGTGATTTCCAATATTCATTGGGAAGAATAGAGTCCCTTAGGTTATAAACTCATATAAAAGTGATAAAAATCACTTTTTTCCATTCTCATTGTTTGTGATTCTCAGTGCCAAGTCATAATTGTTGCTATAGGCACTGTCAATTCAGCTGAAAATTCTGAATGATATATCTTCTCCCTGAGGGACTGAATACTTGAAAAGTCAAATTCCTTTTTAAAGTCATATCTTTCTTCACCCATTATTACCAAAATCTTAAAGTTGGAAACAATAAAGCAAAGTGAGCTTTTCAAAGTTTAAGTATAATTTATTCAGTTCCCACATTGGATTGGGGGGTGGGATCATAATCCAAGGTACAGAGACATCATCGAGCTCAAGGCTCTCATTTACACTTGAGGAAACAGAGGCACATACAGGTGAAATGACTCCCCAAAAGTAACTCAAACATTAAATGGCAGAAGGGAGATTTGAATTTAGCTTCCAAGTTTACCACTATAAATTAAGTTTTCTTTCTGCTGCAACACAAAGATTGAAACAAAATGCAAGAGTTCAGAAGTACAAAAATAAATAGTAACTTTTGTATTATTTGCATTTGTATTAGAATTCTGTGGGAATGATCACTTTTTCTAAGTTATTAATACTTTCACTTTAATATTTGTCCCCTTGCAAGTCACTAAGATGTTTCCTGGTGCCATAAAATGCATCCCTCCTACATAATGGTTCTATTGACAATCTCTAATATTTCCTACTATATCTCCAGAACATCCAACTAGCAGGTTGAATCCTCATTGTTTTCCACTCACTTCTTTTTCATGATTCATATTCTTCACTTTCTATGGTCACCCACAAATAGCATATCATCCTCCCCTTGGGGTCTTTTGAAATCTTTTTCAATTCAATCACTTCTTCACAAGACTTCACTTCCTCATTTAATGGGGATTTCTACTTTTCAGTAATTCTTTAAGTGTCTTAATTACCATATCTTAGT
The DNA here is from genome assembly GCF_027887165.1 of Monodelphis domestica. Taxonomy (NCBI): domain Eukaryota; kingdom Metazoa; phylum Chordata; class Mammalia; order Didelphimorphia; family Didelphidae; genus Monodelphis; species Monodelphis domestica. Next base: position 304,288,888 of record NC_077228.1, read on the forward strand.
TGACTCAGTATACCATTTCTACATGCCACACTATTCATTCTTTCCTTTATTCTCTCTTTCTTTCTCTGTAGCTTTCATCTGACCACCAAACAAAATGCTATATATTTTTAAATCAGCAAATCTAGCTATATCATATCACTTCATTTAAAAAAGACCCTACCAAACTGAGGCTAAGGATAGGATTAGTAACATGCCAAAGTTACCTACATAGTACAGTAGGAACTCCATAACTATGAGGGTTATGTTCTAAGACCTATTGTGAAAAGCTGATATAAGCAGACCCCTCCTGACCCTATACATAAAGTAATTTTCTTACATGTACATATGAATAATAAATAATAATTGATCAATTGAACATGCATGTAAACATAACCAACATTAAAGAGAGTAACAATAAAATGTATTTTGCATTATTATGCAAGTGCTTTACAGTAGTCCTCTCATGAAGGAAATATTTTCTAGAACCCTGAATAGATGCCTGAAACTGATAGTTCTCAATTTAATTTTAAACTTTTAACCTATTTTAACTTTATTTTATAGCACTCTCTTCTCTCTAGAGGTTCCTAATCCCTGACTCAGTTTCACAGCTCCCACTCCCTTGCTCCCCACCAAAAATCTCCAAGTCAAAGCAGAAGAACTGATGCCCACTCTGCCATACCAGATATACTACAGCCAGGAGTGGACATCAAGTGCAGAAAGAGGAAATCCTTGCCCCTTTCTGCCCATGCTTTCCAGTCCCAGCCTCCTCAAGTCTTTGAACCCTGTCCTGACCCCTTCCTTCATCTGGCAGCAGTCACTCTTCCTGCCCTTCTCTTTCTCCTGGAATTTCCAGTTAACCAGGAGAAATTGAAACCTCTGAAAGTGAAACCAAGAGAGACTATCATATTTAGAATAGGTATGAATTTAAGTTCTCTGACTACAAGTCCAGCAGTCTTTTCACTGACTTTTATTGCTTCTAATGATATTCTCCTATCTGTATTAATTATAAATATACACAGGAGAAATAGTATGACATGGAGAAGGGATTCTTATCCCAGGAACACTCCAAGTTAAGACTGTGGAATTGGATAGGAAAAATTGTTTGTTTCATTATAATCAGATTTCTTTACCCTCTGTATTTTATTTTAGGTATTTTTAAAAAGTTATTTTGAGAAAGGGTCAACAAGGTCCACTGACTGCCAAAGGGGTCCATCACACACAGAGTTTAAAAACCCTAGCATGGTTAAAAGAGGTCCAAACCCTACTTCCAATTTTTTGCCTTTAACAAATATTAGCCTTTGACTTTCATGGGACCAATACAAAGTATTGGATCTAAGTCAGAAGGTAAAAGGTTTTTTTTTATTTAAAAGAAAGTATTAAGAAAACTAGAGAAGTTCCAGATTAATTTATGTGACCTTGTCCAGCTGCCAAGGAAGGAGATGGGAAATTAAAAGATGATATGAAGGAGAATCTTTGCTGTTCTCTAAAAGGCTCAGTGGGGAACATTTACCAGGAGTAGGTACATTTGCTAGATATTGAAAAAGAGGAAAGTTAATCAAAATCAGTTCACACTTACTGCACCAGGAGTGAGAAATCAAATAGGTATATAATAGCTTGATGAACTGCTAAATATGGTTTATGCTCAAATCATGGGGTTTGGGGAGTAGGAAATGATGAACACAAGTGAAAGAAGGTTTATTAGGATATAGGAGAACAGGTATCAATCAGAGATGCTCAGTTATCTAATGCTAGTACAAGAGATCCTGAATCAGTATATCATATCATTCTGGATGTATCATTCTGGATGCCATAATTTCAATTACTAGACAAAGTATCGGTTCCTTCCAAAATGCAATTGGGAATAGAATAGCAGTTGGAACTACTTCTGCAAACACTAAGGAATAAGAGACTTCTTTAAATTAAAAAAGGGTTTAATACCTCAGGGTCTAGGTGGAAAAATTCTTCAGAATTATACTTCTTCCATGGGACCATTATGATAATAAGTCTTCCACAGGCTGGAAAACTAAACCAAGCTTTCTCAACTGCTAAGGGATTCTTTATCTCTATCTGAAGGTAGTATTATCTCAAGTTGACCTTGTATAAAGTACAAATAAGGGGAAGATAGAAGCCCAGGGTGGCAATATATATCTTCTCTTCCTCTGATGAGAAACACAAGATGTGAGAGGAGTTAAGTCCTCAGAAACAAAAAACATTAATTGAAAAGCACAATTTAAGGCTTTATTTCGATAAGTGAGAATCATTTTGATTTTAAATAGGTAAAGAGATGTATAATCAGAACAGCAATGTGGAATTTTTCCAACCATGAGTGGCATTGGAATCAAGGGATCTCTAAAGAATTAGAGACATACTGTCTATTGTCATTTCTCCATTTGCCTCTTGCAAAGACTTATTTTTTTTTACTTGAGAAAAGTTCATTTTTCCTTCAAACCAGGTTAATTCCATTTTTGAGGGAAGCTAGAATTTCTTTCTGGTACAGTCAAAAGAATCAATTTACTGTTGTAATAACAAAGTAGAGACAAGATAATAAATAAGTAATTGATATTTGTTTAAAAAGAAAAATCGCTTTCACATAAGATAGAAAAATATGATTTGTTCACACACTAAAATAAAATATAACAGATATTATTTAGTATTGTAGCAATTAAAATTAGTTTCTCTGCTAAAAGTATTATATTTTATGAGGTTTATTAAAGATTAAGAAATAAAGAAAATATAAAATAAGGAAAAGCATGTGCAACCTACATCTTGCCTGCCTGGTAGAGAGCCCCGTGTGCCCAGAAGCAGAAGCCAAGAGAGAGAGTAGGCCGTAAGGTCAGTTTAAATATCCCTTTTTGTTCTAGGCACAGGTGGGTATCTCAGGTGGGATTTGGGGGAATTCTGGGAGCTACCAAGGACTTATGGGAATTGAAGTCTGGGGTTCAAATCTCTATTTTTACAGCATTTAGAAAACATTTTATTATTTACAAAATTGATTATGAACATTTCTCTAGTAAAAACTTGCTATAGGCTCCAGATACTGAGAAAGGGGAAGAAAGATAAATAAGAATACATAGAATTTTTTTTCAATTAGAGAGGAAAGGATTGGACCTGGTCATCATTATAGGTAGGACTTAAGGAGCTTAAGATGATAGAACGAAGATGAAAAAAGGGAGGAAACTGTCAAAGAAAAATACAACAGATAAGAGATTAAAATCAAAAGAACAAAATAAATGATTAAATGTTTAACTTTCTGGAAGAGATTAGAGGGCATAGGATCAAGAATCCTTTAAGAAAAAGGATTTCACTTCACATTTCACTCAGAGATTGAAAGAGAAAAGGGGACATAATGAAGAAGTTTAGAGGTATGGAACAAGGGAATAGAGGGACATTTTAGTCACCTGTTGAGAAAATTTGCATGTGTATGTGCATGCATATGTATGTGCATTTAAAATTTAGAGTAATGAAGATGTTTATTTTCTAGCATTGCATATCGTGGGGATTTTTGAGGCTATATTTTTAACTTGTGTGCCAACTTACAATTTGCAACATATTGTATTACCTTAAGGAAATTGTTATTTAAAGGTCATCTATAAGATTGATATTAAGGAAAGTACATTTCCAGATAATGGAGGATACTATTACTGTGGCTTATTGTCTTAAAGAGAGTAGCAATATCAAATAGGTAATCCAGAGCTATGTATCCAAGGGACAGTGTAAAATTTAAATTAGTCTATAGTAATAAAAATATTATATTTTAAGAGGTTTATTAAGGATTATTATAAAATCCAGGATACAAAATAATAAACCATGTGCCCAGAGCTGATTAGCCCATTCAAAGCTTACTTACTAGGTCATTGCAATGACTGAGCAGAACATAGAAGAGCATAGAAGAGAGTGAGGTAGGCATTACTGCCAGTTAAATACTAATTGTGATCTCATGCAGGTGGAGACTCAGGTGAGATTATAGGGAATTCTGGGAAATACCAAGGATTTCTGGAGATTGAAGTCTAGGGTTCAAAATCTCCATTTTTACAGCAGCAAGTTCTTGATAACATCTTATTTAGGATGTCAGAAATTAATTTAAGCACAAGTATTAAGATAGTTTTATAATTACACTGCACTAAATTTGCTATAAAATTCATCAGTTATATTGTAAAAATGTTCTTTGCAGTGTATCACCACTTTATTTAAAAAGTAAAAACCAGTCAAACACACACACACACACACACACACACACACAAAATCTTTTATTATGAAGCTGTTTTTGAGTTTGCTTTTAATCAAAATCTGCTAGTAGTCTTGAAACTATTTAGAAAATCTTAATGGATATCTTGATGTCCAAGAGGAGGAAAGTGATCGTGGTTCACTTTTCATCTGTGGGAAATTTGGGTTAAATGGTTTAGAATAAAATTGCTCAATGAGAAAAATGGCTGATTACTTATCAGCAGAGTAGTGTTGCCAAAGGTACTTAGTTCCATATAGTATATCTTCATTCACAAGTGAACCACAAATGAAATAAAGTCAATGAGAATTGATACCTGCTTTTAATCAGAAATAGAATTACATGTCCAGATTCCCTTCCCTTTTCCAATTGGAAGTATTTTCTTATATAACTTTAGCTTTCTTTTCAATTGTAGGAAGTCCCTACAATTCTGCATTTTATATCATACTAGTTTTGAGGCACAGTTAATGAAAGCAGTCTTCCTGCCTCATAGTAAGAAATAAGGTTTTGTGTTACTCCCTCACACACCTCATTCAGGCTAATTTGGATTATTTGTTCTTTTTTGACTAATAGTCCCTTTTCTGATTGTTTCCATGCCTGAAATTTTCCCTTTCTCCTTTCCACTTCATGCAATCTCTAGCTTCCTTTAAGACTTGGCTCAAATGCTCTTTTCTACTTGCAACCTATTCTAATACTCTCTCCCTCATTGTTAGTTCTTTCCCTAATGAAAATTACTCTTCAATTCCTTCATATATACATATACATATATATGTATATGTGTATATATATATATATATATATATATATATATAACCTATTTAGTAGTGGGGCTTAGTAAATATAGCGCTGGTCTTAGAGTCAAGAAGACAAGGGTTAAAATTCACAGTTCTCTTACATACTAGATGTGTGAACCTAAGCAAGTTAGTTAATTTCTTTCATCTAATCTAGGCAATTCTCTGAGAGGATGAATTGAAAACAGGAACTAATCTGCATTAGTAGGAAAGGTGATATCTTGACCTTTCTACACCAATGAAACAAGAGGTCCTATTAAAGAATTATCTACACATATATTTTTTCTCTAAGTAGGATATGATCTCCTTGAGGATAAGTAATGTTCCTTTCACATAGTAAATACTTGATAATTGTTTTTTTTTAAACCATAGCAGGTGCTTAATAAATGATTATTGATTGATCAGTTGGATTAATGTGAATAACCAATAACTATTCATGACTGTTTTTTTTTTTTCCCACCAGAAGTCGCTATGAAACATTTCAGGCAAAATGCTGGCAGCGTGTGACTGAAAAATGCTATTATGATGAGACTTGCATTAATACCTTCAGTAAGGAAGATCTAACTTGCTCAGCAGATGATAAATGCAAAGCTGCCTATATTGACACTGTGGGGACCATCCTTCATGCCCAATGCACCTGTGGCTCCATTCCATTCACTGAACGGCCTTTATGTGAAATTTTTTCTCACATGCTTCAGAGCACATCCTGCTTCAGTAAGTCATTTGGTTAATATAACCCTTAAAGTATGTCAATTTTCATGGAACAACTAGATCTAAAGTTCTCTCTGTGTCTCTCTCCCTCCTTCTCTGTCTCTCTCCCTCCTCTGTCTCTCTCTCCCCTCCGCTCCCTCTCTCTCTGTCTCTTTTTGTCTCTCTGTCTCTATTTCTCTCCATATATGAAAAATACATATACATATGAAAATATATAGACATCTATGCATGTATGTATATATATAGGGAATGTATACAAATTCATGTACACAAAAATATCTGTGTATGTGTATATATATATATATATAAATATATCTATACTTATATATGCATTAGTAGGGAAAGTGGCACTTTGACCTTCCTATGTCAATGAAATCAGAAATTCTATTTGAAAAAAGTTATCTGTGTATAAGTTGTTTCTACAAGTAGAATATGAGTTCATTGAAGGAGGGGAATGTTTGATTTTTATACCACAAGCACTAGCATAGTACTTTGTCTTTGATAGAGTAGAAAACTATATCTAGACCTCATTTCCATCTTTACATCTATCTTTATAGATCCCAATTTCTGTGCCTAATTTTAACCTAATAAATAGGTATTAGCTACTTTTTTGAGGGGATAAGAAGGAATAAAATGTCATTATTCATCAACTACCTTTTCATTTATTGGAAATCATCACATTATCAACTACTAGCTTAAATTAGGATATTACTGTAGGATAATATTTATCATTCTGGCTCTAGCCAAGTTGAGAAATGAAATAGACCTTCAGTGTTAAAGTACTATTTGTTAAGGGAAACTAGGTCAGGCAGTGGGTTGAATGTCAGGCCATAAGGCAAGAAGTCTCATCTTCCTGAGTGCAAATCTGGACTGAGACACTTAGAAGGAAATGGAAAAGCACTCCAGTATCTTGGCCAAGAAAACCCCAAATGAGGTCATAAAGAATATTACTTACTGAAAAGACTGAACAACACCTATTTTTAGTGCCTATGAGAAATGTCTTTATTCTTTCTTCCTAACTCTGTGATGTTTATTATACATCTATAATAATTTTCTGAAAAATCAATTTCCTGGAGTGTATACGTACATGTATATTTTAAATAATGAGAAGAGATTCAATATAACAATTCTAGAGTTGTATCAGTCTCACTTGGAGGCCATTGAGTCTAGTCTATTCTCTTCATTTTAAAATTGAAAAACAGTCAAAGCCCAGGTTATGTGATTTTTCTCAGGTCACAGAGGAATCTACATAACAGAATTTAGAGGATGAATTTTGAGTAAAACAAGCCTATATTTTCAAAACTCTTCTTCCTCCAATCCCAAATTTTTATATTAGGCAACTTATCTTTTTTTGGTGATGAAAATCCTTATGAAATTCAATTTCAGTACAGGGAACATCTTTTCAATGCTTGTCTAAACCTGCAGTCCATTTTTGTTAGGATGCTTGTTCTGTAAAAGAAAACATTTGAGAAAAGATGTTCTTATAATGCAAATAAAATTAATGTTTAAAATAAGAGCTCTCCAGGGGGTGGAGTCAAGATGGCAGCATAGCAAGCAGCAAAAGTTCAGACCTCGTGGAAGACCCTTCCTTACCGATACAGACTGAATGCTCCTAGAGCACCAAAATTCAATCTGAACAACAGGACAGAAGCGGGGAACCCTCTTTCTGGACTCAAATCAAAAGGTACGCCCCCCCAAAAGCCGGAATCCGAGAATACTCAGGGCCAAAGGGAAGGCAGAGTGAAGGTCCCAGGACCCCTCCCCCACAACCCAGAGGGCTGAGCCCCCAGCAGCAGCGGGAACCTCTGAGCAGGAAAAGGTGCTGGTTTGCAGGGTCTACCTTGGGAGCAGCGGGGCGCCAGTCTCAGAGCATCCAGCTTGGACAGCCGGGAGGAAGCCAGGGAGAAATGGCTGTGGCTGGGTCCCTCCATCGGGCTCCAGTCTCACCCTTGCCTCGGGCACATCCAGACCAATCCAGTTGAACTAATCCCATCAGAACCCCTCAGAGTTTAGGGAGGTGGGCAAAGGCACTTGCGAACAGCTGAGAAGCAGCTGGAGAGAACTGGAGAGAGCCTGGGCAGCCCAGCCTTCCAGGAGTCTTCAGAGCCTCAGTGCTTCATACCACATACAGCCCAACCCAATTGAACTCAATCCAATCAAAAGCCTCCAGAGGACAGGGAAGCTAACATTCCTCCCCTAAAGACTCTACTAAGAGATCTGACAAAGCTCCAAGAGGGGAGACTGACAGCCTCAAAACCAAAACAAAATGAGAGGAGCAAGAGCACAGCCAAATATGGGGAGCAAAAAAGGGATAACATCGAGCAAACAACAGAAAAAGAAGAAAGAAATTACAATACACAGCTTCTGCACAGGTAATGAGCAAAGAGCAAATGAAACAGAGGGGGAGGACCCAGCAAAGGAAAAATCAGAAATCCCAGCGAATTGGATACAGGCTTTGGAAGAACTCAAAATGCAATTCAAAACACAATTAAGAGAGGCTGAAGACAATTGGGAAAAGAACTTAAAAACTAAGATAAGTCATCTGGAAACAGAAAATAGTGTCTTGAAAGCCAAAATCAACCAGCTGGAAAATGAGGCAAAGGAGATGAAAGATGAGGCAAAGCAGATGAAATGAGGTGAAGAAGAAGAAAGATAACCTCCAAAGAAAATCCAACCAAAAGGAAAAGGACTACCAAAAAACTAAGGATGAAATCCAGTCTTTAAGAACCAGAATACAACAACTTGAATTGAGAGACCTCACAAGGCAGCAAGCCACTATAAAACAAAACCAAAAGAATGAAAAAATTGAGGAAAATATGAATTATCACATTCACAAAACAGAGGATTTAGAAAATCTTTCAAGGAAAGATAATTTAAGAATTATTGGCCTACTGGAAGACCATGCCAAAAGAAAATGCCTGGACATTATATTACAGGAAATTATTAAAGAAAACTGCCCAGAAATCCTTGAATAAGAGGGAAAAGTGGAGATTGATAGAATCCACAGATCACCTCCTGTACTTAATCCCCAACTGACAACACCCAGGAATGTTATAGCCAAATTCAGGAACTATCAGACCAAAGAAAAGATATTACAAGCTGCCAAGAAGAAGTCATTCAGATACCAAGGAACCACAGTGAGGATAACTCAGGATCTGGCTGCATCCACACTGAAAAAAAGAAAGGCATGGAATACGATATTCCGGAAAGCAAGGGAACTAGGTCTACAACCAAGAATCAACTACCCAGCAAAACTGACTATATTCTTACAGGGGAAAGTATGGTCATTCAACAAAATAGAAGAATTTCAAGAATTCGTAAAGAAAAGACCAGACCTGAACAGAAAATTTGATGTCCAAGCACAGAACTCAAGAGAATCATCAAAAGGTAATTAAAAAAGTGGGGAAAAAAGAAAAACAAAAAAAAAATTTTAAGACACTCAATAAGTTAAAATTATATGTATCCCTATAAGAAAAGAGGTCATTGGTAACTCTTAAAAACTGTTGTTATTAGCTGGGAAGCAAAAAGAAGTATACTTAGAGGGAACAGCAACAAACTGTATAGGATGAAAGGACAAGACAGAAATAGGTATATAGATATATGCATGCAAAAATACATATGCATAAGTATGCATATATATATATAACTAGAGCTTAAGCATAGCTTAATTTTAAAAGAAATGGGAAAAGATACAAATGGGGGTAAATTTATATGTCATAAAGAAGCTCATGGTGGGATGGGGGAGAACATCGATACACTGGAAGGGTAAAGAGGTCAGAGACAGGAAGTACTCAAGTTTTACGTGCTTTGAAAGTGACTCAAACAGGGAAAAACAATCCAATCCATTGGGGGCAGAGAATAGATTTGCACCCTATGGGGGAGTAGAAGGGTAACAAATGGTCTGGTGGGGAGGGAAGCAGTACAAGAGAGGGAGGGAGCGGAGGGTTAATTTTAGAAAGACTACAGGGAAAATAAGGGGGGGATAAATAGAGAGGGGGGGAGAAAGGGAAGTAAAATAAGGGTGGGAACAAGGGGTACTGTTCAAAAGCAAACATTGGTGTAGAAGGAAATAGTGAAAGAAGAAAAGGCAGATAAAGGAGCAAAAATCAAAATGCTGGAAAATACACAGCTAGTAATCAAAACTCTGAATGTGAATGAAATGAACTCACCCATAAAACGCAAGCTAATAGCAGAGTGGATTAGAGTCCAAAACCCTACCATATGCTGTCTACAAGAAACAAATATGAGAAAGATAGATACACATAGGGTGAAAGTAAGAGGGTGGAGTCAAATCTATTGGGCATCAACTAACAAAAAGAAGGCAGGAGTCGCAATCTTGATATCTGACAAAGCCAAAGTAAAAATAAATTTAGTTAAAAGAGATAGGGAAGGTAATTACATCCTGATAAAAGGCAGTAAAGACAGTGAGGAAATATCTGTACTCAACATGTATGCACCAAATGGCATAGCATCCAAATTTCTAAAGGAGAAAATAGAGGAACTCAAGGACGAAATAGATAGAAAAACTATACTAGTGGGAGATCTGAACCTTCCTCTATCCGAACTAGATAAATCAAACCAAAAAATAAATAAGAAAGAGGTAAGAGAAGTGAATGAAATCTTAGAAAAATTAGAGTTAGTAGACATGTGGAGAAAAATAAATAGGGACAAAAAGGAATACACCTTCTTTTCTGCAGCACATGGTACATTTACAAAAATTGACCATGTATTAGGGCATAAAAACATTGCAAACAAGTGCAAAAGAGCAGTAATAATAAATGCAACTTTCTCAGATCACAATGCAATGAAAATAATAATTAGTAAGGGAACATGGAGACGTAAATTGAAAATTAATTGGAAATTAAACAATACGATTCTCCAAAACCAGTTAAAGAACAAATCATAGAAATAATTAATAACTTCATTGAAGAAAATGACAATGATGAGACATCCTTTCAAAACCTATGGGATGCAGCCAAAGCAGTACTCAGGGGGAAATTTATATCCTTGAGTTCATATATTAACAAATTAAGAAGGGCAGAGGTCAATGAATTGGACATGCAAATTAAAAAATTAAAAAGTGAACAAATTAAAAATCCTCAGATGAAGACTAAATTAAAGATCCTAAGACTCAAAGGAGACATTAATAAAATTGAAAGTCAAAGAACTATTGATTTAATAATTAAGACTAGAAGATGGTACTTTGAAAAAACAAATAAAATAGACAAAGTACTAGTCAGTCTAATTTAAAAAAGGAAAGAAATAAACCAAATTGACAGTATCCAAGATGAAAAACGAGACCTCACCTCTAATGAAGAGGAAATTAAGGCAATCATTAAAAACTACTATGCCCAATTATATGGCAACAAATAAGGCAATCTAGGTGATATGGATGAATACTTAAAAAAATATAAATTGTCTAGACTAAAAGAGGAAGAAATAAATTACCTTAACAACCCCATTTCAGAAAAAGAAATTGAACAAGCCATCAAAAAACTCCCTAAGAAAAAATCCCCAGGTCCAGATGGATTCACAAATTAATTCTATCAAACATTCAAAGAACAACTAATCCCAATATTAAACAAACTATTTGACAGAATAGGCCGAGAAGGAGTTCTAACAAATTCATTCTACGACACAAACTTGGTACTGATCCCAAAGCCAGGCAGGTCAAAAACAGAGAAAGAAAACTATAGACCAATCTCCCTAACAAATATAGACACAAAAATCCTAAATAGGATACTAGCAAAAAGACTCCAGCAAGTCATCACAAGGGTCATCCACTATGACCAGGCAGGATTCATACCAGGAATGCAAGGATGGTTCAATATTAGGAAAACCATCCACATAATTGACCATATTAACAAGCAAACTGACAAAAATCACATGATTATCTCAATAGATGCAGAAAAAGCCTTTGATAAAATACAACACCCATTCCTATTTAAAACAGTAGAAAGTATAGGAATAGAAGGGCCTTTCCTAAAAATAATAAATAGTATATATCTAAAACCTTCAGCAAATATCATCTGCAATGGGGATAAACTAGAAGCCTTTCCAATAAGATCAGGAGTAAAACAAGGATGCCCATTATCACCTATATTGTTTAACATTGTACTAGAAACACTAGCAGTAGCAATTAGAGAAGAAAAAGAAATTGAAGGTATTAAAATTGGCAATGAGGAGACCAAACTATCACTCTTTGCAGATGATATGATGGTTTACTTAAGGAATCCTAGAGAATCAACCAAAAAGTTACTCGAAATAATCAACAACTTTAGCAAAGTTGCAGGATACAAAATAAACCCACATAAGTCATCAGCATTTCTATATATCTCTAACACATTTCAGCAGCAAGAATTAGAGTGAAATACCATTCAAAATCACCCTAGATAATATAAAATACTTAGGAATCTATATGCCGAGACAAACACAGGAACTATATGAACACAACTACAAAACACTTTACACACAGCTAAAACTAGACCTAAACAATTGGAAAAACATTGATTGCTCATGGGTGGGACGAGCTAACATAATAAAAATAACAATCCTATAAAATTAATTTACTTATTTAGTGCCATACCCATTGAACTACCAAAAAACTTCTTTACTGAATTAGAAAAAAACATAACTAAGTTCATTTGGAACAACAAAAGATCAAGGCTATCCAGGGAAATCATGAAAAAAAAAATGCAAAGGAAGGAGGACTTGAAGTCCCAGATCTCAAACTATACTATAAAGCAGTGGTTATCAAAACAATTTGGTACTGGCTAAGAGACAGAAAAGAAGATCAGTGGAATAGACTTGGCGTAAATGATCTCAGCAAGACAGTTTATGATAAACCCAAAGACCCCAGCTTTTGGGACAAAAATCCATTATTTGATAAAAACTGCTGGGAAAATTGGAAGACAGTGTGGGAGAGATTAGGTTTGGATCAACACCTCACACCCTACACCAAGATAAATTCAGAATGGGTGAATGATTTGAACATCAAGAAGGAAACTATAAATAAATTAGGCAAACACAGAATAGTATACATGTCAGACCTTTGGGAAGGGAAATGTTTTAAAACCAAGCAAGACTTAGAAAGAGTCACAAAATGTAAAATAAATAATTTTGACTACATCAAATTAAAAAGTTTTTGCACAAACAAAACCAATGTAACTAAAATCAGAAGGGTAGCAACAAGTTGGGAAACAATCTTCTTAAAAACCTCTGACAAAGGTTTAATTCCTCAAATTTACAAAGAGCTAAATCAATTGTACAAAAAAATCAACCCATTCTCCAATTGATAAATAGGCAAGGGACATGAACAGGCAGTTCTCAGCCAAAGAAATCAAAACTATTAATAAGCACATGAAAAAGTGTTCTACATCTCTTATAATCAAAGAGATGCAAATCAAAACATCTCTGAGGTATCACCTCACACCTAGCAGATTGGCTAACATGACAGCTATGGAAAGTAATGAATGCTGGAGGGGATGTAGCAAAGTAGGGACACTAATTCATTGCTGGTGGAGTTGTGAATTAATCTAACCATTCTGGAGGGCAATTTGGAACTATGCCCAAAGGGTGATAAAAGACTGTCTGCCCTTTGATAAAGCCATAGCACTACTGGGCTTGTACCCCAAAGAGATAATAAGGAAAAAGACTTGTACGAGAATATTCATAGCTGAGCTCTTGTGGTGGCTAAAAATTGGAAAACGAGGGGATGCCCTTCAATTGAGGAATGGCTGAACAAATTGTGGTATATGTTGGTGATGAAATACTATTGTGCTAAAAGGAATAATAAAGTGGAGGAATTCCATGAAGACTGGAACAACCTCCAGGAAGTGATGCAGAGTGAAAGGAATAGAACCAGGAAAACATTGTACACAGAGACTGATACCTTGTGGTACAATCGAAGGTAATGGACTTCTCCATTAGTGGCAATGCAATGTCCCTGAACAATCTGCAGGGATCTAAAAAACACTATCCGCAAGCAGAAAATAAACTGTGGAAGTAAAAATACCGATGAAAAGCAACTGCTTGACTACAGGGGTGGAGGGGATATGACTGAGGAGAGACTCTAAACGAACACTCTAATGCAAATACCAACAACATGGAAATGGGTTTGAATCAAGAACACATGTGATACCCAGTGGAATTGCGCGTTGGCTGTGAGAGAGGTGGTGGGAGGGGGTTAGGGAAGAAAAGAAAATGATCTTTGTTTCCAATGAATAATGTTTGGAAATGACCAAATAAAAATTGAAAAAATAAAAATAAAAAAAATAAAATAAGAGCTCTCCAGAAAAGGGGATAGAATGTTGAAAATATAGAATATGATAACCTGGGAGCACAAATATCTGTATTCTAGAACATTCTTTGAACTAAATACCTATATGACGTGGGTGGGAATGAATATCTATCTTTTGCTCAGTTTTCTTATCTTTCAAATAAATGAGGTTTATTCCAGCTTATACAGATTTTACATGTCTGAACTATAAACTTAGCATAATATCTTGCATATAATACATGCTCAATAAAAAGAATTCAATGTATTAATTATGATAGTTTTTAAAATATACACATTTATTCATATCACTGAGGCCTTGTTCCACTGAGTAGGTAACATTCTTCCCTATCATCTAATTCTCATGATGGCATCCTCTTATTCGGTAATGTGCACATGGGCACTCTAATTACTCTATCCCACCCAAATGTAAGACCTCAAGAATGCTGCGTAGAACATTGACCAGTTGGTATGTGACCTCCCCACTCCCACTCTGACCCTTCTTTTTTGACAATGCAAAAGATGGGTTATAAAAATATAGTTTAATATAGCAATGAAACTCTGATTTCCAAAGCTGCAGATATACCCAATGCTTTTTTATCTTGTGCAAATATTTCCCATGTATTCCCATATATATTTCAATGAACATCTGACTAATTTGCCAGGTCCCTTCTTTTAGGTCTCTTGATAAAGTATATATTCTAGTGAAATATGTGATCTGTCCATTTGGCATTCTATTCTCATACTAAATGATTAGCCTTTTTCCTTTTTCAGTTATACATTTCAATATAGTATCTTTTATTTGGGGCCATTTAATATAATTGGGAGAATATTAGTATTAAAAAAGGAACCCTTGTTTCAAGAAATCAGCCCACACTCAAATGCAATGCAAAGTACTCTCTTTGTTCTTTTCCATTTGGGAGCCATTTTACTGGTTCTTTACAATAATTTTCTGACCTAAATATACTTATAGTTGAGTTGTATTGTCTACCATTCAAATTCATAGCATCTCCTTTTTTTCTCATGTAAACATATGTTTGTATGTATGTAGGTGTAGAGAACACATATGTAAGAGACTTCTAATTATTTTGGGTTTGATTCAATCAGGACAATGTTTTTCACCCACACAATAGCTGGGAGATCTCTTTCATCTAACTCCTGAGCTATGCAGGCTTTATCTCAGTGTCTAAAAATTTCAGAGGATAAGCCTCCCTGCAACTCTTCACATTTATGAGAACAATATTGAACAAAACTATTTCTTATGTCAAATGTTTGAATTCATCTTATATTTTAATATGTATGTGGGAGCACTCTATTCTTTAGGGTAAATATTTGATCAAATTATGATAAATAGATAAGATAGATGTTTAACCAACAATAACCACAATGGCATTTCTTTTAATTAAGTGAATAACTAAAGACATGGCCAGCTGTAGAATAGTGTCTGTGAAAGTCATCCTATTCTCTTTTCAAAATTAAATCAGGGATATTCTCAATGTTTATAAAACATAACTTCCTAAAGAGTAGAAAATGCCCCCCCATTCATCTCTAATGCATAACACAGTCCTTTGAACATAGAAAAGGTTTAGTAAATATTTACTGATTTATTATTATATTACTGATTTTGTAGATTATTTTACTTTAAAATAGGAATGAGAAAGTAGGGCTATTCATCTATATGTAATGATATTCTTTCAGTTTCCTTTTTGTGTTTGCAAAAAAAATTTAAGACATTTTCCAAGCAAGTTCACTTTCCTTTTTTAGATATCATGAGAACTCCCTGATATCTTCACAATTACCTTCAAAACCATCGTGGACTTTTTTGGCATGTTAACTATCAACAGCTCTTGTTAAAATGTTATTCCTTTTTATTTTCTTTGATTTCATTTTAACTCTTTTATGTAGCACTCTGATGATTATAACATTAGATCTTTTCCCTCACACGTTTCCTCTTTTCCTAACTTGTCGATAACTATGAAGATGGCCCTTCTACCATTCACCTAGAGTTACAATCATTGTATAATTCTCAACCCTTCACTATATCTTACCACCACATCTCCCCCATATCCAATCTGTTGTCAAATCTTCCATATTATTTCTTCTAAAACCTTGACTATCCTGAAGTAGGGCCCCATAACCTCATACTCAGAAATATTATAATAGCCAGCTTGTTATTTTTCCTTCATCAAATATCTATCTACTCAAGTTCTTCCACCAATCAGTTGTCAAAGCAGTCTCCTAAAAAGCACATTTGTTTCATGCCACCACTGTTCTCTCATTCTATAAACTCTAATGCTTCCCCATTATTTATAGAATCAAATATAAAATCCTCTTTTAAAGAAATCCTTCATAACCTTGACCTTTCCTACATTTCTAGGCTTCTTATGCCTTATAATATATTCACTTGCTCTTTCATACTCTCATAATGGCTCATTTTTTTTCTTATATACTCCAATTCTGTACATGTTTACAACTCTACAGTTCTTTTCCTGCTTGTTCCCATGTCTCAGCTTCCCTGGTTTTCTTGAAATCTCATCTAAAATTGATGGATATGGGCAGTGAGTAGAAATAGGAACAAGACCCACATACTCTAAAATATTGTATTTCTCACCATTTAGTACTAGTTAAAACATCAACCATAAAACCTGTAGTTTCAGCATCAATCAAGAATAAATTGCATATTGATCAGTTACCCATTCTGTAACATTAGTCACCTGAACTGGATCTGTAATATTCTATACTGGTTGCCAGCTTTGTGCCTAATCTGTTTTATTAATTACTCATACTGTTTTTTTTTATTTTACTTTTGAACTGTTAGTCATAAATAATTATGTGTAGTGGTCCTCCAATGTACCACATCCCCCACCCCCATATTCTCACTGCAGAAGGGGAACAAGACCTTTCCCACACTGACAAATGATAACAAGATTAACATTGGTGGAACATTGGATGTGGGTACTAAGGATTCTGGCATTCCAGAAGAATCACCCAAAAGTGCACATGCTCCTTATTCTCTATGACATACATGTCAAGCCCCAAAATACACCTCCACCTGGTTGTTCTCATTTTCTAGGGTTTTTGGGAAATGTGGACATTACCCTGGAAAAGGAGATGACAAGCTCTGAGAACCCCAATAAATATGCAAACTCTGTTTTATATCTCAGGTTGCTGCTCCACAGATAGGGTGGCAACTGCACAGTTAGAGCTGCTATTCCATTATCTATTGGGCTACTCCATTACCCCAAGAGCAGCTACTCCATCATCTCTAGGACTGCTACTCCATCAGTCCAGGGTTATGTAACTGTTATTCCATATTTGGAGCTGCTATTCCACACATGGGGTTGCAGCTCCACAACTGGGGCTACTACTCCAATACCTATTGGGTTAATCCATCAGTCCCAAGGCTATCTGATTAGACCCCAGACTATTCCACCAGCTATTAGGCTATTATATATTCATTCAATAAATTTTTTTTCTTACTTCTAGATTGAACAGTTTCAGTTAACCATTCTTGGGAAGAGAATCTGCTACAAACAAGAATGTGTTTTTCTGAAAACAAAACCTCACTTTTGGCAATAGGTCTTTGTTCCCTTTAATACTATCATCTTCTCTCTGTGATTATATAGAATTTATCTTGTATGTATCTTCTTGGTATGTACTGGAGTTTTTTGCATATTCTTTCTTTCTATTGTGAGCTCCTTCATCAAGGGCAGGGACTTTTTCCCCCTCTAGGTTATATGTTAATGAAATTTTTATTAATCACTTTCAGACATTTGTGATCTGTGTTCTCTTGTTTTCTCTCATCCCTTCATCCTCCTCAAGATAGCAAATAATATGGTATAGGTTGTACATGTGTTATCATACAATACATATTTAATGTGCATCATATTTTGAAAGAAGACATATATCAATTACAGATTCTGTCTGTTCCATACATGGAAAAAGATAGACTTTTTCATCATGAGTTCATTGGAGTTGTCCTGGATCCTGGCATTGCTTAGAAATTAAGCTATTCACAGTTAATCAGCATACACCATTGTTCTGACTATGTACAATGTTCTCCTGGTTCTGATCACTTCATGTGGCATCTTTTAGTATAAGTATTTCCAGGGTGTTTTTTTTTATCATTTTGCTTGTCATGTTCAGTCATTCCTCAATGACAGAGATTCTTTTTTTTTTTTGCCTTTATATCCCCAGTACCTGGCACATAGTAGGTGCTTAATAAATGATTGTTTAATTCATAATCATCAATATACTGACTCTTTTGTCTTTAACATGGGAATAAAATTGTTTATGTAAAGATTAAAGATCTTTTCTATCTTTTGTCCTTGTAGTTTGGCCAGAGGATATTTTAGAATAATTGTTTCTTTTACCAAATTTTTTTGTAAACTTGTGTTTATTTTCCACATCTACTGCTTCTTGATACTTTATGAGAAGGAACTTCTCACATCTTTCTTCCATTCTTTTGCATAAGATTTTACAAATACATTTTTATTCTAAACCATTGCTTCTCTGACTCACCATACTTATTTGAAGCAGTTGACTATTGTAGCAAATAGTGTGCTGCATGTACCTAGAGTTGACTTGAAATAAAACCTGGTCTCAGAAACTTACTCTGTCACCTTGGTCAAGTAGTCATATAATGTCTTTCTACTTATATCCCTTTATCTGTAATATAGGGATAAAAATAGTTTCTACCCTCCAGGATTTGGGGGAGGATAGAATAATGCAATATTTGTAAAGTTCTTCATAAATTTTTGAATCTTATGTAATAGCTATGATGATGATGATCCAAAAATATAGTTTTCCTAGCAATAGAGATTTCTAAATTGTTTTTCCCTTCTCATAGCACCATTCCTTAAGAAATCATTTAACTTCTTATAATTCATGACATCTGTTCCCTTATCCATTCTTTTTTCTTCTCCCTTTGTTCATGACAATATTTAGAAGTGGTAGATTTGAATGCAGCTTCGTTGCATAAATATCTTTTCATTTTTAAATGTATTTGGTAGTTTTACCTTTTCTCAAATAAGGCATTATTCAAATTATGCATGGCTATCTGGTGAGTAAATGGGTAGTTAATAACAAATCATTTCCTGAAAAAATGCTACTTGCTTAATTGCCTACATTGATATTTAAATGTATTTATGATTTCCTAGATATGGAAATTTTATCCAATGGTGAAAATTATGCAGCTAGATGACACAGTGAATAGAGTGCCAAGCATAGAGTCAGAACTCATATGTCTCAGTTCAAATCTGGCATCAGACATTTACTAGTTCTGTGGATTTGGGCAAGTCATTTAACCTTTTTTGCCTTAGTTTTCTCATTCATAAAATGATCTCCAGAAGGAAATAGCAAACTACTCCAGTATCTTTGCCAAGAAAAACCACAAATGGGGTCCTGAAGGCCAGCATGTGCCTCAACCACAACAACCCTCTTATCTATGCCTTTTATCCAGGATTTCCCATGAATCATCTACAGGAGCTCTATAGATGTCCAGGGGTATGGATGAGATGGAATGTGTCTTCTTAGAGCCCTTTCAATATTATATGTGCTACCTATTATTCCATTGGCTAACTTTTACTTATATCATGTAACTGGTCAATTTTTTCAGTTCAAATTCTCTCTCATTTTTCCTTTAAGCTACTTTACTTGTGTATTTCTTGGTTTATAATGTGCTACATCATATTCATATTAGCCATGTGATTGTCCATTAACCTTTGGGTGAACTGCAGCTTTAATTCCTCAGAAACTGAAATATCCTATAATTTACAGTCAAAGCACACCAGTAGAATATTGAGATTAAAATATATGAATCTTCATTTCAAGGAGAAGCTTGGTTCTATCTAAAAATACTACATTAGAAACAAAGATAATCCAGTGCACCTGACATCTCTTGTTCAATTATCAATGGATTCAATTCATTTTCCATTTGAACTGTCTTACACACACATGCAACAGGTATATATTATAGGCACTAATTATTATATTATATGCATATATTATATCATATGCTTATTTAATAATATATAAGTTTGATACATACGTCTATGTGTATACTATATATACAACATATTCATAGGTGTATACATCTATGCATGTATCTGTGTATGTGTGTGTAGACAAGCTCTTTGCATTATACAAGCAGTTATATATCAGTCTAGATCCATGTTGGTGAATCTATGACATGAGTTCTAGGAGGTGGCAGCCACTGCTCCCTACCTTCTCTCCATGCAAGTCTGAGGACATAACATTTCTTTCATCACCCACCCCTCTGCTCAGCAGCTGAATGAGAATACTTCCTCCTTCCCCCTATTTGGGGTAAGGCAGCATGAGGGTTGCAGTTTGGGCATTCAATCTCTAAAAAGTTTGTCATCAATGGTCTAAACTATAGACATTCATGACCCAAATGTTTCCTCTATGTGAATAATTAGCATGAAATCTACTGATTGTTTTCTTATGTAAGATGCCCTGAAGGATTTCGGGTTCAATGCAATCAATTTCACAACTCCTATAAATTGAAGTATCTGGAAGATCTCACTATCCATGGAATATCTATATTTTATCCTGCTGTGTTAGAAATCATCTATGATGGTGATTTGATAAACACAACTTCTTGAAACTAGAATTCTATCATTGCTTACTTCTTCAACAATTGAACACAAGGAGTGGCATCAAACAGAATATTGCAGCACTTTAAAAGATCTGTAAACACTCAGATCTCTCTTTTTTCTTTAAACCTATGCTTTATTATAATGAAATGATCATAAGAGAGGGGTAGGGCGGGTAATTTTAAGTATCAATTTATTATATGTTTACAACAAATTGTATGTACTATATTATAGTTATGTTACATATTATATTGTTATAACACAAAAATAAATTAAAATGATGACTCCAAAAAAGGAGGAAAAGATATAAATACAATTTATTTTAAGGACTCATTAGACTCCCTAAAAACTATGGTCAAAAACACTGGAAATTATATTTCAAGAAAAAATTAGTGAAAATTGATCTAATTTATTGTAACAATGAGGGCAAAGTAAAAAAATGGGAAGAATGCAGTAATTCCAGCCTGAAAGTAACTCTAAATAAAAAGTCTAAATATTCTTAAAAAATCTAGTTTCTAAATCACAGGAAAACTACTTTAAATATATATTTTAAAAATAATAGAAGTACCAAGAGACCACAATCAGGATTACATAAAATTTGGCAACTTCAATTTGGAAGAGAAGGTGAGCTTGGAATATGGGTCTTCTAAAAGAGGAAATGATGTCAAATTAAAAATATCAACAATTTACATTGCAAAATTGAATATAATTCTATGGGGGTAGGGTGGGGATGTAACTTTAAATAAACCTACAACTTACCCAGAAAAACCTATTTTCTATGTATCAAAACTGTTTCTGAACAATAATAAATAATAGTAATAAAAATATTAGAGAGGATAAAACTGTTGAAGCATAATGATATTGGGGAGAAAATACCTATATGCCTAACAAAGATCTGATCTTGAACCAGGGGAGATTTAATGATGGAGAGAAAAGAAACAAAATCTAGATCAACAATGCAAAAGTAAAGGAGACATAGGGTTCACTAATGTGTCCACAAGGATCCATGAAGGTTGCATTTGATTTCGTTTTAAAATGTAACTTTATGTGTTTTATTTTTTAAGTTATTTTATTGAATATTTTAACCATAACATTTTATCTTTTTTGTCCCACTTCTTTTTTGTTGTTGTTTTAATTTTTACCTTCCATCTTAGAATCAATACTGTGCATCAGTTCCAAGGCACAAGATGGGTAAGGGGCTAGTCAATGGTGGTTAAGTGACTTGCTCAGGAACACACAACCAGGAATTGTCTGAGTTCATATTTGAATAAAGGACAGACCTCTTATGTCTAGGCCTGGTTCTTAATCCACTGAGCCATTTAGTTAATCCCTGTGCTGCTCCTCTGAGTGTTATTATCAACTGTTCACAACACCTTTTCAAAATGCCTCTTAGAAGCTGGAGAATGTCTGAATAATTAGTGTTTATTGACTGTGATGGAATATAAGTTTCGTTTAATAATGAAAGAGAGAGAAAATTAGGTATCATCACCTGATACAGAACACTGAGCAAAACTAGAACAATTTATACAAAAAGCAACACTGCAAAGGAAAACAAACTCAAAAAGCCTTTGTTCTGATTGATCCAATAGCCAACCATTTCTCCAAAGGACTTATGATGAAGCATGTTGCCATATACTGACAGAGAGAAAGGTCAAGGTAACAAATATGGTAATCATATTCATTTTATTTGATTGTGTTTGTCTCAAATAGTATTTTTATGGTTTCTTCTTTCTCTTAATTAATTGGGGTGAGGGATGGGGAGATGGAATTAACAATAGTAATGGCTAGAAAAGAGGAACATAGAAACTTTTAATGCACAGAAAATGGAAGGGATTTCATAAAAAAGCACAGACAAGCAGGGGAGTTTTGAAAGTTATAGGTGGAATTTATTATATACCTTTAAAAAAGCATGTAGTATAAGTGGAAAGCCACATTTTCATATAGAATTTTTTCTGCTCTTATTTTGTTCCTGGAAAAGTTGTTTTTTGATGTTTTAATTCAGAATAAATCTAACCCCTTTTGAAAAAGAAAGCATAGTTTGTGTGAAGAAGTTAAAACATATAAAGAATTGCAAGGAAAAACTAGAGGAAAGGGCATTATCAAACATCTGAGCAAAAACAAAGATAAGTTGGCACCATGATTAGGGCAAAAATTGGATAATTCCCAGTACTTTGGGTATTATAGAGCACTCATCCTTTTCTGTGGTGACCTTAAAGGAGACCATGTACAATGACAGAATTGTCAGGCAAGGATACTTTGAGATCTATATTATGAATTAGAACTCTTACTTTGAAATCATGAATTCTTTGTACCATTTGGAGTATAAAGTTTTTGTTGTTTCTACCCATAGTTCCTTAGAATATGTTTTGGGTCAAGATTTTCTACTTTACTTTTGGAAGAGTAGATGATAACAGTTACCTTTTCTTTTTACCTCTAGTTTGACAATTTTTTAATGAGTTTCAATAATTTCTTGCTCCAGTTATGCTACAAAAGTCCAGACTGTGGTTTGGTGAACTAAAAAGAATGGCACTGTTATAAGTTAAGAAAGTGGTTAAAGTGGTTTCATTAAGAAAATAGGTATAGTTTGTGATATATTTGAGGTTGTATTAAATGATAGATGCAGGACAAGTTATTAGAAATTCTGTCTTTAATTTTTTGACTTGTGTCCATAACTACCACTTTGACTACGGTATTCTCAATGAAGCCTTGACCACTTATATTTGACAATCACCAAAACAAACTTGGAATTATTTATATATTGATTTTATTATTATTACATATTGAAATATATACTTATGTATATATGCTTACAAATTATTCAAATTTTTATTACAGAAGAAAAAATAAAAAGCTAAAATTCTTTTAGAAAAAAATTATTTACAAATATACCTAGAAGAATAAGGTTCAAGCAATAGAAGCTGAAGGAAAAATATTTCTCAAAAAGGAAGGTTTTTATTGTTTAGAGGGTATTATATTAGGGAGTGTGAATGGAGTAGTCATAGAATAAAAAAAACAGAAACAAAGTGGAGGTGATATGTATGTATTTGATGTATGCATAATAAAGTTCAGAAATTTAATATAATTTAAAACATAAGTGTAATATAATTTAAGTGACTTTTTTAAATGTAAGATTAAAACAAATATATATGACAAGAGATTCATGGTCTCACATAGGATCCTCCTTTTCTCCTCTTTACATGTGGAAGTGTTTTGTTTGTTGTTGTTTGAAAAGTTTATAATAAAAAAAGAGAAATAAAAAATTAATACCTTCTCAGAAGTAAGATTGTAAAAAGAGTCTTATATTTGTAATCAGAAGACGTAGGTTTGCTATTCACTACTTGTATGATCTTGGGCAAGACATTTCAATTCTCTGTGTCTTCGTTTTCTCAGCTGTAATATAAAATGGTGAGATTATATGATGTATAAAGTTCCATTTAGTTCTTAACCCTCATATCTTATTATGGGACTAAGTTAAATGAGCGACATAGAAGCATATTTATTAAGGTCATCTTCTCTAATTGAAATAGTGTAGAATGTTGCAATAAAAGGAATTACCTGTAGAACTACAGTATCCATATGGTAATCATTCTCTATATTGCATTTATAATAAATGAGGACATGTTTAACCTTTTTTCCCTTTACATAACCTCTAGAGAAAATAAAATTTGTAAATTGATAGCAAATGCCAGAGTAATAAATTGTACTCTTTCATAATTTTCTTTAAATCTATTAAGGATACCCAGTTTAAAAGAAATCCCCTTTATATGCTGTTATTCTTCACAGTTACGTTTCATGACCTATTATGTAATCAACCCAACTTTCCCAGAGTATTTAGTTTCAATTAACTAATTTTATATTATGTCATTTTTTTTAAAAACCCTTACCTTTTGTCTTGGAGTCAATACTGTGCATTGGCTCCAAGGCAGAAGAGTGGTAAGGGCTTAGGTAATAGGGGTTAAGTGACTTGCCCAGGGTCACACAGCTGGGAAGTGTCTGAGGCCAGATTTGAACCTAGGACCTCCCATCTCTAGGCCTGGCTTTTAATACACTGAGCCACCAAAGCTGACCCCATATTATGTCATTTTGATTACATCAGGGTTCTCTAGTGTCAAGGCTTCTATCATTAATATTCTGAATTTGTTTCAAGAGTTTCTATTTTAAAAGAAGACACAAGAAAAGACATTACATTGCTTGCTTTTTGGTGGCATGTTTCTTTAACCATTTTCCACTCTGAGAACTCAGCTATTAGTCCTGTTGGGGCCCCCAAAACGTTAAGTAATGCTTTTAGAAAATTGCTTCATATCTCATAGCACCAACTATCAGATTTCGAAAAAATTTAAACAAACCACAGTCCATAGTCAGTACCTCACATCAATTATGTAAATATAAAGATAAAACTGATTTATTACTTAAAGAAATTGGTCTCATAATATAAACAGCTTCACAGAACAAATGGAGGCCCTGTTGGTTACTACCCAGTCAGCTTCCTGAGCACATCCATTTCTCTTAAAAATCAATGCCAGTCCAAGGGTACTTGCTGTCCCCCCAAAGGATTTTCTTTTTTCCTGTGCATCTTGATTTATTGGCATTTTTCTTTTATTACATGTGTGTGGCCACTAAAGCTCATGCAAGGAAAGAGAATATCAGTGAATGCCAAATAGCAGCAATTGAAAGACAGCAGTAGGGGGAATTAAAAATGTAGCCAAATTGAAATGATATATAAGCTTTGTAGGAAAACACAGAAAATCAGAGATCTTTTACTTAAAAAAAAATTTTAATGGCTACAACAGATCTGAAATAACTTCCTTCCAGGAAACTTAAAATAAGCAAGATTTTTTTTCAATGTCTCCTTGAATACTGACCACCTGCCTCAATGTCAAAACTAGAAACTTTAAAATCATAAAGCTAGATGATACCTCAAAAGATCATTTTTATGAGAAAAAGAAACCTTCCAACTTCTTTGCAGGGTTAAGGCAATATTGATGTAGAATATTGTATATATTGATAGATTTGGTGTCATTTAATTTTAATGAACTGCTTTTTTCTTTCATCATAATTTTTTAAAGAGTTGTTGGTGAGGAGAAGAGAAGAGCAAAATTATATGTAAAAAGATATTTTTAAAGCTATAAGATTAAATAATTTAAAAATAAGATGAAAGATGACCTGCAGAGAGGTCGAGGGCAAAGGTAAGGGTGAAAGATAATTGCTTTCAGAGGTAGATAGAATGAAACGAGTGGGGAATCAAATTGCTACTATTTGAAATCAGAGGCAGTTCAGACTTGTTTCCTTCTCAAGATAAATTGAAAAGTCTCAGATCCTTCAGGCAAACAGTGGACAGCAAAAACATCAAGTATCACTGCTATTCTTATGTTCCTCCTACTCCTTCTACCCAGAGGATATTTGCTCTTTTGGATTTTTCCAAAATATTTGACACAATAGCATGTCTCATCTTCTGAAACCTTTATCTTCTGTCTGCCATATTTGTCAAAGACATGGAGTGATGAGTCAAGAGTAGAAAAGTTTCAAGTGATGTGTTAGAATTATATCATACTGACCCAGGAGAGTCTATTGTTATATTTTTAGTAAGAGTACTTACACCAAGGAAATCAATAAATGCTATACATCATGAATTGATTTATTGTTTTGTTGATTGTCTAGACTTAAAAAAGTAAAGAAGAAAATGTTAGTAATAGGGATTTTGCTTAAAAAATGTGTTGCAGATACTTTTCTTCAAAAATCCAGTTATTGAACATGTTCCAACAAATGCCTTTAAAGCATATACAATTTATACAATTTAGTGCATGAGTGTGCTTTTAAATAATGTAGGGAATTATTACTTAACCCATTTTAATATCTAATCATGGGCCCAAGGAA
This sequence comes from Monodelphis domestica, assembly GCF_027887165.1. NCBI lineage: Eukaryota > Metazoa > Chordata > Mammalia > Didelphimorphia > Didelphidae > Monodelphis > Monodelphis domestica. The sequence continues at coordinate 304,315,354 of NC_077228.1, forward strand.
GAGAAAAAGACAATCGTGTGTATCCATTTCTGTGGTATAGCTCTTTCTCTCCCAATCAAATCAACACAATCTCAAAACAAGAAGATAATTTCCTTGTCTTTGAGAAAAAGCAAACATTGAGTGTGGAATGTTGCAAACATGTTCAGTGAAGCATATCAGAGAGTATAAATTTAATGCTCTTCCAGTTTCCTCAAATCCTTTACTAGAAGTTGAAGTAAGTATGGGAAAAGGAACATATCATAGCCAGGTATTCAATATGACAAGGTTTCAGAAAACCTAGCATATAAATGATAGGAGATGCATATTGAGGTGCCATGTTTCCAAAGCATCAATATTCACCTTTCTTTTTGAGGCATGGGTGTCCTCTTAGTTGAGAAGATTTTCACTGGGATGTCTGAAAGAAAAACTAAGAATCACAAGTAGTGTGGGAGAGAGACTTGTTATATGACCTAGAAGAAATTAATCTGAGCTATTGAATTGGGACTGAATCAAAAGTACAATAATAATAACAATAATTGACATTTATAAATAAATAAGCTACCAGGTAAGGTCAGGTAAGTGGAGCTATCAATTATGCCTTAATTCAGAAGATTTGTCTGAACAAAACTTGCAATTCATTTCCTCTCTTTACTCAGAGGAGTCTTTCCCCCCCCAAACACAGTGGAACTCTGCTTTGCAAAGAAAAAAAAAAGAAGGAAGTAATGATGCATTCTTGTTCTCACTCCTAAATTGGAGCTTATCAGTTTTCATTTTTTTTTATTTCTATGGGTATCTTTATCTTGAATTCTTTGAGAGATATATGTAACTCTTAAAACCAATCTCCTTACTGTGGTTTAATTCTAAATTAACTAGGGTTTCCAGACAAGTTTCATTTGACTAGTTAATCTCCTATCCACAAATAATGGATTTTCCATCTTCCATAAAGAGAATTCCCTTGACCTCTCCCTTAGTTTATCTCAAAATTTCAATAGCAAGTAAACTCTAACATTTCATCACATTAATGAATTATGATGCAAATCATACAGAAATCAGAAAACAAAAGGTTTTGTTTTTCAAACAAAAGATCTGCCCCTCCCCCCCCCAAACATCTATCAATTTTTAAGAGAAGCAGAAGAGGTTCTGACTTCTGTGACGGGAATTTTTTTGGATCATTTTGTATCTTTCACCCACTTTGGCCCCAGTTTACTCTAAATAAATAATTAGAAAGAGTGCTCTTCTCATCTTTCCAGTCCTAGAGTGGTTATTCCTTACAGTAATCATATCTTCTCTTTCTTTACCTTGTTTTTCTTCCTTGTGATCTATCCACTTTTAACAATTTTACCAAAAAGAGAGGACAAGATTTTGAATCAAAAAGCCAAATCTCCTCTAATTAAATTACCTCTTCTTTCTTCCACCTTTTTCTAAGCCAGAGCAATATTCAAAGCATTGTATAATCAATTTTATAGTTACCATAAGCAATTATTTTGGGGTCATTACTAGGATTTAAGTGAGAATATGGGATATCCTCTAGACTTCTGAAATCTTCAGTGTCCCTTTATGGCCAAGGCTGTGAGAGAATGAAGCTGATATTAAAGTTCTTCTCCATCCTGTCTCCCTTCCTTAGAAGCAGCTGTTTTTCCTCTTTACTGCCAAATCTACTCAACTCCAAATCTCACCTATATATTCATATTCAGGGCAGCTGTCTTTCTTCTTCATTTCCAGAAACTTACTCAACTCAGACTCAAATTGTCTTGATACTTTTTAAATTATTCCCAGGGTATGACCAAGTTTCTTTAGCCCATCCAAACACCTCTCTTGTTTAAATTCACTTCCAGCTCATTAGAGAAATCTACAGGGATAAAAGATTCATCCTTTATTGTTGAAATATTTTGGATGGATTTAATTCAATCAAGGCAGGTTCCTATGCATAGAAGAGTAGTGTTTTACATATACTTAATACTTTTAATAGCATAGCAGGCTCATCTAAAACTATAGATAACCTCAAAGGCTTACAAATCCAATCTCATCATTTTATAAACAAGGAATCTGAAGAGCAACTAGATAGTAGAATTAGACAGCTTCAATTTGAATTCAAGTTTTCTAACTTCTATATCTACACTCTTTATTATATTTGTTCCTGCAACAGATCAATATTATTTGAATTATGCAAAATGACCATTCTGAGCTGTGGTCTGAAATACACAGAATCAATAGTAATGGCTCTAATCACTGATGTACCAGTATTTCAAAATGGTCATTTAATGGTGGAGCTTTTATTTAAATTTCCTTTTCTTGAGCCTGGAAAAAATACATTTTTTCTTATAAAGGAAGAATTTAACTCCTAAGACCTATCTTTAATGAAGTTCGGGTTCAAGAGTCCAGGAGAACTACTTTATACCTCTAACCCTTTGATTAACTACTACTAAAAATAAAATATCTGGTGGGCCATAAAAAAAAAAAATCATGCAACTCTTTTAGGACAAGAATACTCAACTTCCAGATCTGGAAACAATTTATAAGACTTTTATTCCAAGTTTTTGTCTTGAGTTATTTTATGTAATGCCTTTTCTTTTAATTGATCATACCTTAGTAATGACTAGAGGGGAAAATGTAAATACATACACACAGAAAAAGAGACAAAGAGAGTGACAGAGACAGAGAGAGAGAGAGAATTTGGGGGAGTTTGTGAGGTTGACCTAAGTACTAAAATGTGTTTTAAAAAATGTGTAAAGGGATAAAATGCTAGCAATTATTGAGATCTGTGGAGTATTTTTTATGGGAGAGGGGTCCTGAGTTGACTCTTAAATCAAGAATTCTAAGCAGTTGAAATGAAGCAGGGGATGAAAGTTGGGCATTTGTGATGGAGTAAAATTACAGAGGTTAGAGATGAAATGCTAAATTAGTGATGAAAAGAAGACTGGATATCTAGAATGTAGAATACAAGAAGGGGAATAAAGTGAAATAAGTCCAGAAAGGTAGACTATATAAAACTATATAATATACTAGAGGTAATAGGGAGTCTCTAATATACCCGAGCAGAAAAGTTACATGTTTAGAGTAGTTTTTTAGAAAAAAATATTTTGATAGCTCTATGGAGAATAGAAAGATGGAAAGGGAAGAATAAATAATGAATTTATTGTAATAGTCAAAAGAAAAAGGTGATGAAGATCCAACAAAATGTGGTGACCATGTGGATAGAAATGAGAGTGGGAGTGAATAAAATTTTAGAGTAAAATTAACAAAACTTGGTAAGTAATTGTAAATGGGTTAGAGGGATGAGTGATACTGTAGAGTGAAAGAGGAAACTAAAGATGTGAAAATAGTTGATTTCAATGATGGCTGTACTCACAAAAGAAATAAAATAATGAGGAGGAAAACGTTTTGATGGAAGGACTTTGCTTTGGCAGTGTTGACTTTAAAGAGTCTCACAAGGGATACAGGTAGAAATGAATGAGCAGCAATAAGTGGGGGACTAGAGCTCAGAATGAAAGATATTTATAGAAACAGAGCTGACCACACCAGGTTACTACTATTGCCACCCACTATGAATCTGCTACCCACAGCATCAGAGCTCTCTTTCTAGTCTTAGTGATAGTGATCAGCAAGGATTGAAGGAATTTTCACCCTATATGGGAGCTACTGCTGACTAACCCCTGAGCAAACTCCCCCTTTCAACAGATACTCTTAATTGGCAGTTTCATATCCTATAGTCAATCTACCCCAGAAGTTTTAGCAAGGCTGGAAGGAGCCTATCTGTTTCAAGAGATAACTAACTATCCAACACTCGGGTCTCATTCTTCTGATTAGCAATTGTAACTATGTTTTGGAAGGTTTCATTTTTGAGTAAATTTGTAGCTTTGTTCTTTCTCCTAGCTACTGAAGTCCCATTCTTAGTTCTTTCATGAATGGATATTTTATCTATGTATGGCTGCTATTTTCCAGGAATCAGGGATAACTGGGATTCATTATTTAATATTGTATTTTGATAAAATGTTATAAAAATTCTTTCTTGAAATTCGTAGTGAAGATCCAATACTAGAAATAACATCTTATTCGTAAACATTTTCATATAGGGGTTTTCACTTTTCAGGAACTTTAACATACATGTATAAACACATGAATTCATCTTATTTATATTTATAGTACATTTAGGTCAACTTTTTGGTGTCAATTGATAGAGTTTGCTAAGTACTTGAACTTTTATAGAACTTTGTTTTGCATGTTCGGGTACTCAAACACTGGATGTATGTCATAGAAAAATATGGAAAGTTTATAAATAGAACAATGAGCTTAATAAATTGGGGGGGGGAACCATCAGTTTCCATTGCCATAGGCTCATAATAATCTTCTTCTGTTGTAACCAGTTTATATAAATTTGTATTCTAGAGTTTTATGTTAAGTTTCATATTTAAATAAATCTTTTCACCCTGCCAAAACCACAGAATTTTTTCTGGTTTCCACACAAAACCCTAATTCACATCTAGTTCCCTTTAAATTCAGTCCAGGTGTATAAAAATATTCTTAGTTTTCAATAAAACATTCAACAGTTCTGTTCTAATCTCAGATTTATTCTATAGACTGTAAACAGACTAATGTCTCCTAGTGGGTGGATTCATGTAGATCAGTGGGAAATTTGTATTCTTTCATGTTTATGCATACCTTTTATGAAGTATGTATTCTTGCTACAAAATCCTGAATATTCCTTTTCCTTTGTAGTTTTATTTTTAGTAATTTGTAAATGTTTTTAACTCCTCAAAGTATTTAATTTTATCATTTGAATGTAAATAGTAATAATAAAATATATTTTCTATAGTAATGCATTATCATCCCAACTTCCACGTTTTCAAGTGATTTAAGAGATAATGTTATTCAGTTTGAATGTATTGGCCAATCATCAGAGTTTCACTTATATTCTATCTAAATCATAGTCACCAGATCATGAAGTCTGTATTCAGTTTGTTTTTCAATTAAAAACCAGTCACAGCATGACACCTGGTTTTGTTTTAGGCCAAGAAATACAGTAACACCTCCCTATTTTCTTTTATCTTCTAAGTTCTCAAATTTAGATTAGGAACAGGTACCAGTAACACTGGTTCTATGATGTTTACCTCATGTTTAGAAGTGCTTGTTTCAGTGTTGCTGGTTATAATTTTCCAGAAGGAAAGAAGAAAAAAACAACAGATCAATAGGTATTGTAAGATCCCAAAATGTCACATGAGACAGTTGTGGCTCCTAAAGTCTTTCTGTAGAATCTCTCTTTTTTCTACTTCCACTCCTAAAGTAGAGAATCTTTAGAAAATACTTATCTTCTTTAGGTGAGATTTTTTCGATAAGGGGAGGTTGCATAATCCTGCCCTGCAAAAGTGCTCTGTCTTCTTAATGACCAAGCTGATAACTCATTTTTGCTGAGAAATGAGAGGCCTTCAGGCTAGTTTCAAAAAGCCACAGGACCAGAAGCCATACAAGCTCTTTCTCTATGCAGAGATTTTCTTAATATGATTTCAGCATAATCAATAATTTATATGATTACTTGCAGACATTGCTATTCTAGGAAAACTATGGATTACAGAGGTGACTATTTTCATTATTATCAAATTCCAGATAAATCTGTTTCTCGTATGCAATAGGCCAGGGCATGGTTGGTTGCTTCTATCTCAGAAATAATGCTTTGACGGTAGAAAATAGATTCCAATTATATTTTCATAGATTTTTCTAAAATTTTATATGATATAGTGATCTAAAATATTGGTCATCATATACACTTTATCACATCATCTTTGATTCTTTAGTAGGTAACCCAGCTCTATATAACTTCTGGACAGTACTACTGTCCAGATAGCATATCCCTGGTTGGCTTTCCAGTTTCATTTTTTGTTCTAAATTTAAATATTTTATTGGTGCTTTCTTCCTCATTCCCTTATTTCTGTCCTTCCTTTCTTCCTTTTTTCCTTCCTTCCTTTCTTCCTCCCATCTTTTTTCCTTCTTGCCTTTCTTTTTCTTCTACCTTCTTTCTTATTCTTTTTCCTTCCTTCTCTATTTTTCCTCCTTCCTTTCTCTTTTTTTTGCCCTCTCTATCTTTCTGGCTCTGCCTCCATCCCTTTATGTTGTTTAATAATTATATTCACAAGTTTCACTAAATTATTAATGTTCATGATTTCTTCAGTGAATGGTATCCTGTTATATTGCTATGCCAAAAATTCATTTAACCATTCTTTGTTTGATAGTTACCCACTTTCCTTCTAGTTATTTGTATACCATAAATGGTACTGCTACAAACATTTTGGAATATATTTTGTAGCTTTTATCAGTCACTAGAAAACTTCAACTGGTACAACAGTTCACAGATCTCCAATTCTTTTTCTTCTCATTTCCCATTACTGAAACAAGAACAAAGACTTTAGGTTTGATTAATAAGGTGATATCTCTTTGTTTATTCATATTGGAGACAGAAGTAGCTAATTTTTAGGTAATAATATTATGGACTGACTAAAGTATATTTGATGATCACTAGTGGCTTGAAGAATCTACTCAGGGAACTATTTTATTAGGAGATGAAACCCAGAATCACAGAGGACAGACTCTGAACATCATCAAAATGAGGAAAATTTTAATAGTAAATATAATGGTAATATGTAGTGATAAATGATCACAGTAACTTAGAATTTGAAAAACTCAAAGACCCAAGGAATCACAATTTGACAAATGCTGTTGGTAAAATTGAAAAAGAGTATGGCAAACACTGGTTACAAAACAATATATCACACTATGTAAAAATGGTAAAATAAAGATAAATTTTAGAAATAAAAGGGATTTAGAAATAAGGAGAGATACCATAAACAAATTAGGGAACTACAAAATCATTTACCTATCAGACATATAGATAAGGGAGAAGTTTATGACCAAACAAGACATAGAGAAAATATTGTAAGATATAAAATAGAAGACTTTGACTACATTAAATTTAAAAGGGTTTGCACAAAGAAAACCAATGCAACAATGATTAGAAGGAAAACAACAAACTGGAGAAAAATATTTTATAGCAAGTGTCTCTAAAAGGCATAATTTCTCAAATATATAAAGAACTTAATCAAATTTATAAGAACTCAAAGTATTCCCTAATTGATAAATTGTCAAAGGATATAAATAGGCAATTCTTATATAAAAAATTAAAGCTATCTTTTGTCATATGGAAAAAGTGCTCTAAATTACTATTAATTAGAGAATCTAAATTTAAAAAAAACTCTTTGGTGCCACCTCATATCTATCAGACTGGCTAAAAGGAAAAAAAAGAAAAATAAATTTTGAAAAGGGTGAGGAAAAAATTGGTACACTAATACACTGTTGGTGGAGCTGTGAACTGATGTAACCATTCAGGAAAGCAATTTTGGACTATTCCAAAGGGCCATAAAAAACTGTGCATACCCTTTGACTCAGAAATACCACTATACATATACATAAATACCTTCTATGTATATATCTATATCCAAAAAGATATCAAAGGTAGAGGAAAAGGACCTACTTGTACAAGTAGGCTATTTTTTTGTGGTAGAAAGGAAATGGAACTGGAGGGATAAGCATTATTTGGAGAATGGATGAACAAGTTGTGGTATGTATTTGGAAAGGAATACTATGGTGCCATAAGAAATGGCAAGCAATATCATCACAAAAAACAAACCACAAAACAAACAAAAAACAGGAAATCTTAAAAGAATTCTATAAAGTGATACAAAGTGAAATAAGCAGAACCAGGAGAATGTTGTACACAAAAACAATAAAATACAATGATTGATTATAAATGACAACTATTATCAGCAATGAAAAGATCCAGGACATCTCCAAGGGACTTATGACAAAAAAAAATGGCTCTCCACCACTAACTAATGGAATCTATATGAAGATTGAAGCATACCATTCTTCATTGTCTTTCCTCCATGAATTTTTCTCTAAGTATTGTGTATCTTCTTACACAACATGATGAATATGCACTTATGTATTGCTTGATAGCACATAGTACAACTTATATTACACTCTCTTTCAGGAAGAAGCAAGGAAGAAAACATGTATCACAAAAAAATTAGAAAAAAATTATGGAAATTTTACCTACATATAATCTGGAAAAATGTTTAAAATAAACATGTATTATCCAAAAAAACTTAATACATAAAACCATTTAGGAAGAAGATTGTCTATGGCACGATAGTATCTCAAAATGTTTTGATATCACTATGCTCAATGAAAGAGAGCTTAGTCATGAAAAAAGTGTTAGAATCAAGTTTTCTCCAACTAACCTTTTCAAAATTACTTCTTTTGAGTGAATTTGATCTGAAAGCCAAACATACTTTTTTAAGTGTCTTTAGTGTTACCAATTCAACTGTATATTCCTACAGAACAATGCTTCCCCGGGAGTTCAAACTTTGGTCAGAATGATGCTTTCCCTAATCTGGAAGAGAAAGAAGGTATTTAAATCATCAATTAGGTATTTAAATGTGCTAAATGCATTAATTAATTAATTTTTTAAAATTCTGTCAGAGCTCTGAAACTGCCTAACCCCACCCCCACCACACACACAGAGATACACTTTCACTTTGTAAATACCTTCTATGTACCCAACATTGTATTAATTGCTGATCATAATATGAAAAAACCCATCAGTTTTGACTCAATTTAATTAAATTAACAAAAATTGTTGTGTCTCTTATGTACAGAGTATTGTCAGAATTAAGGGGAGATCGATAAAACATGGTCTCTTCTTTCATCTTACTTAGAGTATCATAAGGAGATAAGATATTTATAGATAAATGTAATGCATACAGACATTTTAAAGAGGCTTAGTTGCAGGACTATACCTCTTAAGGATGCTCAGATTCATGGTAGATAGCCCAACACCTCTTAATCTGTATCTGTATACCTTTGTCTGGCTTTAAGGATCATAGAATAGTTATTTTGGAAATAGAGAAACCTCAGTGACCATCTGGGCCAATCTCTGAATTTTTACTGATGAGGAGATTGCTACCCAGATAAGTGACTTGCCCAACATATTAAGTAACTTGCACATATATTAAGTATGCAAACAGGTAGAATTTGAACCAAAGTGCTCTGACTCGAAATCCAGCATGCTTTCCCCTCTATTATACTAACAATTCCCAGGGATAAAAGCATGAACCCACAAGCCTATACATTAATTTGGCTTCATGCCCTACACCAATGTTCCCAAACTCCCAAATATAAATCAGACCACTAGATCATATAATAAGGATCCTTTTGGGCCTCATATTGACTTAGACTTAAAATGTAATTTTATTTTTGTTTTATTGAATTTTCATGTATTTACTAAATATTTCCCCATTATATTTTAATCTGTTTATGGCTGACTCAAAAGTGTTGGGCCTCATGTGGCCCAGAAGCTGAGTGCTTGACACCTCTGCCTTACACTATCCTTTTGTGAAAGGAATGAGTGTCAGGTCATGGCAATGTACATGGTTATTAGTCTCCAAGAAACTTTGCCAAGTATTAATGGCTAATAGTTTTGCATTCATATCTAGCACCAAATATCTATATGACAATCATCAGTGCATATGGCATCAGCTTTACCAATTTTAAGGAAAGGAAAGAGATATTTCAGAGATCTGGACAAGTTCAATGCAACAGGAATTATATTTGACAGACAACAAAAATGGGTTGGGATTGGGGGGAGGTCTGGGAAAGGATTAACACCCATGATGCTGAAATATAAGTCATCAGACCACACAGAGTTGGAAGTTCAAGAATAATTGTCTGTTCCTATTGAGCAAGTACTCTAAATAGCAGACTCTAATCTCTCTTCTGCAACTTGATTACTAAATCATGAAAACACATGGCTTATCCAAAGCTGTAAACAATTGTATTGCATTAATTACAACATAGTTTGATAGAAAACACTGAAAAAGTACTGCTCAGATTACTACAATTAGCATTGCACATAGCTGAAAGCTCAACTGACCATCACATTATAGGTAACCAGCTATCATTATTAACATTACAATCAGTATACCTGAAATTATTTCTTAAGACATTGTATGGACCAGCATGGAAATCCTGAGTCACATGAGTGGGGTTGCAGAAAGTATAGTTATTGCATGCAAGTATTCCTTCTGGTTTAGGGCCTCCAGTTCCAAATAATGCAATTCATTTCATAAGCATTTATTAGGCATCTATGGTATGCACCTCTTTGTACTAGGCACTGAGGAGAATATCAAATTTAAAAATGGCATTATATTTGCCCTTAATGATCTTACAATTCCACTGGAAAGACAGAGTTAATGTATATCAAGCTAGAAACCAACACGTGAAAATATACCATTATTTCTCTCCAATTTGAGGCTAAAGATAAATTCCATAGGCATTCAGAGAAGATCAGAAAAATAAAGAACAGATTAATTACCCACTACCATTAGGAGTCTTTATAGTAAAAATTCATTTATTTAAACACCTCACAATCAAAAAGGGTGATGATTGAAAAATTTTAAAGGTATATAGTCCTATGTAAGGGTAGTTAACTGTAGAAAGAGTTATGGATTTGGATAGAAAGAGCCTGGGTTCAATGTTTGACTCCATTACTACCCCACATTCAGCATTGGGTAAGATTTTTTAGGCTCTTTGGATCTTATTTTCCTCATTTGGAAAAAGAGAATGGAAATTCATGATTTTTAAGGATTTTTTATAGCTCTCAAATCTGTGTTACTCTTTCTGATTTTGAAAGAATAAACTTGAAAAAGTCTCCATTTAAGAAGCACTTCAAAATTAACTAAAATATTATGTTACATTTGGTATAATTTTAGAAGTAAGTGGAGTTTTTTGGAATTGAGTTCTTGGACAAAAAATAATCTGTTTGTGTTATCCTCTCAGAAGTGATACAGTCCAAGAGAAAGAGTACTGCTCTGGAAAACAGAGGACTTGTGTTTGAATTCTGAAAGGCATAATACTTACCTTTGACCTTGATAAATCACAAGATCTTTATGTGACCTGATTTACTTTATAAAATGAGGTAGTCTGACTTCATAATCCATAATTTCCCTTCTATCTCTGACCTGATGATTGTTTACAGATATTTTCATTTATAAATTATATATATATATAATTACATTTCCTAGAATTTTCACTTTGAGTAGTTTGTTCATATTTTACACTTTATTAGTAAAATATATATCCCCCAAAATCTGATTTTTAGCTCTGATGCTTATTATTCACCTCCAAACATAAGAGAGAGTAGGCTGAGGAATGTTGAATCAATAAAGACTTAAGTAGGAATATGATGGTGAGTTTAGAAATGATGAACTCTTCCTGGGATCTCCATTTTGTTTTGTGGAATTGAAATAAGGAAGGCCAGCAGATGTGAAGCGGAGCAGACAGAACTGTGGTAGCCTACACAACTTCTTTTGTATTATAATCAAGGAATCAGTACTGTGCCAGGTAATTCATTACTCTGGCCTAAATATGGACAATATATGACCAATCTGGAGCTATAGGCAATGTCCAACATTTGTTGGCAAGGCATATGAAATATTCCAGAGTGACTTACTACTTGGAATGAAAAGCATTGCAGTTACAATCTTCTTATAGCCCAATTATTACCTCTCCCATGTACAAATAAGGACTAAATTCATTTTTGTATGACTTTTCTGGCTGAATGGAATATAGATTCTCATAGAGGGAGAAGAAGCAGTTAGGTGGTACAATACAAAGCACTGGAATAGGAATTAGAAACATCTGGATTCAAACCTTGCCTTAGATACTTATTTCTTGTGTGAAACTGGATAAGTTATAGAAAACTCTTCAATCTCAATTTTTCATCTATAAAATCGTGATATTAATAATCCTTACCTCAAAGACTAGTGAATCTCAAAGGGAACCCATATGGAAAGAAATTTACAAAACTTAAAACAATGTATATATGCCAGCAATTATTTTTATTGATATCTTCAAGTTGAAACAGCCAGTGGAGCCTCCAAATAACAATGTTGACTCTGGTGGTCATAGCAATAGCATGGAAGGTGTCTCTTGCAAGTGAAAGACACTGTAATCTTTTAGAAAATAAATATAGCTGAGAAGATGGATCCCATGACACCAGGCCCCATGATAGTGGGAAAGGAGGTAGAGATTCCAGTATATTGCTTTATGGGAATGAGTCAGAAATACTCAGCCACCACTAAGACTACAACCAAAAAAGCAACTGCTAGAGGAGTGGACAAGACCAGTCCAAGGAGGTGCTTTCTTAAGAGGAGGCTATGGGAAGAATTCAACAGGTCAAATCTATTAGCATCAATTGCCTCCTGTGTGCTAGATATTCTACTAAGCTCTGGGAATACAAAGGAAAGCAAAAAACAGTTTCTAATAATAATAAACTCACTATCAAACTGAGAAGTCAACAGGTAGATAACTATGTGCAAATATGATATAGGCAAGATAAATTGGATATAAAAGGTAAAATAAAGGAAACCTAGAAGATACTTGCAGAAGGTGGGATTTTAGCTGAGATTTGAAGGGACTAGAGGTCTTAAAAAGGAGGCTAGCCATAATTGTGCCCCTTCCCAAAAGGTCATCAAAACATTTTTAATTCACTGTAGAGAACTGAAGGATATTCAAAAGGAAGCACCATTTTGAAAATAATATTTAGAAATAATTACACACTCTTAAAAAAACTAAATACTAACAATAGGTAACATTTATATAAAGCTTACTATGTTCCATATACTCTTCCAAACACCTTACAATTATTATCTCTTTTGACCCTCAAATAAATTCTGAAAGGTAAATGCTGTTATTATTATCCCCATTTTAGAGATGTGGAAACTGAAACAAACAACAGGAAAATGACTTGTTCAGGTCCTCAGAGATAGCAAGTATCTAAGGGTATATTTGTTAGGTCTGGTATTCTATCCATTGCTTCATCTAATTACCCTGTATGAAATGAAGGCTCACAGTTTCGAAGAGAATCAAGTTTTTGTATTTGGCTATGGTTTTGCAAATGCTCTTTTTTGTGTGTAAGTTCAGAAGTTTTAAAAATGACAGATGAAGAAGATGGAAGCATGGCCAGATTATAGATACAGTTTTTAAAAAACGACTAGGTCTTTAAAAGGCCTGAGTTCCAATCCCACCTCTGCTACTTACTCCCTATGTGACCACAGGAAATTCAATTCACCTTTCTGGGATTCAGTGTCCTCCTCTATGAAACTAGAGATTGAACTAAATTATCTTTAATTTCCTTTTCCTACATCTAACTTTTCATTCGTATTAAAAATGAACATCCATTTTGACAAGGGACTGAAATTTCAAGATTATTTGTTTCTGAAAGGAAAAAAAAATCTCCAACATATTTCCCAGGATGTATTTGATTTTATGTCTATTTCCAGTATACTATGAGAAAAATGAGTGTATCATTCATACAATGTACTAGCAATAATTTCCTTGGTATCTAACAAAGGAAATATCATGGTACAATGAAAAGAATGATGGATACCATTAAAAGAGAGATGAAAGTCAGGATTTTTAGACTTGAATTCTTTTACTTCTTTTTACTTCTCTAAATCTCAGTTTCATTATATGTAAAATGAGAGAATAAGACTGGATAGGGGTTCTATATCTGGAGAAGGGCCTGGAGAGAGACTTTAAAGAACCTATAAATTTAGATAGGGAAGAGTACGTCTTTATTTTCACTAACTCTAACTAAAATTTAGTTTCCCTCTCAATTACAAGAAAACAGTAAATCAAAGAATCACCAGACTTCTTGAGATTGCCAAAGGAATTTATGTTACAAAGAAAAGATTAAGAACCACTGGCCTAAATTATTTCTAAGGCCCCTTTTAGCCATAAATTTAAAAATTTGAGGGAGTCAATACTTTAAGTGAGGGAGATTTTTAAAAATCTGGAATTAATACAACAGTGTAGTATTTTGTAAGTATAGTAATTAATTGGTTTCTCAACTCAGAATCAGGAAAACAATGTTCCAATCCTGCCAAAGATTCTTACTAGTCATATGAACCTGAGTAGTAATTTAATTTCTCCTTACTTCAATTTCTCATCTATAAAATGTAAATAAAAAGAAAACCTATTTCACAGAGTTGTTGATGCTTTTTCATGTTTGACTCTTCAGGATCTCATTTGGGGTTTCCTGAAAAAGTTAGTGGAGTAGTTTGTCATTTCCTTCTCTGACTCATTGTACAGAGGAAGAATTGAGTCAATCAGGTTAGCAGACTTTCCTGGAGCCACACAGCTAATAAGTGTCTGAGGCTAGATTTGAACTCACAAAGATGAATCTTCTTGACTCCCAGTGTGGCACCCTATCTACTGTGCCACCTTGTTGCTGGTCCTGGGGTTGTAGTGAAGATTAAGTACCATACCAGAAGTGAAGTACTTCATATACTATACAGAATAATATAAATTATAGCAATTGTTGTTACTATCATGACTATGAAAACAAGATAAGCTGTGGTGGGAAAGGAAAATTACAGACATCAAAAATAGTTTTTCTTTTGTATTTAGTAATAATGGAAGAAGGAAGATCAAAGCATTGATAGTAATGATGCTCAGTGAATGGGACAATGATCACTGATAGGTAGTAGGTGAGGCTGCTCATCTAATATTTTGCTATTCTCTGATAAAAAAATACCTTTTTATTTGGAAAAAAAAAACATAAAGAGAGATAGAGAGAAATGGGTAATAAAGAGTTGATATCCAAGGAAAGATTAAGAGATTAAGAGGGAATAAAAAAAAATACCTAAGTGCCCTTGGTAAATGTAAATTACTAAGGGTCAAATGAACTCCATCTCAGAGTGTGTAAAAATATAGAAGTTTATTTCTGAGACATTATTAATAAAATTAGAAAAACTGTAGAGAGTGGGAAAGAGAAATGAATCAGAGTTTGCAAACTGTGAATCAGTGAATTCGACTTTGTTTCCTAGCATAGTCTGAGATAGTTAAAGGACTTAAAGGAAAGTGGTGATTGCAGAGGCAACATTGCTCTAATGTGAATTATGACATAGAAGGTTAACTATTTTCTCTTTTGATAGGAAAAATGTTGTAAATATGGCTGATCTTTAGTGGAGCAAAGCATTAGATAAAGCCTCTTGTGCTATTCTGCTATGAAAATTGGAGGGTTGTAGGCTAGGTGATAGAATGCTTAGAGGGATTTTTAAAATCTTGAATGTCTGGCTTAAAAGAGTTGACAGAAATGGTCAAACAATTTATGAGGAAATCAGTGGTGGAGTTCCCCGGGTTTCTGTGTTTGATGTTGGTCTGGTGAAAATTGTTACTAAGGACTTGGATAAAAGCATGAATAATATTACTCTGAGATTCACAGATGACACAGTACTGGAAGGATGAGGTCAAATACTGGAAGACAGATGCACAATCCAAAAAAGATCTGAACAGACTGGAAGGCTGGGTTCAGGGAAATAAGATGAAATTCAATTGGGATAAATTTAACACATACATTTAGACAAACAAAAAATGATATGACAAGTGTGAATTGGAACAGATATACTTACACTGGTGTTGATTCAGGCTAAGAGTAAGACCTGGGCAATTTAACATGAGGTTGATATTCCAACACCTTGACAGCAGGAAAAGGGCTTTTGACTATGACTGTAGACTTTATTTTGGCAGGATGAAACAGGAGAATGTTGGAACCAACTGACGTTGCTACATCATTTGAATATATATCGTTTTAAAAAGTTAATTAATTTCATTAGCTGATTGTTACTAGGAAGTACATTTATAATGGCTCATGAATGACATTACTAGAAACCCAGACCCAGCCTTTATGCCTACCACCCTGAGCACTGTAGTAATTAGTTAGTTGTCATTGGGGTAATCTACATGTCTGAATGAGTGCAAATTGGGAGAAGACACAAAGGCCATGTTCCAAATACAAAATTAAAACAAAGTAATATCAAATGGAAAGGGACCTCATAATTGAGGGGGAAAGGAAAGGCTTCCTGAAAGAAGTTACAGTTGAGTTAAATCTTGAAGAATTAGAGATTTCAAGTGCAGAGGTAGGCATAGGAAACAGCCTGACAAAAGCATACACACACACACACAAAGAATATGGAATGTTTTATATCAGAACAAGGGTACTGGTGAATACTTTAAAATTTATTTTCAGGAGGATAGGGTATATTGAAACACGTGAATTTCATCTGCCTTATTAATATTTCCCCCATAATTTTCATGTCTAAATATTAAAAAAAATTAAATAAGCATTAATTTGTCTATTCCAAAGATGTAAATGCTTACACTGAAATTTTGACAATCAGGTCTTTTTTAAAAAAATTATTATTGTTCAGTCATGTTGGATTCTTTCTGACTCCATGAACCATACTGTCCATGGAATTTTCCTGGCAAAGATACTGGAGTGGTTTGCCATTTCCTTCACCAATGGATTAAGGGAATCAGAGATTATGTGATATGCCCAGGGTCATACAACTAGTAAGTGTCTAAAACTGGATTTGAACTCAGATTTTCCTGACTCTAGGCCCAGTGCTCTGCCCATTGAAACATCTATCTGTTTCCTTTTTGAGACTAGAAGTTCATATTTAGATGTTAAATTGAGGTTGATAAAGTTCTTTCTTTGCAACAACCCTTGAGATAGGCAGCACAAATATGTTAACTTGCATTCTATTAAAGCTTAAAGATATGTTGGAGATGAAGTAAACTAATTTGCAAATGAGAAAATGAGAAAACCAATGCTCAAAGGGCCTAAGTAGTATGATCAAATTAATAAACATAATTAAAGGGAGAGAATGGCTGATGCATTCTGATATATTCCAATATACTATTCATTTCCATCACCCTGCTTCCTTGGTGCTTATAATTCCTGATGTCTAAAATGAAGCTAATGTTGTTCATTCTTAGAAAGACACATAAAATGTATGACTTCATATGCTGGTTGAGGAGATTATGGGTTTTGATTATGGTCTGCAACCTTGGCATTTTGGAAGCTGGAGGCCATGGTCTTAGGTCCTCTTGATCCTGGTCCTAAATATCTGAGTTTGGGAATCATAGAATGATAGATTTATTCTCACTTAGTTGTGATGATTAAGGCAGAGAGAAATAAATTAATTCTTTCTGTCCTGAAACAGTATCTGAAAACCCTCAAAGAAAAGTCAGCAAAATTCCAAGTCTTAGTTGTGATATGTTGATCTTTATTTTTATAGAGTCTCTTAAGCTCTTTAATGTTGGTCACCAAAGAGAAGTAAATTTATAGGAATTTCACAATACAAAACCCAGGTTTATCCAGAAGGTAATTGACTCAATTAGGATCCTAGCCATGTTTCTAACTTTCCAATTCATTGGCCTACTCTGTACTTTTAAAATTTCTTTTTATTTCTTTATTTTGTCTTTATTTTATTCCAATAACAAATTTACACATAGGTTTTTCAAAGTTACATGATTCAGATTGTTTCCCTTCCCTTTTCTCTTCCCCCTCCAAAAGTTAACAAGCAATTCCACTGGATTATATATGTGTTATCACCCAAAACACATTTCTATTTTATTCATTTTATAAGTGAATAATCTTATATAATTAATGTCCCAAATCATATACTCAAATAAGCAAGTGATATGTCATATATTTTATCTGCATTTGTACTCCAAGAGTTCTTTCTATAGATGTAGACAGCATTCTTTTTCATAATTCCCTCAGAATTATCCTGTATCATTGCACTGCTATTAGTAGGAAAATCTATCACATTTGCTCATCCCACAATATTTCAGTTACTGTGTATAATGTATTCTGATTCTGCTTATTTTTACTGTGTATTTGTTCATGTAGGACTTTCCAGTTCTCTTTTTTTTACTTTAATTTTTTATGTATTTAATTAATTTAGAATATTTTTCCATGGTTACATGATTCACATTCTTTCCCTCCCTTCATCCCTCCCCCCTCCCATAGCCAACAAGTAATTCTACTTTTCCAGTTCTTTCTGAAATCATCCTGTTCATTATCCCTTATAGCAGAATATACTCTATGCTTATAACTAAAGAAAGAATCAATGAATCAATAGCAAAAGAAAGTATCAATGAATCAATGACTAGAATATCCTTGAAGAAACACTAGAAGTTCTGGTCAGGGCAATGGGAAGGCCAAAATACAATGGGCAAATTGTCTCCTCAATAATTTGATGATGGCCTTCAGGTAGTCAAATAATTCTTAAATTGTCTCTCCTGGATCTATTTTCCAGGTTAGTTGTTTTTTCACTAAGATTTCATGTTTTCTGTTTTTTTATTATTTTGATTTTGTTTTGATTCTTCTTTATGTCTCATGAAATCATTAATTTCTAGTTTCTCAATTCTAATTTTTAAGGCTGATTTTTCTTCATCAGCTTTGAAGTCTCCTTTTTAATTTCTTCTTGCATTGCTTTTATTTTTCTTCCCCTCTTTTCCTCTGCCTACCTTAATTGGTTTTTGAAGTCCTTTTTTGATTTCTTCCAGAATTTTAGGCAATCCATAATTTTCTTTTGGACTTTGCATGTGTTTCCTTTGCTTTCACTGTTCCTTTTTATGTCTATACCTTAATCTTTGTCTCCATAAAAAATCTTTATAGTTAGGTAGTATAGGTAGGTTTTTGTTGTGTTGTTGTCTGCTCATTTTTCCTACCTTTTTATATGTAGGCTCCATTCTTTGAGAGGGTAAGGTACACTCTTAACCTCCAGCTCTTCCTTGATGCTACCCTTAGTTTTATTTCTGGATTCTGCCAGTTTCAGTTATTCCAAAATGGTATGAGGAGTTGAGGGCTGAGAGCTCCGAAAGTTACAACCCACTACTGATTCAATGAACCTCTGAGATACTGATAGCTGAAATTCTCTCAGACTTGAGCATAAACTTTTGGTATCACTCTGTGTTTGATCAAGTTAGGAATAGCTCAAATTCTAGCCTCAGGCATAGGTATAAGCTTTTGTTCTCACATTGGGCTTGATCTTGTCAGGCACATGGTACATTACCCTGTCCTGGGACTCTGCCTTGAGCTTTTGGCAAGAGGATCAGGAGCCATTCCCCTATTCCACTCTGCCTCCTCCAGCTTTGAGTCTACCAACTGCTTCAAACTGGGATCTGTGTCCTCACTACAGGCCCAAACTGGATCTACTGGCTTTGCTCTGGGCCCACACAGATTAGGCTGTTAGAGCATGGAGTACCCTGAGCTAAAATTCCAGACTTCATTGCAGGTTTAGAATTTCAAGTGGTGTGGTTGGTTGCACCTCTATTTGCCCAGGCAGGTTATCAGTGTCTGGATGTTGGCTTGAACTTATGTTCTAAACCTATAACAACAGATGTTAATGGTGGGGTTGGTGGGGGGAGGAAGTGTTGGCTTGTTCTTGGCTTGCTCTTCACTATTTGCAGTAACCTCCTGCTGTCTGTGCTCCCTTATTACCCCAGTCCCCCAGATGTTCTCTGTCTAACCTTTTAGATTTGTCTCTTCTTAAAAGTTGTTTCACCCTGTCTCCTTGTTTGTTCTTTCACTCTTGTATTGATTTTGTGGCATTATTTTAAGATTAGTTGGAGAAGATTCTCATGGTGACTTTGAGCTTCTCTGCTTCTACTCCACCATCTTGGCTCTGCCTCCTCTCCTCAATATTTTGTAAACAATATGGATTGGGATCAAATTATGGACTGTGTGAAGTCCATCTTTGATACTACCCATTTCCTGTTAAATCCCTTTATCCATATCTTCAGTACTCTATTGTTAGGTTTTTATCCTACCATGCTTTGTTTTGCTTATTGGAAAGCTCAAACTTCTCAGCTCCACCTAGTTATATAAAACATAATTTCCCTGTGTCACTTTAAATCTAAGTCATGTTAACCAATGATGTTAATAGCTAATTATATATTAATGAGTTTCCACTTTCCAAGAAATGCATATATACTTTATTTGGGGATTTTAGGAGATAAAAATCTTAACACAAAGGAATCAATTGCATAAAGAGTAAAAAGTATTTAGGGGCTCAAAATAACACCACTCTAATTTTGACTTCTATGTAGTCACTTATTCTGCTTTTGAGTAAGAGTTCTAAGGTGAATTCTTATCTGTTAGAAATGCCTAAAGGACCATTGGATCATAAATTTAGAGCTAGAAGAGATGTTAGAAGCTATTTCATTAGTCCTAGCCAGACTACAAGCCCAGTGCTCTATCTGAAGCACTTAGCACTCTCCTTTTCTGAGAATAGCAGTTACATTTATATGGTATATTGAGGTTGATAAAGTTCTTTACTCAAAGAAATCCTGGGAGGTAACTGAAGTCTAAAGTAGTTCAGTGATTTTACCCAGTCACACAGATAGTAAGAGACAGAAGCATGAGGTCTTTCTGATTACAATTATGGTAGCACTCTGCTCACCAATATCCTTTTCAACTCGTGATCCCTTCCCATTCAATGTCATTGCACCATACCCCAGCTATATAGATATATAAATGGAGGGGGGGGTGTATAACAGGATAATGGAATTAAAAAGAACCTCAGAAACTACATAAACTATTATGTTAATTTATTCACAAGGATACAAATACCATAGTGAAGTGATTCTATGCTACATTATTTATTTCTATTTTTAGTAGAACTATTTCATTGGTGTTGGGAACTCTCAATAAAGACACTCTCTCTACCAGTACTGATCAGTGAATGATTGAAATTTATATACTTCCAAAGTTTCCCTGGGACCTAAGAAGTTAAGTGATTTGACCAGAGGTCACAAAACCATGATATGTAAGGCATAAGGCCAGAACCCCAGCCTTACTGATTTTAGGTCAATTTCTCAACATGTTAGATCATATTGTTTCTCCATACATCTTTTCTACCCATTCAATTGATCATGCTTTCTGAGAAAGGCATCATGGCTTAGAGTGTACAAAGTGTTGTTTATTAAGCTACAGACTGCTTGTATCAATGTTTTCCAGAATCTGAATCTTTTTTTTTTTCATAAAAGCGTCCCAGTCCCACTAAACAATAGCAATACAATAAGTTTCTTTGATTTGACTACCTCTGCATTTAACTCTATGAAGATCTATATGCTCAGAAGTAAAGAACATATTGGCCCAAATGGTAAAATATAATGTTTTCCACTTATGGCATACTCAAAAACTAATCATGGGATTTTTGCCAACTATGAATACAATAACCTTTCCATTACTTGCCAGGTTGGCTAAACATAGTGACATGTGCGTGTGCTTGAAATCATTAAATGCTTTAATTCGAGGCACTTAGAATTGGAGTGCTGAGAGAACCACAAGCTTCCCTTTATTTCTCTGAAGATTTGACTGAGGTCGGCATCATGTCTGGTTGCACCTTCCACCCCACATGGAGTGGGAGACCCAATCAGATCCAATCAGATGCCCTAAGGAATTATCTGGTGCATTATATCATATGACCTTTCATAATTCAAAACTGTCCTCCAAAGGAGGGGTGAGGGAGAAGCCTCGGAAGATTTTGCCGATTCCATTCCAACAGAGACAAATGTTGGCTTCAGTTACGTTGAAAGGTTTACAGGCACACAAAGGATCTCAATAAAATCCAGCTGGTTTAAATTTTGTCTGCAGACCTGAAACCCGGCAAATCTGGCTGGGATTCCTGCTTTATAAAGAATGCTTCACACAGGCCTAATCAGGAAACACTGAAGTGTACAAACAACAGATACAACTCAGGAGCAGATGTCTTCTACCTTCTCCCCCTTCCCCCTTCTCATACCCTGAAAAACTTAGAGGGTATTTTAAAAAAAAGGCTGCCATTAAAGCATGAAAAGTAGTATGAATCACCCATAACTACCTTTATAGTGTTCCTGAAGCCAAGAAGGAAAGATTAAAGAGTTGCCAATGATGAGTGAGACAACTCACATTTTACAGACTCTGAAACGAAAGGCATGTTTGCACAGCAGGCAAAGAAACAATGATGTTACAGTCTGGACAATTGCAGGATTTAGTATGGTAAGGAATACTGTTATCTTTTCCATTTTCCACCCTTAAACTTATATTGGCTCAAAACACATCTACTTATAGGCTATAATTGGGTAGGAATAGATGCCAAGTTGGCATAGAATAAACACTTTATTTTCTAAACATTAAAGTTACATATGTATGTAAAGCCATAACATTTCTGTATTATAAACATATGGATAACTAGCTTCAAAAACAGTATTGTTTTGTGACACTGGAATACCCACATTGCACAGATTTCCACAAAGTATTATTCTCTTAGGTTTTCATGATATGTTTGTAGGTATACAAACTGGTAGGTATACAAAACTCTGGTATAATGATTAAAATTAATATTCAATAACTGAGTATTATATTTTATAAAATTTTATTAATATTAACTTAAGTAAAAGAACTACCTAAACCTAGCCTGGTCACAAGAAGAAGAGAGAAAGAGGGAGGAGCTACAGAACTTATAAAACAATAATGGTGACCATGCAAATGTGGAGGCACAGGAAAAAAAGAAAAGGATTCTAGATAATATAGAAAGGAATTTGGGTTAATGTAGTTTTAGGGGTTCGAGAATTTCCAACTAGACACTGGAAATGCTACAGTTACTCTTACTACACTATTGTCAGTGCGGTGGAACAATCTTTTAGGCAAGACCACCTTAGGAGGAGATACTTTTACTATTAAAACTTCTTTGAATAAGGGATGTTTTGTACTAAACTCCTGATAAGGTAAGGATACTGTAGAATTTGATAATGAGGATGATTCATTTTCCAATATATTAAATAAGATTGTGTAGGGAAGATATGTTCAAATTCCATCTCTGATATTTTTTACTTTGTGGCTCTGAACAAATCATTAATCTTCTCAGTTTCCCAGACAACTTTGTAAACTCTAGGTTAGAGAACAGGTGCCAATTTGTTTTAAGTTCTTTGACTTATATTATCAGGAGTTCTCTATACTAATGCAATCACTTGTCCAGGCCAAGAACTAAAATGCTATCTAATAAATAGTCAGAGTTATAGATTTTTTTTTAATTAAACCCTTACCTTCTGTCTTGGAATCAATACTGTGTATTGGCTCCAAGGCAGAAGAGTGATAAAGGCTAGGCAATGGGGGTCAAGTCTGGGAAGTGTCTGAGGTCAGATTTGAACCTAGGACCTCCCTAGGGCTGGCTCTCAATCCATTGAGCTACCCAGCTGCCCCGCAGAGTTATAGATTAATAGTTGTTTATTTAGCTTTTTAGAACCTGAGTTCCAGAATGCCAGGCCCTTGTCTATGGCTATTCAATAATTAGTGGTAGGCTTGGGACAAGACCATGAATTTCCACAGTGGCTGAGAGTGTAAAAAACTTTGGGCATCTCTTCAAACTTCAGTGTATTTAATGAATGCCACAACCTGCAAGATAGTCTGTTCATTTTCTAATTTAGCAGAATTCACAGGAATGAATAAAAACAGTTCTCATTCAGCTCATTTAATCTCTGGTTAATCTTCTGGAACCATTTATTTGGGACTTGAGGTACAAGTCACAATAGATAAATCATAAGAGAAAGTTGAATAATGATATGACAGCTGGGGTAAAGGCTTCCGACATAACTTAGATGTCTGTTTTGATAGCATTTCTGTGAGACATAGACAATTTCCTGTTGTCTTTTTCCCTTCTATTGGTTTGTGGGACAGAACAAGAACACAACTTTTAATTACCATCCACTTCTGGAAACCTGACTAGCTCTTGTATAGATCTGTTTACGAAGACCCTATTCAAATGGGCATACAGGGTGTGTGTGTATGAAAGAGAGGGGGAGGGAGACAGAGCCAGAGACAGATGGAGACAGAGAGACAGAGAGATTTAGTTGTCTGTTTTTATTTTTAGTAACTTAATAATGAAGCAGGATGGTCATGGCTGATATCTGATGTTGTTTCTAGATTCAATTCAAAATGTTTCAGTGGCCAGAATTTATTGTATGATCTATTTAGATTTGTCTCAGTTCTACATCTGAACATTTGGAAGTCTAACGAATAAAAATCAGTAGAGGTTTAAACAAAATAAATTCATTGGCTCTCTGTCATTGTCTTTTAATTTTGAAGATGCCTTTGATCATCTAGCTACCTATACATTAAAGCAATTCCATTATTCCTTACTGTCATTCTTTCTATCCACAGTTTCTAGTGTCTATAGAGGCAGTCTAAGATTTAAAATGACATTTTATTTAAAATGCTTATGGATATTATTATCCTGAAAATGTACACCAAGCAAATGTCCATACTCCTGATAGTTCCTTCCAGTACTTCTACTAAGATGCTTTTTCCTATTTACTTTCCCCTTTCTATTCTTTGACTCATTCTTCCATTTTAGAAATCATCTCTTACAGTAGAAAAGTAATTAGTTGTTTTTTTCTTTTCTTTTTTTTTCCTTCAGATTTTTATATAGAATGGAAAGAAAGGAACATTTGAAGTGATAAAAGCTTACACTGATATAGATCAGTCTCTTCACTAGGAAGACTAAGTTATCTCTGATCCTGGCCTACACTTTAAAATCAGTGATTCTTGGCTTTTGCCTTCCTGAACACCAATAGCCAAATTATTTTATAGATAGTTCTTTTTAAATTAATTCAGTAATTAAACTTGTGCCCAATATACTCTTCTATCTCCTTCAATGTTCACTTCTATCACATTATTTTGATCTACATCTATAATTTCATCTGTATAGAGAAATCTGTGAAGATCCCTCCAATGATACAGATTACCCATTCATCAACATAGACTTTTAAAAGTTGCTTAGGGTTACATAGAATTTAAGTGACAAAGTCAGTATGTATCAGAGTGTAAGAGGGAAGAGGTTTTTTTTTTAAGGGTTGCACTTGATTGTTTAAAAGTTTGGTCACCAGGAATTTAATTAATTCCAAAGAGATTTTATTTACAATTTTATTACAAAATGTAGAAAGAGTGAGGTAAGAAATCAGAGAGAGGATAAGGTAAGCCTAAACACTAAGTAATTTAGTTCTGGTCCCTGGCTCAAAACTAGGACCAGGAGAGATAGTCCCTTGCTGACCTCTGCAAAGCCGAGGACCTGGGGAAGTCTCTCCTGTGGCTAGTCTCTTCAGAAAATATCCAGGAAAGAGCCAGCCTTTTTCACTCACAACATGTCAGTCCAGTCATCAGATTCTTCTGCCCCTCTTCACCAGCCTCAACTTGAAAGAATGAAGAATTGGATTCTCATAGGCAATTCCCACTCCAAGATCCTGTCTCCACTTCCCAAAATGAAGAATTCCCCTCTCACAGGAGGTTCCACTCCAAGTCTCCAATTCAAATTCTCAGAAGAAAAAAGTTCAGGCCCTTGTCTCTTTCTTTTAAAGACTTTTTTTTTCTTGTGTCACTTCCCCTAATTCCACATCTACCAATCACAGTTGATGCTCTGCTGTATGACTGCCCAGAAGGCAGTCAGTCGATTCTGATTTGTTACTCACTATAGCACACATGGGTCACAGACCTCCCACTCATGATTAAGTGGGATATTTGCACTTTTGGTGATTAGATCTAAATGGGCAGATCTTCATACTTAAATTTTAAGTACCATGTTTGCACTTTTTGTGATTGAATCTAAAACTAAGCATGTCTCCATACTTAACTTTTAAATAGGGTATTTACACTTATGGGGATTAATATCTAAAAATAGACATGAGTTACAATTTAAATCTTCACAATCAGGGAATAGCTAGGTGCCTTCAATGTTACATTCAGGGGAGAGCCAAATCCCCTCTCACTCATCTCAGTCCCCCATATCTAATCCCTTTCTCAAATACATCTCCTTCTCTCCTCTCACACAACTGCCACCCTGTGCTAGAATTAATCACCTAACACTTGGACCTTTGACATAGCCCACTGGTTAGGTACCCTGTCACAAGTCTCTATCCACTTTAAGCCACTCTACCACTAATGTGATTTTCCTAAAGCACAAAAAAGACATTTTCAAACCTCCAAGATGGAATTTAAAACTCTGTTTGACATTCAAAGTCCAATATAAACTAGCCTCTTTAACTTATCTTCTTGTGTCTTACAACATTCCTACGCTCACACACAATCACATACACACACACACACAGAGAGAGAGAGAGAGAGAGAGAGAGAGAGAGAGAGAGAGAGAGAGAGACAGAGAGAGACAGAGACAGAGACAGAGACAGAGACAGAGACAGAGACAGAGACAGAGACAGAGAGAAATTTCCTTTTTCTTGAATAAGACATTCTATTTCTTCATCATGAGCATAATTAGCAGTCTCCCATGCCTAAAATGCTCTCCCTCTTCATTTTCTGCCTGCTGACTTCTTTGCCTTCCTTCAAGTCTCAGCTAAAATTTTACCTTCTTTAGGAAGCCTTTCTCAAGCCCTCTTAATTCTAGGATCTTTATTCTTTTGATATTTCCTATTCATATAGAATATAGATTGTATATATCTGTTGGCTTCTTCTCACCCCTTTTAAAGTATAAATTCTACAAAAGCAGAATATGTCTTTTCTTTCTTTTGCATCTCTCTCACTTAGGTCAGTACCTGTCACATTGTAAACAATTAATAAATGTTTGTTAATTGACTGAATGAAGTTATGATAACCAATGCTAACTGATAACTGAAGTTGATAATAAGAACAAGCCAAAGATGCAGAGTGAGTAGAGAATGAAAATGACAGTTCTATAGTAGGAGTGCTTACACATTTTGTTTAGTTTCCCATCACCATCCCCAAGCATGATTAAATAAAACTTATCTCACATTCAAAGTAGCATTATTTATTTATTTTTTGGTTTTAGTATTAGACACAAACAAAATCTTAATGTTATTAGAGGAAGAAATAGAACAGGAGATGACTTCTAAAAGTATTTTGGAGATTAACTCTTTCCTCTTTTCTTCCTGTGAATTACCTTAATACCATTATAAATTTTTTTTGTGAAAATTCAAATTTACATCATGTCTGATCCTTTTTTACCCAGGGTCCAATGTTTCAGGTAAAAAAGAGAATAATAAGGATTAGCTCTTGAATTGTTTTGAGAGCTTCAATTCTACTTTTATGTGGATATAATCATTCTTGATTGTCCTTCTTAAGATCTAAACCCAATCATAGAAAAATAATGGAATCAGCTATAAAGGAACTGTTAAAAAGAAGAAATTTAAAAAAATTAATATTAATACCAAGTAAAATATTCTCAAAAATTGATGAATTTGAAGTTGGAAGAAATACCAAAACCTATGTATTCCAAACTATACCTGAAATTAATTCCAACCAAAACATTCAACAAGTGGTAATCCTAATTCTGTTTGAAGTAATATGGAGCCATCTCAAATAGGCTTATGAGAACTGATTGTTGTGTTTCAATTGAGCATTTACCCTTTGGAAGTCAGCAGACACTAAAAATCAGGGCTTGATTTTTATTTTATTGATTGTCTAGCCTGAAGAAAGTGGTATATAAAATATTGATACAGATTAAATTAAAATTGTGCCGCAATTACAAGTCCCATCTCAAGAGCCAGTTGTTAAATATTTAACAGAGGATCATGAGGTAGAACCCACCACAACTAATGTTCTTTCCATTATGTACAACAGGCTGCCTCTCTTTCAGCACTCCTTTTAAAAATGAGAATGCATACCTCCAAAACAAAGATATATAATAAAGATATGAAATGAACGTCACAATATATGCTCAAAAGAGAGGATCTTAAATTGACAGTACCACTTTTGTCAGAGAAGATTGACAAGCTCTGAAATGATCTAGCTTAGACGACAGAAAAATGGAGAAAATGATGTGACAATTCATAAACAGTTTTAGGAGACAGGTAAGATCAGAAGTAGTTTAATTTACTAAGAACTTGCTAAGGGGGCAGCTGGGTAGCTCAATGGATTAAGAGCCAGGCCTAGAGATGGGAGGTCCTAGGTTCAACTCTGGCCTCAGACACTTCCCAGCTGTGTGACCCTGGGCAAGTCACTTGACCCCCATTGCCTAGCCCTTACCACTCTACTGCCTTGTAACCAATGCACAGTATTGACTCCAAGATGGAAGGCAAGGGTTTAAAAAAAACTTGCTAATTTTTTTAAGCAACAGGCATACATAAAAAATCAATCAGTATAAGAAAGTTTCTGTTTCAATTTTTAAAAAGTTTTTAAAATAAACTATGATTTTCTTTGTCCTCAAACAATTTGGAAAAAAAATTTGTTTTACAAAATTTCTTAAATTAGATTAGTCATAAATTGCATTTTCAAAATTTCTGCTTTTTATTTGACACAACTCTATTTACAAAAATATAAAAAATACATAGGTCTATATTCATATATTTATAGATAAGCTGTATAATTTTTACATATATATACATGTACAAATACATGTATATGGAAAAGATGTATTATCATGTGTCATTCCTAAGCTACTATTGATTATAGTACTTTTGAAGAAAAAATAAGTAAGCAATAATTATATCTCAGTAATTTATTTGAGAATATTGTTCAAACTTGTTGTTAACTCCAGATACAAATTAATCTTGATTTTCCTTTAAATGCATTGGGATTTTTCAGTGTAATTCATAATTGTATTTAATTCCTCCAGGGTAAGAGTTAAAATAAACAAATCACTGACACTGTTTATCTATAAATATACCAGATGTTGTGGGACTAAGGTCAGTTATCAACTCTGCTGACTTTAATTTCTAGGTTATAAAGCACTGTAAACTTCATCATTTATAATGGGAGGAAAGAGAGAGGGAGAGAAGCACCAACAGGCTCAGTAGCCAAGAAAATTTCACTAGCATTAATCTGTCTAACTGATATTCAGTATCCTCTTAGGGTGCAATATTTAAGATTGGGTAGTGATTGCTAGACACATTTAAACCTTCACTGGGATCATTAATGAACATTTCTGTCATTGATCTATTATTACCTAGTTAATGAGTTCCATGTGATTAAATTTCAGTTCATTTTATGAGTCTTTCCAAATTCTTTTAGGTGAATTTTGCACAATTATAGGAAGCAGTTCTATATCTGAACTTTAGTTTTCTTGTTAAGATATTAAGTTCACTTAAATTTTATAATCCCTAAGGTCCCATGGAACTCTAACATTCTTTGGATGTATTATTTTCAAAGATAAATAGTAAAAACCAACTGTACCAAGATGATTCAGAATAAGATGCTGGAGAGGGAAACTATAGCATCCATCCATCCATCCATTCATCTATCCATCCATCAATGCTTCCATCCATCTAGTCATCTATCCATGCATCAACTTATATAACCAGCAAGTAAGCAAGAATAAAGACCATGAATCAACATCAGAAGTATGAAATAAGTATGCGATAGTCCTGTTTATTTTGAACTGATTTTAAGTTAAATTTGAAATATAATTTCCATAGCAATCCTTCATGGAATCCCTTTTTGAAATATTCCATTGAACCATGAAAAGTTTTAGAAAAGATCATTTTAGATGTGCTTTCAATATGTATTATAATTATATAAATTTCAGTAAAAAATATTTAAATAGATTATATATTCTTATCTTTTCATTGTGAATCTTTCTTTTAGTTAGTCAAATTCCCTTGCTTCTAATTTTCCTTTTCAAAACATGAATTATTTTAAAGAGTGAAAAACAAAAAAAAAATTCAAAACCCCTCTTCCCACTGTAAAAGCAGAGTTGAACTTTTCAATTCCTGGGTGAACTGAGTCAGACTACCTTCTTTGTATACATTGATATACAATAGTAGATACATAGATCAGTGAATGGGGGAATGGGGGAAAATGTGTATTTTATTTGCTACACACCAATTGATGTAAGAAAAAAGAGGCCAATTGCCCCACATTTGAAGACCCCTATTTTCATTTTTATTTTAAAATTAAAGAAAAAGTGTCTTATATAAAATGAGCAAATATAAGCATATGTATATAAATCAGATTTCACTGCTTTAGGGAATTTCAAGAGATTAAAAAAGAAATCAAAGAAATCAAAACTTCCATGATTAATGCAGATTATTTTCTATTCTACAACTTAGTCTTAGAATGTTATCTGAGGACACCATGAATTTGAGCAACTTAACTTAGGGTCACATAACCAATATGTTTCAGAATCAGCCTCTGAACTCAAGTCTTCCTAACTCTTAGGCTAACTCTCATCATGACAATAGCTACTAACAGACTAGACTTGTGGAATATATCTTTACCATATTTGAAATGCCATCAGCTCCTGAAGAAATACTGAGAGGACTAACTATAAAGGGCCCCAAGGAGAGCAGAGCACCAGGGACTCACCCATTATGAATCCATTCTAAATCCCATTTAAGTAAAAACACTCTGAAAAAAAACCTCCATTTTCTTTCTTTGCTTTTCATCTGGTGCCTCCATAGTTTCTATATCTCCAGTTTTATTGCAGGTCTAATAGGAATCTGAACTTTAATTGATGAAGAATGGTGTCAGCAATGGTGTTCCATTATAGAAAATCATGTTCCCTGAAAGGAGATATACAGGTTTGTTTCTGGCTCCTGCCCCCTGGCTTACCTGGAGAATTTTATTGTTGACCTAAAAGAACATCTATCTTCTGTGCTTATGCTGATTATTTCTGCTATACAGCTCAAGCCGCAGTCTCCAGGACAGCTGTATTCTGACGGTAGCAATCCCCCAAAGAGAAAAGATTGAATGGGATTATAGTAATATATCTCTTAGCCCATTTTACTCGTCAGTCTGTTGTTACTGTCTGTCACCTCAACAAACATCTAGTTGTATGATATACTCGCTTCCAGATACTGTTTCCCCATGCTTGTTTACATTGCTATCCTTGTCATTTGGGCCTAATAATGCCAAAAAAGAAACAATAAAGTGTTGACAAAGCTCTTAAAATATGGCCATTTTGCAGTAGCTTGTTTTCATTCCCACTAATTCTTAAAAGTAAACTCCAGCCCATTTCCTCAAGCAAACAAAGGAATGTCCTTCTTCTGTGTTTTGCATTTATATTTAGCTTAACTGTAAATTTAAGAAACTAATATTTTTGATTTAGCCTTAACACCACACAGCCTATAGAAATGTGAATTTTTTTGAGGGTGAGGGACAGTATGGACAGTACACTGTTCAAGGAACTCCCCATGTGACAAATCATCTGTAATTGAGTACTGTCGAGATTTGTGTGGGGGCATGGAGAGGTGAAGTGACTTTCCCATGATCACCCAGCCAGCCAGTGTGTGTCAGAGGCAGGATGTGAAACCAGGTCTTCATGAGTACAAGGCCAGCCATCTATACACAATTATTTGCTGCTGCTATTAATCAGTTATAGCTGCTAAATATTTTCTCCTTTAAACTGACTTTTAAAAGAATGAAGTTTAGTCCCCTCACCCCCAGGGACATTTTTTTCTTTTTTAGTAGTTACAAGACATTCTTTTTAATAAAAATAGAAAGGCCTAGAAGCTACTAGCCATTAAATCAGGAGGTGTTTTTATTTTTCCAGCATAGGAGTTCAATCTTAAAAGAAGGGCAGTAATCGGTAGCAAATGAATGTTCTTAAAGGTTGTGTGAAGCAGGAAGGTCAAGAACCAAAGCTGATGGGTAGCGGGTCATAAAGCAATGAACTTGAATACTCTTTTTTTTATATTCCCTGACAGATTTGGGGAGTGTGTAGAAATTCAGCACCACAAAAACTTCATTGCAAAATTCAGTGTTACACAGGATGACACTATTTCCATTGTTAAATTTATTGGTTGGACTTGAATATTTTAATTGGTGGTCAGGAGGGATTTAATTTCAAAATTTCAAAATGAATTACTAAAGTAAAGTAGAATTTAAGGTAGTTTGATTTTACAATAGAGGGAAGATATTAAGGAAGAGAGAAAAGGGGAGAGAGAAAGTTCTGGTTTCCTCTGAGCCAGGTAGAAATTCTAAGCACCTGTCAGGGGAAAGGAGTCTCAAGATGATGGACGGTTCTCAGAGGTTCATACCTCCAGAAAGACAAGAAAACTAAGTCAGCCTTTCACTCACCATGGTGACTGTCTAAAAGGAAAGTAGGCTGAGGTTTCCTACACAAGCTCTTCCAGGGGTCTAGTTCCACAGCCAAGTGTATTCACTCCAAGTCTGAGTGTCTATCTTCCAGTCTCTCCTCAAGTGTGTCTTCCAGTCTCTCCTCTGAGTGACTCTTCTTCACTCCAAGGCCAAGTCATTGATCTTCAGTCCAGCTCCAAGTGACTGATCCTTCGATATAATCGATTCCATCCTTGTATGCCTCTGTTTCCTCTATTTAAAGAACTTTTTCTCTTGTGTTACCTCCTCTAAATTTTAATGTCTTCCAATAACAGCAGACACTCCTCTCCAGGATTGTACACTCAATGTATGAAATGGGTGTCACACATGTTGTGGTTAGTTAACACCTTTTTGTGGTTAGTTAACACCTTTTTGTAGCTAAAATAGGTAGATCTACTTTAAATACTGAGTTAACACTTTTTTGGATTAAAATCTAAAAATAGACAGGGGATTATAATTTAATCTTCCCAATAAAGGAAGACTACGTACCTTTATTGTTACAATCAGGGGAGAGCCAAATCCAATCTTAACCCCATATATCAACAACTGACATGTTAGGTCCTTATTAATCAGCTCAAAACAAAACATGTCTAGTGATTAATTCCATACAGTAAATACTTTTAGTAACTGCTTATTTTTTAAGAATTTAGAAATTATTTGCTACACTATCTAGTGAGAAGGTATTCCATTATTAGGAAAAACTCACTTTTTCTAAGTCCAAGGGAATTATTTTTTGTTTTCATGGAATGGAAAAATAAATAACCATTTATTAACTACTTATTATGTGCCAGATCCTATGTTAAGTACAGCATATATAAATACAAAATGTAAAATATTTCCTATTCTCAAGTTGTTTAGAGGTTACAGATGACACAATATGGATAGGGAGGTAGTGATCAGAGAAGGAAATTTTGACCTAAGGAATCATAGGAATAGTGAAATAATACATAATGCAGTTAATTGTCATATCCATTCCAAAGACTATGGTACTATTAATTAGACCAGAGAAATGTGGGATAAGGAGAGGAAAGGAAAGAGACATATATGGTGGTAAGGCAGGTGATAAGATGTCCTGGTTAGATAACAGGATAATATATATATATATATATATATATATATATATATATTAAGATTAAGCTATATATATATAGCTTAATCTTGTCATAGAAGTGGCAAAAGAACTAGGTGTTTAACTAGCTAGACAGAAAGGCAAATTAGAATACCTATTCAAAGATGCAGCTTCTAGTCCTGGCTATAATGTAAATTTTTATATGACCTTGAACAAATCCCCTTCTCCCTTCTATATCTCTTTTTCTTTATCTGCTAAATGATAAAATAGGATTAGTATATCTCAAAGCTCCTTTTCAGCTATTTTTCCTCTTCTTTGGCTGCCTAAATTTAAATAATTTTAAATAATCTCTTCCAATTCATGAAATAATCACAATAATTTGTCTTCCTTTGATACCTCATCATGGAATGAACATGATCCTAGATTTCTAAAGATTGTACCAGTGGTGAATATGTTTTGGTAGTTCTTTCAAAACAGAAAGGCAATGAGTAATGGCTGAAGAATATGAATTGGTTTTGTCTGACTAGCAGCCAAAGGAAGTCTTTATCACATTGATCTTGTGGTGAAAAATGTTAGGCTGCAGAAATTCTCAAAATTAGCAATTTATTAATTTATGGAAGAGTTGTGATCTGCTTTAATGGATGGAATACCCATAGCAATGACATCATTGAATCTTTAAGTTGAAATAATGATTAATCATATTTAGATATCTGGAATCAATTGTAACCTTTGTATTTCAGGTAGGACATCTATGTCAATTGTAAAAAATATTCCCTTATATGAAGAAACATCTGCAAAAGAAACAACATTCAGTGGATTTCACTCTCTTTTCAATGGTAGGTCAAACTCTTTTCCCTGACCCCCATTTTTGTATTAGTCCATCTCAGAAAAATACTGTATTTGTCCTGTGTGGATTCTGTATTTATATACATTTTTAGTTTTATGTTTGTTTTCTTTTCTCTAGGTGAAACTATCTATACTGTTGCATGCCTAGTGCTTGCCTTTGGAGTCATCCTGGTGGCTCTGATCAAGACCAGGTAACTTGGATAGAAGGAAGTCCAGGATTTGAATTCTTTCTCTGATAGTTATTTATCATTTATTACCTTTGGAGAGATATTTAATCTTTGAAATCCAATTTTCTATTTAGTAAAATGAGAATAAAAATCCTTGCAGTCCTTCTCTGTCAGAATTGTTATGACAATAAAGTGAGGTCAGAGATCTAGAGGTATCCTTTGTTTCAAAGACCACTTAGTCCAACCCCACTCATTTTATGGCCATCAATATGCGTAGCTTCTGTAAACCCCCCAATACATTCCCATTTAATTTCTTATGCTGATCTGTCATATATCAAGATATATATATCATGTTGGGAAATATGCAATGTAACAGGGGTACCTGTAAAAATAATAAAAGCTGCTCTATTATTAAGGAATATGTATTCTAATGGGAAAAGAGACACACTCAAATATATATGCATATATTCATCCATATACATTTATGTAAGTATACATAAATATAAATATGAAAAAATATAAGGATGAATAAATATCACTAAATACAGAGTAGTTAAAACAATATTGTTGTAGAGGAGGGATACTACTTGTGGAAGGTTATATAAGAGTCATGAAAGGTTAGATCTGAACTTACAGAAAGTCATTTTTAATAGTTTTATGGAGGAAAGGTTGGAATGAGAAGAGACAAGACAGTACATCAATGAAGAGGATATTTCAGAACTGAGGCAACAGGTGGTGTTGGCTTGAAGTAAAGTGGTGGATACATTAGGCAAAAGAAAGTTTCAAATATGAAAGAGCTATAGAGGTGGAAAGGAAAAGATGTGGCAACTGACTGGATAGTCAGGGTGAAGGAAAGTGAGAAGTTAAGGAGCATGCCAAATACAAGACAAAAGTTATGCCTTTTGAGAGAAATAGGGATGTTTTGAAGAGATTTAGGTTTGAGGGGAATAAGTTCTTTTTGAGATTGGTAGAATTTAAAATGTATCTGATTCTAAGATAAAGGATATCCAGTCTCATATTCCAATAGACAGTTGGTGATTCCAGATTGATACTTAAAGAAAAGTCTATAGTACATTAATAATAATAATAACTAAAATTTAGCATAGTGACTACTATATGCCACTGTTATATGTTTTATAAATATCTCCTTTAATCCTTAAAGCTCTATAAGAGAGGCGATATTATTATCTTTATTTTACATCTGAGGAAACTAAGGAAAACATATTGTTTTAGGTGACTACTTAGAGTCCCAGAGGTAGGAAATGTCTGAGGCTGAGTATGGATTCAGATCTTCTTGATTCAAGACTCAGTATTCCATCCACTGTACTACTTGGAAGAAATATAGATCGATCACCTCTACAGAACAAATAATTAAACTCTGGATGAGTTCACTGAGAAAGAGAAAAAGATAGAATCTTGGATAATATCCACAATGTTAAGGTATATGGATGATAATAATATGTATTAGCTATCATTTCCATAGTGCTTTCCAAAAACTTTACAGATATTGCCTCATTTTTATACTCACAATGACACTGAGAGAAAGGTGCTATTATTTTTCCAATTTTTAGTGAAAAAGGTTAAGTGGTTTTCCCAAAGAGGGCTATATAATGAATAAGTGTCTGAGGTAGAATTTGAATTCAGGTATTCCTGAGGACTTCTGGGCTAAGATGGCTACAGAATAGTAGCAAGAGGCTCTTTCTCTTGACCACCAACCAATAGTGAAAATCCTCAAAAAATAAAAGGAGTAGAATCAGATGACCAAAGGAGCTCTACTGCAGGGCTCTGACTCAAAGGTAGGCAGGGTTTGGTCATTTCCATTCTATAAGGGGATAAAACTACTCATACCAAAGCCTGAATTAACCACCCCTCCCCCACTACACCTATCATGCCAGAGTGAGTGCTGGGAAAATCTCTAAGTTCTTGGGGGCTGGCAGAAGACACCACAAACCTGCTGCTGAGAGCTGTGAGACTTGGGACCCAAGGAGACCGAGAAATATGAAGCATGAACACAGAGACAGGGCAAAGAGGGGCTGCCCACACCAGAGGCCAGGTAGACTCAAAAAATAGCCTCAGGGCAAAACCTCTGAAGCTCCATACAAAGAGAGCTGCCTACCTTCCTCATGCAGACTTCTGGCTGGGAGTTAGTGGTAGTCTCTAGGTGACTGAGAATGACAATTGTCTTTGTGCATTATCATCTATTGATGTACCCTCATGTGGCTTTGAAGTCCAAAGGCTGAGGCACACAGTTTGTGGCACACGGGGCCTGGGACGCCAGTTGTTACGGGAGGTGCGGTTGTGGCCTGGTCTTGGCGTTCATGCACAGTGGCAAGACGTAGATGTCGCTCATCTTCAAAGGTGGTGGTGGCATGGTTAATGTGGGTTCGCCAGCTGCTTATGTCAGAGGCAGCAAGTTCTAGTTGCTTTGGTGTAATGCCAGCCCACTTCAAGTTTGACTTTAGCTGATCCTTGAATCTTTTCTTTGGTCGGCCTTGTTTCCTGAGTCCAGCTGACAGTTCACCATAGAATACCTGTCTTGGTACTCGCTGTGGGTCCATGCGGATGACGTGTCCAGACCATCATAGCTGGGTTTTGAGGACCAGGACTTCGATGCTGGTGGAGTTGGCTCTGTCGAGGACTTCCTGGTTGGTGATTCGGTACTGCCTTCGGATCCTCATGATTGACTGGAGGGAGCATTGGTGGAATTGCTCCAGCTGTTTCATGTGCTTCCAGTACAGTGTCCATGTCTCACAACCGTACAGGAGCGAGCTGAGGACCACTGCGTTATACACTTTGAGCTTCGTCGCAGTGCTTACACCTCTGTGTTGGAGGACTTTGCAGCTCAGTCGCCCGAGTGCCTGGCTGGCCTTTTGGATCCGGGCATTGATCTCCTGGTCTAGGGACCCGTCGTTGGCGATGGTGCTGCCCAGGTACTTGAAAGTGTTGACGTTAGAAAGCTGCGTGCTGTCGATAGTTATGCATGGCTGGTTAGTTGACCTCCCTGGTGCAGGTGGAACAGCACCTCTGTTTTGCTGAGGCTGATAGTCAGGCCAAACAGTTTTGTTGTGGTGGAGAATCTGTCCACAATGGTTTGGAGATGATTTTCTTGGTGAGCCATGAGAGCACAGTCATCCGCAAAGAGAGCTTCCAGGATGAGTCTCTCTGTTGTCTTTGTTTTTGCAGTCAGGCGGCGAAGGTCAAATAGTGAGCCATCCAGTCGGTATTTGATGTAGCCGCCCAGGTCTAGATCCATCACAGCATGTCGTGATACTTAGGTAAAAAATAGGTTGAATAGTACCTGAGCGAGGACACAGCCTTGTTTGACGCCATTGGAGATGTTGAAGTGGTCGGAAGTCTCTCCACCAGATAGGACTTCCCCTGTCATGTCGACATGAAAGAGCTGGATCAGTTTGATGAATTTTGCTGGGCAACCAAGCTTGCTGAGGATCACCCACAATGCATCCCTGTTCACTGTGTCGAAGGCCTTCGTCAGGTCTATGAAGACAATGTAGAGACTCAGGTTCTACTCAAGGCATTTTTCCTGCATTTGCCTCACCGTGAAGACCATGTTGGTCTGAAGCCACATTGTGATTCAGGCAGGTTCTGCTCTGAAACAGATGACAGGAGTCTGTTGAGTATAACACCAGTGAGGATCTTTCCGGCAGTGGAGAGTAGTGAGATGCCTCTGTAGTTGTCACAGGCTGCTCGTGAGCCTTCGTTCTTGTATAGGGCTACGATGGAGGCATCTCTGAGTTCTGGGGGCATGTCTTCCTCTTCTCATATGCTGGTCAGCACTATGTGGAATGCCTGGACTGCCTTTCCATTTAAGGCCTTGTACACCTCGGTTGGGATCCCGTCTTTACCAGATGCCTTGCCTGCACTCATTTGCTTAATAGCTTTTTGGACTTCCTTTATTGAAGGAGGGACATCAAGTTGTTCAATGGAGAGGTTTTGGGGGATCTGGTCAAGGGAGCTTTTGTCGACTGAAGAGGGTTGGTTGAGAAGCTGACTGAAGTGTTCTTTCTACCTGTTGCTGATGCCTTTTTTATCTTTTATGAGAGTGTCACCATCAGAGGATAGCAAGGGAGTGGTAGTGGGTTTTAAGGGCCCATAGACAATCTTGAGAGCACTGAAAAATTGTTTGCAGTTTTTCGTATCAGCAAAGTGTTGGATTTCTTCTGCCTTTTTTTCCCACCATCGGTCTTGCATCTTCCTGATCTCACACTGTGAGGTGGCTTGGAGAGACTTGAATCTGTCCTTTTTAGGAGCAGAATTTGGGTTATTTTGCCACTCCATAAAGGCTTTGTTCTTTTTGCTCAATAGATCTTCAATAGCAGTGTTGTTCTCATGGAACCAGTACTGGTGGTTGCATTGTTTTGGGCCTAGGACTGCCTTTGATGTTTCCTTCACTGCATCTCTGAACTGGTTCCATTTCTCAGTTGAGCTTCCAGTGAGTAGTCCTTGGCAGACAGCTTGTCATCCAGGCAGGACTGGAATGTTTGCAAATGAGATGGATCTCTAAGACGACTCACATTGTAAAATGTGGGAACTGTCTGAGCGCGTTTTGGATGGTGAGGCGCAATGTTCATTTGAAGAGTCGCTCTAACCAATCCGTGATCTGTCCAGCATTCAGCTCCTCTCATGGTTCTGTTATATCGCGCCAGTTCTTTACTGATTAGAGCTGTTCTTCTCTCAGGTCTTGGGGTATTCTCTCTATCAAGTAATGTTCTGATGTTCCCTGCTCCTAGTAGGAGTTTCTTTGTGTTTTGTTTTCTTTGGTTTCAATTGCATAAAGGGATGACCCACCAGCCACGGTGTGCTGACTGGGTGTTTGTAGGGCAGGCAATGTTTGGGACATCTTTTCTAGTCCCCTCCCTTGATTAGGGTGATTAGTGCTGTCCTAGAGAGGGCTGCTCAGTCACCCAGGATGCTGTCGAATGTCTCTGCTGCTCTACAGAGCTGAGCAACCACTGGTCCGTGGGCCACCTGCATGCAGGATTGTGACTACAACTGCCAGTGGTCACTTCCACCTGTTGCTTCGTCACTCCCCCATCGCCGCAGGTCTTAAAGAGGATGGATGGGGTTAGGATAGATGAGTGTGCACAAAGATACTTGTGTGTGAAGGAGATTTAAGTGGAAAAGTAGATGCATACAGTCCCACTCTCTCGGCGTTAGAAGTCTGGGTCTCTCAGCCTCTCAGCCGTTGAACCTTCTTATTGGTTTCTTCCATCTGTTCAGCTGAAGCAGTCTTCACATGCTGGGTGAGCAAAGCCCTGGTTCACCATAGGTCTACGACCCGATGGCAACCCTCACAAGGTTTAGCTGGCCTGTTGAAGCCATTGCCTGGGGTGTGTCCGCTGCTGCATGCTAGCAGCTACTGGAAGCCACAAGTGAGAGCTAGGTATCAGGTAGGGGTCAGAGGCTGGAGAGCTGCCCTAGGAGGGCATGACAAACCCTCCATACCAGAGATACCAGAGATACTACCCCCCCTGAACACCCCATACACCCCTATTTCTTAAAACCCTTACCTTCTGTCTTGAAGTCAATACTGTATATTGGCTCCAAGGCAGAAGAGTGTTAAGGGTCACACAGCTGGGAAGTGTCTGAGGCCAGATTTGAACCTAGGACCTCCTGTCTCTAGTCCTGGCTCTCAATCCACTGAGCTACCCAGCTGGCCCCTTGTGACCCTGGGCAAGTCTCTTAACCCCCATTGCTTAGCCCTTACCATTCTTCTGCCTTGGAACCAATCAAGACAGAAGGTAAGGGTTTAAAAAAAATAGATTTCTTAAAGAGAATATAAATCTGGCTGGAAAGAGAAGAGAAAACAAACATAGCAATGGCCAGCAGCACTCAAGAAATAACAATCTATAACTACCAAATAAATAAATAAATGAATGAATAAATAAATAAATAAGTGAATAAATGAATAAATAAATAAGAAAAAGCTTTTGACTGATCATTTCTACTTTGAAAAAGAACAAGCTACAGAGAAAAGAGCAGAGGATGAAAAACAAGAAAACACATCTAAACTTTAAAAAAAATGGAAATTGGTCACAAACTCTCCAAGAATTTAGGTTGGAATTTGAGAACCAAGGTAAAAAGATAGGAGAAAGTTGACAAGAAAAATGGGAAATAGTTCAAAAAGCAAATAGCAGTTTAAAAGACAGAAACCCCCACTTGGAAATAGAAGTCCAGAAATCAAATTAAATGATATGCAAATTGAAGACCAGAAATGATCTGCTGGAAGCCATGAAAAGCAGGATAGATCAAACCAAAATGGAAAATCAAAATGTTATAGTGGAAGAGCAGTTTTTAAAGACTAGCCTTGGGCAAGTACAACCTAATTATCCCACAAAGCAGCAAGAATTAATAAAGCAAAGTCAGAAGACTGCCAAAATAGAAGGAAACATGAAATACCTCATTGAGAAGATGGGTTGACTTGGAAAAAAAGGTCTAGGAGAGACAATTTGAGAATCATAGATCTACTTGAAAACCCAGAAATAAACAGAAACCTTGACATCGTACTTCAAGAAATTATCCAAGAAAACTGCTCTGATGTTCTTTTTTTTAACTTTTATTAATCAATTTAGAACATTTTTCCTTGGTTACAAAAATCACATTATTTCCCTTCCTTCCCCCAAATTGTTCCCATAGCCAATGAGCAATTCCACTGTTTTACATGTGTCCTTGATCAGAATCTATTTCTATGTTGTTGATATTAGTACTAGGGTGATCATATAGAGTCTATATCCTCAACCATATACACCTTGACCCACATGATCAAGCAGTTGTTTTACTTCTGTGTTTCTACTCTCACAGTTTTTCCTCTGAATGTGGATAGTGTTCTTTCTCGTAAATCCCTCCAAGTTGTTCTGAATCACTGCATTGCCACTAATAGAGAAGTCCATTACATTTGATTGTACCACAATCTCTGTATATACAGTCTCTGTATATAATGTTCTCCTGGTTCTGCTCCTCTCACTCTGCATCATTTCCTAGAGGTAATTCCAGTTCACATGGAATTCCTCTAGTTTATTATTCCTTTGAGCAAAATAGTATTCCATCACCAACAGATACCACATTTTGTTCCGCATTTCCCCAATTGAAGGGGAATCCCTCATTTTCCAATTTTTCTGCCACCACAAAGAGTCCAGCTATGAATATTTTTCTACAAGTCTTTTCCTTAGTATCTCTTTGGTGTACAAACCCAGCAGTACTATGCTTAGATCAAAGGGGAGACAGTCTTTTAGTGCTCTTTGGGCATAGTTCCAAATTGCCTTTCAGAATGGTTGGATCAATTCACAACTCCACCAGCAATGCATTAATATCCCAATTTTGCCACATCCCCTCCAACATTCATTATTTTCCTTTGCTGTCATGTTAGCCAATCAGCTAGGTGTGAGGCAATACTTAAGAGTTGTTTTGATTTGCATCTTTCTGATTATAAGAGATTTAGAACACTTTTCATGTGATTATTAATAGTTTTGACTTCTTTATCTAAAGATTGTCTATTCATGTCCCTTGCCCAATTATCATTTGGAGAATGGCTTGATTTTTTTACAATTGATTTAGTTCCTTATAAATTTGAGTATTTAGACCTTTGTCAGAGGTTTTTGTTATAAAGATTTTTCCCAATTTGTTGCTTCCCTTATAATTTGAGTTGCATTGGTTTTGTTTGTACAAAACCTTTTTAATTTAATGTAATCAAAATTATTTATTTTACTTTTTCTATTTTTTGCTAAGTCTTGTTTGGTCTTAAAATCTTTCCCTTCCCAAAGATCTGACATGAATACTATTCTGTGTTCACCTAATTTACTCATCATTTCCTTCTTTATATTCAAGTCATTCACCCATTCTTAGTTTATCTTCGTAATGGGTGTGAGATGTTGATCCAAACCCAATCTCTCCCATACTGTCTTCCAATTTTCCTAGCAGTTTTTATTAAATAGTGAATTTTTGTCACAAAATCTGAGATCTTTGGGTTTATCATAGACTGTCTGCTGAGGTCACTTACCTCAAGTCTATTCCACTGATCCTCCTTTCTATCTTTTAATCAGTACCATATTGTATTGATGACCATTCTTTATAGTATAGCTTGAGATCTGGTACTGCTAGGCCACCTTCCTTCACATGTTTTTCAGTCTTTCCCTGGATATCCTTGGTCTTTTGTTCTTCCAAATGAAATTTGTTGTGTTTTTTTTTTTTTTTTGCTAATTCAGTAAAAACATTTTTGGTAGTTCTATGGAAATGGCACTAAATAAGTAAATTTGTTTGGGTAGGATTGTCATTTTTGTTATGTTAGATCATCCTACCCATGAGCAATTAACGTTTTCTTCCAATTATTTTAATCTAGTTTTAACTGTGTGGAGAGTGTTTTGTAGTTGTGTTCATATACTTCCTGTGTTTGTCTTGACAGATAGATTCCTAAGTATTTTATATGGTCTAGTGTGGTTTTAAATGGAATTTCTCTTTCTAATTCTTGCTGCTGAGATGTGTTGGAATTATATAGAAATGCTGATGACTTCTGAGGGTTTATTTTGTATCCTGCAACTTTGCTAAAGTTGTTGATTATTTCTACTAGCTTTTTAGTCGATTCTCTAGGATTCTTTAAGTAGACCATCATATCATCTGTGAAGAGTGATAGCATGGTCTCCTCATTTCCAATTTTAATAGCTTCAATTTCTTTTTCTTATCTAATTGCTGCTGCTTGGGTTTCTAGTACAATGTTACATAATAGAGGTGATAATATGCATCCTTGTTTCACTCCTGATCTTAATGGGAAGGCTTCTATTTTATTCCCATTGCAAATGATTTTTGCTGATGGTTTTAGATATATACTGTTTATTATTTTTTAGGAAAGGATCTTCTTTTCCTCTACTTCCTAGTGTTTTCAATAGGATTGAGTGTTATATTTTATCAAAGGCTTTTTCTGCATCTATTGAGATAATCTTGGGATTTTTCTTGGTTTGCTGGTTGATATGGTCAATTATGTGAATAGTTTTCCTAATATTGAACCATCCTTGCATTCCTGGTATAAATCCAACCTGGTCATAGTGAATAAACATCGTGATAACTTGCTAGAGTCTTTTAGTTAGTATTCAATTTAAGATTTTTGCATCTATGTTTATTAAGGTGATTGGTCTAAAGTTTTTTCTCTGGTTTTGACCTGCCTGGCTTTGGAATCAGTGCTATATTTGTGTCATAGAAGGAATTTTGTAGAACTCCCTCTTTGCTTATTCTATCAAATAGCTTGTATAGTATTGGGATTAATTGTTCTTTGAATGTTTGACAGAATTCATTTGTGAATCCATCTGGACATGGGAATTTTTTTATGGAGTTCTTTGATGGCTTATTCAATTTATTTTTCTAATATGGAGTTCAGGTAGTCTGTTTCTTCCTCTGTTAATGTAGGCAATTTATATTTTTTATAAATATTCATCCATATCACCTAGATTGCCATATTTATTCCATATAATTGGGTTTAATAGTTTTTAATGATTTCCTTAATTTCCTCTTCATTAGAGGTGAGCTCTCTCTTTTCATCTTGGATAGTGTCAATTTGGTTTTCTTCTTTCCTTTTTTAATTAGATTGACCAGTACTTTCTCTATTTTATTTGTTTTTTCAAAGTATCAGCTTTTAGTCATATTTATTAAATCAATACTTCTTTGACTTTCAGTTTTATTAACTTCTCCTTTGATTTTTAAGATCTCTAATATTGTCTTCATCTGAGGATTTTTAATTTGTTCACTTTCTAGGGTTTTTTTTTTAATTTGCATGCCCAATTTATTGGCCTTTGCCTAATTGCCCTCCCTAATTTGGCAATATATGAAATCAAGGATATAAATTTCCACCTGAGTACTGTTTTGGATGCATTCCACAAATTTTGAAAGAATGTCTCATCATTGTCATTTGCTTCAATGAAATCATTAATTGTTTCTATGATTTGTTCTTTAACCGATTTTGGAAAATTATATTGCTTAATTTCCAATTCATTTTTGATTTGCCTCTCCTTATACCCTTACTTATTATTATTTTCATTGCATTGTGATCTGAGAAGGTTGCATTTATTATTTCTGCTCTTTTGCACTTGTTTTCAATGTTTTTATGCCCTAGTACATGATCAGTCTTTATGAATATACCATGTACTGCTGAAAAGAAGGTG
Source organism: Monodelphis domestica (assembly GCF_027887165.1). Classification (NCBI taxonomy): domain Eukaryota; kingdom Metazoa; phylum Chordata; class Mammalia; order Didelphimorphia; family Didelphidae; genus Monodelphis; species Monodelphis domestica. The sequence continues at coordinate 304,359,541 of NC_077228.1, forward strand.
TATTCCTTTTTGTTCCTATTTAATTTTCTCCACATATCTATTAACTCTAATTTTTCTAAGATTTCATTCATTTCTCTTACTTCTTTTGTATTTATTTTTTGGTTTGATTTGTCCAGTTCTGATAGAGGTAGGTTCAGGTCTCCCACTAGTATAGTTTTTCTATCTATTTCACCATTGAGCTCCACTAGTTTCTTCTTTAGAAATCTGGATGCTATGCCATTTGGTGCATACATGTTGAGTACTGATGTTTCCTCATTGTCTATATTGCCTTTTATCAGTATGTAATTACCTTCCCTATTTCTTTTAACTAGATATATTTTTACTTTGGCTTTGTCAGATATCATGATTATGACTCCTGCCTTCTTTTTATCAATTGATGCCCAATAGATTTGGCTCCATCCTCTTACTTTCACCTTATGCATATTTATCTTCCTCATGTGTGTTTCTTGTAGACAGCATATGATAGTGTTTCGGATTCAAATCCACTCTGCTATTTGCTTTTATTTTATGGGTGAGTTCATTCCATTCACAATCATAGGGTTCCCTAACTCTGTCCTGTTGTTAGATTAGGTTTTCAGTCCCCTTAAAGCATTGTGTTTTTAATAGGAGAGGAATGGTTTATGGAGGTCTGAACTGTTGCTGTCTCTAAGCCGCCATCTTGACTCCATCTGATGTTCTTGAACAAGGGGGCAAAATAGACATTGATGAGCCCATAGATCACCCTCTACACTAAATCCTCAAAAGAACCCCCAGGAATGTAATTGTCAAAATTCAAGAGCTTCTAAGCTAAGGAGAAAATATTGCAAGAAGCCAGAAAAAGACAATTCAGATATCAAGGAGCATCAATAAGGATTACAGAGGATCTGGCAGCCTCCATTCTAAAGGATCACAAGGCTTGGAATATGAAATTCAGAAAGGCAAGAGAATTGGGTCTACAATCAAGGATCACTTACCCATCAAATTTACTATATACTTTCAGGGGAAAGTATGAACATTCAACAAAATAGAGGATTTGCAAATATCTGTAAAGAAAAGACCAGAACAGATTCAGGTATTCCTGAAATTATGTCTATTATAAATAAATAAAATAAATTATTATTATATCCTCTCCGTACCTACTTCCCTCTTCTGATGAACAAGGAGACTGAGATTGCAGCAGACATAGAGTATTGTTTCTGTGTCCATTATCTTTTTCTTACCATCCCCTTCAATTTTGTAAAGAGGTGAGCAGGGAGCGCTGGGATGAAAAAAACTAAAGTATGATATTTGTTTTGATAGGAATTTTTAAAAATTATAATTAAATATATTCATGCGAATGGAATAAACTCACACATAAAACAGAAGATAACAGAATGTATTAAAAACTATAACATTCCAATTGTTGTTGATAACCCTTGAGACCTAAAGAGTCAATGAGCAGGAGCAAAATCTATTTCATCTTAACTCAAAAAAAAAATGACAGGAGTTGCCAATAACTAATTTAATCCAATTAGAGGGAGAAATATACATTAAGACAATACTAGTCAGTGACCTCAGTGTATCCCTTTAGATATAAACAAATATAACAAAATAAAGAAATTGATGACCTGGATAGAATTATAAAGAAATTAGATGTGATAAATGGGAACGGCAGAAAATATACATACAGATCTCAGTACTGCATAGTCCTTTTAGAAAAAAATAGTTTCTTAAATCGTAGAAAATAGAGAATAGTAAACATTGTTAATAAAATACAGTAGTGAAATAAAGTAGGGAGAAGACTAAAAAATGCTATTTGAGTTGGCAGTTAAGAGATCATTGGTGACTTTAGAACAATTTCAAGTGATGAAATCAAAAGCCAATTCATAAAAGTTTGAGGAATGAGTGAGAGCAGAGGAATTGGAGCCATTAAATATAGAAAATATTTATCAAGGAGTTTGGATTAGAAAAAAGAGGAAATGTATAGAATAGTGTGAGACAATGATAGTGTCCTGTAAAGGACTTTTGTCCTTAAGGACAAAACACCTCTTTAAGGAGACTTGTCTGTATTTAATGGCAGTAAAGGTAGGGAAGTTAGATTAGTACAAATCAAAGATTTGAGAAAATAACTAACTATTTAAGGATGAAATTTGCCAAAGATATTGGACCCAATATGCATGTAGAAGAGATAAGAAGGAGAAGAGCCATCTCTTTGGAAGAGACTCAGGCAAAGAAGGAGATAGTAGGGAATGTCAAGGGGTTTGGAGGAGAAAATGTCCAAAAGGGTATGTTACAGCATATTTGGTTTTCTCAGTATATATGATCATTAGTTGAGTAGAAACATTAAAAGAACATTAAAAGAGACTTGACAGAAGAGAAGGTTTTGGATTATTTCTGCAGGAGAAAAGAAATAGGATTAATTAGAAAAGAATAAAAGGATTTCATTGCTGTTTTGAAAGCTAAGTGACAATTGGATAACATGAATTTGTAATGTTTATAGAGAGCTTTGTTGTGAGATGTCCTCCAGCTGTATTCAGTGGCTTGTGAGTAGGATAGGGAAAGGTGTGTGGTGGGATCCATCTAAGGCTGAGTGAGGTTTGGCAAAAGGTGAGTGGACAAATAGTTTTAGTGATTTGAAGACAGAGGAGAATTGAAAGTTTTACTATTGAGTTTGAAATTATACAAGAAGGAAACGGAATTTGAAGCAGCCAATGCCATAAGAAAGTGCTGAACAATGAAGAAATTGGAGGCCTTGATAAGTGTGAAGAACACTTATAAAAGAGATAAGACATACGCAAGTGATTAGGATGTTATGAACAGTTTGAGGAATGTAGTTTTAAATAGGGAAGTTGAAGATTTTGGAGTAATCGTAAGAGTTAGTATGTGACTATCTCCTTTGTTTGTGCCTTATTTGAAGTGAAGAAATAGACCTAGTTATTTAAGGAAGTTTAAGAATTGAGGGGATTGTAGTGAATTTGAAGAAACGTTTATGAGGATATTAAAGTCCTCTAGTACAAGAACAGTAGTTGAGAGAGAGAAAAAAATGGTGATCCAAGTGTTTATATTCTTTAGAAAGGAGGGAGAATGTTATAATATATGGTCAATATACTATAACAACCAGGAGTTATATTGTGAAGGAATCTTGACTACTCCTTGGCTGGAAGGTCTGTGGTCTGTTGCCTGGGCCTAGATTGAATTCTTTCTAGCTAGTTGATAAATAAGGCAGTGCTTGTATTCTAATGACATAATCTTTGTCAACCTGAGATCTGTCTAGCCACAAAAATAATGCATTGGAGGAAAATTTTAGAATAGGAAATAATGAATGAATAAAGCATTTATTAAACACTTGTTAAGTGCTGGATATAAAATAAAAGTAAGACAATCTTTGCTCTTAAAGAATTCAACCCCTAGTAGAAGAAATTACAAGAAGATTTCAGCTACAAGTTAGATGGAAAATCATATGGCTTTTAAAATTCAGTGGCAGAATATAATGGTAATGCTTCTTCTTAAATATCATTTCCACTGATAATAAATAAAATCAGTTTCTGATACTAAACCATATTACAGAGTCAATGAGTTTGGAGCAAAAACTTTCTTTTCTGAATCTTTAATAGATGTGGCTGTAGAACCTGGAGGAATTTAAATATTGATACGGCATGCTAAAATTTCATTTGTCACTTATCATTCCCATAACAAATCATTTATCAGTCTTTTCCTGGTATTCTAACACTAGGTCATTTCTTTTAAGGAGTACTGATCATTCATTTGGAAAATCCTCTTGGAGAAAACTAATCTTCCTTTTCTGAATCAATTTATTTAATACTCCTCAGAGTGCTGATAAATCACCTGAACATTGATTCCAAACAAATCATTTCAGGAATCCAGAAATTATTCTTCATTCTAATATAAATATTACATACAGAAGTGCAGGTCTGTTGATTGAACAGTGAGCTAAGTAAATGCCCAAATCATAAAATTCAATTCATATCAAAGACAAAAAGGGTTGGGGATTCCCTGTTTAAAATTTTTTTGGTTGGTATCGTTGCACCTTTAATATTATATGTCCTTAAAATACGAAATCCTGAATTATATGATACTCTTTCATGGGAATTTTTCATAGTTTATTATTTAGATATCCTGTAGGTAGGAAAGGGAGATATTTGTAGAAGCAAGGTGGTTCAGTTGGTAGAGCTATGGGTCTTGAATTAGGAAAACCTGAAGTAAAATCTCAGACACTTACCAGCTTTGTCATCCTGAGTAAGTCATATAATGCCTGTTTTCCTTAATCCACTAGAAAAGGAAATAGTAAGCCCTCTAGGATCCTTTCTAAGAAAACTTAATAGACAGTATTAGCATCCTATGATCCATGGGCTCATCAAAAGTCACATCCAACCCTTCATGACCCCATGGACCATATGATGTGCCAAAATTATCCATCAACACAATACTGTTGACTGAACATCAACACAGAAAAGTATGACCAGACCACTAAAATCAAGTTGTAGATAAGGAGAACTGATTAATGTAAATTTTCATTTTAGAGAGTGAATTGGGAGGAATGTTCTCTTCTGAGGTCAAACAAGAATAAGATGTTTTAGAAGTTAAAGAGAATTATCCCAATTCAATAAACTCCAAGGAAATTTTCTTTAGTTGGGATTATTTAGGAAAATTTTCAGGCCTCTATTCCAGTACTGTCAAGTTCAAATAAAAATGAATTCCACTGCCATATAATGACTTAGAAAACTATAAATTAACATTATCTATGAAGTATTGTACAAGTATCTCTTTCACACTGTGACTTTTCCCATACCTAGGGAAAGCAAAAGAAATTAAATAGGAATTATGGGAGAGTATTTTTTTAAATTTGAAAAATATTATATAATTAATTGATTTAGAATATTTTCCATGATGATTAATATTCTTTCCCTTCCCTCCTCCTTCCCCTTTTCTGTAGCCAACAAGCAATTCCACTGGGTTTTACATGTGTTGTTGATCAAGATCTATTTTCATATTATTAATATTTGCATTAGTGTGATCATTTAGAGTCTATATCCCCAATCATATCCCCACTGACTCATGTGATCAAGCAGTTGTTTTTCTTCTGTGTTTCTACTCCCACAGTTCTTTCTCTAGATGTGGATAGTGTTCTTTCTCATAAGTCCTCAGAATTGTCATTGCTGCTGCTAGTAGAGAAGTCCATTACATTTAGTTGTGCCACAGTTTATCCATCTTTGTGTAGAGGGTTCTCCTGGTTCTGCTCTTTTCACTCTGCATCAATTCCTGGAGGTTATTCCAGATCACATTGAATTGTTCCAGTTCATTATTTCTTTCAGCACAATAATATTCCATCACCAACAGATACCACAATTTGTTCAATCATTCCCCAACTGATGAACACCTCCTCATTTTCTAATTTTTTGCCACCATAAAGAGCATGGCTATGACTTTTTGTACACATCTTTTTCCTTATTATCTCTTTGGGGTACAAACCCAGCAGTGGTATGGCTGGATCAAAGGGCAGATAGTCTGTTAGTGCTTTCTGGGCATAGTTCCAAATTGCCCCCCAGAATGTTTGGTTCAATTCACAACTCCATCAGCAATGCATTAATGTTATGGGAGAATATTGCAGAAGCCATAGATGACATTCAAAGGCCAGAAGAGGACACCTATATTTTTATTTATTTTGTTAAATAATTCTTAATTACATTTTGAATCTGGTTCCTTGGCATTCTGGAGTTTGACTGCTGCATGCTGCTCACAGGCCCAGTTTTGACACCTAGGTCCTTGACTATGGTGGAAAGAATTCTACTAAATATTATTTGAATAACCCAAAATGCTTAATATTGTATCTTTTCTAGTAATCTTTCTATTATAAACAAGAACACCATGGACATAGAAGTCTATGGTCCACATTATGTAATAGAAGATGAAGTAGAAAATGAAAACTAGGTGACAGAATAAAAGCATCCAGTAAATATTTTCAAAAATTCAAGTTCCCAATTATATAAAGAATTACAAAAAATGTATAGAGCCCCCTTTACCAGAATAGCTCAGAACCTTCTCTGCAATTTAGGGTCATAGAGTTTCTTATTTTTTTAAATCCTAATTTTCTCTCTTATAATAAGTATTGTATATTGATTCCATGCCAGAAGAGCTGAAAAGGAAAAACACTGGGGGTTTAGTTGCATGGAACACACAGCTAAGAAGTGTATGAGATCAGATTGGAACCTAGGACCTGCTATCTCTAGACCTGGCTTTTAATTCACTGGACCACCTAGCTATCCCCAATATATTATTTATTTTATTAAGTGATTTATTAATTATTTTCATTTTTTCTTTTATTATTTATTTTACTTATGTGCTGGTAGTAGAGATAGGATATGGATATATTTATATATATATATATATATTATACATATATTTATATTTAGGTATAGCAGGGTTCTCCAAACTATGGCCTGCAGGCCATATGTAGCTTCCTGAGGCCATTTATCAGGCCACCACCACACTTCTGGAAGAGACACCTCTTTCATTGGTGGTCAGTGAGAGAAGTGGTCAGAGAGTGATCAGTGAGAGGATGTGGATGCATCCTGTGCTCCTGAAGTAATGTAGTGGTACTACAAAGTGAGGCATCGCTCACATACAGTACTACTTCCAGTGACATATTCCTTTGCGTGGTACCTTGTTCTGAGAGTAACTGAAGGAGAACGAGGCACCACTCAAAGGATTATGTGGCTGCACAATGGAAGACATCAGCATGGTGAGCTGTGATCTGGGGGAGGGGATTCCACACTGTGTATACTGCTGCCTGGTATAGTGGTGGCAGTGATGGGCCTGTGCAAGGTGTGGCATGCCCATCACAGCCAGTGCTGCTGCTTCCCCTATCCCAGACAGTGGTATACAGATTTGTTCATCATTTTTTTTGTTTTGTCTTGTTTTGTTTTTTTATAGACCTGCCCTCCAATGGTCTGAGGGACAGTGAACTGGCCCCCTGTGTAAAAAGTTTTGGGCCCCCTGATGTAGAGATACATACAAGCATATATATGTACTTATATAGCATATACACAGAGATTTAATTAGAATCCTAATTGTGAGATGATATGATATGATATAATAAATAGTAAAGGTGTTTGGGAAGACAGATTCAAATCATTCACTAGATATTAACTAGCTGTGCAAGCTGGGTACGTCTTTTAACTCTATCACCCCCAGGATCCTCATCTGTAAGATGGGGATAATAACAAAATAAAAATCACAGGTTTGTTTTTAAGAGCAAATGATATTTTGTACATGAGTGTATTGCTTTTCAAACTTAAAGGGCTAAATAAATGTTAATGATTTATTTATAATATAACAATAATAAACACACAAGGCAGTTTGTGTAACTCCCAATATTGGAACTCCCTCTACCAAGGTAGATTGCAACTTGTACATGACTCCCTATATAAATACTAGGATTTTGACTGAGGCCGTAAAACCTTAAGTTTCAGAATGACACAGATGGATCATATATATATATATATATATATATATATATATATATATATATGATAGAGGGAAAGAATATGAAATAAGGGATGGGACATGAAAGAGTAACCCTGACCCTTAATCTAGTCTATCATGCTATATTAATATGATAGAAATAAAGTGTGTGTGCGTTTTCTTGGGGTGTGTGTTAATTTTGAACATGGTATTAAAGTAATATATAATGATCCTTTGAAAAATACAAACTGTAAAGCCAGAACATATTTTTTAACTGATGACATATCTTCTAAATTCCAAACCTTGATTTCTTCTTCCAAATTACTTAATATATTAACTCCTTGCTAAAATTTAAGGTTTTATAGCAGCATGCATTTGTTGCAGATTATTAATCAAAAATGTAAAACCTTTACAATGATGCACTGTTAAAATGTACACTCTTACTTTTATGTGTTTTTAGAACCTGCAGAAAATCAAGCCCGACAAGAAATCCTTCACTGGTCCAAATCTCTGAAGGTCTTATGGTACATTAAAAGTCATGGATCATTAACAATCACTTTCTTTAAGCTATTCTTTGTAGCCAGTCAGTAGAACATATGTGATTAATAAGGTGGTTATTATTAAGATGAATTTAGTATGAGAATGAATAGTAAGGAATATGAAATCAAGTATATTAATTTTAAATTTAGTTTCATTTAGAAATATGTGAACATGGAAAAACTACACACTGAGACTTTTTATCAAATTGGTGTCAAGGTTATAATACCAAGCTCTTGATGTTACTTTTCAAGAGTAATTTGTAAATTAATCTATATATGTCTGTGATCTATTATTGAGTGATCTTATAGTTATATGTATTATCTTAATCTAATGATTATAGACATTCTAATAAACTGGTAAAATCTCAACTGACCAAAAAATGTTCCTTTCATTATTTTTAATAATTTCCAACAACAAATAAGACAATGTTTTATTTCTATTGATATCAACTTCCTAGACATGCCATGTTTAAGATTTCAGGAGTTATATATAAATTGTATGAATTTCATAGAATGAGTTTAATTTTAATAAGATATATTCTTGGCCACTCAAACACAGGAGTTAATACTGTCTCCAAAGAAAAGTAAACCTAGATTTCAATAGTAATATGTTGTTTAAAAATTCATTTATTCAACTTTGTCATTTTTTAGGAATACCTTACAAAATAATACAAAATTTAATTTTTAATTTAGTACAGTGAAATGTAATTTAAGAACAGTTTGTAATTGTTTAACTGGAAAATGAAGCTAAGCTACTAGGTAAATACTCCCAAAAGAGTTCAGGCAGAAAGAAGGGGTGAATATTAGCAATACATTCATAGCAGCACATTTTTGTGGTAAGAAAAAAAACAAACTCCAAATAATGTTGGGAATGACTGAGCAAATTGTAGCATATTGTATAATGGAAAAGTTATTGTTCTGCTAGACACAACAAATATGAAGAATTCCAAAACAGTTGAGAAGATACAGATGAGAAAGTAATGAATCAAGAAAATCATCTGCACAACTATAAAAGCAAAAGAAAATTAACACAAAAAACAACTAGATTCATATTTATTTAATAGAAATTCTCAATTTCAGAAGAATAATGATGAAATATACTGCTTTCTTCTCTTTTGGGAGGTAATGGACTGTGGTTATAGAATGCTATATATAACGCTGTAACACATGGTTGATTTTCTTTGTTTTTGCTTAGCTGGTTTTTGTCATTGCATCAGAAAGTTCTATGGGGCACTACTGGGAAATGACAAATATAAAAAATAAAAGAATCAATAAAATAAAAAAGAAGGGTTTCATTAAGCAGTTTAAAAGAAATCTACAATTTCAGACACTTCAATAAGTTATAAAGTCTTTTTAAAAGTTTATGTATGACAGGGATATGACAAGAGTCAGTAATTACTTCCAATTATGAACTGTAGAAATGGAGACCTTGAGGTCAAATACCATTATGTTATCTTCCTCTAAATATGAAGCATACTCAAAATTAAAAATCAAGATATGAACTATTGATTGGGGGTATATTTCTCTGACATGTTTGGTCCTGGTTATGCCTCAGCTATAGAATAGCCAGTTGTTTTAGAGTTGTCATCTTCTTTTTCTTTTTTAAACCCTTACTTTCCATCTTGGAGTCAATACTGTGTATTGGCTCCAAGGCAGAAGAGTGTTAAGGGCTAGGCAATGGGGGTCAAGTGACTTGCCCAGGGTCACACAGCTGGGAAGTGTCTGAGGCCAGATTTGAACCTAGGACCTCCTGTCTCTAGATCTTGTTCTCAATCCACTGAGCTACCCAGTTTCCCCCTTGTTATCTTCTTTTAAAATATATAAATAATGAACAATAGAAATGCTGTTCTTTCAAGAGATATCAATGATTCAGTGAGCCATTTCCTCTGCTATGAGATATTCCATATTTTTCAGTTTCTATTTATAGAGTCTGTGTCAAGAGGATCCAGCTCCTGTAGGCCTGTCTGTAAGTCATACTTGCTGAGGCTCATTAAGTCAGGGAAACACCAGATATACTCATCTAATCCTCTCTGGGAAGCGGAGGGTGTGACAGAGGCTGGCACTAAAGAAAAAGTGCCAGGCTGAAGAGTGTGTGAAACTGATCACCTCGACAAGGGAGGTGCCTCAGGAGAGTGAAATCTAGAGGAGAAGAAGACTCTGGCTGGCAGAGGAGTTGCTCTCTCAGTCTTGAAAAGCCAAGACAGAAGGTGGGAAAAGACTTTCTCTTGAGGGTTACCCACTTTTCCTGTTACTAACTGGAAATCTTTCCCTGCAACACTTCCCAATGGAAGGGACTTTCTGAAGAGAAACCTGAGCAGACTTTACTTCATCTCCTGCTGTCCAGGGGTGAGTCAACCTGACTTTCTCTCAGGGGGCTCAGGCTGCCAAGGCCTGAATTCCCCCCAAACTCAAGGAGGGAGGGGAAAGGGTTTAAATAGAGACAGGGAGCCCTTTTCCCAACTATCCTTTCTCATTATTTCTCTGCCTGCTATTCCTGTTGTATTACCTGATTGAATTGACATTAAAAGTTACCTGTTCCCCAAGCTGAGTGTGAGTTAACAGATCAAGGGGAGACCCTTTGTTCTTGAGTAGTGGAGGGGGGACAAGAGGGACAAGAGCAAATTGGGGAGAGCAGCTTTAGCTAAGGAGGGAAGGCAGAAGGGGGAAAATCTTCAAACCTCCTCTCCCCTCTCTGAGCCATCCCTAAACATCAGCTCTCTCCCCTATATCCCACTTTGAGAAGAGTGGTTCTCCACTCTTTCCCCCTCTCAATACTGAAAAACTTAACCCCTTGTATAAACATTAACCTTCCCTTTTAATACAGATGACACCCCAGATTTAAAAGAATACCATTTATAAAAATAAAAGCTTTAGTGACTGTCATCAACTGTCAGTTGTGAATTTGTTGTCAATTACAACTCCTGAGGCTAGCAGCCATAATCACTGGCTCTGCCCAGGAGTTTCCACACAGGAACAAAGATGTCTTGATTCCTGGTGGAGGGAAAACAAGTCAGTTACCAACTGCCACTCTGGTCAGTTGGAAAACTCAGAGAGGCTATTATAAAAGGGAGGCTATACTAGGGCTGTCAGTGATAGGATCCAGCCTTCTTGGATACTATATAGCTAGAAGCAAAGTGTGTGAGAATAAACAACCATTTTCTAACTGTTAACTCCTGACAGTTAGAACCTAGACAAGATCTAATAGAAAACATGTTACAACTAATATTGTGTTCTGCTGTGGATACCTCAAGTCTATGTTGTGTTCATGGCAGTGACTAACTTCTTAAATTACATCAAAGCTGGTAGCAATCTGATCTTTGAAAAGAAAGCTGTACATGCTTTAGTCATTGATAATAGATTAGAAACATTGCTTGGTCAAATCCCTATTATAACTGATATATGCCAGGATTACATGCAGAGAAAACAAGGCATGGGGAAGGGAACCAATGTGGAGACTGGGGACATGATGGAATGGACTAATAAGCACACTGTAGTTAATAATACTAATACTGGGGTATCATTAGGGGCAATAGGGGAAATGACCTTGCCAATAACATATAGGCACAAAACAACAAGGCACCAACTAATGCATCTACTAACAATCTTGCAAATGCATCAAAGGCTCAAAAGATTATACCTTTACATGATGAAGCTAACTCTGGCATCTTACATGCAAAGGTTCATAAGTCATTCACCACCCATGCCTTAGAGTTTTTACATAAACTCATGCCTAAGTTTTTATTAGAACTTCATCTCTCAATTAAAGAACTAAAAAGAACATTCTGCCTCTATGAACCAGATTTTTGAGGATGTAGAAATTCTTTTATCTGAACTTTTTACACCCCAGAAACATAAAAAACTTTATTGAGCAAACTAGAAAAGATTCCTCACTCATGAGCTGGCCAGAAGTTTTTCAGGATCTGGATTTTTCTAATCTAAAATCCATGACTTGTCAAAGAAAATCCCATGAGGATCTATTGCAGGGAATGAAGCAATTGTCAGAAAGACCCAATGCATGAGTAAAATTATACAGATTATCCCAAGAAAAAAATGAACACCCACATGCATTTATTGATCATCTTATTGAAAAAAAAAACTGAGGGACTCTTGGGCTTTAGCCCTGATTCAAAAGAATCAGAAGCACATGTGAGAATATAATTTCTCAAGATCTCTGATAAGCATTTGAAGCATTTCTTCAGGAACTATTGCCCTAAGTTTGACACCATTTTACTTAATGAACTTAGGGACATCATCACGTATCTCCATGATAACAAAGGAGATCAGGAAAAAGAAAAGAACTATCAAAAGAAAAAGCTCCAAGAGACCTCTGAAATATTAAGACAGAAAGAATTAGAGGAGGTTAAGAACCTGGCTACAATTAAGACACTTAAAAGACAAACCACACAGTATAGACAGATACCCCAAAGTCAACAGAGGGTGCATAAAGATACCAGGACTTGCTTTTTTTGTGTCCTTTTCAAGGACACATAGTAAGAAACTGCCCAATGAAATATCCCTATGAACAGGGCCAGAATAAGAGAGATGGGAAAAGTCAAAATGCATATTATCAGGGGAAAGTATATAATAACAAAAACTATGGGAGATAGGACTCTAACAGCAAGGAGTGTTGCTCTCACTGCAGATTTAGAGAACAGGAGACCCCAGACCTGAAATCCATGGAAGCAGCAATAACTTCTGGAGCAAAACCCCGTTATTCAGAAGTGGTAGCAAGGAATAATCATTATACTGCATGATGCCAGGCTCTAGCATTATTTAGCAAAAAAGAGACGAATTTGAGTGGTACCCCAGGGAGAAAAGATGAGGGCATAAGCATAAAATGCAAAAAGGGAGATGGTAGAAAGGAAAAAGAAAACTTTAAAATTTTAGTGGTAGAGAAACAGATAGTTGGGCAAGATGCCAAGGGGAGCAACTTAAGTACAAAATAAAAGTCTATAATTTAGATTGAGAATGAAATTGCACAGATAATAGCAGACATGAAACATGACATTTATGGTTCACAATACATGGGCACACAAAACTGCATAGAGAAAAGCAAAGAACAGATTAAAACCTTTTTGGAAAATTTCTTAGCTTGCAAAATGGGTCTAGGGAGTAGTAGAAAATCTTTAAAACAGCAACTTAGGTATCTACACCATTCTGACAAGATAGCCAAATGAGAAATTGTTACAAGAGACTTTGAAGCTGATACATTTATACATCTAAGAGAGGAAAGAAAGACAAGTAAGAGAACTAACTTAAATACAAAAGCCAAAGACTTTTTTGTCACAAGTGAAAGAAGTCAGAGCTTATGGACATGACTTGTCCTAGAGGGTTGGTGTCAAGGACATAGGTGTGACCCCAGAGTGTTCACTATATATGAAGTGTAGGTCTATGCTGGGCATCTTTGAGTTTCTATTCAGTTAAATTTGACTTGGAAATATGGCAAAACATTTTCTTTCCTTTTGTGTTTTCCCATATTTTTAATACTTAAGGGTCCTCATTTTTTCTCATTTCCTCTGACTACATTTGATTTGATAGACATGCCTTTCTACAGATACTTGATTCTACTCTGCCCTCAAAAATCAATTATGACCTTTCAAACCTCCTGAACAGAAAGCATAATTTCCATAATGGTTATAGTGTACATAATGGATACAGTGTAAGACTTGGGGTCAAGAGGAACTAAATTTGAATCTGGCCCAAAACATTCAATATCTATGTGACTCTTGGCAAATAAATTTGCCTTTCTGATTAATTTCCTTATCTGTAAATGGGGATAATAACAGCACCAACATCCAAAGGTTGCTGTGATGATACAAGATGACACACTGTAAAGTACTTTGCAGAAAAAAGCACTATTAAATGCTAACTGCTACTACTATTGCTAATAAGATTTTTTTTTGCTTATGATAAACAGAATCTACAAAACACAGACCATCATTAGAAGATACTTGGGAGGCACTGAGGTTTTAATTTTTCTATCTATCTCAAACCAGAGTTAATCGCTCTAATGATTTTGAATGGATTTAAAAAGCTGTCTATACTTAGTGCTAATTTTGACATTTCTAGCTGACTCTGCAAGTAGTCTTGTTTTAAACCAAAGACTAAAATAAAAGTACTAAAATCTCTGATCACTGATGATAAGGGTTCTGACAATCTCTCTGTCCATATTTCCCTAACCACAGCTCTCTTCTCCCTCCTTTCCAAATACTAAGAAATGGACAACATGAGAGAAAACTTGTCTGTCTTTTTTTAACCTAATTTGAAATTAGTTAGCACAGGGAATTTCCAGTGGAAAAAACTCTGGATACCAATATAGATTAATGACTATTCCTTCCAACTTCAATTCTTAGATCTGTGAGATTAAAGGGTTAAATGGCTTGGGTCACATAGGCAATATGGATCTTGGGCAAAATTTGAAACTAACTCCTACTATCTCAAAGGCTTGCTATCTGTCCACAACACAATTCAGTCCATTAATAAAGATATAATAGTCTCTGGTAATTGCCCTGGGAAATATAGAACAAAGATATCATATTTGAAGGACTTGGAAAAATCAGCATTTCTTCCTGGGTGGAATAACTCTTCCAGGTTTATGCTACTAGATTTCTATACACTCTGTAGTAACTGCCCACACCCTTTTCTCATTCAAAGGATTATCTCTATAATTTCTTTCTAGATTAGCCCAGGTACTGTGGTCAGCAGATGAGCACTAGTTTTCACTGACATGAATGAAGATCCATCAGGAGGTAACCAATGGCCAAAGATAAAGAGGAACTTCCTGACAGCTTTAAAGTTGGGAACAGAGTGTATTGCTACTTTCAGATATCCTGAGAGAACAACCTGTGAGCAATTCTAGGTGTTATTAAAATATATATATATTACTTGAAATGTTTCAGGAAATGATGAAGAGGATAAATTTTATTTCCCCTCTTCTCCAAAAGAATCTGATTTCATTGTGGTCACCAAAAGTCAGGATAAAATCCAGAGGGACACAGTCTATATGGAGGAGCTGCCCATTTAAAGAAGGTGATCATAGTTGCATGGCTCCTTATGGAAAGAAGAGATTCTATTTTTATATGTCCTTGTCTGCTTGCCTGCTATTTCTTTCACACTCCATGCTACCACCACCTCCTTCAGTATCTTGAGATGAATACCATCTGGGCTGCAGTGATTTACTGCTCTTGAGTTCCTAAAGTTGTTCCCTAAGTGCCTTTTTGGAGACTTCAGGGTCGGTTAAGACCACACTGATTTCACCCCAAAACCATACAATGTTATTAGAATTCCAAAATGACACCACAGAGAAGTCAATGGCAGAGAGAATTCTTTAATCAAACTTCTCCAGTACATACAATTGACTGTGTTTTGGGCCCATCAAAGGAAAAGGATAAAGGGTGCTTTAAAAAGCAAAATTCAGTTTCAAGTGCAGCCAAGAAGGCTTGTCAGATATAAAGGGAAATGCTAAAATCATAGTCATTATAAATATCTGACCCATCACAATTATTGTACTCTATAGTATTAATCTTTCCAGTACTGTCTGATGCATTCACATGTAACTATCATGTTTTAAGGGACAGACTAAAAGAAGAAATAACTGTCCCAGATTCACTAGATTTCTGCATATGATTAATTTGGAGCAGACAGTAGAATTCATTAGATAACAAACCTAATGCTTAATATTACATTCTATACAATTAAAAAATAGCTGTCTTTAAGGTTAAAAATTTGAGTCTTTATGTTCAGATTCAGAATGTGTATTTTTTTTTAGGGGACTGGGAGTAGAAGATGTGTTTTCTAGACTCAGCTCAGTCAGTGGTACTATTTTAAGAAACTGTTTAGTAAAATAGATAAATATAAAACATATGTATATGTATATATGTATGACATGTATATAAAATATATCTATACATACATGTGTATGGTATATATATGGCACATGTATACAACACAAATGTATATTGATATTTAGTTAACAAATTTTCACACATTTCCTAAGGAGGACTTTTGTGTATTACGATCTGATTAAAAAATGAAAATTTTCTCTGATTAAAAAAATGAAAATCAGTCCCCAAAATATTTTTAGGCTTATATTTTAACAGTATCAACAAGAATCTACTTCATTTGAAAGACCAACCGATAGTTGCTAATGTATTGTATAATGTAGTCAAATAGGGTTTTTTGAGATGGATCGTAACTTGAATTGTTTCATGAACAATTTTCACAATTTTATAATGAAGCTTTAATATATTTATTACACTTTCATCACAAAGTATATTTGATGTTCTACACCTTGAGGCATCTAGGTAGTGCACTTGATAGGGTACTGATTGATTCAAGGCCAGGCTCAGATACTTACTACATCTGTATGACTCTGGGCAATTCTCTTAACAACAGTCTATCCCAATTTCCTTAAATGTAAAATAGGGAGAATAACAGCACCTAAATCTTAGAGTTGTTGTGAAAATAAAATGAGATAATTTTTTGTAATATACTTAGGACAGTGCCTGACATACAGTAACGATTAGTTACTTGAATAATGCTTTTGAGTAAGAATGATCCTCATTTTTCTGCCCTCAGAAGTTGGCAAAATACAAATGGTTATTTAAAAGATGATTTGCAACTCTCTTTGATCAATCAACAAGCATTTATTAAATGCCTTCTACATGCCAGGCACTAACCCAATTTCTGAAGATTCAAAAACATAAGTGAAACATTTTCTGCTCCCTAGAGAGATATGTTTTATTTGTTCAAAATGGGCAATAGATGTTATACAGAAAAAAGTAATAAAAAAAATTATGTGACTCTCCTAAATGAAGTTGATCATGGGTCCAAGAAAGTTATCCTCAAACTTCTAACAACTAAAACCTTTCTCAGGGTAACCCAGGTCTCTAATCAAGTCTAAAACGTTGGATATGAGATTCTTCTAACTAGTGGAGAGAATATTGACTTAATGGTATGTGTCTCTATGAAGGGCAGAGATAGTGAGAGAGTTTTGATGAAGAGAAATACTTCATTGTTGATTTCAAGGGAAGACTTGCATGGTTCCAAACTCTCTTGGGGACCAACAAAAAAGAAAGACACACAGAGAGACAGAAACAGAGAAAAAGACAGAAACATAGAGAGAGAAACAGAGAGACTGAGGGAATAGAGACCTCAGGGAATTTTTGCTCAAGTGATATCCAGGACACTCATTTATTTCAGTAAGATCTAAACTTGCTCCTATTGAAGGAACTTATTTTTCATGTTTCTTTTCTAAAACAGGGAAGGCAAGGAAATAAATATTGATATGATGCCTAGTATGTGTTGAACCTTGCAAATATTACTCTATTTGAACTTTACCCTGGGAAGTAGGTACTATTATTATCTCTATTTTACAGTTTGGAAACTCAGGGAAACAGAGGTTCAATGATTTGCTTAGGGCCACACAACTAATGAGTATTTGAGTCTAGATTTGAACTCAGATATTTCCAACTTTGGACACAGCATTCTATCTGTTTTACCACTTAGCTGCCTCTGCAGTATGTCAAGACTATATAAGTTCTGATTTTTAGTTTCCATATACTTGAGTTGGGTTTCTATTGATGATTAGTGATGCTTTTCTTTATGTAATCCAAATTAGTTGGGAAAGATCCAAACTGATAGATCTTATGGTTACATGTCCCCTGAAAAGATCATGATCATGGAAGTGTGCTAAAGCTAAAAATTATGCCTCTAGAACAGAAATATTTGGAGGAGCCAATGGAAAGTAGGAGGATAATAGTTGAGTAATAAATAGTAGAGATGTTAAAATAATCAAATTGATGTGACTTAGCAACAGTTAAGATAAAGGGGATATTGTGAAGGGAACTTTGAAAAACAATGAATAGTTGTGGGCAACACTTTGGTTATAAGCCTGAGTGAAGGAGAGGAAGTTAGTACTCTGCACAGAAAAAGGGAAGATTGGATCTATGGAGGGTGTTAAAAAGATAATTAGTTCAAGGAAATTTTGACATTTTGAGTTTAAATATCTAAAATGCATCTAGTTTGAGATGTTCAATAGATGGTTTGAAAATAGAAGGCTGTGAATTAGGAGAGAAGTTAGTTTTAATGAAAATCATCTCCGTAGAAACACTAATGAAATCTTTGAGACCTGTTGAAATTGTCCAGTAAAATGGTATAGAGAAATAAGAGGGGGTTCAGAACAAATCCCTTTAGGACACCTACTCTTAGCTGATATGACTTGAATGAAGACTCAATTTCTCTAAAAATCTCCATGTTCCACATAGGCTCTTGAAACTCAGCATGCATTTATGTTGCATTATATTTTCAAATGAAATTTTATGGTGGTATAAGATGACAAGTAGAGATGTGTTCTCATTCTGTCACAGGAAAAATGGTTTGAACCTCTGATTTTCTCAATGCATGAATCTCCTTATGAGTAACGTCCTCTATCAATGGAAAGCAGAATCTTTTCTACCCCTCTTAGTCTTAGAGAATTGCTATTGAGCTATTAATCAACTTCATCAGAGTCTTAAAAATATTGCATCAAAAAGAGGACTCAAACTACTAATTCTTGACCAGTCCTCTCTACAAGGGCTTGCTGGTAAATTTTAATGACTGACATTAAAAAATGAGCCCATGACATTCTTTTAAGTTTAATCTAATTGGTTACCATTTTATCTAGTGATATATAGAATTTAGACAATCATCAAAACAAATCAACCCCTGTTTTGTAACATTTGCCTTTTACCAAGGTATAAATGCTCACACTGAAAATTGAACATTCAACCCTCAAGAGTCAACCTGACTCCTGAACTATCTTCACTTCACATGATAAATAATAGAAATAAAAGCTTGCTGAAAATAGAGTTGAATGGTTTTGACAGCATGAGGGTTGGGGATATACCTGGGAAAGCCTTAAGTGATATTATATATCCTGATTGACTGTTTGAGAACACTTATTTTAAGTAGCTAGGGCAAATTCAAAGGATAAAAATATTTCCCAGCAAAAAATAACAATAAATGAGGGTGGATAGAGAAGTAAGAGCGATCATTGTTAATGAATTATTGACATGACAAGGATATGAGGAAGGGGCTTCATGGATACAGATGAATTAACAATCACTAGAAAATGTAGCAGTTTCAACAGAGGAAATTGAGAAATGACAGATATCACTGTCAGAAGCTTACCTCATAGGGAACCTTTTTATTGGTTTATTAGATCACAAAATTAAATAAAAAAGCAATAGGATTAAAAGATTAGGTTTTGTAGATGTTAAAAAAAAAAGAAACAGGAAAGCAGTTACCAGAACAAAGAAATAGACATTGGGGGCATAAGGGCAATTCTGGGAGAAATAACAGGCTGGAGAGGAAAGGGAAATGTGAGAGGAGTTCAAACTTGGGACCTAAAGATGTTTCAAGCATTTTCCAGCTGGAAGAATGTTATGAAATTGGCTGTATCCTTAATCTCTCACAATATCCTGTAATATCCCATAATAATAACTTCCTGCCTTGACAGCCTCCCACCCATAATCCCTCGCATTGATTATATAAATGGAAAGCTCTATGTGTGGAAGGTGGTTATTGTCTGGAGGTGGGGTAGGGAATCCGCAACAGTGAAATGAACAATAATGATAAAAATGTGGTTCATTCATCATGTCATATTTGTACTTAATAGTCCTCTGGTGTTTATATGAGAAACAAAGAGAGAAATTTTGTTACTACTTGATTAAATTTAATATATACATTTTAAAAACAAACTACATAATAGTTCACAGTTTCATATGCAAAATGTTTTTATTCATATGTACATGTTGAAATATTTGTGCTATTCGATAATAAAATTCATATTAAAAAAATAAATTTAATTTACTGGTCTAAGATATTAATGGTTGTCACAGAATTCCATCTGGGTAAAGATAGGGCTATAGGAAAGACTCACAGTATTCACCAAATATTACTACCATTTCTACCATCTTGTCCAGATCTAACTGTAATTATCTTGGGAGAGTCAAAGGATTTTTAAAAATTCTGTACTGAAAATTATAATTCAAATTTCTCTTTTCTTTTTTTTTTCAGATAGAATTGTGCACCAGAAAAGTAAGTTGTTGATGTCTAGAGTAAGGAAAAAGTATGAGGTAGGGATTAGATGGGCCATTAGATGCCTCATTAAATAGAACCTGGAGTCAGAAAGACCTGAATTCAAATCTTATCTCAGACACTAGTGGTGTAACACTGGGCAGATCACTTAACTTTGTTTGCCTCAGTTTCCTCATCTGTCAAGTGAACTGAGGAAGGAAAGGGTAAACTATTCCAGTAACTCTACCAAAAAACAAAAACAAAATAAATCTGAAATGGCTGAACAACAATAACAAAAGGTAAAACTGTCCTTGAAAATAGTTTGATCTATACCTTTGGAAATACTATATCAAATATTCTCAACACACTTTAAATCAGAGGTGTCAAATATGTAACCCGTAGGCTATAAGTGGTCTGTAACACTTCTTAGAGAAGCATGAACTAGATTAAAATGCAATTTGTTTATATTTAACAAAATAAATTAAAATATGATAAAATAGAGATAATATTAATATGTAATTTTCTAAGTCACTATGTGGGCAGTCAGAATCCTTATGTTAAGCCTAGTGGCCCCATTTTTATTTTCATTTCATACATCTACTTTAAATGAAAGGATTTTTAAAAGCCAAAATAATTAGTTAATGGCAAATTAGTGTAAGTGTAAAGCATTAGAAAAGGCCAATTCTACTTCAGTTTAGATTCACTTAGAACTGATATTTGAAGCAACTAAGTAGTTCAATGTATAGAAAAATATAGGACTTGGGGTAAGAGAAATTTGAGATCAAATATTACCTCAGATATTACCATGATTCTGAATAATTAGTAACTGTTCCCTGATCTATAAAATGGGAATTATAATAGCCCCTACCTGAGAGGGCTATGGTGAGGTTCAAATGAGTTTACATATATATATATATATATATATATATGTGTGTGTGTGTGTGTGTGTGTGTGTGTGTGTGTGTGTGTGTGTGTGTGTGTGTGTGTGTAAAGGGCTTTGCCAACCTTAAATGCTGGCTTGATTTATTAAATAGTGCTTCCTAGGAGTAAGTGAAGCACTTCTCTCAATTAAAATCTTCTAAGTTTTGTTCTATCAATTTATTTCAAGAAGTATTTCTAAGAGAAGCATTGCAGTGAAATGGATAGTATGCTGTACTTGTGTGTTGAAAAGAATTTGGCTTCAAAATTTTCCTCTGATTCTTATGAACTGGGTGAATGTCTCTGAGTCTCAAGCAACTCTCTAAGACACCTAATAAGGTGATAGAGGAGGAAGCTATCATACATAGATTACAGATTCTAGACCATCAGTTATATATTAATATTCTAATATAACATATGTGTGAAAGAGAGACTTTGTGTGTATGTGTGTTGTGTGTGAAACCATTTAAACTAAAATTTTAATGGTCCTCTCTCCATGATTACATTGCCTAAGGAAGGCAATAATAATTGTTCTTAGTCATTTTTTTAGTTGTGCATGCCCCACTCTTTATGACCCCACTTAGAGTTTTCTTGACAGAGATGCTGAAATAGTTTCATTTCCTTCTCCAGAATATTTTTATGGATGAAGAAACTAAGGCAAATGAGGTTAAGGGACTTGCCCAAGATCACAAAACTTGCAGATATTTGAAGTGACCAGATTTGAACTCAAGATGATGAGTTTGTTTGTTTGTTTTTTTAACTCTAGCCCTGGCAATCTCTCCACTGTTCCACCTAGCTAAAATTAATACCAGTTACCCTTAATATAGTTTTAAATTTGGGGAAGATCTTATATTCATACAGATACATACATATATGTATATATATATATATATATATATATATATATATATATATAAAAGAAACAGAGAGAGATGAGAGACAGAGTCAGGATTCAAACTCAAGTATTCCTGATTTCAAGTCCAACACCCTATCTACTGTATCATTCAATTCATCCTGCATTCAAATTCTTGCTGTCTGTGTGATCATAGACAATTCACTGAATATCTCTTGTTTCATTACCTTAAGCCAAATGGGGTACTTTGTGTTTTGCCTATTTTATAGAATTATTATAAAGAAATGCTTTTTCTAAAATTTAAGGTGTTATGTAATTATGATCTATTTTCATCACAATATCCTGGATTCTAAACCCCCTCCCTCAACATCTGACTATAACCAATCTTATTTCATATTGACTCCCTACCATTTATCTACTCTATCTTCAAGTCAAATTAGTCTGCAAGCTGTGTCTTGGTTTCCTTTTATTCCCTCCCTCCTTATTCAACACAGGCTATCTAGCATGCCTGTAATACATCATCTCTTCATTTTTAAAAGAATCATTGCACTCCTTGAAGTCTCGGCTTCAAGGCAGGAAATGGGGATGCTGAAATTGGGGAATAGCTAGAATTCTCATTTTGCTAGAAAATATCTCTTTCCCTTTTTTTTTCACCTCCAGACTCCTGGAAAATGTCATTTATATTCATGAGTATTAAAAGTATCAGAGATATATAACTGGAAAGGGACCTGAGAGGTCATGAAGTCTGTTCTGGGATTGATCTAATTCAATCCAGGGCCACAATTATTTAAGTTTGATAATAGAATGAAATGAGACACTTATAGGTCATTCATCAGATAACAAAAGAGAATTTACTTAGTCTTTGAAGAAGGATATTTAAAAAGTATGCACTGAAGATACCCCCAAGTTGATTCAGTTGACTGAATCTCTCTTGCCTGAATTTCCCATTCTGGTTTTCCAGATAAGCTGCAGAGAGGGGGAAGCTCCTTGGGGTTATTTCACACTTAGGTGATCAGTAAGTGATGTCAACAGCTTGAGCCATTAGTCCCTTCTAATCAAGGCACAAGGATGGTCTCCATGCATTTTAACTAGCTTACATTTCCCAGGAGTAAGGATTAAGACCTACATTTTATAGATGATGAAACTGAGGTTTTATTATTTTTATGTTTATTATTATATATTATATTTCTTATTATATTATAAATATATTTCTATATACATACATTATTATATATTTATAATTAAGGATTTACCCAGAGTAACACAAGAAGAATAGAGACAAGATTCAAACAAAGGTTCTCTGACTGATCACTCTTTGTACTCTATCACAAAACCTTGTTGCTTCTATTTTTTTCTCTTCTCACTTATTTCTAAATCCCTTGCACAGTAACAGCAATAATGTACGATGATCAACTGTGAATAACTTAACTATCATCAGTAAAGCAAGTATTTAAGACAACTGCAAAATACTCATTATAAAGAACAACAACAAAAAACCCTATCCTCCACCTTAGATAGAACTGATGGAGTCTGAATGCAGATTGACGAATACCATTTTTCACTTTATCTCCTTCATAAGTTTCTCTTTTTTTCTTGTGGAAGTGATATGTGTCTTCTTTCACAACATGACAAACATGAAAATATGCATTGAATGTTAGCACATGTGTGAATTGTATCATATTGCTTGCTTTCTTGGGGAGGAGGAAGACTAGAGATGAAGAGAACATGGATATCAAAATATCAGAAAATGATATTAAAATTTCAGTGACATGCAATCTGAAAAAATATTAATTTTTAAGATTGAAATTAAAATAAATCCCTCATTATCTGGTATCTGAATCCACCACTCAACTGAAAGTATTTTCTCCAAGATAAATCTAGTGACCTTTCCTTGATAGTCCCCAAACACAGTCTTTAAAATGTCACCTTACTTGCACCATTATACACAAACATTCAAAAAATCTTAAATTCATATTTATTGCCTCTAGTATAAAATGGAAACTAATCAGTTTAGAAATTTCAACTTCTCAAAATTTTGCATCTACTTACCTTTGCATCATATTTCATATTATATACTTACCTACTTTTGTTCCTTTCCAATCAGTGTCCTATAAACTCTGCCCACAAACATTTCTTTTCTAACTTCTTTTCCTTTGCAGGAATTCTCCCTTATATTAGGATGCATTTTATGTTCTCATCCACTCACAGAACCTGCCTGCCAACCAGCCTTTTCCTTCAAAGAACATTTTCCCACTTCCATACAGCAATTCTCTTGATTGCCCAGTCTTGGATGATTTCTGCCTTTCAAATTATTTTAATGCATTATATATGCATTGTATTTACTTGCAAATATTGTATTTTGGCCCTTTCTTCCTTCCCCTATCTTCCAAAATGTAAAGTTTACGAGGAGATAACTGATTTGCTTTTTACCTTTGCCCATGCTAGTCATTCAATGCCTATCTGTTTTATTGAATTGAACACAGAGTTTGTGAAGGGCAGGATTATGAAAAGTTCTGGAAAGGATCAGAAGAGGGTTTCCAGGCTGTGGAGGGTTTTAGTGTAATGCCAAAAATGGTATTTAAGGTTATGTGATCTTTATTCCTAGGGCCATACAGAGATCCTTTACTATCTGGTGGTGTCAGCATTCAAATCCTTATAAGGAAGGGCAGCGATGGTCTAATCCCTTAAGTCTGTCCAAAGCTCAGCATGCTGATCAAGTTCCCAATAGTATCTTAAGTGTTTATGGTTTTATTTTTGTCTCATTCAACAAGACAGGAAAAAGAAAGGAATGAGGAAAGGGGGCGCATGGAAGGGTAGAGGGAGGGATATCCTTTTTAAAAAAAATTCTGAGTTTTTGTGTGCTCATATTCAGAATGATCTAAGTTCTGTTTGTTTTGGTCCTCCCAATTTTAATGCCCAATGGCAACAACCATAGAATAATATTTGTGAAGTAAAATACCTCATGATCTACAAGCATTTATTTACTGTAATGAGTGTAATTTTGTTTTAATTCTTTTGCTGGTTAGATTTACTCCTTTCTCCCCAATAAGTGAGTTTACCTTTTTAGAATGAGTATATTGGTATCAGAAAACCTTTGTGGGGGGGGGAGGCTTTCTACACTGCATAATTCTTCTTTTTCACTGGAATCAAAGCATAGTTTTGTAGGCTGAATCCTTTCAAGATGCTAAAATATGAGTTTTTATGGATTTCCCTTACCTTGCAGCCAATGTTGCAAAATTTCTGTGTGTAATTTTGTAGGCATATGAGGTACATTAGTGCATGGGCATAGAGAGATCTTGATCTGGGTATAGTTTTAAAATACTTTGAAAGAATCTTTAATTCCAATGAAAATGATAGTTAAGCTATGATGACTAATAATGATGACAGCAATGATGGTGATGATAATGATGATACTTAGGATTGATCATTTCATATTAATAAGAATTCCCAGATCCCTTCACTGTGTTAGTGGGTTACTTCATTAATCACTTATGGTCCTTCCCTTATCCCCAATTACTGTCTGGTGATGAGCCTTTCAACTTTTATAGGATCTGGCCTAATTTTTCCTACCCTTTGTTTATGGGAACCCAGGATTGGAGGAAGTAGAGCCAAAATGGGGGAGTAGAGGCAGGAGATTCCTAAAGTCTTCCAAATCTCCCTCCAAACAACATTAAAATGACATCTAAATATGAATTCTAAAGTGGTAGAACCAACAGGGGAAATATTAAAGTAATTTTCCAACTCAAGACAGGAAAGATCCGTTTCACTAAAGTCAGAGGGGAGCTCAGTCTATTGCTTTGTACCTCTAGAGCCCTAACACAATGTAGACAGTAGTGTACCTTCTCCAGTTTTAGCCTATTACAGACCTTGGAGGCATCAGCAGTGGAAAGTGAAATCCATAACTCTAAACCCAGAGGGATGAAGAGGGTCATAAAATTGGTCAGAAGGAGATTACAGGGCACTCATTGCTGGCAGTGGGTGCAGGACTCTATCACAATGCCAATATGTAGCAAGGTAAAGAGTGCTTGTAGTCAATGATGGACCAGGGCAAAAGACAAGATAGCACTAATAATACTTCTTCTCAGATCACTCTTCTTGGATCATATCACTTTGGAAGAAATGAAATTTGCAGGACCCCACAACTAAGTATGAGGGAGGTAGCACAAAAGAAATCTAAAGTCTAAGTGAATATTCGCTTTACCCTAGGAACAGAGCCTAACTTTAATATGAAGTTAAAAGTTAAGAAAAAGCCAGGAAAAATGAGGAAACATTAAAAGAATTTGACCTTAGAAAAGTACTATGGTGACAGGGAAAAACAAGGTACAATCTCAGAAGGAGACAATGTACTGAGAGCAGGTGTATGAAATGTCTCAAAGAAAATGGGAATTAGTCTCAAGCCCTGGAAGAGCTCAAAAAGGATTTCAAAAATCAAATAAGATAGGATAATGAAAAATGTGATCAAGAAATGAAAGTGATGTAAGATAGAATTAAGAGCTTGGTGAAGGAGGCACAAAAAATACCAGGAATGTACGGCTTGTTAAATATTATGAAAAACTATCAGAAAAATCAACTGTTGTGAATAAAAATTAATCTGGAGGTTTATTACCAAATTCATAAGCTAATTCATAAATTCATAATAATAATTTTTATTAACAAATGTTAATAAAAAGAAAAAGAGAAAAAAGGTTTGTAGCTTTTTTGACTTTAGTTAAAGATCCAATCTTCCATTGTAGTCTGTGATGGCCCCATGAGATAAGGGAGCAGATAGGTGAGCACCAGCCCAGGGAGAGAGTTAGTTCAAGAGCCGAGTCCAGAAAAAAGAAAGCACTCTGCTTCTCAAGCTGGCTTTTAAAAATCTATTGCTCCTCACAGGTTCAGTCCATAGACCACTGGCTTTTAAACATCATGCATCAGAGACAATATCCCAGTGTAGGCATAATGTCATGACTCTGGACCTCCTATTTTGAATCTTTCTAAGATGGACTGAATTAGGGGTCCCCTATATATTTACCTCACACAAATATCAAAAACAAAATATACTGAAATGATGTGTTTATTTAATAGATGCAGAAAAAGCTTTTGACAAAATTCAACATTTATTTATTTGAGAACTGAGAAGAGAGGAATAAACAAAAGTCTCCTTAAAATGATGAGTAGCGTTATCTAAAGCAATCAAAAGAATTTTTTAATGGGGATAAACTAGAAGCCTTCCCAGTAAGATCAAGGATGAAGCAATAATGCCTATTATTAGCATTATTATTCAACATTTTACTATAAATGATAACTATGAAAATAAGAGAAGAAAAAGAAATTGAATTCATTCAAGTAGGCAAGGAGGAAACTAAATTATCACTCTTTGCAGACAAGATGGTGTACTTAGAGAATCCTAGAAAATCAACTAAAAAACTATTTGGAAAAGTTTACAACTTTAAACACACATAAATGAAGAGAAAAGAAAACATTAATGATTTCAGCAAAGTTACAGGATATAAAGTGAGACTACATAGATCATCAGTATTTCTATGTATTACCAACAAAGTCCAGCAGCAAGAAATAGAAGAATCCCAATAAAAATTACTTTTAGACACTATAAAATACGTGGAAGTCTACCTAAGAAGACAAATCAAGAAAATATACTAACACAATTACAAAATGCTTTTTACATTAGTTAAGAGTTAAATAAGTGGAAAAAATTAATTATTCCTAGAATGAAACAAATAAATATAAAAATGGCATTTCTACCCAAATTAATATAATTATTGTAGTTAAAATAATAAAATTCATATAGAAGAATAAATGGTCAAACATATCAAAAGAAAAAATGAAAAAATGAGAAAGAAAGAAGTTCATACCAGATCTTAAAGGGGTCATTTTCAAAACTATCTGAGATTGGCTTAGAAATAGTGTGGTGGATCAATAGTATAAATTAAGTACACATTACACTGTAGCAAATGACCATAATAATCTAATGTTTGATAAACCCCAAATCTAAGCTTTTAGGACAAGAATTCACCATTTGACAAAAATTGCCAGGGGAAATGGAAAGCAATATGGCAGAAATTAGGTATAAATCAAAATCTCAAATGATATAACAGATAAAGCCAAAATGGTACATTATTTAAAAAGAACTGCTGCTCCTTTCCCAAATTAAGGGAGCATGGAATAATTTGCCTGTCAGATCTTTGGATAAGGAAGAATATATGACTAAACAAGAGAAAGCATTATAAAATGTGAAATGAATAATTTTGATTGTATTTAAAAGATTTTGTACAAACAAGATTAGAAAGAAAACAAAAATATGGGGGAAATTTTTATAGTACATACCAGTTATAAAGGCCTCATTTTAGAAATATATAGAAAATTAAGTCAAATTTATCAATTTTCAGATGAAAAAAAATTAAAGCTCTTTTTAGCTATAAGAAAAATTGTTCCAAATCATTACTGATTGGAAGATGCAAATTAAAACAACTCTTAAGTACCATCTCATATCTGTCAGATTTACAAAATGACAGGAAGGAAAAATGATAAAAATTAGAGAAGACTTGGGAAAATTGAGGCATGAATGCATCATTGGTGAAGTTGTGAAATGATACAACCATTCAGGAAAACAATTTGGAACTATGTGCAAAGGGCTCTGAAATTATGTCTCCCTTTGATCCAGCAGTGCTACTACTAGGTCTATATCCTAAAGTGATTTTTTAAAAAGGAAAAAAGGACTTATTTAAACAAAAATGTATATAGCAGTTCTTTTAATGATTTTACAAAAACTTGGAATTGAGGGGATATGCAATAATTGGAGAATGGTTAAACAAGTTGTGGTACATGATTGTAATGGCATACTTTTGTGCTATAAGAAATAATGAGCAGGAAGATTACAGAAAAAACTTGGAAGACTTAACTGATACATTGTGAAGTGAGCAGAACCAGGAGATTATTGTTCAGAGTAACAATAATATAAAATGATGATCAAGTATGAAACATTTAATTATTCTTAACAATAAATGATCCAAGGTAATACAAAGGATTCATGAAAAAATGCTATCCATCTCTAGAGAAATAATTGATGCAGTCTGACTACAGATCAATGCATACTATTTTTCAATTTTTTTTTTAAATTTCTACTACAGGGAGAATCCTGTGCTAGACATAAGAGAACATAAAAAGGCAAATTATATATACATAGTCTGTGAACTCTTAGGCCTAAACAACTAGAAAATTAAAGCACATAAAGTTATAAGTAGAAAATATTATATGGTCAATTAAATTAGCATTCATTAAAATACCTCGTTGGGACATGATACAGCACTAAATAAAAGGCTAGACCAAAGACAAAAAGGAAACAATCCCAGTCTTCAAGAGACCTATATTCTGTAGGTTTAATCATGAAAAAGTGATGTGTAAACCAGGTACCAATCAAATCAAGGAGAAAAAGTTCTACCCTGAATGTGAACTACAGGACCACAGATTTAGAGCTAACTGGAAAAGAGCTCTGAGGCCATCTAGTCCCAATGTCTTCATTTCATAAATGTAAAAACAAAAAAAAAAACAAAAAAACCTTATATGAGCTGCTCAATGGGATCCAAGACAGTTTTTCTAACTCCAAGCTCCATGTTCTTTTGAGTGCAGAGGCACTTGAGCTTAAAGGATAGGTAGAATTTTAGAGGCCAGAATGGAGGCAAAGGCTTTCCTTTCCCCTGAAAAGGCAGGAAGGTCAAGTCA
Source organism: Monodelphis domestica (assembly GCF_027887165.1). Classification (NCBI taxonomy): domain Eukaryota; kingdom Metazoa; phylum Chordata; class Mammalia; order Didelphimorphia; family Didelphidae; genus Monodelphis; species Monodelphis domestica. Next base: position 304,389,067 of record NC_077228.1, read on the forward strand.
TTATTTCTGTAGATAACCCCATGCAAAAACACTGAAATAGAAGAGCACTCTGGGCTGAATAGCAGGGAAGGCAATTTCCTAGAAAGGTCTAGAGTGTGTATGGAGTGGGGCTGGATTAGAGAGCTGAATTCTAGCCTAAGGAATTTGAATTTTATTTGGTAGGTAATAGATCAAGATTATTGAAAGTCCTTAATGAAAGATTTATGAAATTCCAATTGTGAGGAAGAGAGACTTGACAATACTGTGTGGAAAGGTTTGGAAGAAGACTATGAAAGTGAAATGATTAACTAGATAAAAAGCCAGCTAGGAAGAAAGACCCTTGACCTAGATTAAATACAGACTATGTGACTTCATTGAAATTCTCTGATTCACCATTATTGTCTGGAAGTCAAGTACCCATTCTCAGGGGCAATGCCAACAGAGCACACACTCTGACTGGCCTTCTCAAGCCTCCATGATAAACACAGGGACAGTGTCTGCCTCCAAAGAAACTGGAGAAACATCTTCAGAAGATTGGCTATCTTGATGTTTGTTTGTTTGTTTGTTTTAAACTTCTACCTTCCACCTTAGAATCAATACTATATTGGTTCTAAAGCAGAAGAGTGGAAAGGGCTAGGCAGTGGGGGTCAAGTGACTTGCCCAGGGTCACACAGCTAGGAAGTGTCTGAGGCCAGATTTGAATATAGGACCTCCTTTCTCTAGAACTGGCTCTCAATCCACTGAGTCACCCAGCTGCCCCCTATCTTGAGGTCCTTTATCATCCAAAGTAATTCACAAACTCTGTTTAAAGAAGCTTGGAAGTTTGAAATATATTTCATGGAAGGAGGGAATACCCACACTAATAAAATCTGTGATCCTTGAAATATTGAACCATGAGTATGTGCCAGGTATGTAGGCAGCTGAGCTTTCATCAACACCCATGCAGCTGACAGGAAACAGGGCTTTCTCTGAGTTAGTGCTTAAGCACTTGCAAATGGGCTAAAACAGTTGCTAATGAGCTAATGATCCTTCCTCATTAGCAGCTGCTTAAGCCCAGTTCAGGTGGCAGGGTGGTGGCAAGCACTGCTACCAATCAGCTGCAGCTGCTTCCAAGCAGCAGGGTGTTGAAGGATCAACCTATAACATGCCTACATGAAAACCTGGACCTGACTCTATTAGTATTATATGCAGAAATCACCAATTTAGACCTCAGGTTTATAGACTAAGAGGAAAAGAACCTGGCTCTCTGATCACATTTGTGCTTAATGGGAACTTTTTTTTTGTTTTTTTTAGAAGAAAGAAAAAGAAATTGGTGGTGGGGTAGAACTGGTCAGGATGGAAACTCAAATGATGTCTGACAACCATTCTCTGGAACTCATATAAGCATACTTTCACCTTCAAAGCTTGCCTGATGCCTTTTCTCAATGCTCCATGCCATGCTGACTTTGTCTTTCAGTAATTAGAATTTTGTGAACTTGAACTACACTTCCCAGCATTCCTTTTTCGTCCCCACGTTACATCCTTACGTTTTGTAGATAAAGTTTCTGTAACTCTGCCCTCTCTCTTCCTCTCTCTTCTCTCCCTCTTTGGTGTTCTGGGAAACTGCTCTTTACTAAGGCTCTTACTTTCCTCTACTTTGAGTGATTAATAATAAATTGTATAAAATAGCCTACTTGGAGTGATTAGATACTAATTTTTAATCTTACATCTTCCAAAGTTATTTCCCAGCAATATTTGACACCTATGACACTACTATACAAGTGCACATAGAGGAATGGACTAGGGAAACTGCTGCACAACTGAGAAAAGATTCCCATTGGTCCTTACTTTAAGGGAAGCAGCATCAACATTGGTTATAAGGAACATCGTTAAAGCCTTAAATCTTTCCTTTTCTTTGCATTGGTTGGTTATTTCATTTCATTCTTTATAACTGATATCTAGGGATAGCTAGGTGGCATAGTGGATAGAGCACTAGATCAGGAGTCAGGAAGAATTGAGTTCAAATTCAGACTTTGACACTAACAAGCTGCGTGAACTTGGGTAAGCCACTTAACTCTGTTTGCCTCAGTTTCCTAATTTGTAAAATGAATTGGAGAAGAAAATGGCAAACCACCCCAGTATCTTTGTAAAAATGACTAAATAAAAACTGGTTTCTAGGACATTAAGATTTCATACATTTTTGGTGACCTTATATTTCTAAAATTACAACAAATACTGCAATTCTTTATATAATTACCTATATCAGATTTTATAATTATAAAGCATTATAGAAAATATTAATTTGGTAATCTAAAAAAAGTTTAGCTGTTATAAGAAGGCTTCTCTGATTTTTCCTATTAACAATGATCTTTCTACAAACTTTCCACAAGCAACAAGGAGGCAAAGTGCTGGATATTACAGGTTTAAATCCCACATCTGAAACTCTCTGTATTACCTTTGATAAGGCATTTGTCTTCCTTAGTCCTCAGTTTCCCCAACTGAAAAATGAAGGATCCAATTAGTTGGCATGCATTATTTCCTTACAGTTCTAGATCTCTGATTTTATAGTTATATAAATTATTTAGATTTTTGCCTAGAATTGGTTTTATTCCTCTCTCCTTTTTTTTTATAAAATTTTGTTATAGTTACCTATTCTGATACTACTGTGTAAATGGAGATTTTTGAACCTTTGACTTCATTTCCCAGAAGTTCTTAGCATTTCCCCAAAATCCCTATAATCTCTCCTGCATCTCCACATAGGCAAGATCAAGTTATTGGTATTTAAGTGGATGTTTGCTCCTCCCATGCACTCTTTTTGACCTGCAATGGGGCTGAATTCAGGCAGTTCTTTTGCTTTAGTTATTATTAATAAAACTTTATATAATATAATATTTAATTATTGTATCTTAATCTTTTACCTCTGATTGATCTCTCTAAGTACCATGAGAACAAAGGCTATCATAAACTTTATACCTCTCTGAGGAATAATTCTGGTACACAGTAAGTACTTCAAGTTTTCTTAGGGAATTAACATATTGAATGGCTGAAAAAAATTTCTCCATGAATTTTTTTATGAATTTTAAGAAATCATTAATATGTGATATTTCCTAAACAAAGAGGTCCTTTATCATTGTTAGACCATGAAACAAAAATTTTCCTTTGGCTGTTGTCTAGAAGTCCTCACAATGAAATACAATAGTCATGTCATAGCTGTCATTTTCTTATTTTATACCTATCTAGGAAAGCCATTTTTGATCATGATATAGTTGTTCCTTTGGTTTTGCTCTGAGAAGTCCTCAAGCTGTTGAGGTCTCTAGAATATACAGCCCTGTGTCCTGCCATCTCTGCCTATCATTTAGGCACATGTTATAACTTAACAGAAATGTAACAAGCCCCCAAACAGGTGGATGGCCAAACTTTCATTTCCCTGATATGTGAGACTTGTGATCCAAATTGCCTATTTCTTTCATTTCGAACCTAACCATAGGGTTACAGTAAACTACCTTGATGGAAGGTTTATCTTAAGACTTGTATAATTTTTGCCCCTTAGGAATCATAACATTTGGGGAGAAATATTTTCTAGGGATAACATATGGTGGAACAATCTTTCAGGTTACCTGTTGTGACCCTTATTTTGCGTCATGTGGGAAAAATGTGCTTCCAATTAAGTTTGTCCCAGGAGGATGCAATTCTTTATGGATTCGGGGTGAAGAATAGCCATGGAGCCTGGTCTGTGTCTGACAGCTGGAGAAAGGCACCTTGAATCAATAAAATTCTTATTAATTCCTGTCCCAATGCTGGCAATTGGTTCAACACTGTCAAGAATACACTAAGTACTATAGATCTAAGGAAACTTATGTTGTAAGAAAAATGTACATGATACCTAGTGTAAAAGTAGGCTGATTAATTAAGATTCAAATAAAAGCAATACACATTTATTGGATGCCTACTGCATGCGGGGGGGTCCTATGTTTGATGCTGTATGGAATAAGAGAAACCAGCTCCATAAGATCAGAGGTCATGTCTCATTCATCTTTGTTTCCAACACAGGATTCATGCAGTGTCTTATAGTGGCCACTCAATAAATATTTGCTAAGCAAGTTTGTTGAATATCTTAATCAATCAATCCATAGACACAAAACAGAATTGTTCAGTAAAAAGCATTTGGAATCAGACGACCTGGACAGGAATTCTTCCACTTACTCATTTTGTTCATTACTACCCTTAAAACCTTGGCCACATTATGTAAGCTCTCTGGACTCCATTTCTTCATATATTAAAGAAAGTTGAACTGAATCACCTTGAAGATCCCCTACATCTCTAAATCTAAGATACAGTGATATTTGAAGAACAGTTTGAAAAATAAGATATAAATAAGACTTACCAGAGTAGTGGAAAGGATGTTGGATTTGAATAAAAAAATTGGGTTCAAATCTTGGGTTCAAATCTAAGGCTGAGCTCCCTTACCTATGTGACCTTGGGCAAGTCTCTTGACCTCTTTTTGCTCTGCTTATTCTCTTAAGCAGAGCAAACTACTCAACTGCTTGACTCCTCAACAAAATGAGTTGTTAGACTAAATGGTTTCTGAGGTCTCTTCTAACTCTATAACTATGGAACCTATAAAAAGTATATAGCAAATAATTTAGAATTAAAAAGGTAAATTACAACTCATTTAGATATTAATTAACAAAATAATATGCTTATCTAAAAACAAAATCTCCCGCATTAATTTCATTTTTCATTTGGAAATATTTTAATAACATAAATCTAATAGGAAGCCCAGAAAGAAGTAACAGGTATATGCTTTCTTTGCTCAGCCCTGTACTAGAAATATTATGGGAAGCCACCTTACCCATTCTTTTATGGCATTTTAGTTTATCCTCTACTCAACTATCAAACTGATCTTCCAAAAACACAGGTATGAATAGTATTATCTCCTTCCTTCCCTATTAAATAAACTCCAGAATACTTCCAGGACTAAAGATAAAAAAGATTTTTAAAAATAGCTTGGTTTTATTTGATAATCTGTCCAGAAAAAAATCTCCATAACCCTAAACCAATGAAAACCAAGACAATTACTTCCATATGAATCAATGTAAATCCAATTAATTTGCTCTAGACATTCCAAAATATATATATGTAATTTTTATAGAGAATAAGTATAGTGTTTAATATAAAAACAATAAGAAATTAGTATAAAATGAATATAAAAGATTAATGTTAAGAATAAATGAAGAGCAACATGGCGTTTGCTTTTCTGAAGATTTTTCTTCCTGTATGGAAGACAGAGAGGAGGGAAGAGAGAGGCTATTGTTTGGAAGGGGAATCCCCCTCCATAAGGATCTTAGACACCAAGTAACTATCTGGAAAGACTTTGGAAAGAAGTTTGTGATTTTGATTATGTCCCTCGTCTCAGTTGAGATACCATGGGAGAGTTTCTACTTGACTGAGTTGAGATATCTCACTCCCAATGAGAGAGCTCATTCATTTTGCATATTGTAAGGTAGATAGATAGATAGATAGATAGATAGATAGATAGATAGATAGATAGATAGATAGATAGATAGATGGGGTGCTCAGGGAGGGGTAGTATCTCTGGTATGGAGGGCTTGTCGTGCCCTCCTAGAGCAGCTCTCCAGCCTCTGACCCCCACCTGATACCCAGATCTCACTTGTGGCTCCTAGTAGCTGCTAGCATGAGGCAGCGGCCACACCCCGGGCAACGGCTTCAACAGGCCGGCTAAACCTTGTGAGGGTAGCCATCGGGTCATCGACCCCTGGTGAACCAGGGCTTTCCTCACCCAGCATATGAAGACTGCTTCCGCTGAACAGACGGAAGAAACCAATAAGAAGGTTCAATGGCTGAGAGGGCGACGCAGCAAAGCACTGTGGAGTGCTTAGGGCGTGATGGAGCACAAAGGACAACATGGCCATCCAATGCAGCTGAGGAAGTCTCCAGACCTAACAATTTTTTTTGTGCCACTGGACTCAGGCTTCCAATGCCGAGAGACTGTCTCTGTGCATCTACTTTTCCATTTAAATCTCTTTCACGCACAAGTATCTTTGTGCACTCTCATCTATCCTAACCCTATCCATCCTCTTTAAGACCTGCGGTGATGGGGGAGTGATGAAGCAACAGGTGGAGGTGACCACTGGCAGTTGTAGTCACAATCCTGCATGCAGGCGGCCCACGGACCAGTGGTTGCTCAGCTCTGTGGGCAGAAGGAACGTTTGGCAGCATCCTGGGCGACTGAGCAGCCCTCTCTAGGACAGCACTGATCACCCTAATCAAGGGAGGGGACTAGAAAAGGTGTCCCAAACATTGCCTGCCCTACAAACACCTGGTCAGCACACCGCGGCTGGTGGGTCATCCCCTTTAAGCGGTCTAAATCAAAGAAAAACTACAAAGAAACTCCTACTAGGAGCATGAAACATCAGAACATTACTTGATAGAGAGAATACCCCAAGATCTGAGCGAAGAACAGCTCTAATCAGTAAAGAACTGGCACAATATAACATCGACATCGCAGCCTTAAATGAAACACGCTTACCAGAAGAGGGATCACTCAGCGAACCCACCACTGGATACACCTTCTTCTGGAAAGGTAGAGCCTCAAATGAAGACAGAATCCACGGTGTTGGCCTGGCCATCAAGACCAGTTTGCTCAAACAGCTGCCAGACTTGCCTGTGGGCATCAGTGAGAGGCTCATGAAGATCCGTTTGCCTCTCAGCAAAGACCAGTATGCCACAATTATCAGCGCATATGCCCCAACACTGACCAGCACAGAGGAGACCATTGAGCAGTTCTACTCTGACCTGAGTGCCGTCCTGCACTCAATGCCCACAAATGCCAAGCTGATACTACAGGGAGCCTTCAACGCCCGCGTTGGCCAGGACCATGAAAGATGGAAAGGAGTGCTCGGCAAACACGGTGTGGGCAAAATGAACAACAATGGCCTACTGCTACTCAGCAAATGCTCAGAGTTAGAACTCACCATCACGAACACTGTTCAGAATGGCGAACAAATATAAAACAACGTGGATGCACCCAAGATCAAAACAGTGGCATCTCATTGACTACAACATTGTATGCCAGCAAGACATCCAGGATGTAAAGATCACCAGAACCATGAGAGGAGCTGAATGCTGGACAGATCACGGATTGGTTAGAGCGACTCTTCAAATGCACATTGCGCCTCACCATCCAAAACGCGCCCAGACAGTTCCCACATTTTACAATGTGAGTCGTCTTAGAGATCCATCTCATTTGCAAACATTCCAGTCCTGCCTGGATGACAAGCTGTCTGCCAAGGACTACTCACTGGAAGCTCAACTGAGAAATGGAACCAGTTCAGAGATGCAGTGAAGGAAACATCAAAGGCAGTCCTAGGCCCAAAACAATGCAACCACCAGTACTGGTTCCATGAGAACAACACTGCTATTGAAGATCTATTGAGCAAAAAGAACAAAGCCTTTATGGAGTGGCAAAATAACCCAAATTCTGCTCCTAAAAAGGACAGATTCAAGTCTCTCCAAGCCACCTCACAGTGTGAGATCAGGAAGATGCAAGACCGATGGTGGGAAAAAAAGGCAGAAGAAATCCAACGCTTTGCTGATACGAAAAACTGCAAACAATTTTTCAGTGCCCTCAAGATTGTCTATGGGCCATTAAAACCCACTACCACTCCCTTGCTATCCTCTGATGGTGACACTCTCATAAAAGATAAAAAAGGCATCAGCAACAGGTGGAAAGAAGACTTCAGTCAGCTTCTCAACCAACCCTCTTCAGTCGACCAAAGCTCCCTTGACCAGATCCCCCAAAACCTCTCCATTGAACAACTTGATGTCCCTCCTTCAATAGAGGAATTCCAAAAAGCCATTAAACAAATGAGTGCAGGCAAGGCACCTGGTAAAGACGGGATCCCAACCAAGGTGTACAAGGCCTTAAATGGAAAGGCACTCCAGGCATTCCACATCGTGCTGACCAGCATATGGGAAGAGGAAGACATGCCCCCAGAACTCAGAGATGCCTCCATCGTAGCCCTATACAAGAACGAAGGCTCACAAGCAGCCTGTGACAACTACAGAGGCATCTCACTACTCTCCACGGCCGGAAAGATCCTCGCCCGTGTTATACTCAACAGACTCCTGTCATCTGTTTCAGAGCAGAACCTGCCTGAATCACAATGTGGCTTCCGACCAGATCGCAGCACCACCAACATGGTCTTCACGGTGAGGCAAATGCAGGAAAAATGCCTTGAGCAGAACCTGAATCTCTACATTGTCTTCATAGACCTGACGAAGGCCTTTGACACAGTGAACAGGGACACATTGTGGGTGATCCTCAGCAAGCTTGGTTGCCCAGCAAAATTTATCAAACTGATCCAGCCCTTTCATGTCGACATGACAGGGGAAGTCCTATCTGGTGGAGAGACTTCCAACCGCTTCAACATCTCCAATGGCGTCAAACAAGGCTGTGTCCTCGCTCAGGTACTATTCAACCTATTTTTTACCTAAGTATCACGACATGCTGTGATGGATCTAGACCTGGGCATCTACATCAAATACCGACTGGATGGCTCACTATTTGACCTTCGCCGCCTGACTGCAAAAACAAAGACAACAGAGAGACTCATCCTGGAAGCTCTCTTCGCAGATGACTGTGCTCTCATGGCCCACCAAGAAAATCATCTTCAAACCATTGTGGATAGGTTCTCCACCGCAAAAAAACTGTTTGGCCTGACTATCAGCCTCAGCAAAACAGAGGTGCTGTTCCAACCTGCACCAGGGTGGCCAACTAACCAGCCGTGCATTACAATCGACAGCACGCAGCTTTCTAACGTCAACACTTTCAAGTACCTGGGCAGCACCATCGCCAACGACGGGTCCCTAGACCAGGAGATTAATGCCAGGATCCAAAGGCCAGCCAGGCACTCGGGCGGCTGCGCTGCAAAGTCCTCCAACACAGCGGCGTAAGCACTGCGACGAAGCTCAAAGTGTACAACGCAGTGGTCCTCAGCTCGCTCCTGTATGGTTGGGAGACATGGACACTGTGCCGGAAGCACATGAAACAGCTGGAGCAATTCCACCAACGCTCCCTCCGGTCAATCATGAGGACCCGATGGCAGGACCGAATCACCAACCAGGAAGTCCTCGACAGAGCCAACTCCACCAGCATCGAAGTCTTTGTCCTCAAAACCCAGCTACGATGGTCTGGACACGTCATCCCACAGCGAATACCAAGACAGGTATTCTATGGTGAACTGTCAGCTGGACTCAGGAAACAAGGTCGACCAAAGAAAAGATTCAAAGATCAGCTAAAGTCAAACTTGAAGTGGGCTGGCATGACACCAAAGCAACTAGAACTCGCTGCCTCTGACAGAAGCAGCTGGCGAACCCACATTAACCAGGCCGCCGCCACCTTTGAAGATGAGCGACGACGACATCTTGCCGCTGCGCATGAACGCCGACACCAGGCCACAACTGCACCTCCTGTAACAACTGGCGTCCCAGGCCCCGTGTGCCACAAACTGTGTGCCTCAGCCTTTGGACTTCAAAGCCACATGAGGGTACACCGTAGATGAAACTGCACAAAGACAACAGTCATTCTGGATCACGGAGAAATTACCACTACTAAGGTATATATTCTCCTCCCTATGCTTTATCTGATTTTGGTTTGCTATCTATGTATTTAAATGGATTTATTTGCTTTTCAATACATGTATTGCTCACACCAAGCAGGAAAGCACTTGGGTCACTCTTTGTTTTTCAAAAATTAGCATCAAAATCAAGTGGGCACGCCAACAAAATTCAAGGCAGCCTACAAAAGCCAGACAAATATTTTCTGGAAAAATCAACAAAAAGCAAAACCGATGATTACTGATGTCAATAAAAACTGAGGTATTATTGTATTCTCTTTGACAGCTAATGTCTTACATACATGGGTCCTTTCTCATGTTTTCAGTCTTCTTACATTTTACTCACTTCTCACCCTCCATCCCCTGTGCCCCATACTATATATAGGGTAATAGTGACTTCCTTGCTATTCTTAGAACAGCACATTCAATCTTGCATATCCATGCATTTCTATTGAATCTCTTATGCACTGTTCTCCCTCTTCATATCTTCATAGCTTTCCCAGTCCCCTTCAAGTTTCAGCTAAAATTTTATCTTCTAATGGAAATCTTTCTAAATGCTCCCAAATTCTGGTGCTCTCCATGGATATGTGTGTATATATATATATGTATATGTCTGTGTGTGTGTGTATGTATATCTTGTTTTTATACTGTAATTTTCATATTGTCTTCCCAATAGACTGTGACTCCTTGGCAGCATTGAATTTTTTTGGTGGGGAAGATGTGAGTCTTTTCTGTTTTTGAAATTTATTTTCATCATTTATTAATTATTTTTATAAATTTATAAAAATAAATTTATTTATTATTAATATTATTATTTCATGAAATATTCCCCATTTAAATGTAAAAATTAACTTTTTTTCATTTTGAGTTCAATTTCTGTTTCTCTCTCCCATCCCTTTCCCCTCCTTGAGAAGACAAGCAACTTGGTATGGACTATACACTTCATCCTGAAAAAAAACATTTTCTATTAGCTACATTAACAAAAAATACACTAAAAATAAAGTTTTTAAAAATATATTTCAATGTCACAGTTCTCCTTTTAGAGATGACTTGCATTTTTTCAACTTGGGTTCATTGGAAATATCTTGAAGCATTGTCTTGATTACAGTAGCTCTTGAATTTAACAGTTGATCAGTCTTATAATATTGCTATTGCTGGGTACAATGTCCTTCTGGTCCTGCTAACTTCACTTGTTATCAGTTTAGATAAGTCACCCCAGGTTTTTCTGAAACCTTCCTTCTCATCATTCTTAGAGCACAATACTATTCCATCATAATTATGATTCACAACTTTTTCAGCTGTTCCTCAATTGTTGGGCATTCTCTTGATTTCCAGTGCCATAGGACACATGTACTGATGTATATATTCGATATTTATAAGTGTGAGTGATATCCAGTGGGTAAGTGAATGAATCTATAGAGATTCCTGGTGGAGGGATATTCACTAGTGATTATTATTTCTATGAATCCAATTACAAGTTCATTAATGAATAGCTGGAAGAGAAATCAGGTGGGCCATCTTGTCCAATTCCTCAGTTTACAGAAGAAGAAACTGAGACCTGGAGAGACTAGGTGACTCATTCAAAATCACATAAGTAGTAAATGTCAGAGGCAAGATTTGAATCTAGATATTTTGACTATATAATCAATCAACGGGGTATTTCCAATCACTGCAATATAATTAAACAGTTTCTTCTTTAAGTTTTGTGAACAATGAGACAGAAGAGGAGCTGGTGATAACATTTTGAATGATGTAAGATAATAAAATCCCCAGATGATCTGGATGAATGGTAATAAAGTATGGAATGGTGAAATAAACATTCCACATTGGTACTCTGTATCATTGTGAGAGTCTATGATACAAGCATGTACTTTTATGGAAGAAGGTGAGAATAGTGGCCTTTTTCTGGGATTGGAATTTAAACTCAGGGATTCTGTGTTTTGTGGTGGTCAAGTAGACACAGGACATTTAGCAACATTCAAATGTGAATGACTGTATAAACTACATCCAAAAGATACCATATGCTGTTAAACTCTGTGACTACAGAAAAAAGAGCTTTCAAGCTAAGGAGAAAATTCTACAAGAAGCCATAAAGAGACAATTCAGATACCAAGGAGCACCAATCAGGATCACACAAGACCTGGCTGCTTCCACATTAAAGGACTGCAAGGCTTGGAATCTAATATTCAGAAAAACAAGAGAATTGATTCTTCAACCAAGAATCACCTATCCATCAAAACTGACTCTATACTTCTAGGGGAAAGTATGTTAATTCAACAAAATAGAAGATTTCCAAGTATTTGTAAAGAAAAGACCAAAACTAAGTGGAAAGTTTGATATCCATGAAAAAGGTAAATAAGAAAGAGGAAAAAGGAAAAAAAATGTTTTTTTTTAATTCAAACTTTCTTCTTTAAGGGCTACAATAAGATCAAATTATTTACATTAATATATGGGGAAAATGTTATTTGTAACTCTCAAAAATTTTATTCACTATTATAGTAATAAGAAGAATCATTCACAGAAAGAGATTGGAGTAATAAGGGCTATAAAATGATATGCAAAAAAAGAAAAAGGGAGGGGGGGAATCAAAAATGGCACCAAGAGATACTTGAAGAAATAAAATGAATAGAATAATCATTATGACACAAAGATATGCACAGGAAGGGGAGGGGAAAATACTCTTACAAGAAGGAGAGGAAGAGAGTGCTAATATGTAGTACTTAAACCTTACTTTCAGTGAAATAAATTCTGAGAGGGAAGAGCATCTGGAGCCTTTGGGGTCTTGAATTCTATCTTATCCTACAGGGAAAGTGAGAAGGGAAAACTAAGGAGGGTGGGGGGAGTACAAAAAAGAAGGGAAAGAGAGGGGTGAGGGGACTTAAGAGACCCTAAAAATATAAGAAGGAAACAAAAAAAGAGGGACCAGAAAGGGAAGCATATTAAGGGAGTGGAATAGGGGGATTGATTAAAAGCAAACCACTGGTTTTAAATGATATAGAAAAAGAATAAAGGACAGAACTAGGAGAGGATATCAAAATACTGGGGAATACACAAGTGACAATAATAACTTTAAATGTGAATGGGATGAACTCCTCAATAAAACAAAAACAAATAGGAGAATGGATTAGAATCTAAAATCCTCTCATATGTTGTCTATAAGAAACACACCTGAGACGGGTAGACCCTCACAAGGTTAGAATTAATGGTTGGAGCAAAACCTATTGGGTCTCAACTGATAAAAAGAAGGCAGGAGTTGCAATCATGATATTTGACAAAGTCAAAATAAAAATAGATTTGATTAAAAGGGATAGGGAAGGCAAATATATCCAGATAAAAGGGAGTATAGACAATGAGGAAATATCAGTAATCAACATGTATCCACCAAATGGTATAGTATCCAAATTTCTAAAGAAGGAACTAGTGGAATTGAAGGAGGAAATAGATAATAAAACTATACTAGTAGGAGACCTGAACAAACCACTATCAAATTTAGATGAATCAAATAAAAATAAATAAATAAGAAAGAAGTAAAAGAGGTGAATGAAATCTTAGGAAAATTAGAGTTAATAGATATAGAGAGAAAAACAAATAGGGACAAACAGGAATACATCTTCTTTTCAGCAACACATGATGCATTCACAAAGATTGACCATGTACTAGGTCATAAAAACATGGCAAACAAAGGCAGAAAAGCAGAAATAATAAATGCAACCTTTTCAGATCACAACATAATAAAAATAATGATCAGTAAGGGCACATGGAGAGCCAAATAAAAAATTATGTGTCAAGGAAGCTCATCCCCTCCCCCTCCTGAGTAACTTTATCAGTCTATCAAACATTCCTGACATACCACAGTTGTGCCAGGGTTGCGTCGGTGTATGTTATGTATGTCAATAAAAGTTAAGGTTTGGGGCGGAATTGGGGGGATCTCAGAGAAATTGGAAGAAGCACTAGGAGAAGAGACAGTGCAGTCAGGTGAGTGGGAATGAGGAAGAGACTGGAAAGATAAGCACCACACGGTTAGATTACTTAGAGGAACATTGTCTACCTTTCCAATAAACTTTATAAATATATATATATATATATGTGGGGGGGGTGTGGGGGTGTGTGTGTGTATGGGTAAAATATTATTTTTTAATTATTACAATTGTAAATAAAATAATATGATTCTCCAAAATTGGTTAGTTAGAGAACAAATCATAGAAACAATTGATAATTTCAATGAAGAAAATGACAATGATGAGACATCCCTTCAAAATCTATGGGATGCAGTCAAATCAGTACTCAGGGGAAAATTTATATCCTTGAGTTCATATATTAACAAATTAGGGAGGGCAGAGTTCAATGAATTGGACATGCAAATCAAAAAACTTGAAAGTAAACAAATTAAAAATCCCCAGAAGAAAACTAAATTAGAGATCCTAAAAATTAAGGGAGAAATTAATAAAATCAAAAGTGAAAGAATTATTGAACTAATAACTATTGACTTCTATTGACTAGAAGCTGGTATTTTGAAAAAAGAGAACAAAATACACAAAGTACTGCTCAATCTAATAAAAAAAAGGAAAGAAGAAAACCAAATTAACAGTATCATAGATGAAAAGGGAGACTTCACCTCCAATGAAGAGGAAATTAAGGCAATCGTTAAAACTATTTTACACAGTTATATGGCAATAAATATGCCAATCTAGTGTTGTAGTGAAAATTTCACCTTTTAAGACTGTTATAATATTAAAACTATGGCCGCCAAGGAATTTACTTCTGAAATTCCTAAAAGGAAACACTCAAGTCAGAATGGAGTTTATGGAGGTTTAATCACAATGGGAGTAGGGAAAAGGAGAGGGAGAGAAGGAAAGAGGAGAAAAAGGAAAGGGGTTACTCAACCTCTGACCAAGGCAGAGGGAGATTAGGCCCAAAGGGCCAAGGTAGAAAGGAATCAGTCCTTGACTCACATGACCGATCTGAAGGGAAGCTGTCTGTGGGCCTCCTCCCTGTTCAAGCTCCTAACACCAACTGGCATCTAGCCCTGTCCACAGGAAGTGAGTGAATTCCAGAGGCTGCTTTCTCCTTCACTTCCTGTGCCTCACAAGTGCCAATGGTGGCTCAAGCTTGGCTTAGGACAGCCCACATGGGCAGTTAGTTATTTCTGATTTGTAATTGACTAGCACATGCCCGTGTAGTGTGGGTGTGCACAATTTTTTGTACTAGAACAAGCAAGACGGAGAGTTTTAAAATTCACACCAGGTGATATGGATGAATATATATAATGTGTGTATATATATATATATATATATAAATTGCCTAGATTAACAGAAGAAATAGAATTCTTAAATAATCCCATATAAGAAAAAGAAATTGAACAAGCCATCAAAGAACTACCTAAGAAAAAATCCCCAGGGCCTGATGGATTCACAAGTGAATTCTATCAAACATTCAAAGAACAGCTAATCGCAATACTATACAAACTATTTGACATAATAAGTAAAGAGGGAGTTCTACCAAATCCCTTTTATGACACAAATATGGTACTGATTCCAAAGCCAGGCAGGTCAAAAACAGAGAAAGAAAACTATAGACCAATCTCCTTAATGAACATAGATGCAAAAATCTTCAATAGATTACTAGCAAAAAGACTCCAGCAAGTCATCACGAGGGTTATTCACTATGATCAGGTAGGATTTATACAAGAAATGCAAAGATGGTTCAATATTAGGAAAACCATCCACATAATCAACCATATCAACAAGCAAACCAACAAAAATCACATGATTATTTCAATAGACACAGAAAAAGCCTTTGACAAAATACAACACTCATTCCTATTGAAAACCCTAGAAAGTAGAGGAATAGAAGGGTCTTTCATAAAAATAATAAACAGTATTTATCTAAAACCATCAGCCAACATCATCTGCAATGGGGATAAACTAGATGCATTCCCAATGAGATCAGGAGTGAAACAAGGATGCCCATTATCACCACTATTATTTGACATTGTACTAGAAACATTAGCAGTAGCAATTAGATAAGAAAAAGAAATTGAAGGTATTAAAATTGGAAATGAGGAAACCAAGCTATCACTCTTTGTGGATGATATGATGGCCTCCATAAAGAATCCTAGAGAATTAACTAAAAACCTAGTGGAAATAATCAACAACTTTAGCAAAGTTGCAGGATACAAAATAAACCCACATAAGCCATCAGCATTTCTATATATCTCCAACACATTTCAGCAGCAAGAATTAGAAAGAGAAATTCTATTTAAAATCACCCTAGACAATATAAAATACTTATGAATCTATCTGCCAAGATAAACACAGGAATTATATGAACACAATTATAAAACACTTTCCACACAATTAAAACTAGATCCAAACAATTGGAAAAACATTAATTGCTCAAGTATAGGACAAGCTAACATAATAAAAATGACTATCCTACCCAACTTATCTATTTATTTAGTGTCATACCCATTGAACTACCAAAAAACTTTTTTACTGAATTAGAAAAAGCCATAACAAAGTTCATTTAGAAAAACAAAAGATCAAGGATATCCAGGGAAATAATGAAAAAAAAATGAGAAGGAAAGTGAACTTGCAGTACCATATTTCAAACTATACTATAAAGCAGTGGTCATCAAAACAATATGGTACTGGCTAAGAGACAGAAAGGAGGATTAGTGGATAAGACTTCGGATAAATGACCTCAGCAAGACAGTCTATGATAAGCCCAAAGATCCAAGCTTTTGGGACAAAAATCCACTATTTGATAAAAACTGCTGGGAAAACTGTAAGACAGTGTGGGCAAGATTAGGTTTGGATCATCATCCTACACCCTACACCAAGATAAACTCAGAATGGGTGAATGACTTGAACATAAAGTAGGAAACTGTAAGTAAATTAGGTGAACACAGAATAGTATACATGTCAGACCATTGGAAAGGAAAGATTTTTAAACCAAACAAGACTTAGGAAAAAATCACAAAATGTAAAATAAATAATTTTGATTACATCAAATTAAAAAAGTCTTTGTATAAACAAAATCAATGTAACCAAAATTAGAAGGGAAGTAACAAACTGGGAAACAATCTTCATAACAACAACCTCTAACAAAGGTCTAATTACTCAAATTTACAAAAAGCTAAATCAATTGTACAAAATATCAAGCCATTCTCCAATTGAAAAATGGGCAAGGGACATGAATAGGCAATTTTCAGTCAAAGAAATCAAAACTATTAATAATCCCATGAAAAAAGTGTTCCAAATCTCTTATAATCAGAGAGATGCAAATCAAAACAACTCTGAGGTATTACCTCATACCTAGTAGATTGGCTAACATGACAGCAAAGGAAAGTAATGAATGCTGGAGGGGATGTGGCAAAGTCAGGACATTAATGCATTGCTGGTGGAGTTGTGAATTGATCTAACCATTCTGGAGGACAATTTGGAACTATGCCCAAAGGGTGATAAAAGACTGTCTGCCCTTTGATCCAGTCATATCATTTTGTACCCCAAAGAGATGATAAGGAAAAAGACTCGTACAAGAATATTCATAGCTGCGCTCTTTGTGGTGGCAAAAAAATAGAAAATGAGGGGATGCCCTTCAATTGGGGAATGGCTGAACAAATTGTGGTATATGTTGGTGATGGAATACTATTGTGCTCAAAGGAATAATAAAGTGGAGGAATTCCATGGGGACTAGAACAATTTCCAGAAAGTAATGCAGAGTAAAAGGAACAGAACCAGGAGAACATTATACACAGAGACTGATACACTGTGGCACAATCGAATGTAATGGATTTCTCCATTAGTGACAATGCAGTGAACCTGAACAACTTGGAGGAATCTATGAGAAAGAACACTATCCACATTCAGAGGGAAAACTGTGAGAGTAGAACAAACACCAAAGAAAAACAACTGCTTGATTACATGGGTTGAGGTTATATGACTGGGATGTAGACCCTAAATGAACATCTTAATGCAAACACCAACAACATGGAAATAGGTTCTGATCAAGGTCACATGTAATACCCAGTGGAATTCAGTGTAGGTTACAGTAAGGGTGGGGGAAGGGGAGGGAGGAATAGAATATGATTTTTGTAACCAAGGAATAATGTTTGAAATTGACCAAATAAAAATAAATTAAAATATTTTTAAAAGACATGTCTGAAGCACTTAGTTAGGTCACTGATGATGTGGAGATATTACTTATCCCAGAAGCCTCTGAAGGAATCAGAGATCTGTATAACTTTAATGCAAGGGAGAAATCAAAAACAGAATCATTTGAGAAGTTCAACATTGTGAATCAAGATGGGTAGGGCTCAGCAGTCACCATCACCTCCCTCTACTTCCTATTCAAGGTAAAAGGAGCTTTGGGAATATGTTCAATCTCATCGAGAAAAAATTATCTTAGAGACAAATGCCATGAGATACCCCCAAATTAAGTCAATTGTATTTGTGAACACTTAAACTGGGTAGAAGATAGAGAATTCATATTCAGTAATGTGGAGGGTACAAAACATACAGAAAAGGGGGGAAAAAGAAAAAGTACCTTTTACAGGAAATGAGGGAGATCTGAAGATGTAGTAGCATAGAAGATGCAAACCCACTTTAGCAGATACCACCAAAGACCCATTAAATGAGCTAAATTCTAGAGAAGCACAGTAATGTATTTCACTTAGAAATCCTGCTCAATGCTTCTGTAGAAATAGTTAAGGATATACATATCTCTGAGAATGTTAATACACTGGCGAGTATTTTTGTAATTTTGAATTTTGATGTTCCCTTTTTTCCTTCCTTCAACGTAAGCTCCTCTAAGAGGAGTTGGTGACAACACCCTCTGGAAGTGTCAGTTAAATTTTCCAGTTATCTTGGCGGTGAAAGCAAGTCAGAGAAATTCACTTTCATCTCATTTGAAAATATCTATCACAAGAAAACCCCTCCCCCAAAATAACCTTTAACCTCTCACATGCTATTTCATTAATTTAGTCCTGTTTTGGGTAGGGTCTATCAAAATTTCTCTAATACCAATTCAAATTAAATAGTGTGAATAAAGCAACTTATCTTTTTCCTCACCTAAACAAAATACGTGAGAGTCATCATAATCTCTCTACTCTCCTGCATCCTTTCTATTTGGACCATTATTTAAGTATATCACTTTTTTTCTAGGAACTTCCTATCATGGATCAGCTCAGTGTACTCCTTCTAACAGCTATCATACTGCAAAATAAGTATGCCTTCTACAGCACAGAGAATTCTTTCCATGCCCTTCCAGAAATCCACTGGGATCCATGTAAGGTTTTGGAAGTCTTTCTCTAGATTATTTTAATATTTCATGGTTACCTTTGCAATATCTGGGCTTTCCATTCCTCAGATTTGGTACAAAGCTGTCAGGCACATCTCTTTTTCCAGTCATGTGTCCTTTTTATATCTTTTATATCCCTCTGTTTATACAAGTTAAAATTGGTCATGTGTTCAAGTCAACTTAAACTCATATGTCTTTCCATTGTCCTTTGGCTCACCTACAATTTTGTTTCTTTTGAGTTTCATAATTCACATCAATGTACCATCACTGAAAGAATATTAATGCTTAATAGATGGTCTTCTGTGGCATCAAGCAGCTTGAGATCATTAACAGTTCTGTACATTCTCAAATGCGATCCAGATTATTCTCATATTCCATTTTTGACTCAGTTCATTGTCCATTTGTTTTTCTGGGCCAAAAAATGTGCCCTTATATACAAACTCAATGGACTGCTCATCCAAATGCATGTCATAATCTGGGTAATATTCATTTTTCATCCACTATTTTTTATCTTCAACATGAATAGCTATGCCAATTTCTTTCACGTGACTGCAAATTTCATTGAGGGGGCCCTGTTGTTTCAGGGCTTCATGCAGTCAGTGCAAGGTCATCCATAAACAAAAGCATCTGGAGAAACTCTCCATCAATAGGAAATTCATAATCCTTTTAAACTCTGTGCAGGGTATTCTCCATGACACCATTAGAAAAAAGGAAGGGAATAAAGATTTATGTAGGGCCTACTATGTGTCAGACACAATGTTTTTTACAAATATTACATTTTTATACTTATTTACATACATTACATTACATAAACATTTTACATTCATTCATTACAAATATTTCATTTTATCCTCACAACAAGGTTTTATAATTTAGGAAACTGAGGCAAACAGATTAAAGGATTTTCCTTGGATCACATAGCCAGTAAGTGTCTGAGGCTGGATTTGAACTCAGTTATACCTGACTCCAGGCCCAATGCTCTAACTTCTTTGACACTAGTTTTCCACACACAAAAAATCTCCCAATGCTTCATTTTGGCATGGAGGTGGAATTATTTTATCAAAGGCTATGTTTTATCAAATAGGAAATATTCCAGTTGTATGTACAATGATATATTTGACCTTTTATATGAATCATATAGTCATAGAATCATAAATACAGAATTGAGAGGTGTCCTAGAGGTCATAAAATAAAAATATCTTATTTTACAGATGTTGAAACTGAATCCAAGAGACTTTATATGTTACCAAGGCCATATGAGCAACAAGTTGCTGGACTGGGCTTTGAACCAATAACCTGTGACTTCAAATCCAGCACCCATTTGACTCTGTCATAAAAGGTTTGTTCCTCCAACAAGTCTTTAACAATGAATATTTTGGGGTTCAAATCTGGCCTAAGACACTTCCCAGCTGTGTGACCCTGGGAAAGACACTTGAGCCCCATTATCTAGCCCTTACCACTCTTCCGCCTTGGAACCAATACCTATTATTGATTCTAAGGCAGAAGGTAAGGGTTTAAAAAAAAACAATAAAAATTTTTAAGTCCCTGTCAACCATGAATATTTTCTGGAAATTATATTTCCTTATGGGCAGTAATGTCTTTAGACTGAGCCCTCTTTACCTCTTCTTTAGCCTTAGTTTACCTTTAGTCAAGTAGTTCTTTACTTTTTACTTTTTCTGTGTGTCATGGAACAATTTCAGAAATTTGGTAAAGCCTATTGATCCTTTCTCAGAATGTTTGTTCCCTACTTTCATAATTGAAGTAAATGCTAAAGTTTAGTTAAAAGTTGTAGAAAAGAAATATAAAAAAAGGTTTTCCTATCTTGCTACTTCCTTCTCTATGGACTCTTCTAAAGATCTCATATTAGGAACTTTTCCTCCATCAGAATAAGAACAACACTAGTGATGGTAAATGGAAAATTATAAAAGACCCTTTTCTTTAGGAAAAGGAAAATACATGGCATAGGTAAAAAGGCCAAATCCTGACTCTTCTATTTATCATTTATGGGACATCTAGTGTATTTCTTAATGCCTTCGGGTTTCAGTGCCTTCATCTGAACAATGAGGGAGTTAGATTTGAGAGCCTCTGAGTCTTTTGTAGGTACTAGACCTATAACCTTCATTCCTTCTAAGCAGCTAATAATGGCATAATTGTAGATGGGAAAAACCATTCAGATCTCCAATTTTGTTATGTTCTTTTGTTTCTTCTCAGAAACCTGTGTTGGAACTAGCTAGAAGGAGAATAACAGTATTTGACTTCCTTGAAAAATTAAATCCATATAATTGCAAAAAAAAAAAAAAAAAGAAAGAAAAGGGAGAATATATATATATATGTATAACATATATGTTATTCTGAACCCACCTCTGCCCCATAACTTGTCTAAATGATTTCTGTCATATATGTGGGCTAACAGACCATTTCTTCACACATCTACAGGCACTTGGCTGTGTGCCTTTTAGTATTTCCCAAAGTGTTGTCAATACCATGACACCACTAGGAATTTGAAAACTGTTATAATGCAGGAAATAAATAAAGAATAAATTAAAATTAGGGATCCATATTTTTCTTATTCAATTTTTAAGTTAGTAATTTGCCTTTTTTTTTTAGTTCTAATAGTGGTATTAGTTGACAGTGGTTCATATTTTTATTGAAATAAGAGACTGAAAGGCTAGTAGATCGAGCTTTAACATAAATGTGAACTAGGCTCAAATCCTTTCTTTAACACACATATTAGCTGAGAAATTATCAGCAAATCCCTTAATTTCCCAATGTTCCAGGCAAGAATTCTTAACCTATGGTCCATAATCTTATTTTTTAATGATATTTTGATGACTGTATTTGAATGAATTTGGTTTCCTTGGTAAGCCTGTACATTTTATTTTATGCATTTCAAAACATTATTCTAAGAGAAGGTCTGTAGGTTTTACCTTATATGAGAGAGATTCCATGAAGCCCCCCCCCCAAAAAAAAATATTGAGAATCTGTGGCTCGAGGGAATGTTGTAAAACTGTAAGTTGCAGATTCATTTTTGAATAGCAACTAGTTGGTGAACAGAGCTTCCCCTAGAGTATGTACCCACTAGAATCCATCATATTGGTGAAATATTAAGTCCAGACCAAAAAAAACCATAGCTGATTTTGTCAGCTTAAGTTTATATATGAAAAATTCAGTTCATGAGAGGAATAACAAATCTCAAAGGATCCTATAACTTTCTGGTGGGATAAGGCCTCATTCCTTCTTTAAGAGTAGGTTTTGGTACCTGCCAAAGATCTTTGAAATATATATGAATATGTGTATATATATATATGTGTATATATATAAGCTTAGTATTATATATTACATATAGCATATATGCATTTATTTAATATGTTAGCATATATATATTGTTATATATATATACAAACATACATAAATATGTACATATTCCTGCATTCCATTATTCTCACAGGCCATTTTACCATAGAAAGAATTGTCAATGAAAAAAAGATCAAGGGTTTGGAGGGAAAAAAATAAGATTTCTATTTTACCGGTAAGAGCAGTTTATAGAGAGAGATCTCTGCTGTGGTCTGCTTATTCATTTATTTAATTTTTGATTCACTTACAAAACCCATACTTTTGAGAAGATGGAGAAAGTCTACATTTCTGTCATATTTGTATTAGATTTCTGGCAAGTTACAGTTAGAAATTCTTATTACTGTAATTTCACTATTATGCCATGTCTTCCCCAAGGCTACCAGATGCCTTTCTATTTGGGGGCAAAGATGATATCTTTAATCAAGTTGCCTGGTCTTCAGTTACTCCCTATACAACCCCTACTTCATGCTAAGTTCCATAAAGAACATTTAAAAAAAAGAAAAATCTTTGCTTGTTAGCAAAGATAGAATGCTATGGTGGGTTATCAGTTAGATTAGGAAAAGACGCCAGCTCACATATGTGGCACAGTGGAAAGAACATGGGATTTCAGTATCGCCACACATAGGTCACTTTCACAGGACACTAAAGAGTGAAGCTATTTGGGGTGGATTTAACTCCTTTGGCTTTTTTTGCTTTAACTCAGATAATACTGAGGGATTCAGAGAGACATCTCCCAGAGTGGTGTCACCAATTGAACCTTTAGCCACATGATTTTAGGCATTGGACAAGCCAGTAACCAGTATCAGTCCAGTTCTGATTCAGGAAGGGGAACATGAGAGCAGCGTCCCCTGGAGGGAAATTGTTGTAATCTTTTTACCATGCAAATGCATTCCAAGGCCCCATCACACTAGCAGGGCAGAGGCAAAGATCAAACTTTCTACTTCAAAGAACTAAAAATAATTACATATATATATATTTTTTTTAATAGTAAATTAGAAGAACTCTTGCCTCGATCTCTGCCCTTGAAGGTCACAGTAAATGAGACTCACAGTAAAAAACTAGTTTTAAATACTTTCTGGCCATTTGGCACAATTCTGACTGTGTGTTCTTCACCTCCAAACACTCTTTAACACAAAAATTAATTATGAAATGACTCTTCCCCTACCAGGCAGAGAGATTGTTAAACTAAATCTCCTTTATTTGCAAAATAAAGAAACAAAAATAATGGCTCACAAATGCTCACATGTTAAATAGAAATAAAATACATTAGGGGCCTATCCTCACCTCACTTTGATTGATACAGGATCTCATTTGATTTGGGATAGAATGAATAGAAATGTGAGTCTCCTGAGGGCAAGAGATTAACATAGTAATAGATCTGGAGTTGGAAGATATTTTGTACAAATTCTTCATTTTTTTTTTTAGATGAGAGAACTGAAATCTAGTTAAAAGATTTGCTATTGTCACACAGATAGTAAGAGGCAGAGCCACATTATCTGTTTCCAAACCCAACTCTTATCATTTACTTTATCATGTAACACATTCTTTTTTTTAAATCATTACTTTCTGTCTTAGAATCAATACTAAGTATTGATTCCTTAGCAAAAGAGTGATAAGGAATAGGCAAATGGGGTAAAGTGACTTGCCCAAGATCACACAGCAAGGAAGTGTCTTCTGAGGCCAGTTTTGAACCCATGTCCTTTCATCTCCAGTGCTGGCTCTCAATCCATGAGTCACCTAGCTATCCCAGACACATTCTTAATTCAGTATTGCAGCCTATATAGACCTACTGTAGATATCTCTGGATTGTCCTATGTATGCCATTCATTTTGAATTCTTTATAGATAATTTTATTCAATGACTCAGAATTGTAAAATATTCATATAAAAAGATAGTTCTTTGCTTTGTTAAGTTAATTTGGGTTCAACCAAAAGGCTAGGACATCACCTGGCCTATAGCACACAATAAAAATTTACTTTTGTATTTGAATGATCAATCTATTAATGCATATAGGAAATTATAATACCTACCAAAGAGTAGCCCCCAGGGACACTCAGGTCAACACTCTTCCACATGGACATTCATCTTTGTGGCAATTAGTGTAATCTCTCTCTCTCTCTGCCTCTTCTCAGACTAAATGGCACTTGAGGTCTCTCCCAGTTTTATATCTATTATCCAAAGGTCCCCTAACTCTCTTGCATCCACCAAAGTTGGTCACTGCTTGCCATTGGTAGTCCTATCATCTCTTGTTTAGAAAAACATTTCTTTTTTCTCTATATATTTCTTGTTTTTCCCCATAACAACAACAACAACAACAATAACAATAATAAGTTATTTATTTATATAAATTACTATGGATTGGACACTGTACCAAGCCCTTTATAGTTATTATTTCATTTGATCATCAAAACCACCAACAGAGGTAGGTGCTATTATGAACTCCATTTTATTTTCTTTATTCTAAAGTTGGTTTGTTTTTATTAAAATGAGCAGAAATCTATTTTCTCTCTTTTCTACTCCCACCCTACTGGAAAAAAGTGAAAGACAAACAAATACCATATAATAAATATGAAACATCAAACAAAGTAAATTCTCTCACTAACATACCAAAAAGGACAAAAAAAGAGTCCCATTCTGCTTTCAGACAGTCACTGCATTCATCAGAATTATTACAATTTTTAGAATGGTTTGTCTTTACCATGTTTTTGTTACTGTATAAATTGTTCTCCTGGTTTTGCACATTTCATTCTTCATTAGTTAATAAAAGTCTTCAACACTGTTTCTTTTCCCTAATATTAATGTTATAATATAACTTGTTTTCTGGTTCTCCCTACTTTATAGTGCACTTGTGTATATGCATTTTCCCATGATTTCAAAATAATCAATCTCTTCCTTCTTATAACAATAATATGGTCATATTTATATAACATGATTTATTTAGCCATTCCCCAATTGATGAGTGATGATGCTCCACTCAGCAGGTTTTTTTTTTATCTACTATGAAAAGAACTGTTGAAATATATTTGATTATACAAGACATTTTCTTATATCCTTGATTCCTTTTGGGTATAAGTCTAGTACTACTATAGCTGGGTCAAAGGGCGTGTTCTACTTAGTAATTGTGCATAATTCTGAATTACAGCAGAACGGTGGCAGCCATCCACTCACAATGGCTTAGTAGTCCATCAACACAAGGACTCTAGCCACCAGGAAAATGACATCATTTGACAAAAACCGCTGGGAAAATGGACTGCAGAATACAAGAAATTAGGTTTGGATATGTCATTCCTCACCTTCCAGAAGATGGCACTAGATATAGTCTAGAGCTGGTAGCAAATCAAGTAGATCTATGGAAAATGTCTGATATGTAGGAGCGTTATTCTGTCTTATGCTAAATTCCATGGATTGTTCTTAGCTCTCATAAGAAAACACTGATTGTTCCCCTTTCTAGGGAACCGGTTCTCCATAGGGAAGGATATTCCGTGGTATTGATCCGAGCTCAAATGTGGCCCCAGAACAGGATACCTGTTCCTGAAGCCTCCCCGTGTACTATATTCTTGAGAACATCGTAGAACCCTAGGGTAAATTTACCTGAGGTTCAAAGAAAGGCAGCATGGTATAATAGAAAAATGGGGCTACATACAAGTGAATTTGGTTCAAGTCAGGACTCGGACATATATTGATTATATGATCTCAAGCAAATTGTTAAATTCTCAGTATTACTCATGACAACTCTCTAAGGTTGCAAAGTGGAAGCCAATGTGTAAGCATGGGGAAAATTTCTACTACTAAAATCATAAATAAAGTATAGAAAAAAATAAGAGGTAGAAAGCAAGAGGGAGAGGGATCTATGAAGAGATAGACTATATAAATACTGGTTTTGGAAGGCATCCTCATCACTTCTTGGCCTTTTGGTGAAGATCAAGTATAATATCAAAAGGCATCCTCCACTTTTTAATTCTTTTTGCAAAGTGTGGCTTATAGAATAGGAATGTATTTGGTGATATAAAATGACAATAACAATTTAAAACTATTTAAAAACAGCCCTGGCCTCATTATATTCAGATTCAGACAACTCAGTAGAACAGATCAGGAGGATTATGTTCCCCCAGAGTAATAGAATATAATCAAAGAAATCAGTAGACAGAAGCCCAGTGATTTAACTAGAAGCCTTTAGGTTTGGGGGTGGTTAGAGTGCTAGGTTTAAAGTCAGGAATATCAGAGTTTAAATCTTACCTTGGAAATTTTTTAGCAGTCTGACCTGGGGCACATCACATAATCCCTCAGCTTCAGGTTCCTCTTGGGAAAAATAGTAAAAATAAGAGCACAAAAACATACCTATTTCAACTAAATTGTTGCTCGCTGTTATTGATTCAGGTAAGAAAACCAGAAGTTATTAGAATAATATTGATGATTGGGGCCCATGCAGAAAAGGCCTCAATGAGTATCTGTGTCAGCGATGTGAAACTTAAATAGAAATATATGCCTGTATATCACATATTGATTTAGAAAACCACAAACTAACATTATCTAAATATGATTATATGTTGATTTATTTTGCTAACATTTTTTAATTACATATGAATTAGATCAGTAGCCACCTCTTATCTGGCTCTGAGCAAGCTGGACACTTCTAGCTAAATGACCTAAGAGAAATAATTCTGGATTAAAATAGTTATAAGAAGGGAGTGCACTAGAAAGTGAGACTGGAACTAAGTAAAGAATCCCAGTCTCTGTGGGAAGCCTATTCTGAAAAGAACTGAGTAACAAGAGACAGCAAAACCTCTCTGACAGCTTATTGGTAACCTGGAATTTTCTCACACTCTAACAAAACAGTTCAACAAGCATTTTGTGATAACAAATAGTGAACACTCTAAAGAACTGGTATGATGGCAGAAAATCAATGGATTCTCTTAGAATAAAGGTGGTAGTAAATATATCCAAAGAGTAAATATATCCAAACAAGGTCTAAGGAGTCTTCTATATGGGGGCATTTTATGCTATTTTTTTTTTCTCACTGACTCTCATCAGTTCCAGAAGAGAACTAGGGACTGTTCCTTTAGAGCAGGGGTCCCCAAACTTTTTACACAGGGGCCCAGTTCACTGTCCCTTAGACCATTGGAGGGCCGAACCTTACCCTAACCTTAACCCTAAATTCGTGGGGTATAGTAGTAGTAGTCTCTCGGTAACCGAGGATGACGATTTTCTTTGTGTGTTTTCATCTATGATAGATGAGTGTGCACAAAGACACTTGTACGTGAAGGAGATTTAAGTAGAAAAGTCGATGCACAGACAGTCCCACTCTTTCGGTGTTGGAAGCCTGGGTCCAGTGGCATGAAAAGTCGTTACACCTGGAGACTTCCTCAGCTGCATTGGATGGCCTTGTTGTCCTTTGTGCTCCAACACACCCTAAGCACTCCACAGTGCTTTGCTGCGTCGCCATCTCAGCCGTTGAACCTTCTTATTGGTTTCTTCCGTCTGTTCCACGGAAGCAGTCTTCAAATGCTGGGTGAGCAAAGCCCTGGTTCACCAGGGGTCGATGACCCGATGGCTACCCTCACAAGGCTTGACCGGCCTGTCAAAGCCGTTGCCCGGGGTGTGGCCGCTGCCACATGCTAGCAGCTACTGGGAGCCACAAGTGAGAGCTGGGTGTCAGGTGGGGGTCAGAGGCTGGAGAGCTGCCCTAGGAGGGCACGACAAGCCCTCCATACCAGAGATACTACCCCTCCCTGAGCACCCCATACACCCCTCGTGGGGTGTACACAGTGCGGAATCCCCTCCTCCAGATCGCCGCTCACCATGTTGACATCTTCCATTGTGCAGCCACATAATCCTTTGTGTGGTGCCTCATTCTTGTTCAGTTACTCTCAGAACAAGGCGCCACACAAAGGATTATGTCATCGGAAGTAGTACTATATATGAGCAACGCCGCACTTTGCTGTGCTGCCACATACCATGCTCGACTGTAAGGATAATTTAGGGTTGTGACCTAATCTAAGTTTGATTTTTGGTCACCAGGGGATATCCCATATAAAATACCCAAGTCAGTTTGGAAATATATGGTGGTTTAATCAATATATAGGGAAGAAATCAAGGAGAAGAGAGAGAGGGAAAAGTATAGGATTTCTCCCGCCTGACCTGTGCCAGGGGGAGTTCAAATTCCTCTGCCATGAGGTCCTAGAAGATAAGAGGCTTTCTCTAAGCAGATAGTGTTTAGAAGGCAAAGGAGAGAAAAATCAGCCTAAACTCTGAGAGATCTCAGAGAAGAGCCTCACCTGAACTAGGTCACTAGGCTTCCTCCAGTATAGTATCAAGGAAAACTCACGGCTAAACCCGGACAATAGTAGCCGCTACACCAAGATGCCAACACACTCAGCAAGCTGCCACCAGTCACCTCTCCGCTGTCAGAGGCCGGAGAGAGGAAGTGACGCGAAATATAAAGACAGTTTTACTTCACTTTCCTGCATCTCACATGTACCAATGATATCTTAGGCTTGACTTAGGACAACCCAGGGATCTGTCAGTTGTTTCTGATTTGTCATTTGCTAGCACATGTCTGTCATAGGCCATCCTCCTAAATACTTAATCATTAAGTATGGGTGTAGACATTCCTGATTTTGTTAGGCTAAGTAGGGTGGAGTAACCTAAAGTTCACACCTCTCACTGACCACCAATGAAAGAGGTGCCCATTCTGGAAGTGCAGTGGGGGCTGGATACATGGCCTCAGGGGGTCACATGTGGCCCATGGGCCATAGTTTAGGGACCCCTGCGTCTAGTTCAATCCCTACTCTGATCCTCAAAAACACTGTAGGGCTCAGGCCAACAGCATCTGATAATGCATGCTGCCCAACTTTATTGAGCAATATGCTTTGATCAAGAGGCTAGGACTGCTCTGGATAGTTTCGTCTCCAAAGTATTTAGCAAAGAGACTGTCATATGGTTAGTGCGTTAAAACATATTCATTTATTCATTCATTCACTCATTCACATAGTCATTCATTTCACAGACTGGAAAAAGCATGAGCTTATCATGTATTTTTACTTTTTACTCAATATTCCATTTATGTTTTTTTGAGTGTCTGGGTCACATCAAAAGCATACACCACACTCAGAGAGATAATTTATGATCCCTATAGATCTGGGCACAGTGGACCTGACAAAAAAGGGATTCATTTATCCAACTCTTTTCGTGGTACTTGAATCCCCTTGGATATTATTTGTATTTATTTAGACCATTGGTGAGTTTGTGTCCAAAGGCTGAATCTGGTTTCATTCATCATTGTGGTGGAAGGTTCAATACAGACTACTAAACTACAGTCATTTGGCAAGGCAGGTACTTCAGGTACTTAGACTTGAAGATAAAATTGAAATTTTGATTATAGCCTTTCTATTCCTTGGTGGTTGTAATCCTTATGTCAGAAGATTCCAAATTACAAGAGAATGAGTAGAATCCAAATTCCTCACCTTCTTGAATCACTAGTTTCAGTTAGAAAAAAAATGGAACCTCATATATAGATATATATATGTATATATATACATATATATTTATATTTATATTTAAGACCACTCCATGTGTGGTCACCAACTCCCTGCTGTTTTGTCAGCCATGTCTAATGACCACCTATGAGGTGGGGGTTGAGAGCACTCTCCATTATCATATTAGCCACCTATTTTTCTAGATAATTTATATCCTACAAATAATGTCCATGGGCCATGTCTTTTCTGATCAGGGGACTGAAACCTAGCCTGCTGCAATAGGATGTAATATCTGCCTTGAGAGGCATCTTAGCTGGTGGCATGCTTTACCTTTACCCTTCTGGTCTCCTCTGTCCTGTCCATTTTATGGTAATGAGAGCAGCTAAATAACCCACCCGAAAAATAAGACTTATGGATCTTTGACTTGAGGAAATACCCAATAAAGTTCCTACCTCATCTAAAAAAAAATACACCATTTTGGAGAATACACGAATCATAATATTCAAGAAATTGTATTTTGTTCCTTTATTTAGAAGTCAATGAAGAAAAAAAAAAGAATATCAGACCTCTTAAACTGCACTGATTTGCATTTCCAGTTCTATTGATTCATTTACAAACATAAGCAAAGTTGAACCATTGTCAGGCATCCCCTCTTGTAGCCTAGCAGTATGTTGCATGATTTCTTCCACAATGTGGTCAATTGTTGCTCTCCAAAAACTCTGTCCACAATTCAAAGAAAATGTTCTTTTGTTAGAGATTTCTACTTCAGTTTCCTGTGCAATGTGACTCTAAATGCCTAGTGGTGTTCCTACAACATTTGATTATATTATTCCCCTACTCAAGAAGGTTTAGTGGCTCCCTATGATTTTGGGGGGCAACTACAAAGTCTTCTATTTGGCCCTTCATAAACAGAGTAATTGCTACCTTACCAGTCTCCTTACAGTCTATAATTCAGTTTCACTGGTCTTGCTGTATCTAGTTACTGTTCTTTAAACAGGCAATTCCTTCTCCAGCCTCTTTGCCTTTGAACAAGCTATCCCTCATGCTTGGAATGCTCCCCCTTCACCCCTCTATCTCCTAGCATCTCCTTGACTTCTCACAAGATTTAACTCAAATCATACATTCTGCAAGAAAATGTTTGCCTGGCCTCCCATCACTGCTGTCTTCCCTCCAATATAAATTCCTATTTATCTGGTATGAGTGATTTTTTCTTGTTCTTTCTCCAATTAAAATGTGAAGTCCTTGGGGGCAGGAATTCTATTTTTTTTAACCTTCTTTTCATGACCAAATCTTAGCTCTAATGCTGGCACACAATAAGCACTTAAAGATTGTTGAGACTCACTTCTCAACCTAGCTCCGATTTGCATTTCCAGTTCTATTACTTATTAGTACCCTTCATATAATCTTCAACTGAGCCAAAGTGGCCTTGCCATTCCTCCTTACACACTGAAAATAAATATGTTTAGGGTTTAAAACAGGGAAATTGTAATTCTTAATTATCAGTCCTTTGTTTTCCAACAGGACCAATGGCATCATGGGGGGATGTTTTGACTCATACTTGAATCAGATTTGAGTGAGAGAGAATTGTTCAAAGTCTCCAGGCTCATTCTCTCTTCTAGAGTCATTGCAGCTCAGTGTCAGGCCAAAAATCTGGATGACTGGCAATGCCCCAGGATGCAGAGGATGACCTTGGCCTCTTTGACTTCTCGCCATGTTCTAAGTGCTCTACAGCACCTGCTTCATAGCTGTTGCAACAAATTATTCACCTCTACCCATTCTGCTGGAGGAATTCTTCACCTCCTAGTACAGGGTAGATAGAGTTTTAGGCAGCTCCAGCTCAGAGAAGCATACAATGAGATGAAGAGTTGCTTCAGATTGATGAACAGATACTCAACCTGCCATCGGGGAAAAATCAATCAATCAATATTAAGAAATACCTACTATGTGCTGTGTGAAGTGCCAGGATGACAAAAAGAGGCAAAAGATAATCTTCTTAAGGAGTTTACAGAGAAAATATACAAACTATATATATATATATATATATATATATATATATGTGTGTGTGTGTATATACACACACACACACACACACACACACACACACATATACACACAATGCAATCTATATATAGGATAAAGAGGAAATAATAAAGGAAACACTGAAATTCAAGGGTGTTAGGAAAGACTTAATATAGTAAGTGGAACTTCAATTGAACTTAAAGGAAGTCAGTAATGGGATCAGATAAGGGAGAGGATTCCAAGAACAGGAAATCTCCAGGGCCAACATCTTGTTTGTCAAAGGAACAGGAGTCATTGGAATGAAAAATACATGTTTGGGAGTAAGGACTTGGAGTCAGGAAGACCCGAGTTCAGATTTGACCTCAGACACTAGCTATGTGACTCTAGACAAGTCTACTTAAAATCTCTTTGCCTTAATCTACTGGAGAAGGAAGTGGAAAACCACTCTAATATCTTTACCAAGAAAATCCCATGTACTTTTGGTCTTTGGAGTCAGAAAGAATTGGACCAGACTTAAACCCCAGTTTCAAGGCAGTTTAAATGATTTTTATAGTCTCTTCCAAGTTTAAATGTATGCTCCCACTTCTCTTTCAAATGTTAACGAATAGTACTTCAATAGATCAAAATGAATTCCTCTCTGAACAAATCAGCTGTTGTTATAGAGAAAATCCAGGGTGTGTAGAGGGTTTTGGAAATAATTCTCGATAGATGTCAAGTATTTGAAAGATTATTATTGGGAGAATCAGATTTCTGCTGCTTGTCATTAAAAAGAAGAACCAGGAGTGACACATGGAAGTTTGAGAGAAAGAATTAAGTTCTATGTAAGGAAAATTTTCTTAACCACTAAATCTTTTGAATTTCACCACTGGAGATCTTTGAGTAGAGGTCAGAGTGATACTTGTCCAAGGTATTGTAGATGGGACACATGGCAGTAAGATCAAAGGACCTCAGTGGTTCCTTTACCTAGTCAATTTTGTGATTAAAAGAGGGTAGCTTTCTTGGCTAAATAACATTTGGTTTTTAGGCTAGGGATTCTAAAGATATCAGCTTAAATATTTTACAGAGTTTTTGTTTTATTTCTAATGGCACAAAAGTTCTGATTGTTAGGAAAATCTGACCTTAGTGTACTAGCTATATGACCCTGGGTAAATCACTTCAACTCTCCCACTTCAACAGCATCAATTTCCTAATCTGAAGAATGGAAATAATAATGATGGCATCCTCCTATAAATGAGATACCCTTTTTAAATTCTAAAATGCTATATAAAAACTTACTTTTGCTGTTATTTGTACTTAATTTCCTTATTCTGGGTTAAGTTCTAGAGTGATTAACATCTCTGGTCAACCATTTCTTCATCTACATATTGAAGGATTTTGACTTGATTTCTAACATTCAATTTATTTTTAAAATCTTGGATTAGGTACCTTCTTTATCTTGGGCACCATGCTAGGAGACAGCCATACTAAGATGGAAATCAATCTCTTACAATCCAAAATCTTAGGAACTATGTTCTTTCATTGGACCTAGAACATTTTTCCTTCAGAAGTTCATGTAACATTAGTATTTCCTGTTAAGGATAGAATTTTTATTTTGGATTGAAAGGTAAACCACAAAGGGATACATGTGGAGGACCATGCATATTTATACATTTAGGGGATAGGGGAATGAGGTAGAAAAAACACTCAATATCACTACTGGATAATTTTTTGATGAAAGAAGTAGAGTGGGCTTACCATTTTGAGTGACAAGTCAGTTTTGGAGTACAAGTATATGCTTTCTTCACTATTGTTTCAGTACTAGGTTGTTGAGACCTTCTTCTGATAGCCATTTTGGTTCTGCCAAATCCTAACATGTTTCATTTATGAGACTTATTATTCATGCTATTATTCTTAAACTCAACTTAGTTGCCATCAGAAATTCTCTTTCTTGCCTTAAATTAAAAAAAATATTTTGAAAGAGTTGATGAATATTAAAAGAAAACTCACAATGTTCCTTTTCATATTTGAGCCAATATTCAATTTATTCAAAAGATAATATCATCAGGTATTATTGGAGAAGCTTACATAAATAAGATAACTGACATTTAGGAATGAAATAGTACATTTTTCTGCATATGATTTACATCAGTTACTAAAATGTTATTCTTAACATTGTATTTTTCATTACCCATCTTTGATGCATTGGCCTGAGCCATTTCAATAAGTGTTTACTGTGTGACAATTTTACCTCTTAGGTTTATAATAAGCAAGAATTTCATCAAGTTTAATATTATATGCAGTACTAAAAACAGATTACCCCACTAGATGATGGTCCAACTTAACTACAGAATAAGGAAGAATGTCATTGTCCCTGAATTGAAGATTGTCCTTAATAGCACTGTAATTACAATTAGTTACAAGGGCAACATGGAACCCCCTGAAAATGTGAAAAAAAGATGCGCTACAAGTAGAGTCAGAATCATTCTCCTTCATCGTATGGAATAAACGAGATGGAAATCTTACCTCCAACTTCTTTATTGTTGAGGAAGAACCCATTGTTTTGTAATGGAACTGATGAAAAGGGAAGTATGGTGAACTGGATGCATGTAACAAATATGGGAGGTCCTAATATGTTCACAGGATATGGCATGTTGCCATTGACCACAGTCTCTTGGAACAAGATAAAGTCATTCAAATAGTTAACAGATGTTAACTAGAGCTGAAATACAAAAGTCTTATTGCTAAAATTACTTAGGGTCATATTGAGATTTGGCTCTTCATTCATAACTTAACAGACTTGGCAAACAGAAAGTTGAGATCCAGAAGCAAAATGTAGAATATCAGGGCCACACACTATGTGGAATCTCATAAACTACTGAAAATATGTACACTGTTAAACCAACTTGATTAAGTATTAACCAAGTATTCAATATTGGGGAAATCTGCAGTCAATTTTCACATGAATTAAAGTTATTTCTGTCACAGCAATATATAACATTTTTCAAGTTCTAATATGTTGATACACTGAAATCGTTTATTATTTATCCACAAGTTTTTCTCGTTAACTGGTATCAAGCACTCATTTTTATGGTTTAAATCAACGATCTTCTTTTTAAGAGTCCAGTTCCAGTCGTGCCCATCATTTCACATTTCCAAATAGGGTGACAGTAATGTTTCTCAGATGAGATCTATGTAGGTGTGATTGAGCTTCCAAATTTCACAACCGAACTTCATTGAGGTCAAACGCCGAAGGATGCCTGAGCTACTTTAGAGTTTGTTGTCTTATTTATAGCTCTACAGATAAAGTTTCCAGCTTCCATCACTTTGTAAAGATTGACTCCCTGGTGAGTAGAAAAATCAGAAGGAAGAAAAGGGAGAAAGGAGACAGTGAAAGGTCGTTAGTAGTGCAATTGGATGGCATTTTAAATAGAGCTTTAAGGTTTGCAAAGTGCTTTACAAATATTACCTCATTTTATCATCACCATAAATGTGCAAGGTTGAATTATTCCTATCTTACAGATAAAGAATGTGAAGCAGGCAGAGGTTAAAAGGCATACCTTGCGTCCCCAATCATCTCACTTGCTAGTAAGTATCTGAGGTCAGAATAGAGTTTAAATCTTTCTTACTTAAAATTCGGTATTCTATCTGTTTATTATCTCTGCTATTCCTAACTGGTTCAATAAACATCCAGTGCTAATTTCATCCTTCTAAACCCACATATTTCACATTTAATTCTCCTTATGGAACATAGTATTACTGTTTTTATTTGTTCTATTTAAAAATAGGAATAGTACCAACTTATCTTAATATAATACTCTAAGGCAATATATTATAATGACTATGAAGCTAGATTCAGTTTCAAGAACACTTAGATTTTTATCCTGCCTCAAATACTTAAAAGCTATGTCAACATGTCAAAGTACTTCCCCCTGACCTCAGTTTTCACATTGGTAAAGTGGGGAAGACACCCCTCAAGGAGTTATTGTAAAAATTAAATAAGACAATATATGTCCATCACACTGCAAACTTTAAAATGCTATAAAAATCAGCTATTATGAAAGATTTTCAAAATGTATTTTAGGTACACTATCACATTTGATGGTCAAAATAAAATAACCCTGTGAAATAGGTTTTATTATTATTCTCCTTTTAAAAATGAAGACACTGAATCAGAGGAATAAAATGAAATATGTAAGCTTGCCTTTCTATTAAGGGCTTGAACAAGAATTCTAATCTGTATCTTTCTGATTTTAATTCAAACATCCTCATGATCAAAGCCTAGGAATGATCATCAGACCTATGAAACCTAATTTTTTAAATTAAAAAAAAATCTATAATATCACACAGATATAAAGTCATGAGGCAGCCACAATATAAATATCATATACACTGATGAACGAGATGAAAGATACAACAGACTTTGGAAAAACACAAAGAAAGAGTCAAGTGATTGAGATTAAAGTAGCTTCTGGATGGCAATAGGTGAAATCATAAGAACTCTTCACTATTGTGAGATAGAGACAAAGAAAAAAATGTTTTAAGATAATTTTTTTAGGTCACAAAGAAATTACAGAAATAATTCACACATGCCAGCTTCTAGAAATTTTCTAGTAATTTTTTTAAATTAAAAAAAAAACAGTTAAAAAGTTATATGTTCACAAAAAGGCCAAGTTTCGTATTCATTTTTTGTGTCATGACCTCCTTTATAAATCTAGTGAAACTTATGGATCTCTTCTCAGAATAATGTTTTTAAAAACATAAAATAAAGGCGTAATATCATGAAGGAAACCAACCATCATGAAATGGTTTTCAAAATATACATTGAAATTTAAATTCATGGGCCCCAAAGGATAAACTTCTGGTTTAGAAAAATGTGTCGTTGCTAATAGACATACAGTTTTAGATTCACAAGAAGTTCTGAATCTGACACATACTGGTTCTCTGATAGAAAAGTCACTTAGCCATTCAGTTGTCTGGTAACTTTCCAAACCTATGAATTACAGACAGTGACAATTTGCATCTATGAAGTGAGCTTCCACACCAGGAATTCACAAATCTGATAAAATCAATTTAAAAGTAATTTTATTAAGGTTGAAACTGATATTATGTCACTAGATAATCTTTTTGCCTCAGTTTCCTCATCTATAAAATGAACAGAAGGAAATGGAAACTACTCCAGTATTTTTTTGCTAAGAAAAGTCCAAATGGGATCATGAAGTCAGACCCAACTGAAAGGACTGAACAACAACATATATAAACATATGTGTTTGTGTGTTTTATGTTTGTGTACACTTACTTTATCATATTCCCTTTTAACTGTTTTTGGATTTGCAAACTTCTTGGAGGTCAGTGATTTTAAGTCCCTTTTTCTTTTTCATTAAAAATAATAACCATGACAACATTTTAAAAGCTTCTACATGTAAATGACTTTCATTTTTGCTATTTATTGTACAATTGTTCCCAGACCTAATAGGTTTTAGGTTGTATTTTAGAAAACCCTGTTGAGTCACAGAAATGCCCTTAGGAACCTTCTCTTTTGGGTCCAGGGCATATACTAGTTTTAATTCTCTCATAGTTAAAAGGAAATTTCAGCTACATGTTTCAACTGAAAGTTCTTATTTATCTTCTAATAAATGTGCACAGGAGACTTTTAAAGTTTCATTGACCATCAAATCCCCTAGTCATCTCTTCAGAATTTCATTTGTTATAGTCATTTAAGTTGGATTCTGAAATCCGAGCAAAGAAAGGACAGTTTGCTTTTAGCAGCTTTCTACCCTTACATAGGCCTTAAAGAATGTCCAGTAGAACAAATTTTAAACTCATTATATTGCTTCTCAATGTAATAGCCTAATCCATATTTTTTTTAAAAAAGACCTAGCTTTCCTTTAGATCCTACAGCAACAAAAACATGAAAAATATTATTAAAGTATTTTACAAAACAACAAACTTTATGCTAAAGCTAGAGAAAGCCACGACAGTCCTCCTACTAAGTAAATATCCGTGTTTCTGAGATTCAAGTGATTCAGATAAATCAAGAAATTCAGAATTGAATGGGACATTTCTGATCAGAGCTCTTTTTACTTTATGGATAAGGAAATTGAGTTCCAGAAAGGCTAAACAATTTTCCTAAGTTCACAGCATAGAGCCAGATTTTGAATCCAACTCTGTTGTGTCCAATTTCAATCTTGTGTCCAATTGTTGATCTTATGTTTCTTTCTCCTGAAATCAATTTTATCTGAACTCTTCCTGACAGAAAGCTAAATTTCTTTGTTTCTAAATAGAATGCCCTACCTAAAGAGTGTTGATAGGTACAACCTAAGTAATATAAATCCAGTGTGGTCCCATGGAATGACCATTGACCATTACTGATGGAGTCAAAAGATCTGCTCTGAATTCTTGTTTTTGTTACTTCCTACCTGGATGTCAGTGAGTGAGTCATTTTCCTTCTTAGGTCTCAGTTTCCTATTCTATGAAATGAAGAGGTTGAGCTAGAGGATCTGGAAAGTCTGTGATGTAATGGCTTGGAATAAAGTGCAATAAAGTAGAAAGATGGTTGGATTTGAAGTTAAACCATCTAGACTAGAATTCTCAGCTCTGCCACTCACCCACCACCTGCATGAACAAGGGTTTGACATTCATCCTCTCTAGGCTTTAGATTCTTCCTCCATAGAACATGAAGGAGGGAGAAGAAAATAAGTATCTTTATACAACAAGTAAATGCAAAGAACTGTGTGAAACACTTTACAGATATTATTTATTTTGACCCTCACAACTCCTTGTGAAGTACATGCTATTCTGATTCTCTTTTTACAGTTAATGAGCATGAACCCCCATCTCCTGAGGAGGGCCATTCCATTTATGGATAATTCTGATTGTTAAGGAGTTAGTTTTTGATGTTTTCAAGCCTAAATTTGTTTCTTTGCAACTTCTACCCCATTATTCTAATCCTATGGGGTCAGATAAAACAGGTTTTGTCACTCATTCACATGTCATTGCTTGGATGTTTCAGTTGTGTCTGGCTCTTTGTAACTCCATTTAGGAGTTTCTTGGCTAACAGCATGGAACGGTTTGCCATTTCCTTTTTCACCTCATTTATAGATGAGGAAACTGAGGAAAGTAAGGTTAAATGACTTGCCCACTGTCACAGAACTAGCAAGTATTTGAGGCTAGAATTGAACCCAGTTCTTTCTGACTCCAGGCTCAGTGCTCTATCCACTTAGCCAACTGTCTATCTTTAAGTGTGTGTTAGATTTGATGATTCCAAAGTTCCTTTCATCTTCAGATCTAAATCTCTGATTCTTAACAAGTACCAAATGTGTTTTACATGTTATGGCACTTAAAATGTTTTACATCACTATCTATAAGCCTTTTCCTCTTTCCCAGTCAATTTAAAAAAGGGAAATGATTGAATTTCTCTGAACTTTAATTTCCTTCTTTATAAATCAAGATGAATAATTTCTGTATTATCAACCTCTTGAAGTTATCATGAGAATCAAGTCATACCAATGGAAATATTTTATGTATTGTGGGAACGTTGAAAATTTGATCCTCTGACGGAATGTCAATTCCTTGAGGGCGCAGACTATCTTTTGCTTCTCTTTGCAATCCCAGGGCTTGGCATAATGCCTGGCACATAGTGGACACAATAAATTTTATTGATTGGTTTAATTTTTTTCTTTCTTGATACTCCCAATGACTAGCTAGTGCAGTGTCTGAAGCTCTTAATAAAAGCATGATGAGTACATTTTGGTTTGTGGCAATGGGAATAGTGTG
Organism: Monodelphis domestica; assembly: GCF_027887165.1. Taxonomy (NCBI): domain Eukaryota; kingdom Metazoa; phylum Chordata; class Mammalia; order Didelphimorphia; family Didelphidae; genus Monodelphis; species Monodelphis domestica. The sequence goes on from NC_077228.1 coordinate 304,428,563, forward strand.
GGGAGGGGGGTGCCATCTACACCTATGATTTCATTAGGATATTCCCTCCACTGAACCAGATTAGCACCTTTTCTACAACTTCGGAGTTTTAGAGAGCTGTCTGTGGAACTAAAGATTAAATAACTTGCCTAGAGTGGTTCAGCCAGTGCATATTGGAGGGAGGACTTGAAGTCCTTCTAAATTTCATTCTCTAGGATTATTTCTTTTTCTGCTATTCTACACTGCCTCTTAAATTGAAGTATAAAATGATATTGAATGTAAGGTATTGTTCTTGATGACTGAGCTGTAGCAACATTGCTATTTTAAAGCTATTTCTGATATTGGATTTTAGTCTCTGAATTTCAGCACATTGCATGAGTGAAATAAAACCTTGACCTTCGAATGAGTTTTCAGTTCTTACAACTCATCTTTTTACAAATCTTACAAAGTTTTTACAAAGCATCTGATCTGGAGCTTCATGGAATATATGAATATTATTCGAATGTGTGATTACCGTATTGAGTCCAATACCATTCAGCATATATATCAAATCCTCTGTTGCTACATTCCCAGAAGCACCTTTTGCATAAGGACAACCACCTAATCCAGATACAGCTGAGTCCACAACATTGATTCCCATCTGGAAAGTAAATAAACAAACAAAAACAATGGATATCTTTTTTCTCAATTAGCATCAAACAAATTATAGAATTTTCATCAGATTTGTGTAGTTAAGTAAAAAAGTCATTTCTTCCACAAATATTTGGCTTATAGATCTAATGCCAGAATGACCTCATGATGACTTTGTGTGTGCTAAATGTTGGAGAAATGATACAGCAGAGTGCCTATAGCTATGAGAACCCTGTTACTCTGTTGCTACAGCTACAAAATCAGGCTAGGTTGAGGAATGTGAAACATACAGGTGGTTCACCTTGATGCTACAAATAGGAAGTTTTCTAGATATGATCACGGGATAAAGGAGTTAAGAAAGACCTTTCTCATGTATTAAAAAAAAAAGCTTCAAGATGCAGTAATAGTGTCTCTGTTTTACATGGAGACACTGTAGTTCTTTGCCCAATTTAATCTAATTTTTTGTCATTGTTGTGTCATTTCAGTCATAGCTAGGTCTTTGTGAACCCATTGATGGGGAGATTTTTGGCAAATGCAGTAGAGTGATGCCATTCCCTTTTCCAGCTCATTTTACAGGTGAAGAACTGAGGTAAACTGGGTTACATGACTCATCCAGGATCACAAAACTTTTAAGTATCTAAGGCCAGATTTGATTTCATGAAGATTCTTCATGAGTTCAAATCACAATATAAAAGATGCAAGGAAGACTCCTCTTGGCCGTTAAAGCAAAAGCTTCAAGATTCTGTATTAGTGCTTCTAATTGTTTTCAATGGAGATACTGTAGCCCTCTGCCCAATTTAATTTATCAATTGTTTAATTGTATACAATGGCATCTACCTCTTCTCTTACATAAAATGCGAACTCTTAGAAGGCAAAGATGGTGTTGTTTCTGTTTACTATATATTCCAGCTTAGAGACATTTTTTGACCGTTCCTATAATTTCATAAACCTAGGTAATTAATTCCTGGTGAGATTTTCCCTGTCTACCAATGCAAATGAGTATTTGATCTGCAATTAACAATCTCAATGCAGCCTCAGGACACATAAGAGGAAATAAAATTTTCTAAGGGAAACACAGCCGTCATATGTCAAAAGTATGTCTCTGCCAGTGGAGGACAGATCTGATAGGTCCTACCACTCCAGAACTGTTAACTAGATGGTAGAATGGATAAGGTATGGGACCTGGAGTCTAAGTTCAAATCTGGACTCAGACATTAGTTGTGTGAACCTGGGCAAGTCATTTACTCTTGTTTGCCTCCAATTCATCATCTGTAAAATGATCTAGAGAAGGAAATGGCAAAGCACTTCAGTATCTTGGCCAAGAAAATCCCAAATAGGGTCACAAAGAGCCAAACACAACTGAAAATAAACAAATAAATATTTTTAGTTTGTGTCTGGTGGTCTACTACACCGGATATCCAAAAAGTCTTAATGCTGTTTTAAGCTTAATGACTCATGGCTCATACAGAATGCTACACAGGGTTTTTGCAACCTTTAGAAGCTCGTTCAATTTTAATTTAAGCTTTGCATCTTCCACGTTCTGCATAACTCTTGGTACAATCTATGTAACTTTTACCTGAAGATTTCTGCTTATTTTTGGAGAGTCTTGTTAGACAGATTTAAAGTGGCCAAAGGAAGATGATGTTTAGGCCACAATACTGCATGAAGACCTTTTTTATGGTGATGGAGAAGTTGTTAACTCAGGGGAAGGAGTGTTTGCCTACATTGAGGAAAGGACAGGCATTGAAGCATAGTGTCCTGGGTGCTTTGGGTAGGGAGATACAGAGAAGTAGGAGATCGAGATCATGATCCAAAGAGCAAATTATTGTGTTGTTGTTATTGTTACATAGATGAGATTTACATTATATTGAAAGATTGTGCTTGTAAAAATCTTGCTTTAGATTTCAGAATGGAGACAAATCAGCATGCTCTGGAGTAACCAGAGAAGGTTTGATGAATGCAATAGGATGAGGACTTATTACTAAATGATGGATAAAGTCTCGACAGGTGGTTGGATGCCTTGAGAAGATAAGACAGGGTAGATTTCATAGCTGTCTTCAAGTATATGAATGGCTGTCATATGGAAAAGGAGAGATTAGCCTTGTTCAGTTTGGTCCCAGAGGACAGAATCAGGAAGAGTAAAAGCTGCAAAGAGGCAGATATAGGCTTTAAAAAAAATCCTGACTACACTTCAGTATAGTTTTTCAATAATTTTTTCTGACATTTTGCAATCTATATTCTCTCCCTTCCTTCCGCCCTCTACTTACTACCCCCTCATCCAAGAAGATAGGAAATATGATATAAGTTGTACATGTGTTATTATATAATACATATTTCCATGTTCATCACATTGTGAAAGAACACACATATTGCTTACACTAGAGAAAAATTCATGGAGAAAATGAAGTGAAAAATGGCATTCTTCAGTTTGCATTCAGACTGTCTGAGCTATTACATGTACAATATTCTCCTGGTTCTGCTCCCTTACTTTGTATAGCTTCATACAAGTCTTTCAAGTTTTCTTTTTCTTTCTGGTGATCATCTTGTTAGACATTCTGTATGGCACATTTCCCTATGGATGAATATCCCTTCAGTCTTTCTCAGATTGTAAAGTATAGCTTGGCAGAGGTAAAGTTTCATTGTTGTGGGTTCAAGTCGCCACTAAGAGAATCTTAGATTTTGTTAACTCAAGGTCAATTTAGCCTTTGTTCTTTAAGAGGGATAAGCTTTTGTGGAGAGTAGTAAAGGTAATAATCTGAGCTGCAATTACCCTATTTTGCACATGGTACAATCAACATTAAGTGTGTCCACAAATCCATTGGTTAGGACTAATTCAGTGCATATTTTTCAAGGAGTATATAAGAGCATGAAACACCTGACACTTGTCCCTGCGGGTAGAAAAGGCTCCTAGTGGGAAAAGTAAGAATACAAGGGACAAAGTCCAGCAGGAATTTGCCTGTAGTTTGGCAGCCAAGAGAAGGCAGCTGGTAGCTTCATGTTTTAATTCATTATTATCACCAACTAGGTGCTAAGCTCAACAGTTTCTAGGCTATTGGAATGCAAATGTTGTCTGTGCTCTTTAAAGTCTGGAACCCTAGAGCCAAGCCCTGACCTCCCTAACAAATCCCTGCATTCCTCAGAGCTGAACCTTTGCATTCTACTGTGTACTTATTTGTCTCCAATGAAGCTTCATATGATTTTACATTACAGTATGCAAAGTGAAAATGTTATATGTATGTAAAGCAGACCTGTTGTTCATTGATAAAAAGAGGGATATACTATTTGATGCTTTGGGCTCAATTGTCTTCTGCTAGCCTCATCTAAATGGCAAGACCTGAGAAGCTTTTGTACAAGGAGAGAAACCAAATTGGATTACCAGACCAAGAAGTGACTTGATCTATTCTAAAATAAATGTTTTAAAAGTTACTTTTTCTTAACTCTGCTCATGTTTCCACTGAGGCCTTAGACCTGTGAGCATTTTCAAGGTGCCTAAAAATGGATAAAACCAAGGGAAATAGGGAAGTTGGAAAAATTTGTTTTTGGCACCATTATGGTCCTCACTATGATCCTATCTCCCTTACCATTTTAGGTATCCACTGCTATTATACCTGACTTCATGTTCTTTTTCCTTCCCTCCCCTTTAAAAACATTCAACAAATTCATATAGGTTCAGATATAAATTACCAATAAGAGTTTAATGTGAAAGCCTTTTAAGGGCTACTTGCATTTAGCAGAGATAAAAACCCAAAGCCAATAGCATGGTAAAAGAATTCTAACAGTAGAATATTAAGAGTCATGGTGGGATGGAGTAGGGGGAAAAGAGTAGGGAACTTTATAGTCAGCAAGGCTTCCTGAGGCCCCTGAAATCACCCCTCAGAGACATAGACATTGATTTAAGCAGACTAGCCTTGCATGATGGAGCTGACACACTCTCTCCTAAGGGAACCAAAAGATGAAGCCTTCATCCCCTTCAGTTTTTCCTTCTCTTAGGCTGAATCTTAGGTGTGGGTCGGCTTTCATCCTTAGCTCCATCCCCGAGAGTATCACTAGATTCCTGGGCAACATTTCAAAAGACTTGGAAATGCTATACAGGAAGGATTTAAATGAACAAGAGTCAGTAGCCTCCAGGGTGATACATCTGGGTCAGCATGACATTATTTCAACAGCATGGAGCAGGTAGACTGTGAGTATTTCTTTATTCCCCTTCTTCTCTGCACTAGAGGTCAGAAGACAGGCTAACCCCAGGAGTTATCCATTGCCCTTGGTCAGATCCCTTCTTACTAAGAACTTAAGGAATTTATACTGCCTTATTCTCTACTGGCCTTCTGTGAGTTAGCTTAGTTATAGACTAAAGGGGACCATTGCTTCTACCTCAACACAAGAAACATATTTACCTTTCTCTTGACACAAAGGCCAAGTGAAGTGTTTTTCACTGTCTTCTGTCATAATCACATAAGACTCATAGAATGAGACAAAGTGGGGCTCAAAACATCCCACAGTCCATCTTTTATTTTATGATTGATAGCTTTGCAAGAGTTTCAAATCTTCACAGTTTAAGCAAAATGAGTGACAGAATGGCCTAGTGGTTAAAGAAGCAGTCTCAGGATCCCGAATCAGATATTCACGCTATTACTAATACGACTTACAAAATCCCCACACAAACTACTTTTCTGCTCAGCACTGCCAGTCATCTCTCTAAAGCTAAAAATTGAAGGGAAGGTACCCTGTTGACCTTCATTGGTAATGAAAGTTCCTCTCAGAGAACTCATTATACTTTTACACTGAAAAAATAACAGATTTGCTAAAAGATATAAAATAAAATAAAGTCTCATGTCAGAGATTAGAAGAGATCAGAACACCTAGATGGTTCGTTTCTCTTATTTACCAGTGTCAAGTCACATCTGGCCAACACTTAAACCTTCTTTTCTATAAGTTCTTATGCTAGTTTTATAAATCTCTTCAAATGATGATTAATGTCATTGAAAAGGAAGTTGTTTTTCTTTTTAAGACTGCTCAAGAATATCAGTTGAAATTTGCATGATCCTAATCATCTCCAGAGGTGTAAAATACTAAGCCCTTTTGAAGATTCCTTTCAAAAAATGTTATTTATAACGAGTTTACTCTTCCTCTGCTCTGCTAAGCAATTGGATTCTATCTTATACCAACAGAGACTTTGCAAAGAATAATATTAACTGTAGCCTTATGAAGCATACCCTCCAACATCAACGTGAACGTTTAAGAGTTTGAAAAGTAGGAAAGAACAAAAAGAGAAAAAAATAGATATTATTGCCCCTTTTCTTATTCCACATTCTTGGTTCGTTCCCTTCTTAGAAATGACTGTGGGGGGCAGCTGGGTAGCTCAGTGGATTGAGAACCAGGCCTAGAGAAGGGAGGTCCTAGGTTCTAATATGGCCTCAGACACTTCCTGGCTATGTGATCCTAGGCAAGTCAATTGAACTCCCATTGCCTAGCCCTTATCACTCTTCTACCTTGGAACCAATACCCAGTATTGATTCAAGGAAGGAAGGAAGGAAGGAAGGAAGGAAGGAAGGAAGGAAGGAAGGAAGGGAGGAAGGAAGGAAGGGAGGAAGGAAGGAAGGGAGGAAGGAAGGAAGGAAGGAAGGAAGGAAGGGAGGGAGGAAGGAAAGAAGGGAGGAAAGAAGGAAGGAAGGAAAGAAGGAAGGAAGGAAGGAAGGAAGGAAGGAAGGAAGGAAGGAAGGAAGGAAGGAAGGAAGGAAGGAAGGAAGGGAGGGAGGGAGGAAGGAAGGGAGGGAGGAAGGAACGGAGGAAAGGAGGGAGGGAGGAAGGGAGGAAGGAAAGAAGGAAGGAAGGAAGGAAGGAAGGAAGGAAGGAAGGAAGGAAGGAAGGAAGGAAGGAAGGAAGGAAGGAAGGAAGGAAGGAAGGAAGGAAGGAAGGAAGGAAGGAAGGAAAGAAGGAAGGAAGGAAGGAAGGGAGGGAGGGAGGAAGGAAGGTAGGAAAGGAGGGAGGGAAGAAGGGAGGGAGGGAGAAAGGAAGGGAGAGAGGGAGGGAGGGAGGAAGAGAGGGAGGAAGTAAGGGAGAGAGGGAGGGAGGGAGGAAGGAAGGAAGGAAAGAAGTGTGACGTGTAAAGTGTGAATCAGAAAAAAAAAGTAAAAACCAAGTCAACAACAAAAAAAACCAAACCACTTGTTTTGGTAGAAAGACTCATATTTTCCTCTGTTCTAACTTCACTTTGAGAGGAGAAATAACTGGCAATTTTACTTTACAATGTATTCCCTACCATTCAAAAGAATGCTCCTGGACCTGTGATTTCCTTGATAAAGGGAACTCTCAGGTAAAGAAATTATCTCTAGTAGTTCAGGTTGCTACCTTTGCAACTTAACCTCTTGGCACAGTACACAATTTAAATGATAATAACAGTGCTTGAAAGCCATTCTTTTTTTTTTCTTTTTCATTTTAAATTAGCTTCTTTTAACAGAACCATGGATAACCAGGTTAGATATTACTGCCATAAGAGCATCCATAAGCAAGGTCACATGTGCAAATGTTTCCTCTGAATAGGACTGTTCCTGTCATGAAGTTACTTAGTAATCCTTGTATTGACATTTAAACTGTCAGTCTCTATACAAATAACCATAAGGTGGCACTATTGCACCAAAAGATGCTTAGTGGTTCACATTGCCCTTCTAAAAAATCAAGGCATTTAGCAATAAGAAAAATGAGAAACTATGTTCCAACTGATGAAGATAGTAAGTTAGAGAAATGCAAAATCACGTATAATGTTTTCCTCTAAGAAAAAAAGGCTGCAAACCACGCAGGACACCAAAGAATCAGGGAAAAGGGCTAGACAGGGACACAAATGTCAACTAGTACAACCCACACTTGAATTGGAAACAACTCAGCAGCATCCCTGAAATCATAGTCTCCTGACCTCTACGTGAAAATGACTATGGCAGAAGCATCTCCTTCCATTTCTGGATATTCAGCTCTAATTGTTTTTTTTCTTTTTTGAAAAGTCTGCTCATTCTTTCAACCCTTGTTGATTACGACCAACTAGAACAATTTTATTATCTCTTTCACATAATAGACCTTTAATGGGGAGGCAGAAGATCTGGGTTCAAAATGTCAATCCGATCTTGCTTTACCCATCTAATTCAGTTTCTTCAACTGCAATTTCAGATGATTAGACTAGATACTATCTAGTAGCCCTTCTAGCCCTAACTTCTTATGAAATATTTTCAAATAATTTGTAAATTATTATCTTCCATCTCCACTCCCCAAATCATTTCTTTTTTGAGCCAAATATCAGTTGCTCTTTCAAATGATTCAAGTCCATTGAATTTAATTTTAACAATTGGTATTGTTTCCAATTATTTGACCACCACTCAAGCCAATTTCTTTTGGATACACTCAAAATTGTCAATGGAAAATGTTATGCTCATAAATAAACAATATTCCAGATGTGCACTAATCTAGATAGTACCGTAGCTTTTCTGGACATTCTGCCCCTAAGAATGTAGGCTAAGATTGTCTTAGAAGTCTGGGCTACAATGTCACATTCTGAATCACATTGGCTCACTATAAACTAAAAGAGAATGAATTTCTATTCGTGTGCTCTTTTTTGAAGATGTCTCCCCTATATTGAACTTGTGCAGTTTTTTTTTTTTATTTCAAGAATAAGATTTTAAATTCATTCAGATTAAATTTAATTATCATCAATTTGTACCATCAGTCCAGGTTGCCAACATCTTTTTTGGATCCCTCTTCTGTCATCTAATATGTTAGCTATCCGCTGTACTATGTCATCTATAAATCTAATAAGAATGGCATAGAAGCCTTTGTTAGACAGCTATTTCACAAAATGAAGTATAAACTCTTGGGATATTCTTTTCAAGTTCACCTCTATTCATTATTCATTATATTTTGGATCCAATTGGGCACAGTTATAAAACCATGTTTCTACAGAATCATATACCTGACATCTCCATCTTTTCCACATAAGTTGAGAAACTTTATCAAATTTCTAACTATATTATGTATGTAGAAAGGAAATTATGCTTATCTATTAGATGATACTTCTTTCCTTTAAAATAATTTAATTCATAGTAAGTATGATAAATAATTAATGTTTCACAGAATAAAGAAATAAGTTTTACAAGATGATATAGTGATGGAATAAAATTTGGAGTCTTCTATAACTATTCCCTTAGAAATAATTCACACAAAACATGCAATATTTCTAATTTCTTTCTTAATTGAAAAGTTTCACATACTATAGACAGAAAGATAAATAAGATGGCCAAGTCATATGTTATGAACTAAACGAGTATTTTAATTTAATTAAAATATTATCATTAGAATTTTGAAAATTATTCTTTTTCTGACATTGTAATTATCAACTTGTTATGGCCAAAAAAAGATAACAGTAAATAATAAACAACTCTTTCCCCAGATTAACAATTCCCACAACTCTCAAGTATCAAGCTGTATCTAGATTCTTTTGTTTCCAGAAATGACAATGTCTATGGTCATTAGCTGGCAGTGATATTGAGTTTAATTGATTATGGTCATTAATTAATGTCATTGATAAGGAAGTTGTACAATGTAAAATGCCCCAGTAAATAAAGCACTAAATTTGGAGTTGATCAGGGTTTAAATCTTTCCTCTTTTACTTATTAACTATAAGGCTATGGACAAGATAATTAAGCTTTATACCCTTACCCTTGTGTTGCTTTTATAAAGTAATGGCTTAGAACTTAATACCTTAGGTTCATCCTATTTGCCAATTCTATGATCTTTTGAAAATCACTTTGTGGTATAAGAAATGACTGAAGATTTGGGTAACTTAAGACATATATATTTTCTTAAAACAACAATAGCGCAACAATATAAGGATGATCAAATATGAAAAACTTTGCTCATTTGAACAATATAATAACCTGAGAAAATTCCAAAGGACCTTTTATGAAAAATGCTATTTAACTCCAGAGGGAGATCTAATGAACAGGGTGTAGATTGAGGCATATTTTTTCACTTTATGTTTTTGGTATTTTTTATTTTTATATTTGCAACATTTTCAGTGGGCAGGGAAGGGAAAGTTGGGAGGGAAAGAATATAGAACTCAAAAATAAGTTTTAATGAATGTTTAAAATAGATAAGTAATTGATTTTCAGACCAATAAAGAAGTTTTATAATTGTTAAAGATATTAAGGGCAAGAAGAATATAATAAAGATAAGCAAAAAATCAGAGTATTTCAGGGGAGGGGAGGAGAGATGGGAATGTTTGATGATTGCGAAAATGTGAAAACAAAGACCACAGTTAATATGGCTAGGAGTAGTCTTTGAGCCAATAATCATTGAAAGTGGTCTATAGAAATATCCTTTCTTACTCTTATTTTTTATGAAGACTGAGGAACACTCACTATATAGGATACCTGAATGTCTTTTCCTTTAGGATATGAATAAATACCACCCAACATATTTGGTAAATTTATCTTTTCAAAAAATGAATTTATTTAAAGAAAAATCATCATTGTGTATATGTATATGTATATGTATATGCATATGTGTGTGTATATATATATGTAAATATATATATATATATATATTAATAGTTTTACTTAGCCCACATAGAATCAAAGGTTTAGTTGGGCTAATATGGATTGAGTTGTTTTCCAAGTCCTGTCTCCTACAATTCTAACTCTGAGCCAATTCTCTGTAGTATTTGTGAAATATGAGTAGAGTAAAATTCTAGGAAAGAAATGAAATAAAGGGGGCAGCTGGATAGCTCAGTGGATTGAGAACCAGGCCTAGAGACGGGAAGTCCTAGGTTCAAATCTGACCTCAGACATGTCCTAGCTGTGTGACCCTGGGCAAGTCACTTGACCCCCATTGCCTAGCCCTTACCATGCTTCTGCCTTGGAGCCAATACATAGTATTGACTCCAAGACGGAAGGTAAGGGTTTAAAAAAAAAAAGAAATGAAATATGAAGAAGACTAACTGTATACAAAGATTTTAGACCTGTAACAAAATAAAATTTATAAACATCTGTCTATAGTATAGTGAATTAGATGCAGAATCATTATTGTGTTGCATATTAAAAATGAATTAGTAGTATTACCTATAATTGAATGTAATTAATATTGATTAATTTTATACATGTTATTTTCCTATTGTAATTTATAAGTGTGAAAGAAATAAAAATATATACTTTTGCATAAAAGTTGGAGTACCTCACCACATTGCCTGTAAAGGTTGTATCAATATGCTTTATCTAAGTCTGCTGAATATAACAAAGAGAAAGAACACTGGAATTGAAGTTAGGAGATACCCAAGTTTCTTTGATAGTCTCTTGTAATTTGATGTCCAAGGTTGTTTTCTTGCTCATGGATTTTAGGGAGTCCAATAATTCTCAAATCTTCTCTCCTTGATCTATTTTCTAGGTCAGTTGTTTTTTCAATAAGATATTTCATGTTTTCCCATTTTTTTCATTCCTTTTATTCTGCTTTATTGTTTCTTGGTTTCTCAAGAAATCATTAGTTTCTAGATGGTCAATTCTAATTTATAAGATCTGATTTTCCTCTGTCAGTTTTTGGTTCTCCATTTTCAATTTGTCCATTTCTTCTTGTATCACCTTCCTTTCTCTTTACATCACTTTCATTTCTTTTTCCCACTTTTCCTTTGCCTCTCTTATTTTGTTTTTGAAGTCTTTTTTTTTTGAGCTCTGACAGAATCTGTGTCCAATCCATATTTTTTTCTTTTGGACTTTGAGAGTGCTCCCTTTGCTTTCACTGTTCCCTTCTGTTTTTGTACCTTGCTCTTTGTTTCCATAAAAATTCTTTAGTGTTAGGTGGTTTTTGTTATTGTTGTTTGCTCATTTTTCTTATCTAATTATAAATAGGTTTGGGGGATGATGTAATAATCTGAAGGCTGAGAACTCTGAAAGCCTCCTCCCCCAGCTGATTCAAATGAGCCTTGAGATGCTGATAGCTTAAAGTTTTGCCTCAGGTTTTGGTATAAGCTTTTGATCTCACCCTTAACATGATCAGGTCCAGGACTAATCAAATTCTAGCCTCAAGTTTAGGCCCAAATCTTTGCTCTAATTATGCACTTGAACTAATTAGGTATTCCCTTGATTGCCCTATCTTGGAGCTCTGCCTTGAGCTTTAGGCAAAAAGATCAATAGTTAGTACTTAGTACTATCAGCCATACCAAACCATCCTCATCCCAAGCCTAGGCTGGGACTCGTGGCTTCACTATGAGCTCACACGAATCAGCCCACTTTAGCCCAGACTGCTCAAGGCTGAGATTCTGGATTTCTCCATAGGCTTGAAATTTCAAGGACTGTGGGTTGGCTTGGAACTGCTTAGGCAGGATCTCAGGATCTGAATGTTGGCTTGGAATTAAGGTTCAGAATCTTGGATAACAGATGTCGGGTAGAGGGGTGTGGTTTACTCTTGACTTGCTTTTCCCTCCTTGCTACAGCTTCTTGCTGGCTCTGCTCTCCTCTCATCCCAGTGCCCCAGATGTTGTCTGTCCACCTTTAGGGTTTTTATTTTCTTGAAAATTGTTTCACTCTGTCTCCTTGTTGGTTCTTTCACTCCTGTATTCTTTTTGTGGTGACATTTTAATCTTGATTGGAGAAGATTTTTGTGGTGACACAGAGCTCCTCTGGATTACTCTGCCACCTTGGCTCCAGCCCCAGAAATTGATATCTGAGTTTCAAATTCAGTTCTAATACCTTCTGGCTATAGGTGTCAACTTCTTGGATTTGGCAAATTATTAAACTTCTCTAAGCTTCAGTTTCCTCATCTGTAAAGTGGGAATAATTTCTGGTACAACTAAAGGTGTCATGTTAAGAAAAATAATCTTGAAACCCATCAGATCTATGGATAAGGAAAGAACACATGAACAAAGAAGAAATAAAAAGGAATCACAGAAGGTAAGATGGATAATTCTGATTATATAAAGTTTAAGCCTTTATTGCACATAGAAAGCCAATGAAACTAAAATTGGTAGGGATGTAGATAAAAATATTTGCAGTTTTTCTCTTAAGGGTGCTACATTATACATGTATGTGTTTATATATATTTATGTATATGACAATGAGAGAAAACACAGAAAGAAGGAGGAAGGAAGAAAGGGAGAGAGGGGACAAGTGGACAAGGGGATAGAAGAGCAGTGGTGAGAGTTTCAAATTTATAAGAATAAGGGCCATTTCCAGATTTCACAAGAAGAAATTGAAGCTGCCAATAATCATGTGAAAAAATGTTCTAAATCCCTCTCGATTAGAGAAATTCAAATGAAAACAACTCAGTGATGCCACATCATACCTATCACATTGACCAATTGGTCAATAAAAAAAAATTATAAATGTTGGAGGAGATGTGGCAAAACTGGGAGATGAATGCTGGTGGAGTTGTGAACTTATAAAAACACTCTGGAGGGCAATTTGAAATTATTTCCAAAAGGGATATAAAGCAATGCATAACCTTTGATCCAGTAATATTACTACTAGGTCTATATCCCAAAGAGATAAAAAAACTAGGAAAGGACCTGCTTATACAAAAATATTTATAGCTGCTCTTTTTGTGGAGGCAAAGAATTGGAAATGAAAGAGATGTCCCTCGGTTGGAGTTTAGCTGAATAAATTGTGATATATGATGGTGATGGAATAATTTTTATAATGATGAATAGGATGATTTCAGAAAGAGCTGGAAAGATCTACATGAACTGATGCAGAGTAAAATAAGCAGAACCTAGAAAATTTAACTAGTAACACCAATATTGTGGATTGACCAAATTTGATAGATTTAGCTACTGTGAACAATTACAGTGATAAAGGATAATTCTGAGGGACTTATGAAAAAGAATGCTATTCACCTGTAGAGAAAAAACTGTTGGAGTAGGAATGCAAATGAAAGAATATGATTTTTCACTTGTTTTGGGGTTTTGCTTTTATAATATTATTCACTTACTATGAATAATATATAAATATGTTTTACATGAATTACATGTACAACCCAGATTGAATTGCTTGTCAGCTCTGGAGGGAAGGAAGGGGGGAGACAATTTGCACCATATATTCAAAAGACTTACTTGGAAATATGTAATTACATGTAATTCGTAAAAAAATGAAAAAGAAAAAAAGAATAAAGGTCATTGTCTAGCTACTACTACTACTACTACTACGACTACTACTACTACTACACACACACACACACACACACACACATGTTCAGGTCACTTTACATTGGCAAAGAAATGAAAAATGTAAGGAAGTTAGGAAATGTCAATGTACTGGGGAGTAGCTGAACAAATTATGGTGTGACTGTGATACACATTACTATGTTATATAAAATGACAGGAAATTTGGTAAGACTAGTATGAACTGATTTACTGTTGTGAGAAGAACTAGAACAATTTATATAATAATAGCAATACTGTAAAGGAAACTTTTTAAAAAAGATTTGGGAACTTTGATCAATGTAATTTTCAATCATAATCCCAAGGGACACATGATGAAATGTGGCATCTACCTTCCAATATAGCAAGGTAAGAGCAGCAAGGTGGTGTAGTGGATAGAATGCTGAACCTGGAATTAGGAAGAGTTGAAATCTATCCTTCAATAATTATTAGCTATGTGATCCTGGACAACTCACTTAATAATGTTTGCCTCATGAACTGGAGAAAGAAATGACAAACCATCTGAGCATCTTTGTCAAGAAAACCTCAAAGTGCTGTCACAATGATTCGGAAATGACTGAAGAACAATAACAATAGAGAAGTGATGGACTGAGAGTGAAGATTGAGACTTTGCTTTTTAAAATGAAGGAATGTGTTTTGCTCTACTGTATATTTAAAAATTGTTAATTTTTCTTGCTTTTTCCATGAGGGTAGAATGAGAGAAAGGGCGTCAGGAAGAAAATAAGTGTGACTTTCATTGTGATTGAAATTTTTAAATTAAATATAAATGTTAATTATTATCAATACAACAAGTGTATTTTCCATCAAAGAGGATGAATTTTAAAAATAATTTAAAGAATAAAGTATGAAAAGAACAAAGGAAGGCCAACACTAATCATTAAGAGAAAATTATATGGCTGGGGGAAAAATTATGGAGAGGTTCTTTTTATTGGATCTTGTCCTAAGCAATTGTGAAATTGTTATAAATATTTGTGAACATTGATATTTCCTAACAGGTTTTATTTTGTTTTGGGATGTGTTTGTATATGTATTGTTTAAATTTGTGATTGTATTAGAATAGAAATGTTTCTGGTAAGGAAAAGCTTTCTATTAATGCTGATTAGTCACTGTTCTTTCAATTATGATCTTAGAAATTTGCCACCGAGAGGTTACTTTTACAGGGTCACAGAGGCAGTTCATATCAGACACAGCAGTTTTCTTACCTCTGAGGCCAACTCCATCCATTACACCACTAGTTCATAGTCTATCACTATAGTATATCACATAAACTATATAACTCGATAACAAGGAGATCATAGAATTTTGAAACATTTGTTCTCTTTGCCAAGCAAAAGTTATAGCGGTAAAGACAACATTATTTTTTAATATATAAATGAATTAGTAAGATATTACAGAAAAATGTCATGGGTATTAAAAGAAAATAATATTTACACACACAAAAATTCACAGAAAGTAGTCAGGACCTATAGATTTTTTTCCAATTTAACTAATACTAATTAAATTAAATTTAATTATTTCTAATTTCTAATAATATGAAGGAAAAGAACACAAAGATTTTAGGAGTCTGAATAATTCAGTGGTCAACTGTTAATTCTATTGTTCACAATATCATTATTATTGTACAAATTGTGCTCCTGGTTCTTTTCACTTCACTCTTCATCAACTGATACTAGTTTTCCCAGGGGGCTTTGAAACCATCATCTTCATCATTTCTTACAACACAACTGTATTCTATCATAACTTGTTCAGCTTTTCTCCCTACCAATTAGCACCATGTCACTTCCCAATATTTTGCCAATAAAAAAGCTGCACATATTTTGCACATCCTTTATTACAGGGTTTTTATGCTCATGAACTATCCATCCCATGATCACGCCACTCTTTATTCTCCTTCCTACCTTCTCCTCTTTCCCTATTGAGTAAAATGTGTTGATTTTTTTAAAAAAGTAAAAAATATTTAAATATATACTCTTCTCTCTTTTGACCAGAGAAGATGAGAGTATGGTTTAAAGGATCAGTCACTCATCCACTTCTTCCAC
The DNA here is from genome assembly GCF_027887165.1 of Monodelphis domestica. Lineage (NCBI taxonomy): Eukaryota > Metazoa > Chordata > Mammalia > Didelphimorphia > Didelphidae > Monodelphis > Monodelphis domestica. Next base: position 304,444,397 of record NC_077228.1, read on the forward strand.
CTTGTTTTTATAGACTTCTACTTTGTGCTTTGATTATGTGAAATAATTTTCCTTAACTTTCCTTCTTCTTCTTCCCCCAGTACATTCCTCTCCCTATCCATTTCCATCTTCTTTTCAAGGTGTAATAGAACCATTATAAGGCCTTCTGTCTAACTTAGTTACTTCTAGGAGTCCTGCTGGTAATAGAGTTCAGAAGGGTCATATGTATCATCTCTACCTATTAGATTGAAAGCAGTTCATCTTTCTTTACATTTATGATGGTTTGTTCATGTTTATCTGGTTATGTTTCTCTTGACTTCTGTATCTTAAATTTAGAATTTCTAAGGCACTCTAATATTTTCTTCAGAAATGCATGGAAATTCTATAAATTTTTTGCTGGGTAAATTAATCTTTGTTGTAAGTTTATATAATTTGTCACCTGAAATATCATACTTCAAAATCTTTAATCCCTTATGCTAAATTACATGTGATTCTCACTGTGGTTTCTTAGTACTTGGTTTCATTCCTTTTTTTTTTCTGACCACTTGCAGTAGCTGTGGATTTTGACTATCATATTTCTGAGAGTTTTTTAGCTTTGTTTGCTTATTCTTTTTTTTTTTCCAGGAGGTGACTATTCTTTTTCCATGTTTTTCTCTGGCTCTAAGGGATCTAGGCAGTCTTCTTTTCTGATTTTTTAACATATATTATCCAGGCCCTTTTTATCTCTTCTTAATCAATTTTCTACACCAATTCATTTTTCTTTACAATGAGCTACCTTACATTTTCAATGTTTTTTTAGTCTTTCCTCTTTATTTTATTATTTCTTGCTGTGTTTAATGGAATAATTTATTCTAATTTTCAGGGAGTTTATTGCTTGAATGAGTTTTGTCACTTATTTGTGAAGATATTAATTTCCTTCTTCCATAGCTCTAATATCTGTTTTCTTTTCCAGTTTTTCCACTAGTGTTTTCATCTTATTTATAAACATTTTAAATCCTAAAAAGCCTTGCTCAGTATTTTCCAGAAATTCTGGTTAAATTTTTCTTTTTCTTTGAGACTTTGCTTGTAGATTTTTAACAGTTGTATCTTTTTTCTTTGTTTCTGTCTTGAGCACCCTGGTCTTTTTTGGACTTTTTGGAAGGGCTAAGCTCACAGTCGGAGGAAAGATCTTGATGGGTCCTGTTACAGGTGTATTGAATCTTGTTGTATTGAATGTTGGACTATTTGAGCACCTCAGCAATAGCTCAAACTGGGTACTTGCAAGATTTCAGTGCTCCCATACTGGTCTAATCCAGAAAAATGTGTGCCTCTGTCTGGGCATGTTTCTGACCTGGATTTGGGTCTGAGCAACAGGTCTACAGACATCCATTTTGGAGTTTTAGTAAAATGTTGCTAGACTTAGTCACTATCAGCCAGCTGGAAAGTTCTTCAACTTCACAACAGTACAACTATAGTTTTGTGTTTTTGGTTTGGGATTCCTACACTGTCTTTGTATTGGACTAGAAGATGCAACTGAGATACTGTGCCTTTCCTTGAGTCTGACCCATGTAGATATTGCTTAACTTTGCACTTATTCCTTTCTCCATACACAACAAGTGGGCTTCAATCATTCCTCAGGCTGAAATGATACCTATAGATAAAGGTTCTCTACCTCAATCCTCAGGCCCAGGTCTATTCTTGATCTATATTTCGGAATTGTTTAGCGAGCAATACATTTCTCAGTTAGAATCTGTACCAGTACTCTACATAAGTTTAAGCACCTCTGTGTTGTATCTAGAATATCTTCTGGCGATGATGCACAACCTTCCTCTTCACTAGAATGTCCTATATAAGCATAGTTTGCTCCTGGCCAGACTTTGTCCCCAAGTGCCACAAAACTCTCATTCTGTCTCTTTATTCCACCTGGCATAGGCAAATAATTCACTGATAGTTTTGCCCCCCCTTTGGATTTTTCAAGGATTTAGTCTAGTGAATTTTGATAATCTATTTAGAGGAGTTATAGTGGATAGAAACACTAGTTAAACTTTTCTCTCATAGTCTGTCTTCTTGGCTTGCCCTCCTTTTGGTTTACTTCTTATAAGGTAACCAACTACTGAAGGAAAATAGTCATTGAGAAATTGACAGCAATAGTGATGTTTAAAAATGTCAAACAAAAGTAAGAGTTCAAGGTAGTATTAATTCATTAAATAACTAAAATCAATCAATGGGAAAAAAGACATTTACAGAAAGCTTAGTCAAAGAGTCAAATATGCCCAATTATCACAAGAGCATATAAAGAAAAAGCCTGGAGGATGACAAAAATGTAAAATATCTGATTAGTCTTGTATAATAAACAATTTTCTCTATCAATGAGAGTAGATGGATATAAACATTTGGATTCTAACATGAGTCCTAATTATGCTATGTAAGGACATAGAAATAGAAGAAAGAAAAAATTGGAAAAACAGCTGTACTAAATCAAGTAAAGAAAGAGGGGAGTTCCTTCTGAAATGCAAATTTTGAATATATTGAGATAGTTGAAAGAGGTTCTGAACTCTTTGGAAAAAATAAGAGGAATTCCTACTGGGGAATAAAAACAACAACAACAAAAAATGATAAAAGAAATCTCATCAACAATCCTAATACCTACTTTCTCACCTCTACAAAATCTTTATGCAAATAACCTATATTTTTATTTATGGAGTATTAAATGAATGTACAAGAAGGTAATAGCCATACTTTTGCAAAAAGAAGACCAAACCTTTTTAGTAATGTGTCAGACTGGCACTAAAATTTACTCAAAAGTTCAAAAAGCCCAATTTCTTTATATAAAAATATTTTATTTGGTAGAGTAAAACACTGCCTTTTAGGTTTTCTTGCCAAAAAAAAAAAAGATGCCATTCATCTATATCCCAAAACCCCACAATTTTACATGAAAGTTATAAAAACAGGGGGCAGCTGGGTAGATCACTAGATTGAGAGCCAGGCCCAGAGACAGGAGGTTCTGGATTCAAATCTGACCTTAGACACTTCATGGCTGTGTGACTTTGGGCAAGTCACTTAACTCTTATTGCATAGCCCTTACTACTCTTCTGTCTTAGAACCAATGCACAGTATTAATTCTAAGACGGGAAGTAAGGTTTTTTGAGAAAGAAAGAAAGAAAGAAAGAAAGAAAGAAAGAAAGAAAGAAAGAAAGAAAGAAAGAAAGAAAGAAAGAAAGAAAGAAAGAAAGAAAGAAAGAAAGAAAGAAAGAAAGAAAGAAAGAAAGAAAGAAAGAAAGAAAGAAAGAAAGAAAGAAAGAAAGAAAGAAAGAAAGAAAGAAAGAAAGAAAGAGAGAAAGAAAGAGAGAAAGAAAGAGAGAAAGAAAGAGAGAGAGAGAGAAAGAGAGAAAGAAAGAAAGAAAGAGAGAGAGAGAGATCAAAAAAAGAAAGAAAAAATAAAGTTATAAAAACAAGGATAACTTAAAAAGAATTCCTGTTTAGTAATAACAAACAAGATATACACAGGAATAGAAGCTTGCCAATAGTATTACCTAGATAAAGACTTCCTGAGTCTCTTGATTACAGATAACATTGTCATAATTGTGGTGCCTTTTTAAATAAAATTTCCTAAACACTTAAGAGAGTTCACCCTAACTTTCCACACAGGAAAAAAAAAACAAGTAAATGAAGGATCTAGGATATAGATTGAAATTGGAAAAAATGGTCAAAGTGTACAAAAGAAACAAAGGCCTATATCTTCAGGAATTTAGTAGGGAAATAATAAGGAAGAAAGCTTAGTGGATTTCATTTGGAAAACTACAGTACCATAAAACAAAGGTCCATTCTTTTTAGTAGCAATATTCCCATACTGATGCTGCATGCCTAAAACTCAAAGAATACCCTATTGTTTACTGACATAAAGTTGTGGTTACCCAAAAGGGAGGAGAAAGATGCATGGTGGGCATGAGTTGTTATATCATATTTCTAACAAAAAGTTGCCTTTAAACTACAAATAGTAAAATTTAATCAAAGATACTTGGGGCTAAAAAAGAAGTTTGCAAATCATGAAATTAAGAGTGAAGGGATAACATATATCAATCCTATGTGTTCCATCACTATTCCTATACTATCTAGAAGGAAGTCATCAACATGTTGGTGGTCTTTATAATCTTCATGTTAGAATTTGTGTCATATTTCAGAAAAGACATGGACAGGAATCACATGGATAAAAAGGCATAAGTAAATCACAATCTGAACAATCAAAATGAGATCATAAATCTCACTGTAATTATAGTTAAAAGGTCTTTAATATGTTTGTGGATAAGCTATTTCCCTTAATAAAATATCATGAATTATGTGTGAGATATTATTTTTATTTCTCCATGACAATATAGTGATTAAAATAAAGGGGATATTTAATAAATATTTACTTGACTGAAATAAACAAAGTTGATTTTCTTTTTGTACTAACTAAATGATAAGAAAAAATCTTATGCTGAGAGTAAAAAGTAGGTTTAAATATCACTAATGCCATTTTCAAAACATCTGTGTTTTGCATTAGTTAACAATTATTGATATTTTCAATCAAAAGGCCAGGCTTTATATTTACTCCAGGCACACAAACATTTGCCTAGGGTGCCACTAGAAATTTTTTTCTGAAGATATATTGGATACTGGAGTTTTCTCTAATGCACGTTGAGTTTTATATGACTACCTTGGCTATCTACCTTATTACTTCTATATCTCATCTTTTCATATCAACAACAAACAATTATCAAAGTGGCAGGTATGTATAGGGCATGAGGTTAGGTTACTGAAATATAAATAGAAAGAGTTACAGCCCCTATACCTAAATCACTTAAAATCTAGTTGATTAGAACAAGTAGTTCAGTTTGGTTGGAATGTAGAGCATTTACTAAAAACAGTCAGATATAAAGTTTAAAATGGAAGCTGAGTGCTCAATAGATGATCTATCAGAGCATAAAATTTTACTGTATCCATGTCTAGGCACCATGACTTATAAAGGGTATTAATAAGTTCGAGGATAGGTGGAAGGGTCAATGAAAATGTTGAAGTGCTTTGAGTTCATTTAATGTATGAGTAGAAAGAACAAAGGATTGTGATCCTAAAGAAGAGATTATATAGAAGCAGCATGGTAACTTTTTTTAACTTAAGGGATGTGGACAAGGGACCAAGATGGTGAAATAGAGGCAGGAACTTGCCTGAATTCTCCCAAATTTCCTTCCAAACAACTTTAAAATAATACCCCAAATCAAAGTCTGAAGAGCAAAGCCATCAAAAGTACAATGTGAAACAATTTTATAGTAAAGACAACTTACTTGACTGACAAAATCAACAAAATGGTATGGTTATCTTAATAGATACAGAAAAAAAAATTTTTTTTATAAAATACAACACTCATTCCTGTTTAAAAAACACCAGAAAGCAAAAGATTAAATGGTGTTTCCTAAAAATAAGTAATATTTATCAAAAAGCATTAACAAACATTATTTGTAATGGCTAGAAGCTAGAATCGTTCTCAATAAGATCAGAAATGAAGCAAGGGTGCCCATTATCAGAAATAATAATCAATATTGTACCAAAAATGCTAGCTGTAGTGAAAAGATAGGAAAAAAGCCAGCCAGGATAGTAGTACCATGAGACAGAAGATCTTCCTACATGGTATGGTCTCTTCTATGATCAGAAGGCACATATTATTGTTATGAAAATGATAAATTCAGAAAAAAATACAGTAAGATAAAATGCATAAACTTGGGCAAATAATTTACGGAGCAGGATAAAATACTAAAAATGATTACAATAATGAAAATGAAGAAAGCATTGCAATAGAATAGAATGTAGAGGAAGTGGGACAATATTAGTTATAGATGTTGGAAGACAAAATGCTTTCTTCCTTTTTTTTTAGAGCGTGATTGCATATTTACAATTAGCACATAGTCAGAAGTTAATCAATGTATTTGTGTGAAAAGATATACACAAATAATTTCATTACACAATACAAAGTGAAAGTGTTGCGATGAAAGCTGTAAGAAAAAAAGTAATTTAGTGATTAAAGAAGGCAATGCATACTCCTTAGGTATATCAGACCACATTATATGGAGGACATGGCATTTGGGCTGGGCCTTGAAGAATGAATAGGAGGCAGAGCTGGAATAGGAAAAAAAATGAGTGATTCCTTCAGGAATGGGTGGGGGGCATGGTATAAGCAAAGCAAAAAAGGAAAAAGTAATAACAGGATATTTATGTGGAACAGATTTGTTCAACTTGGCTGTGGTGTGATATGAAATAAATGGGAAGGGCCATTTCCAGGTAAATGGGGATGCACAATCTTTATGTCTATTAGAATTGAGGATATTACTTGTAAGAGGAAAATGTGAATAGAGTATGTAAGAATAACGTCCTCAGCTAGGTTGATAAGATTTTATTTCTGAACCACATTCATTCTGTTTTTAAGAGTTTTCAAGAGATGTCCATGATCAAAGAATTCATTACTCAGTGCCTACCCATCTTAATCTTTATTGATACTCAAAAAGCAGCATCTGTTTCTTTCTGGGGCCATACTTAAACTCTTTCCAACATGGTAGAATCTATTGAGTTTATACTCCATAGGAAAGAAGATCAAGAATCTAAGGTCATCTTCATACCCAATGAGACAACAGAGTAGAATTTTGCAGAGTGTCCTTATCTGAGAAAAAAAGGGGCTAGGTCAATAACATTTAGGCTACTTATAAGGCTGTTTATAAGCCTTAAAAATCTTATGGAAAAATGAGTTCATAGTATCACAGATTTATTTATTTTTTTCTTATCTTCTAATTTTATTTAATTTTTAATTGAAAATTTTTAATTAATTAATCAATTTAGAATATTTTTCCATGGTTCCATGATTTTCTTTTCCTCCCCTCCTTCCCCCCACCCTGGAAACTAACACACAATTCCACTGGGTTTTACATGTGTCATTGATCAAGACCTATTTCCATATTATAGTATCACAGATTTAGATGTAGGAGATCATAAGGCTTAGATTATTCAGCCCCAAAACCTCATTTACACTAAGGATATTCAAATCCAAAAAAGTTTAGTGACATGCCTAAGATGACATAGGTAGTAACTGACAAAATCAGAATTTGAAATAAATTTTAGTCTTTTGACTTCAAATCCAGAACTTTCTATTGTGCATTCTAGTACATCCATTTTTTTTATGCAATAAAGATAAAGATGTGATATATAATACTGTGATTTTTTCCAGATTCAATCTCTTTAGAATATAATTCCTTTCTATTGATTATGTAGAAAATGACAGAAATTTTAAATTTTAAAGAACATTAGGAGAACTTTAATTTTTTGTTTAACTATTTAAAATATCTATTCAAAACATGGAAAATCAAAACTATAACTCAGTGAAACTGAATGCTTTCAAGTAAGGACAACAAAATCCTTTTTTTTTTCTCTCAAAATGGTAACCCCAATGTCTCTCTCCAGATGGAATCTTCACTAAAAGAAAGTAGGCTTTGTCTTTTGTTCTGTTTCTGTCCGAGTTTTTGCTTTCATTACTCCACATTCCCTTGTTCTGCTGATAGAACACTTGGGATAATCTTTCAGAATAAAATATTTCTGAGCTCCTTTCAGTGTTTCTGGTCTCACCTCTAGGGCAATTCTCGGCATGTATGGGATCATGTAAAGGGGGTAGATGAGGAAGAAGGAAAAAAAATAAAAATAAAAATGTAACACAGTTGGAATTTAGTAACCATACAAGGTATTTTGGTCAAATATCTGATTCTGATATTCACATATTTTATCTTTTATGACCACAGAGTCATCTGTTATTTTTGGTGGATTATCTATTTTCAGAATACTCAATTTGCAGGTTCCTTTCTGCCTCTGCCAATGGAATCTCTAGCATAATTTATCTGCCCCTAATAGCTGTCAAGTCATACCTTTCCAGGGACAGTGGCTCAGAGAAATACTCCTTGTCATATGGTCATATTCCAAATGGAATCCGTCATTTAAGTTGCAAATTTTAAAGTCACGTCAAAAGTTAATTGGAAGCAAATACATTGGATTTCCATTAGTACAAACATATAAAGAAGTCATATTGATTTAAAGCAAACAGCTACTCAATCTCTCCCTCCCTCCATTCCCCCTAGGAAAAAGAAGGAAAAAAACCTGCAAAATTTTATAGGCAAAAGTTCAAGAAAGCTGTGGTTGCAAGTCACTACCAGGCCCACAGAAGCACAAAAATGAAACAGTATTAAGCTCTATCCTGCCAGTACAGCCCTGATTTCTGCAACAGTTAATGATTTACTTACTTTGTGGATTTATGAAAATGCTCCTACTGCCAAGGCCTTGAGATACCCACATGAATAACAAGGAAAATGACATTTTCAATCAGCATAAGCCATTTCAACTTTCTCCAAAATATGACCAAATCCTCAGGCAATAGATGGATCTGGCAATCTATTCTGAATGTGAATTGAGTTTATGCCAGATTAACAACCTATGTGAGATTAACAACTCTATGAGTTTTCCCAAGTGTCTGTATTAGATTCTTAAATGAGCCAAATAATAAAATCCTTGTTAAAAGGATTAACTGAGGCCACCACATTTTCAGCATTATATATCAACCATTCAGAATATAAATTTTACAAATCAGATAGGAAAACTTATATTTTAAAGCTCAATCTCCAGGCCATAGAGTAGGCAAGACATATTTTACACATATCCAATTTTCCATGACAGTTCATGGAATTAGCTTTACCTTTTCCCAGGTGAAGTCAGACCTCTGTTGGAAAGACCCCTTACTCTCATAGCTCTGATCCAAATTTCTCAAGGAAAACATTGTCCATCATCTTGCCAGCAAGTAAAGAGCCTCACAAGAATCATCTAATTAGACTCAGGAACAATGCTGTGACACTGTTTGCCAGGGTTCTATACTGTGCCTTTAAAATTCTTACTTTATTAAGTAGAAGGGAAGCATAAGTCAGATGAAGTGGAAAAGAATAGGCAGAATAGAGAGTATAGAAGGTTTCTTAAATTTCTTTATGTTTTGGTTGCCCTGGCAAAGTAACAAAGACCATAAATCCCTTAATAGAAAAAAAAAGTTTTTAAAAAAAATTTTCAAAATGCATAGGATTACACAGGAACCCAAATTATATTGAAATATAAACATCAAGATTTTTATAATAAAAAGTTCATCAATATTAGGTTAAGGACCCTTGTTAGAGAATGGTAGAGAATATTGGGACTAAGGGTAAATAAAAGTGGAAGGTTAGCATGGATAACAGGGATGAAATATAATGAAGAAAGAAGCATAACAGAGAAGATTGGATATATTTCTGTGGGTAGTATACACTCAAAATATAAACATAATCATCAAACAAGTATTCAGTTCCTATTGTTTATAGGGCATTAAGTTTCAGGGATATCCACGTATAGGTACTGTTTGCAATCTAGTTGAAAAAGTAAGACTCTTTTGTAAAAGATAAGTAGAACTTTAAGATAGCACAATATATGCTAGTCTCCAAAGCAATACAGTTCAAAAAGTATTCATTTAAACACATGTTACTGAGATGTTATGTTAAATAATGTATCCACAAAGAAAAAAAATAAAAAGAAATAATCCATTCCCTCAAGTTTACATTCTATTTCAAACAATGATATATTCAAAGGATGTCACAGAATATATAAAAATATGTGTGTTCACAGAGAGATGCACACATACATACTTTTCTTTTGTATCCTAATTATCTTGTATGCATCAAACCCTAAGACAATAGTATCTAGGGAAGTACTAGGCCCACATTAAATATTCTATAAATACTGAGAAAAAGCAAATATTCTTACTATCATTCTTTAAAAAAGAAAGCAACCCTTTTCTTCAGTCATAGAATCAATACTACATATTGGTTCCAAGGCAGAAAAATGGAAAGAGCTAGGTAATTGGGTTTAAGTGACTTGCCCAGGGACACATAACTAGGAAGTATCTGAACTCGGATTTGACCCCACGACCTCCCATCTCTAGGCATGACTTTCAATCCATGGAGGCACCTAGCTGCCCCCAATTTCTTAATCAGCTACATTTTCCATATTGTCCACTGACTGGTTAAACATCAGAACAATGAGGCAAATTTTCCAGTACTCAATTAAGGCCCTCAACTTCCAGTTGAAAAGGCAAGGTTCTCCTTTAAATGGCTAGACCTCTTTTTTTGCCCAACTACAATGGAAATGACTGAACATTAAATGTCTCAGTTATTTTTCCCATTCTAAACAGTTATGGAAGCAAGGTACCTACACATATTGAAAGGGTCAGCTTAGGGATAAACTAATAAAGACCACTTTAGAAAATTTCCATTCCTATAAATACCTAAGACATGGCATCATTATTATTTTCTTCATTTCTGATATAAGTAGACTATAAGTTATTTTATTCAATAAGATGGTTAATAAATGCCTGCTATGTGCAAAATACTGGAGACATAAAGACAAAATGAAAACATGTTCCTTGGCATCAAGGAGTGTACATTCTATTGAAAGATCTTATATTTTGCATCTTTTCAGATATTTTCTACCAAGGTGTTTTAAAAATAATAATACAGTCTTCAGAAAAGGTAGTTTGGATATAAAAAGTCTTGACTTCTGTAGCTAAAGTAAAGCCAAAGTCTACTTTACTTCCTTCAAAGTCTCACAAGGAGAGCCCAGCTTGCTTAGCTCAATATCTCACTTGTTTTAAATATCATTTTTTTTTTGCTTTTTGTATGTCAATGTAACAACCATCAATTAAATAAAGCATACAAGGTGGAATACTTAAAATGGTCTCCATTTAACAACTTAAAGACCCAAATTTGTAAGTTACAATAGTGTAGTTGTGACTGTAATTTCTGAGTCAGAGGAAATCAACTCCACAGGAAATAGCTATGTATATAAAAAGTTAAGGGAAATATTCATGATAACTGTTTATTAAAGAATTCTCTAATGGAGTCTTGCTACTCTCAAGACAACATGACCTGACAGCATTTATTTAATTATTAGACTTTAAAATGCAATAAAAATTCTAAATAATGCAGTATTACTATAAAGTCCACTAAAATGCATCTCTGAAAAATATATGAGTATACACAGGACTATGAGTCAACATATAAAAAGTTTTGGAAGTGAAAAATAATTGTTGGGTGGATTTGCTCCAAATAGTTTCAATAATAATAGTTTTCATCCATATTAGGAAAGTCATAACTGTTAGAACAGTTTTTCTTCCTCTCCAAATCCTAGGCTCACAGGTTTGAATGATATATCAAATGAATTGAGAAGTAAATCAAAATTTACAAATACTACTTTGTAAAATGAAGTAATGACTAAAGAAATAGAATGCTTAAGCTTTTATCACCCCAAGAGGTACTGAAAGATCTTCAATCTGCTCTGAGGCCACAAGGATAGGGGCCAGAATAATAATAATGACTGAGAGAAATCACTCTTAAGGACCTCAAAATTACTGATGTATTCAAATTTTGCAAGGAAATGTTAGAACCTATGGAAAGCATCATCATAACTACAAAATTCAGCAACTTTTGAATATCTAAAAAAAGATATTACCAGGGGGCCAGAAATACCCACTATATTTCATAAATTAGTTGATAGCTAATCTCAGAAATAAAAATACAACTTTTCAAAAGTACGAATTTAAAAAGTAAACTGTAATGGGGCAATTCTTGCTTGCATTCATCTTGACCACTGATTCTTAATAATTAAAAATACTGTGGTTGGGGATTACTACCATACCTAGTAGTCATAAATTTAAAACCAAATGGAATGAACTGCTTGATTTCTATAAGAACTTATAAGACCTTCATGAACTGATGCAGAGTGAAATAAGCAGAACAAGAACATTATACAGAGTAACTGAAACATTGTGGGTGATCAAATGTGATCTTTGCTACTAACAGCAAGGCAATGATCCAGGACAATCCTAAGGGATTTATGAGAAAGAATGCTATCCCCATCTGGAGAAAGAACTGTGGAAGTAGAAACACAAAAGAAAACATATAATTTATCACTTGTTTATATGGGTATATGATTTGGGGTTTTGGTTTTAAAAGATTGCTCTATTATAAAAATGAATAATATGGAAATAGGATTTGAGTGATAATATATGTATAACTCAATGAAATTGCTTGTCAGCTCTGGGAGGAGGGAGGGAAGAGGTGAGGGACATAACAAGAATCATATACCCGAGGGAAAAATAAATAAATAAAAAATAAATAAAAATTACATATATATGTATATACATTTTTAAAAAGAAAGGGCTGAAAGGTAGGGATTCAAAATTCAAGAACACAAACTTTTTAAAAGCAAAAACTTTTTTTTTCTTGTAAATCCACAATTCAGCACAATGATAGACACACTGCAAAAACTTATTATTCTTTATTCTTTTTTTCATACTTTGGAATCAGTAGACCCAGGACTGAATCCCAATCCTATCTCAATGATAAAATGTACATCTTAATAATAGTTGTATTATTTCTATATTTAGTGTAAACTAAAATAGAGAAACATTTCATAAAAGTAAAATGATAAATAAATGTGAGTTGCCATTAAAATGACTACATGGGATTAAAAGTTCTCAATATCTAGATTCCTAGTAGGAAAAAAAAATCAAAGCCATATGGGAAGAGAATGATGGACATATCATTTCTATTATCCTGCTTGCAACTGGAATTGTCTGAAATGTGCTTCAAAGGAATTCAGAGAACAGACATTTCTGTGTTAACACTTATTCAAATATAAACAAACAATTATATCCATTCATACAATTCAATCTACCACATTTAATATTATACAGGATAGGTTCTTGTACTAGGGTTCTTTTTGGTTAAACTCTAGGGAATACAAGGTGAAACAACATTGGTAATAATAAATACTGACATTTTCTTCTTTGTTTTATCCCATCTGATTTTCATAATGGTGCAGAAGGCAGGCTTATGATGATCAAATAGCTGTCCTGAAGTCATATACTTAAAATGTTAATTTGCTCCCCTTCCCCAAAGATTTCAGCTCTGCAATGTGGAAACCTATTCCCATTATGTTGACTGTCAATAAGGTTAGGTCCCAAAACACTCTAAATAGATATTATTTTATTTTCAATAGTATCATTCCTATGTTACAGATGAGGAAACTAAGAGCCAAGGAGTCAAAGTAACTTAAAACAAAACTCGCCATTAATCCAACCAGTTCTCTTGATACTTTTTCCTGTTTTAATATGTTGCCTTTCTTGACAATAGATTTATATTTTATATCACTTGGGCCTTCATGAATAGATCTAGAATCATAACATAAAACAAACAAATAAAGGAAATAATGCCATTCTCTATTAGTGATTACCTAAAATACAATTATTTGTACTGCAGTTGTACCTTAAACTTCACATAAAACTATCAATCATATTATGACACTTGATTATCATAAAATCCTGTGAGGTAGAGAGCAGGAAAAAGTTTCCCTATTTTACAGTTGAAAACTAAGTCTCAAAGAGTTTTAAAGCCTTGCCCAAGGTAGCAATCAATAGCTGAGTTGTGTTCAATGTCCTTTCTACAGAGCCTTATTGTCTCTCATCTATGCACTATTCTCATTATTTCATTCAGTTTAAAATCAAACCTCTTCCTCAAAACCATGACATCAATTAAAAAAATGAGAAGAGAAAGTATCACTTTATTTTTTACCTTTATTATTTTGGTTTACTCAACTAAAATTTATTCACTGCCAAGTATACTTAAAAATCGAGGTATAAATGATATACTTTTAAATAATAGCAAAGAAAGGAAACATTTCTTCCATATAGATTCACAGGTTGTTTTTCTGTACCAATATATTTGTGGCATTTGAAAATTATGAATATCCTTTATTCTTATTGGTTTACTAATCTATTTAGGTTTACATTAATATACAAATCCATTACATCATATATATAATACATTGATAATAAACCTCTCATAATTATAATTTATAATTAATATAGCTTGAAGCAATAATGTTTGATGTTTTGTGAATAAAAAGGGCTCTTGTTTATAGATCTACAAACTATAAATCCACATTAGATGTAAAATATACATTAAAGAATTATCTAGAACAGTTTCATATATATCAGTAAATCTTCAGTGAATGTTGTTTAATAGATAAATATATGCATAACTAATTTACTTTTAGAAATGATCTCCCGTCCATCCCCACCAAGAGCTTAACAAATAAGCTTTCTCCTAGGGGAAAAGTTACTGGACTAAACATTCAGTAAGATCTTGTGCAAGTTACATAATATCTCTGAGATTCAGTTTCCCCATTAAGAAATGACAATTATATTGTCCTGTATATCTTACTTTTGAGAGGATAGTGTGAGAGAAAAACCCATGGCACTTAGTAAATCTAAAGCTTATATGAATACAGTTTGTCATAATTGCTGTTTACATGCCTCCTCCTTGAATTCAAGTTGGTTTAGTACTGGTTTGTGAGGGGAAAGAGTTAGTATGACAGGAAGATCACTTTTACCAGCAGAATGATGAATTTACTTGTGAAGTGACAAAGTCAAAAAAAGAACAGATTCAGGTTAGAGGTGAGTAAGTTGGAAGGGACTAGAGATGCCAGCCTATTAGTTAAGCTTGGGCTTAAGCATATGGAGTGATTTATTCAAAGGAAGTGGTTTCCTAAAAACCACCTAAATTTGATAGAAATAATCATTCAAACTGCTGGGAACATTGGAAGACAGTGTGGGAGAGATTAGGTTTGGAATAACACCTCACACCCTACACCAAGATAAATTCAGAATGGGTGAAGGACATGAACATAAAGAAGGAAACTATAAGTAAATTAGGTGAACACAGAATAGTATACATGTCAGACCTTTGGGAAGGGAAAGATTTAAAAACCAAGCAAGACTTAGAAAGAGTCATAAAATGTAAAATGAATACTTTTGAATACATCAAATTAAAAAGCTTTTGTACAAACAAAACCAATGTAACTAAAATCAGAAGGGAAGCAACAAATTGGGAAACAATCTTCATAAAAACCTCTGACAAAGGTTTAATTACTCAACTTTACAAAGAGATAAATCAATTGTACAAAAAATCAAGCCATTCTCCAATTGATAAATGGGCAAGGGACATGAACAGGCAGTTTTCGGCCAAAGAAATCAAAACTATTAATAAGCACATGAAAAAGTGTTCTACATCTCTTATAATCAGAGAGATGCAAATCAAAACAACTCTGAGGTATCACCTCACACCTAGCAGATTGGCTAACATAACAGCTATGGAAAGTAATGAATGCTGGAGGGGATGTGGCAAAGTTGGGACATTAATGTATTGCTGGTGGAGTTGTGAATTGACCCAACCATTCTGGAGGGCAATTTGGAACTATGCCCAAAGGGTGATTAAAGACTGTCTGCCCTATGATCCAGCCATAGCACTGCTGGGTTTGTACCCCAAAGAGATAATAAGGAAAAAGACTTGTACAAGAATATTCATAGCTGCACTCTTTGTGGTGGCCAAAAATTGGAAAGTGAGGGGATGCCCTTCAGTTTGGGAATGGCTGAACAAACTGTGGTATATGTTGGTGATGGAATACTATTGTGCTAAAAGGAATAATAAAGTGGAGGAATTCCATGGAGACTGGAACAACCTCCAGGAAGTGATGCAGAGCGAAAGGAGCAGAACCAGAAAACATTATACACAGAGACTGATACACTGTGGTACAATCGAACATAATGGACTTCTCCATTAGTGTCAATGCAGTGATCCTTAACAATCTGCAGGGATCTAAAAAACACTATCCACAAGCAGAGGATAAACTGTGGGAGTAAAAACACCGAAGAAAAGCAACTGCTTGATTACATGGGTTGAGGGGATATGATTGGGAATGAAGACTCTAAATGAACATTCTAATGCAAACATCGACATGACTGAGGAGAGACTCTAAATGAACACTCTAATGCAAATACGAACAACATGGAAATGGGTTCGAATCAAGGACACATGTGATACCCCCCGCGTCAGCTATGGGAGATGTGGTGTGAGGTGGGGAGGAAAAGAAAATGATCTTTGTTTCCAATGAATAATGTTTGGAAATGACCAAGTAAAATAATGATTTAAAAAAAAAGAAATAATCATCCAAAGCAAATGATTCTACCTTCTTGTGTATTTCTCTTTGCTGTATGTTGACTAAATAAACTTCTTGCATTTGTAAAATTCAATGTGTCCTGAATCAGAAATGTTATGAGATACCTATTTTTTCTGCTTATTGATCAAAAGCCATCTCAGGAAATGTTTTCATAATTTAATTAAAATTTAATATAATAGAGCCAGAGACAAGAGGTGTAGGAGAAACCACCAAATTGAATAGAATATGATTTAAAAGAGAAATGCAAGTAGCCAAGACAGCTGTTGAAGGTTACTGGTTCTTATGGAGCAAGAGTCCAGCTTGGAATACATAGAGGAAAGGCTGAGCAAGGCTGCAATGAGGAATGACAAAAATCCTGAAACCTTAAGCTGCATTTAGAGGGGCTCTCGTCAAGCAAAGGATTGGTTTGTCTATTCAGAATTGTGAGGTGGCTCAAAGCACAGAGTGAGTCACAGATAGTTCTCTGACCTGGGAATCAGACATTTACAACATATTTAGGAAGCAAAAATGAATAGAATTTTTGAGCCTCACACATCAACAGCTAAACATGGATAGAACAATGCAGTAACCATTTATATTCTTGACTAGAGAGAAAGAAAGTGAATTGAAATTAGCATCAGTATTCCTGGCTTTTACTACTAATAAGTTGCACCCATTACCCACTTGAGCAAGTCATTTTCACTCTCTGTGTCAAAGATTCTTCATCTACAAAATAAATGATTTTGATGAATCATATTCTCAGATCCTCTCCAGTTAAAAAATCCTAGGATTCTGTGATTCCATCAGAACATAATTTCCTGATGTCCCAAATATTTTAAAATGCTCTTCTCTTTCTTTTTTCCCCTTAATTGCTTTATCTTTTGTACTACTCTACTCAGGAGGAATGTACATCAAATTAACTGAGAACATGAGCAAAACTACCAGTTGCTACTGTTTGCTAACATTAATAGAGCAAGAAAAAGTATTGGTAAAGAGGTGCAAATTATAAAATCTAACAGTAGACAAAGAACTCTGCAGAGTTCCTGTGTCATGGGAGTGATGCAGGTGCATATTCATCTCTTGCCACTTTGGGGAAATGAAAACTGTGTTCTTCATTCGAATGCCATTAAGTTATTTACAACTAGATCTGGAGACTTCATATTTATCATTGTGAAGTCTAAAGCCAAATGTCCCCCTTCCAGGAGCACCAAAGATTAACAGATTAGAATGTTTTCCACATGTCCATTTCTACTGTCAAGAGAATTTTAAAGAAGTTTTCCAGCTTCCGCAGCTGAGCCAGATGTCAATGGATCCCACAGTGAAGTGGAATTGGCAGAGTAGCCTTCTCATGACCCCACAGTTGTTTTATCAAGGATAAGTTTTAAAGTCAAAAAGGCCATTTCTTGCTGAGGTCTATAACGGTTTTGGGGCCCCTCCTCTCTCCCCAAATTGCACAAAACTGCTGACTTGGTTAAACTAGTGATACCCAGCAGTATTTCTTCTGAGTCCTCTCACACTTTGCTATAATTGCTATTTATGTTGGCACCAGAGAACTAACGGGTCTCCTTTCCACTGGAAGTTTCCGGTCTCTGGTTTCAGTAACATCAGTGGAGGACATTATACCAGCCACATGTTTTGTTGTCTAAACCAGGACTGGTAATTTACCCGTCAGTCTCCTCACCATGGTTTCTAATTACCATAGGTTGAAAGACTTCAGAGAAGACAATTTCTAAAATAGTTTCAGTAATTAACAGTGAATTGTTTTTCTTTATTAATATTTTTGGGTCAGGAATTCATGGGTAAGGGGCCAACTATAGCTAAGATGACATTTTTAAAAATTCTTTAGAGAAATCACATTGGCTTCCTTTTTCTTAATCTAGTGTTTGAGGACTGCTAAACTACAGCATACTACAGTGAGATAAAGAAGTAGTTAAGTCACATTTAGATATGGTACAGTGCAAAGGGAACTGGCTCTGAAGTCAGAAGGACTGGGTCACATTTCCACTTCTAACACTTAAAAATTCTGTGTCTTTGGAAAAGTTATTTATCCTCTTTAGGCTTGTTTGAGTTTCCTTATTCTGCTATTCTACAATACTGGATCTATATGGTTTACTATGTGGAATATCTTTATCAGTTCATAAATCAGTAACACTAACTATAATCCAATTGGCTAAACAGAATTCAGAATGTTTACCTTTATTGAATATAAAATACATATGGTGAATATTTCTATAGAGATGGAATTAGTGATAAAGTACAAATAAAAATAGAGATATATTTGACTGCTTAAACAAAACATTCTTTAAAGATTCTTCAACCAGGTATCTCTAATGTGACTCAAGATAAGAGATTCCCAGATAGCTCTAACAATAAATATAATTGTGTTCACAGATTCTATGGCATTCCTATGACAATTCAGTTAGGTCCAAATGATATTTGTCTTTGTCACACAGGATAATTCCTACACAAAGTTAAAATACAAGAGGGACTCCCTAGGGATGGAGAGATGCTTTTGATAATACTATTTATGAAAGATACTATACTGACTTTGCCAAGGCCTTGAAAACTACTAAATTTTAAAAATGAGATCCATCAAAATGTGAAAGATTTTGGCCTACAAAACATTATAGAAAAAACATGATGAAATATGGTTGTGAATCATAAAGCAAACAATGGACCACAGGGACATGTATATAACTAAATTGTAGTAGTAGCAAAGAAAGACTCCATGAAAGAATGGCAAATGCCATAATTCAGGAAATATTTATCTATAAAGGCAAGTGAAAGATAAGAAATAGACATCTTGATTCCTGCACTGGTACCCATCTAATGATAAAAGACCTAGGAAAAAACCTCAAAAACTTTTAGTCAATCTTTCATGGGAGATTCTGTAAATGAATAGATAAGGATCACACAGGATGCAAAAGCATTTTTTGAATGTAATTTGTACTACAAGATGGAATTTTATGAGATTAGGGACTCACTAAAGTAGATGAACCAAAAATATGAAACTTTTTATAAATAATTAGTCTTTAATGACCAAGATAAAATTTTACAACTTGTTAACTAGTTATATTAGAAGATACCTATCTTTAAGAATAAGCATTAACTTAAAATAATTGATATTGCATTTAGCAATGTATTTTACCAGACCATGAGTCTTATGTTCATATTTGAAACATGGAACAGCCAAGAGTATATGCCACCTAATAATGTCATTATTAGAACTTCCTCTTGTGGGCATAAGTCTTTCCAGAATATTTCTTCATCTAGGCATTTCTTTCTCTTTTAACAGCTTACACAGTTTATAATAAAAAGGCCACAGTATACTGACCTCTCAGTTTGCTAATTAAACTTATTTTAATTTCAGATTTGAGCTAGCTAGTTTTCCTCTCCTAGTTCTCATACACACACTTTTCAGAAGAAAAAAAAATCTGTACTACTTTTTTCCTTTTATTTTTTTTAAGTCAGATTTTTGGAAAAAAAGTTGAATATACTGAGTACCCCAAAAGCCTCAATGCAGTTTTACATTTGGATTGTATTTTGTAATTACCATAGAAAAGAAAGAAATTGAAAAATAGAACAAATATTGGCATTTTTAACTTCTGGAAAAATACTAATTTGACTCTATAAACTATATGGCATATATATTTTACTAAAGCAATCAACACACACACACACACACACACACATCTCATCTTGTGACATCATCCAGTGATGATGACAAATCTGTGTATGAAAATTCAATAGGCAAAAACTCAAAATAGACTGTTTTTATATACAATATTAAGTAGCTGCATGATGTTATTATCTACCATAAGAGCAAATTCATCATGTTAGTCTTACTTAGGTTGACTTTTGAGTTTTATTTTTATTGGAAAGAAAATAGAGGCATTTATGTAGAAGTTATATTTGAAAATAACCAGAGCCATGTGGGCCATTGTTTTGAGTGCCTCTCTAGGTTCCCCCCCCCACTCTCTTGGGGGAAGGTGAGGCATACTACATAGTTTAGAAAATTCTATCCTAAACAGTTTTTATAAAATGTGATGAGAACTGTCTCACTATCTTTCTTAGCTTCCATTTCCTCTTCAGTAAAAAAAAAACAATAATATTAACTTGCCCTATATATCTCATGGGAGGTTTGTAAGGAAAGTTGTGTATATAATTTAAATGCTATGTAGCTAAGAGTTATTATAATTAACTTCCTTCTCTAGTCCTACTTATTTTTATTTTCTGATAGTTACCTGTAAAAGGGAATAAGATTCATCAATAATAGTGCAAATGAAATAAGATATATAAATGTTTCGCAAACACTAAGGATCTACAAAAATGATTGCTATTATTAATAATTTTGTTAATCTTTATGATTATATATACATGTATGTATATATGTGTATGTAATTTTTCTATGTTTTCTTCATTCTTTTATTTCTCTTTCCTCTAAGGCAGGGGATCTGTGTTTGTGTGTGTGTGTGTGTGTGTGTGTGTGTGTGTGTGTGTGTGTTGAAAAAGGGTTGAGAGGTATTCTTTTATGAAGATCTCTTTGGAAATCTAGTGAAACTGTAAAAGTTAAAATTAAATCTTAATAATAAAAATATTATATTTTAGAAGATTTATTAGTGAACATTAGAAATCAAGGAATAAAGAGGATACAAAATAAAGACCATGTGCCCATGGCTGATCAGCCAGTTCAAAATGCCTTCCTTACTGTCACCAAGTTCACTGTCATCATGCCAAAGATGTCCCCACCTAATATCCCCTGTCTACAGGAAGTACTTAAAGACAGGAAGTCAGTGGGATCCTGGGAAATGTAGTTCTTTTTTTAGGATAACAGATTTTCAATTATACAAAACCTATGGATTTCTTATCAGAATAATTTTAAATAACTGAAGAAAATCCTAAGTATCAACTATGGGTAGTGAAAATGCAGATGTATATTTTTTCCCTTCCAAATTGTCAGACCTCTTGAAATCTATTCATGGACTTCATATTAAAAATGGCAGAAATCTGTTGTCACCATAAATTAAAGTTTGTGTGTCACTCTTTAGTGCTATTCTTTGTTAAATGCACATTGATTGGCATTCATTTTTAGCTGAGAAAAAATAACATGCAATCTGGAGTCCCTGGCAAAATATCAGGTCATGTAATTCCTCAAACTCTGAAAATGAAAATGCCCCATCCAATTTTACCACCTAGCGAGATAAAACTAGGATTTTCAGTGCTCTAATAGTTCATTTCATCTATATAGCTCTATGTACACTACAAGAAGTGGCAGAAAAAAGTCCTTCAGTACTAACTGCCAGAATTTTAATAGATGAGGACAGACTCCAAAGACAAAAGCCTCCTTGGCCTTTATCTTTACCACTGAAGAAGTTTTCCATTATCTCTACTGAAAATCCATGGTACTCTAAGGCCCCTTTGGGGTCAGAGGATTGCCTTCATTTTCTGAACCATGAATCTTCTATAATATATCTTCTATAGGATTGCATAGAATTATCAGCTGAGTTATAAGCTCTTTGAACAGAGTGATTATATTTGATGCAAATTTATGTTATAGTACTTTCTAAGTGGTCAGTAAATATTTGCAGAATAGAACACTGTCAGGACTCAGAAGCCCCCAGTGGAAAAAATTAAGATGAAAGTAATTAGAAATAGTATTTTATATTGAGTTTAGCTTATTTAATGAAGGAAAATTAGTAGGATGAAGTCTAAATAGGTATTTATACTTCCTTGTTCATATTTCTCCTATCTCTACTGAAAATCTGAACTTTTCTGGTAATTAGGAGAAAGATAATTTTGTCTCATTGTTAATTCTTTTCCTCTCACTATCTATGATCTAAGTCAAAGCTGCAATCTTTTATTTTTTTTAATACCCCTCACCTTCCACTTTAGAGTCAATACTGTGTATTGATTCTAAGGCAGAAGAGCAGTAAAGGTTAGGCAACAGGGGTTAAATGACTTGCCCAGGGTTACACAGCTAGGATTTGTCTGAAGCCAGGACCTGCCCTTGAAAGCTTCAATATTTGAATGTATTTTAACATCTGGATTCTGACAGCAGAGTTTCTCTTAAATCTAGACATTCTTTTATGGAAAATATGATATACATCCACAGAGTCATATTAAAATGTCTTATCATGGACTGGATCCCCATTGCTTGAACATTCTGAGAGCAGACTGAAAGCTGTGACAGATTCTACCAAGTTGGAAAAACATCATGAACAAGAAACTGAATCTGCTACTTAAGGAGCAATCTAGGCTGAAGAAGGCACAGTGGGGATGTTGGGATGGAAAATACTAACAAAACAGAAGGGGAATCAATCCAAAGAGCAATATAATCTTTAAAACAATGATTGTTTCACACGATAGCTCAGGAAAAAATATCAAAAGAATACAAAAATTTTGGCCAATAGCACTCTCTGGAAAAGTTGATCAAAAAGATATGAAAACTAAAAACCCTGTATTCTTGCTTTATTGAATTTATAATAACTTTATTGGAATAATTTATTGAATGTATCTTTGATGGAGAGTTGAAAAGGGAAGAGATTTCCATTAAATAATTTTCTAAAGCATAATACATTTTTGTAGGATTATATTTGAGCAAAACATTCAGAGAATGAAATATCTCACTGCATATTGATTATTAAATAATCACAAGAAAACCTTTGACTCTGTGGAGCAAAATCCACTCTTAAGGACATTTCTTCAACAAAGTTTCTCATGGTAAGATTATATAAACCACAAAATTCTGTTCAAAGTAATGATCATTGTGAAGTGGGGCATAAAACACTGAGATGGATATTTAGCAAAGGATTTTGTCAGTTTCATGGAAAAAGGTACCCAGGAGTAACTGTAGGTATTGAGATCCTTTAGGTACTTGTTTTTATGTGCTACTGATCTGGCAAAATTAAAGCCAATAATATTATAAGGCTTCTTAAATCTGTTCTATAATCAATCCAAAAAGTTGTCTGATAAGCATCACAAGAATGATCAAGTTAATGAAGAATGCTTAATGTCTAGAATAGTATAAACATTGGATCTAAACAATTGTATGAACATTGACCTTGAGAGAGAGAGAGAGGCAGAGAGAGAAAGAGAGAGAGAGAGAGAGGGAGAGAGAGAGAGAGAGACAGAGACAGAGACAGAGAGAGAGAGAGAGAGAGAGAGAGGGAGAGAGAGAGAGAGACAGAGACAGAGAGAGACAGAGAGAGAGAGAGAGAGAGAGAGAGAGAGAGAAACAGAGAGAGAGAGAGAGAGAGAGAGAGAGAAACAGAGAGAGAGAGAGAGAGAGAGAGAGAGAGAGAGAGAGAGAGAGAGAGAGAGGGTAGGGGGGGAAAAGAGGGGGAGGAAGAGGGGAAGAGGGAAAAAGAGAAAAAGAGATAGAAGAGGAGGGAGAGAGGACTAGATAGATAGACAGATAGATATTTTTTACAATCATTGTATCCATACATATACCTTAAACTAAGCTAGAAGTGAATAAGAATAATGGAGTGGGCAGTTTCATATGGGTAATGTTATAGTAAGTTCAGTGATCCCAAGCTGCTACACGTCCCCAAAATCTCACCTTTCACAAGAATTTTTCCAACGTTAATGCTGTCTCAGTAATGCTACATAGTAGAGTTTGAGGTGGCAGTGAGATAGTAATTTAGAAAAATGGGCCCAGGGCCGCAAGCAGACATAAAAAACACTTATGAAGATTTAAGGTTCTTATGAATAGAGGTGATAACTGAAGCCATGATAGCACATGAGAGGAGGAAATGGCAGCATAGAAGCAAGGAAAGTTTGGACCACCATGAGAATCCTCTCCAATCGGCCTTAAAATAACAACTCAAACAGAATACTGGAGAGAAAGACCAATAAGGAGAAGTAAAGCAACTTTTATGAAGAGAACAAGTGGAAAGGCAAGCAGAGAGGGTCTGGTTCACTGGGGTGAGGGGGAATCACAAGCCTAAGAGGTGGCTACAACAAAGAATATCAGGGTGGTCCAACAGCAAGCCCCCCTTACCCACACCACATCTATTGTTTTAGGTTCTGAACTTGGGTACTACCCAACATCCAGACAGTAAGACCTTTCCCAAACCACTGGCAGTGCAAATGTACACACAATCCTTAAAGTTTCAAGGAATATCCCAAGCCTACAATAAGGTCCAGAATTCCAGTGTAAGCTAGTCTGCCAGCATGCATCAACCATGTAAGCCCAGAGTGAAACTGGAAGTCCCAGCCCAAGATCAGAGTGAGGACTTGACCCTCAGCAGGAGACAGTCTATGCTGCATGCCTGGTTTTTGCAGACAAAGAGTGAGGCCCCAAGCCCCAATGCAAGATAGTCAATAGCACAGACAGTGCACAGCCCTGGCCTGTGTGAGCCCATACTGAGGTAGCCCCTACCAAAGCTCAAGGTGAGGTTGCAGGCCCAGGTCAGGCATTACATAGTGTGACTGACCTGATTAAGCCCAGAGTGACATGAAAATCCCCCACCCAATCCGGAGTTTTTTGAGTCCCCAAGGGTAGTTCACAGTACTCTGAGTTCTGCAAGCTATCAGCAGTCCTAAGGGATTATTGAATCAACGGTGGGAAATAGCTTTTGGAGTTCCCAGCCCACAGGCCATGACAGCACCTTGGAAGAACTGAAACTTGCAAAAACACAGAAATGGAGCTAAGGGTAATATTAAGAAAGAACTGAGTTTTAAGAGAGTGTCAGCTCTACCACAAGAACAGAGTCCACCTTTAAGATAAAAGTAAAAGAGACGCCTGGTCAAGATGGCAGCTTAGAGAAAGCTAAAGTTCAAATCTCCGGAAACCCTTCCCGACCGATCTCAAATGATAAGCTCCTAAGGCGCCAAAATTCAAAACGATCAACAGCACAGACCCTGGGAACCCTCCTCCTGGACCTGGACCCGGTTCAAAAGGTACGGCTCCCCTCAAAAGCCAGAACCCGAGATCACTCGGACCTAAGGGGTAGGAGCTCAGAGTCCAAGGCTCCGGGAAGCCGCAGCCCCACCCCCCTCAGAGAGCAGGGTTGTCTGAAACAATAGCAACCCTCAGGGCTGACAAAACAGCCTCACAGCCAGCTATTCTGAAGGCAACTTCCTGAAAGCAACCCGACCCAGTCCAGTCAAGGGGGCACCTTAGGAGCAGGGAAACAGAGAGAGCCGGGGGAGAGTGTGGCCCCCTGGTCCGACCCTTCCATTCCAGTTCCAGTGAAAGTCACTGCCTTAAGGCATACTCAGTTTAACCCAGAGAAAGCTCATAGAACCGACAATCTGCCCAGGACTAAAGCCTCTGAACACCAGACAGAGATAAGAAAAGCTAATCCTCCCCATTCACAGATGGCAAACTCCACAGAAGCACAGAAGCCCCAAAATCCCAAGAAAAATAAGAAGAAAGGGGCGACTTTGGATACATTCTACAGAGCCAAAATACAAAATACAGAGGAGATAGAAGACAATACACAAGAAAATGCTCCAAAACCTTCCAAAGGAAATGGAAACTCTCCACAAACCCATGAAGAATTTGAATCAGAAACGACCAAAAAGAAGGAAGCCTTCTAGGAGGAAAAGTGGGAAATAATGTAAAAGAAATTCATGCATCTACAAAACCGGTGTGACCAAACTGAAAAAGAAAACCAGGCTTTAAAGGCCAGAATTAGGCAACTGGAAGACAACGAGCAAGTGAAAGAGCAAGAATCAATAAAGCAAAGCCAAAAGATCAAGAAATTAGAAGAGAACATAAAATATCTCACCGACAAGGTGACAGATCTGGAAAATAGAGGGAGAAGAGATAATTTAAGAATAATTGGACTCCCAGAAAAGCCAGAAATAAACACCAAATTCGACATCGTGATACAAGATATAATCAAAGAAAATTGCCCAGAGATTCTAGAACAAGGGGATAATACAGCCACTGACAGAGCTCACAGAACACCTTCTACACTAAACCCCCAAAAGACAACTCCCAGGAATGTAATTGCCAAATTCCAAAGCTATCAAACAAAAGAAAAAATCCTACAGGAAGCCAGAAAAAGACAATTTAGATATAAAGGAATGCCAATCAGGGTCACACAAGACCTTGCAAGTTCTACTCTGAATGATCATAAGGCATGGAACATGATCTTCAGAAAGACAAGAGAGCTGGGTCTTCAACCAAGAATCAGCTACACAGCAAAACTGACTATATACTTCCAAGGGAAAGTATGGGCATTCAACAAAATAGAAGACTTCCAACTTTTTGCAAAGAAAAGACCAGAGCTCTGTGGAAAGTTTGATACCAAAAAACAAAGAGCAAGGAATACCTTAAAAGGTAAATATTAAGGAAAGGGGAAAAATGTTATCTTCTTCTTTTACTCAAACTCTCTTCTATAAGGACTACATTTCTATCAATCTATGTATACTAACATTTGGGGAAAATGTAATGTATAAATACAGGGTAAAGAAAGACCAAATAGAATAATCTTTCTCACACAAAGATTCACATGGGAAGGGGAGGGGAAGAAAACTCCTATAAGAAGGAGAGGAAGAGAGGGGTTTTTTACTTAAACCTTAATCTCAGGGAAATCAACTCTGAGAGGGAAAAACATCCAGATCCATTGGGATCTTGAATTCTATCTTACCCAACAAGGGTAGGGAGAAGGGAAAACGAAGGAGGGGAGGGGGAGAGGGAAAACAAAAAGGGAGGGAAAGAGAGGGGGGAGGGAGAGGGAACAAAAAGGGAGGGACTAAAAAGGTAAACATCAAGGGAGGGGACAAGGGGGACTAATTCAAAGTAAATCACTGGACTAAAAGGTAGAGCCAAAGAAGAAAAGGTTAGAATTAGGGAAGGATATCAAAATGCCAGGGAGTCCACAAATGACAATCATAACTTTGAACGTGAATGGGATGAACTCACCCATAAAACGTAGACGAATAGCATAATGGATTAGAATCCAAAACCCTACCATATGTTGTCTTCAAGAAACACACATGAGGCGGGTAGACACCCACAAGGTCAGAATTAAAGGATGGAGTAAGACCTTCTGGGCCTCAACTGACAGAAAGAAGGCAGGAGTGGTAATCATGATATCTGATAAAGCCAAAGCAAAAATAGACCTGATCAAAAGGGATAGGGAAGGTAATTATATTTTGTTAAAAGGGACTTTAGACAATGAGGAAATATCATTAATCAACATGTATGCACCAAATAATATAGCACCCAAATTTCTAATGGAGAAACTAGGAGAATTGAAGGAAGAAATAGACAGCAAAACCTTATTAGTGGGAGACTTAAACCAACCATTATCAAATTTAAATAAATCAAATCAAAAAATAAATAAGAAAGAGGTAAAAGAAGTGAATGAAATCTTAGAAAAATTAGAATTAATAGACATATGGAAAAAAATTAATAGAGATAAAAAGGAGTACACCTTCTTCTCAGCACCACATGGCACATTCACAAAAATTGACCATACATTAGGTCACAGAAACATAGCACACAAATGCAGAAAAGCAGAAATAATGAATATAGCCTTCTCAGATCACAAGGCAATAAAAATAATGACTAGTAATTGCACATGGAAAACCAAATCTAAAACCAACTGGAAATTAAACAATATGATACTCCAAAATCGTTCAGTTAAAGAAGAAATCATAGAAACAATTAATAATTTCATCAAGGAAAATGACAATGGCGAAATATCCCTGAATGCTTATAAAACAAACTAGGGAGAGCAGAGATCAATCAATTGGAAATGCAAATGAAAAAACTCAAAAGCGATCAAATTAAAACCCCCCAGCAGAAAACCAAACTAGAAATCCTAAAAATTAAGGGAGAAATTAATAAAATCAAAAGTGATAGAACTATTGATTTAATAAATAAGACAAGAAGCTTGTACTTTGAAAAAACAAACAAAATAGACAAAGTACTGGTCAATCTAATTAAAAAAAGGAAGGAAGAAAAGCAAATTAACAGCATTAAAGATGAAAAGGGGGACAGCACCTCCGATGAAGAGGAAATTAAGGCAATCATTAGAAATTACTTTGCCCAATTATATGGCAATAAATACACCAATTTAGGAGATATGGATGAATATATACAAAAATACAAACTGCCTAGACTAACAGAAGAGGAAGTAGAATTCTTAAATAATCCCATATCAGAAAATGAAATCCAACAAGCCATCAAAGAACTTCCAAAAAAAAAATCCGCAGGGCCTGATGGATTCACCAGTGAATTCTATCAAACATTCAGAGAACAGTTAATCCCAATACTATACAAACTATTTGACATAATAAGCAAAGAGGGAGTTCTACCAAACTCCTTTTACAACACAAACATGGTACTGATTCCAAAACCAGGCAGGTCAAAAACAGAGAAAGAAAACTATAGACCAATCTCCCTAATGAATATAGATGCAAAAATCTTAAATAGGATACTAGCAAAAAGACTCCAGCAAGTGATCAGAAGGATCATTCACCATGATCAAGTAGGATTTATACCAGGGATGCAGGGCTGGTGCAATATTAGGAAAACCATCCACATAATTGACCACATCAACAAGCAAACCAGCAAGAACCACATGATTAACTCAATAGATGCAGAAAAAGCATTTAATAAAATACAACACCCATTCCTATTAAAATCACTAGAAAGCATAGGAATAGAAGGGTCATTCCTAAAAATAATAAACAGTATATATCTAAAACCATCAGCTAATATCATCTGCAATGGGGATAAACTAGACGCATTCCCAATAAGATCAGGAGTGAAACAAGGATGCCCATTATCACCTCTACTATTTGACATCGTACTAGAAACACTAACAGTAGCAATTAGAGAAGAAAAAGAAATTGAAGGCATCAAAATAGGCAAGGAGGAGACCAAGTTATCACTCTTTGCAGATGACATGATGGTCTACTTAAAGAATCCTAGAGATTCAACCAAAAAGCTAATTGAAATAATCAACAACTTTAGCAAAGTTGCAGGATACAAAATAAACCCACATAAATCATCAGCTTTTCTATATATCTCCAACACAGCTCAGCAGCAAGAACTAGAAAGAGAAATCCCATTCAAAATCACCTTAGACAAAATAAAATACCTAGGAATCTACCTCCCAAGACAAACACAGGAACTATATGAACACAACTACAAAACACTCTCCACACAACTAAAACTAGACTTGAGCAATTGGAAAAACATTAACTGCTCATGGATAGGACAAGCCAATATAATAAAAATGACCATCCTACCCAAACTTATTTATCTGTTTAGTGCCATACCCATTGAACTACCAAAATACTTCTTCACTGATTTAGAAAAAACCATAACAAAGTTCATTTGGAAGAACAAAAAATCAAGGATATCCAGGGAAATAATGAAAAAAAAAGCACATATGATGGGAGCCTTGCAGTCCCTGACAAACTATATTACAAAGCAGCAGTCATCAAAACAATTTGGTACTGGCTAAGAAACAAAAAGGAAGATCAATGGAATAGACTGGGGGAAAGCGACCTCAGCAAGACAGTATATGATAAACCCAAAGATCCCAGCTTTTGGGACAAAAATCCACTATTCGATTAAAAACTGTTGGGAAAATTGGAAGACAGTGTGGGAGAGACTAGGAATAGATCAACACCTCACACCCTACACCAAGATAAATTCAAAATGGGTGAGTGACTTAAGCATAAAAAAGGAAACCATAAGTAAATTGGGTAAACACAGAACAGTATACATGTCAGACCTTTGGGAGGGGAAAGACTTTAAAACCAAGCAAGACATAGAAAGAATCACAAAATGTAAAATAAATAATTTTGACTACATCAAACTAAAAAGCTTTTACACAAACAAAACCAATGTAACTAAAATCAGAAGGGAAACAACAAACTGGGAAAAAATCTTCATAGAAACCTCTGACAAAGGTTTAATTACTCAAATTTATAAAGAACTAAATCAACTGTACAAAAAATCAAGCCATAGTCCAATTGATAAATGGGCAAGGGACATGGATAGGCAGTTCTCAGATAAAGAAATCAAAACTATTAATAAGCACATGAAGAAGTGTTCTAAATCTCTTCTAATCAGAGAGATGCAAATAAAAACAACTCTGAGGTATCACCTCATACCTAGCAGATTGGCTAACATAACAGCAAAGGAAAGTAATGAATGCTGGAGGGGATGTGGCAAAGTAGGGACATTAATTCATTGCTGGTAGAGTTGTGAACTGATCCAACCATTCTGGAGCGCAATTTGTAACTATGCCCAAAGGGAGACAAAAGAATATCTACCCTTTGATCCAGCCATAGCACTGCTGGGTCTGTACCCCAAAGAGATAATGGACAAAAAGACTTGTACAAAAATATTCATGGCTATGCTTTTTGTGGTGGCCAAAAACTGGAAAATGAGGGGATGCCCATCAATTGGGGAATGGCTGAGCAAATTGTGGTATATGTTGGTGATGGAATATTATTGTGCTAAAAGAAATAATAAAGTGGAGGAGTTCCATGGAGACTGGAAGCACCTCCAGGAAGTGATGCAGAGCGAGAGGAGCAGAACCAGGAGAACATTATACACAGAGACTAATACACTGTGGTATAATCGAACGTAATGGACTTCTCCATTAGTGGCGGTGTAATGTCCCTGAACAATTTGCAGGGATCTAGGAGAAAAAAACACTATTCATAAGCAAAGGATAAACTATGGGAGTAGAAACACCGAGGAAAAGCAACTGTCTGAATACAGCGGTTGAGGGGACATGACAGAGGAGAGACTCTAAATGAACACTCTAATGCAAATATTATCAGCATAGCAATGGGTTCAAATCAAGAAAACATGTAATGTCCAGTGGATTTACGAGTCGGCTATGGGGGGTGGGGGGAGGAAAAGAAAATGATCTATGTCTTTAATGAGTAATGCTTGGAAATGATCAAATAAAATATTTTTAAAAAAGGCAGAGGAAGAAAAAAATAAAAGTAAAAGAAAAGAAAAAGGCTGGGGAAATGCAAACTTTAAAATATATACATAAAATAAAATCTAGCCACAGAAACATTTTATGGAGAAAAAGCAGAGCAAGACACAGACTGAGAAAGGGACAGATAAGCAAGACAATACATGGAAAGCTTCAAAAAATATATGAAGTGGTTTCATGTTCCAGAAGAATTCAAAAAGGATTTCAAAAATCAATTTGTGATCAAAGGAAAAATGGGGAAGAGAAATAGAAGCAATACAAGAAGAAAATAATAGCAGAATTTGCCAATTGAAAATGAAGGTTCAAAAGCTAATGTAATTAAAGTATTATTTAAAAAATTAGAATAGGGACACTGGAAACTAATGATTTCTTGATACAACAAGAAACAATAAGACAAATTCAAAAGAATGAAAAAAAAAACAGAAGAAAACATTAATTATCTCATTGTAAAAATAACTGAGCTGAAAAATATATCCAGGAGATATAAATTGAGAATTTCTAGACTACCTGAAAGCAATGATTAAAATAAAAAAAGGCTGGACATCATAATACAAGAAATATCAAAGAAAAAACTGTCCTGGTATTGAACAAGAAAGCAAAAACTGAAATTGAAAGAATCCACAGATACCAAGAGAACATTATATTAAGAAAGTGAAACATTGTCGAACAATATAATGTAATGGGCTTTGTAAGCCCAAGGGATATATGAGAAAGAATGCTATCCACATTAAGAACTATGGGAATAGAAAAACAGAAGAAAAACAAATGACTTACGGTTTGTTTATATGGATATATGATTTGAGGATTTTATTTTAAGAGATTGTTCTATTACAAAAATGAATAATATGGAAATAAGTATGCATGATAACATTTGCATAACTCAGTGGAAGTGATTATTAGATCTGAGAGGGGGAGAGTACAAGGGAAGGAAAGAAAATGAAATATGTAAATGTGGAAAAATATTTCAAAAATTAAAAAAAGAATAAAGTTGGCCTTTTCTTTGGTCAGTATCATGAAAGGAGAGAGAGATTAGGTAGGAGGAAATAATGCTAAAGAATAGGTGGGTCAGGGATGTCCAGTGCCAAAAAAAAATAGTAAGGAGGGAATTTGCTTGATTTCTCCCAAACTGACCTCCCAATGACTTAAAAAAATAATTTCCTGATTTTTGGAGCAATAAAGCAATTTTCCAGACCAGAAGAGCTCAGAAAATGAGCAGAAAGTTTGTCTCTTTGGGGTGGGAGGGAAGCCCTGTCTTTGGCAAGCAGAAAGATCCAGGGCAAGCAGCACCCAGATAGAGGGAAGGTCAAGGCCTTATACCGGTAGCAGAGAAGCCTCACCTCAAAGAAAGTCAGCAATGGACCAGGAAGAGTAGAGGTTAGTAGGGAGCCTCAATTGTACATTGACTTTGAGCAGCATTCCAACTCCCAGTGCTGGCCACCAGCAAGGAACCACACTGAGCTACTCCACTCTGTAAGGAGGCAGGGAGGCACCCTACAAGTGCAAACTTCTAGTGAGATACCCCACCAGTTCCAACCAGAAGCTAGATCCTAAGACTTCCACAAATTAGAAACAAAGCCCTGAGACCCAAAAGAAGAAACTTGGGATAATGATTCCTTCAACCCAGGAACAGAACTTTAATATATAGTGGAAAAATTACATAATAAACTGAAAAAAATAGTAAAAACAAAAAAGATCTTAATTACAGCAACTTATTAAGGTGACAGGAAAGGTCATCACACAAATTTAGAAGAAAGCAATGTCAAAAAAGGATACAATTAAAACTTCAAAGAAATCAGGTGCAAAAATAACTTTTAAAACATATATATTTTTTAATCAATTAAGAGATTTGGAGAAGAAAAATTGGGAAAAGAAATGAAAGTAATATGAGACAATAAAATAAGCTTCAATAGTTCAGTAAAAAGTAAAACTTTTCAAATGGAAAAACTTGGTATAGAAGCTCATATAAGAAAATATCTAAAATTAAAATTGGGTAAATGGAAGCTAGTGACTCCATGAGACATCAAGAAACAACTAAAATCAAGACAATGGGAAAAATACAGGAAAATGTGGAAATTTCTCATCAGAACACAAATGACCTGGGAAATAGAACAAAGAGAAATAATTTAAGAATTTTTGGAATACCTGAAAGTAATAATCAAAAGAAAAAGAACATGGGCATCATATTTGAAATAAATATCAAGGAAAACTGCCCTCATATGATAGAATGAGAGAGTAAAATAGAAAGTGAAAAAATCCATCAATCAGCTTGAGAAAGAGACCCCCAAAGAAAAATCCCAGAAATGTTGAAGACAAATTTCAGAGTTCTCAGATTAAAGGGAAAATACTACAAGAAGCCAGTAAGAAAGAATTCAAATATCATGGAGCCAAAATCAGGATAACACAACATTTAGCCACTTCCAATATAAAGGATCAGAGGTCTTAGAATATGATATCCCAGAGGGCAAAAGAGATAGTATTATTGCCCAAATAACATGCCCACAAAAAATGAGTATAATTCTTACAGTATAATTCTTTGTGAAATTTCACAAAATCAAGAACTTTTAAACATTCCTAATGAAAAGAGAAGAACTGCAGAGAAAATTTGATATTCAAACAGGATTAGTTTAAGAGACACATAAGGAAATAAACAGGAAAGAGAAATCATAAGACACTCAGTAAGGTTGAACTATAATATTTTTACATGGGAAGATAATTACTGAATTTTGTCAATATTAGAGTAATTAGAAGAAATATAGATACAGAGAGAATTTGGGTGTAAATTAACTATAATAGAATGTTAACCGAAACAACAACTATAAAAGAGATGAGAAAGAAACACATCTGAAAAAGGGATACAGACACAGAGTAAAGGTAAAGGACCACAGTAGGATCTATTATACTTCAAATGAACTTTTAAAAAAATGAAATAGTAATCATGATTTCAGACAAAGTTAAACAAAAATAGATCTAATTAAAAGAGATATGAAGAATTAAAAAAGAGATAGGAAAGAAATTGCATCTTGCTAAAAGATACCAAAGATGATAAGGCAATATCATTACTAAATAAATATACACTCAATAATACAGTATATAAATATTTAAAGAAGAATTTAAGTGACTTACAAGAGAAAAAAAGACAGAAAAAACTATACTAGTTGGGTACCTCAACATTCACCCTCTCAGAATTAGATAAATGTAACTGAAAATAAATAAGAAAGAATTTAAAGAGGTGAAAGAATTTTGGGGGTGGGGGAACCTGATATGATACCTCTGGAGAAAACTGAATGGGAATAAAAAAAATATTCCTTTTTCTCAGTAGTACATGGCACATACACAAAAAGTAACTGTATCTTAGGTCATAAAATCTCACCAAAAATGTGGAAAAGGAGAAATATTAAATGTATTCAATAAAGGGCCATAAATAACAGATTAAAATTAATTGGAAATATAATAATCTATTGCCTAAGAATAAGTGTCAAAGAACAAATCAAAGAAATGATAAGTAATTTCATTGAAGGAAGTGACAACAATGAGACAACATATCAAAATTTATGGGATACAGCCAAAGTATTGCATGGGGAAATTTTTATATATCTAAACACACATCAATAAATTAGAAAAAGGAATGGGTTCCTGATTTGGGCATGCAACCTTAAAGTTACAAAAAGAACAATTTCAAAACCATGATTTGAAAACCAGATGAGAAGTCTTGAAAATCAAAATTGAGATCAATAAAACTGATTTAAGAAAAACATTGAACCAAAAAAATAAAGCAAAAAGCTGGTTTTATGGGGAAAAATAATAAAATAGGTAAGCTATTGGTTAATTTGATTAAAACAGAAAAGAAGAAAATCAAATTACCAGTATCAAAAATGAAAAAGGTGAATTCCCAGGCAATGAAGAGAAAATTAAAGCAGTTATTAGGAGTGCTTTTACCCAATGATATGCCAATAAATTTGATAACCTAAGTGAAATGGATGAATATTTACAAAAATATAAACTGTTGATCTGTGGATTAATAGAAGAGGTAAAGGAATACCTAAATAGTCCTGAATTATAAAAAGAAATTGAAGAATCTATAAAAGAACTCCACAAGAAAAAGTGCCCAGGGTCAGATGAATTCAAAAGTAAATTTTACCAAAACTTTAAAGAACTACTAATCCCAGTGATTTATATATTATTTTCAAAACTAGGTAAAGAAGGAATCCTACCAAATTCCTTTCATGACACAAATACTGATACCTAAAAGCTGATACCTAAAGAAAAAAAAAACAAAAATAGAGAAAGAAAACCATACAACAATCTCTCTAATGAATATTGATTAAAATTTTTAAAATAAAATACCGGAAAGGAGATTACAGCATTAGATCTAAAGAATCGGTGCTTTCACTGTAACCAGGTTGGTTTTATTCCAACAAGGCAAAGCTGGTTAAATGTTAGGAAAACTATCAGCATGGCTGACCATTTAAGTAACAAAACCAACAGAAATCATATGATGATCTCAATAGATGCAGAAAAAGCTTTTGCTGAAATATAACATCCATTACTACTGAAAACACTAGATAGAATAAGAATTAATGGAGTCTTCCTCAAAATAAGTAGAACCAATCTCAAACCATCCCCAAGCCCTATCTGTAATGGGGACAAGAAACTTTCCCAATGAGACCAGGGGTAAAGTAAGAATGGCCATTATCTCAATTTATTATTCAATACAGTACTAGAAATTTTACTATACTAGCTATAGCAATAAGAGAAGAAAAGAAACTGAAGGAATTAGAATTGGCTGTGAAGAAACAAAACTATCACTCTTTACCAATAATATGATAGTATATTAAGAGAATGCCAGAAAATCAACTTAAAATTAGTGGAAATAATTAACAACTTTAACAAAGTTTAAGGTTACAAAATAAGCCTACATATCATTAGCACTTCTATATATTACCAACAAAGCTGAGCAGCAAAAGATAAAAAAGAAATTCCATTTAAATTAACAATTGATGATATAAAATACTTGGCATCTACCTGCCAAGACAACGTAGGAACTGTATGAACTCAATTACAAAACACTTTTCATAAAAATTAAATCTGATATAAACAATTGAAAAATCATGGATTAATCATGGATAGGTAGACCAAATAGAATAATTTTTAACTATACTAATCTACTTATTTAGAGTTGTATCATTCAATGTGGCAAAAAAAGTATTTTATAGAATGTGAAAAAAATAACATTCATCTGGAAGAATAAAAGGTCAAGAATAACAAAGGAAATCAATGAAAAAAATGTGTAAGAAAGTGGCCTATGAGCACCAGATCTCAAACTATTACACAGCAGTAATCACAAAAATAATCTGTTACTGGTTAAGAAATTGAGTCATGGATCAGTAGAATTGATTGGGTATGAAAAAACCTAGTAATAAATGACCTTGGTAATATGCTGTTTGATAAATCAACAGATCCAGTATTTTGGGACAAGAATTCACTGCTTGATATAAACTGTTAGAAAAAAATGAAAAAAAAAGAGATTAGGGTTAGACAAACATTTCACACTGTATGCTATGAAAAGTTCAATATGACCTAAATATAGAATGATACCATCAACAAATTAGAGGAGCACACAATAGCCAAATTGTCAAATAAGGGAAGAATTTAGGTCCAGAAAGAGACAGAGAGCATTATAAAATGTAACATAGATAATTTTAATTACATTAAACTAAAAATGTTTTGTAGAAACAAAATAAATCTAACCAAGTTTGGAAGAAAACAAAAAAAGATGAAAAAATTGCAGCAAATATCTCTGATAAAGGAAATATATAGAAAATTAAATCAAATATGTAAAAATAAAAATCATTCTCCAACTGATAAATGGTCAAAGGATAGGAATTGGTGGTTTTCAGATAAAAAAATAAACAAAACCATCTAAAGTAATAAAAAGATGCTTTAAATCCCTCTTGATTAAAGAAATGTAAATTAAAACAATCTCATACCTATAAAACTCGCTGATATGACAGAAAAGTGAAATGATAAATGTTGGAAGGGATGTAATGTGATCCAAACATTTTGGAGAGCAATTTGGAACTGGGCTAAAAAAACAAAACAATACCCTTTAAAACTGTTCATACACTTTGATCCATCAAAACCATTACTAGGTCTATATCCCAAAGAGATGAAAAAAAAAAGATAAAAGGATTCTGAGTAAAAACGTTTATTGCAGGACTTTTTTGAGATATTAAAGAATTGGATATTGAAGGATTGTTCATCAATTGGGGAATGGCTGAAGAAGTTGTAGTATTAACAGTTATGGCTATTGTGCTATAAGAAATGATAAGCAGGATCATTTCAGAGAAAGATGTAGACTTTAAAGGAAGTGATGCAAAGTGAAATAAGCAAAACCAGAAGAACATGGTACAGAGGGACAGCAATATTTCTTGGCAAACAACTCTGAATTTGACCTAGTTGCTCTCATTAGACCATTAATACAATGGTCTAAGAGTCCCAGAAACTCATGAAGAAAAATGACATCTGCCCTCTGGAAAAAAACAAAAACAAAAACAAAAACTGGAGTCTAAATGCAGACTGAAACATATTACATTTCATTTTTTCCTCTTCTCTTTTTTCCCATTTGTGAACTCTTCCACAATATGAGCAATGTTGGAAGATCTTTTACATGATTACATATGTAAAATCTATATCAGATTTCATGCCAATTTGAGGGAGGAGAAAGGCAGTGAGGAAGTAAAGAAAGGAAGTCAGAAAGGAGAGAATTTGGAACTCAAAGCTTAAAAAAAGAACATTCAAAATTGCTTTCACATGTAGAAAGAGAAAAAGAAAATATATTTTAAAAAAAGAATGAGTAGGCCTAACAATAATGGCAGGAATGAACTAATATCATTATTATTGGATTGAGAGCCAGGTCTAGACATGAGAGGTCTTAGTTCAAATATGGCCTCACTCACTTAACCCACACTGCCTCCCCTTACCACTCTTCTGCCTTGGAATCATATGTAGTATTGATTCAAAGGTGCAAGTAAGGTATTTTTTTTAAGAAGAAAACAAAATGCTGATATCAAATTTTTAATTAATTCATGACAAATGAAAGAGAAATAACAGGAAGAACTAGAAATTATTCCACTTAATCATATGCTAATAAATATGACATAAATAAAATGGATCAACATTCATAAATTTTAATATTCAGAAAGCAAGAAGTAAAAGATTTAAATAATCTACTCTTAGAAAAGGAAATTCAAAAAGCCATAAATGAACTTCCAAAGAAAAAAATTGAGAATGAGATGAATTCCAAGTGAGTATTCCTTCAAACTTTTAAAGAACCAGTTAAATCCTATACTACACAGACTATTTAAAAACTGGAAAATAACATTCTCATAAAGTCTTTTTATGATGCAAATATGATACACAAAGTAAAGTCAAAATAGAGGAAGAAAATTACAAAATGATATCCTAAATGGAAATTAATTAAAAGCAAAGGCATTACAGAAACATATCACAAAGGTGACACTATGATCAGACTAGATTTATACTAGGAATGGAAGGCTGTGTGAATATTAGGGAAACTATAACTATAATGTACTACCATATAAAAGAACAAAAGTCCTATAATTATTTCAATAGATACAGAAAAGGTTTTTGACAAGATGTAACACCCACTTCATATTTAAAATATTATAAATCATGAGGAAAAGTGGAACTTTCTTAAACACAATAAATAGCATTTATATAATGTATGAGGCAGAATTTTATGGAGATAAATTACAGTCCTTTCAAATAAGATCAAGTATACAGCAAGGATGGTCATTATCACCAATATTATTCTAAATATTTCTAAAAAGAGTCAGTTGGCATAATGTATAGTGCCAGACCTGGGTTAGGATGAGTTCAAATCCTGCCTCTACATACTATCTGTGAGACCTTGGGCAAAAAATTTAAACTGTCTGTCTCGATTTTCTCAACTATAATGGAGATTGTATAGCATCTACTTCCTATGGTTATTGCAAGGATTTTTTCAGGCTTTCCTTCCTTCCTTTCTTTCTTTCATTGTTAACTGCATGGTTAAAAAGAAACAGATTCTAAATATAGAGGAAACTGATTCACTATTACAAGAATAAAAGTCATTACAAAATTGATAAATAGTCAAAGATATAAACAGGTAATTTTCATAGGATGAAATCTAAGCCACAAATAGCCTTATCAAAAAATGCTATACATTACAGATAATTAGAGGAATGAAAAAATACAGCAATTTTGAGGTTCTCCTTTACAAGTATAAGATTGGAAATGGTATTAAGTAAAAAGAAAATGACAAATGCTGGAGTGTGGGAAAAGTGGTACATTGATGCACCATTGGTAAATCTGTGAACTAGTCCAGTCATTTAGGAAATAAGTTTTGGACTATGCCCTCAAAAGTACTAAACTCTAAACACTGCATACCCCTTAATCTAAATGAATCACTACTAAGTCCATACTAGAAAGAGATTAAAGAAATAGGAAAGGACACATATATACCAAAAAAATCATAGCAGCATTTTTCTAGGGGTCAAAGAATTGGAAAATGTTTTGATGTGTCCAACCATTGGTGAATGGCTGAACAATCTATGGTATGTGAATGGAATGGAAAATTATTGTGTGATGAGGCATAGTGAAGAAAGGGATGGATGGTTTCAGAGAAACATTGACTTGCATGAACTGATATAAAGTGAAATGAGCAGAACCAGAAGAACAAGTTATAAAATAACACAATTATGAATGTAAACAACTTTGAAAGACTTGATGACTAGATAAAAACTGGGTAAGAATTCATATCATTCTGAATCTAGCCAGTTTTCATAAATACTATCTGGGAAATATTTTCTAATAGATGAGTATGCAAGATTTCTGTGTCATGATGACCTTTGATGTATAGTTTTTCACATGGCTCCTTATTTTCCCATAAGGAATATCAATAAATTATTTTATTAGTATCACACATGCACCAAAAACGTGGAAAAGCATATTCATGGAGAAGTTAACAGTTGAACTTTTGGTCTGTGCCAAGTATATGTTCAAAAGTGAAAGCAGCTGATGTAAAAATTATGTGACGACCACAGGGAAGAGGGGGCCCTTTACATACGAGGTAATAAACAGGATGGATGCATTACATATGCACAAAAAGACTTATTTTTTTAAACCAATGAACTTTTTTTTACAAGAAGACTAAAGGTAAAATGAAGTGACAGGTAGGTGAAGCTGGCTTTCCTTCTTGTTCATGCTTGCCTTAAAAGACAGTTTTGCAGGATGTCTGACTTATTCTTGTTTGTATAATGTCACCCATTTTCACCCTTGGCTTCAACATGTGTTTGGTTTTGTATGGTTATTCAATATCCCCATGTAAAATATATGACCTAACAGTATTTTCTCTTTCTTCTGCCTCAATATTTGAAAATTATGAATCCTTGCCTACAGCACAATCATCTACAGTACTATGTCATATGTTTAAGTAATAAAAATCTGGGACCCCAAGACTGATCCCTCCATTGCTCTGCTAGTATGTGCTTTCCAGATTTGAAAAAAAAAAAAGGTTCCATTTACAACTTCCATTTGTTTCCTGCCATTTAGCCAACTTTCCACTTATTGCAGGTCTCCTTGCTTTAATATTACCTTCCACAACTGAAAACTGTAAGTAGTTCCCCAAACTCTACTCCTTTTCTCCCCAAAATGGTCATCTTCTCCATATACACTGTCCATTTGGCAGAAAAATCTTCAACGATTCCAGGGAATAAAGAAGTCTGAACATGGTTTCCAAAAATCAGGGTCATCCATATATTGTTAATTAATCTCTCTACCTATTTCAATATGTAAACTTTTTCTAGGATTTCTTTTTTCCTCCAAATTAATGAAATTAATGCAAAGCAAAATAATTAATAAATCAAATGTATACATAAACAGCAATAATAAGGATAAATCAATCTAACTAAACCTGACCTCAGGTTGCTTGGCATTGGTATTTGCAGACTCCTACAATGCCTGTTACACATGAGAGTAGTTTTATCTCCCAGAAAACTACACTAACTTTACAAGATCTCTCAATTTGCAGAGTTTTAAGTAACTAATTAGATAACCTGCTTTTATGACAGAAAAGTTTTCAGGATGCTTAAGTAGAGTACACAGGATGAACAAGTAAGACATCAGAAAATAATAAAATAACAATAACTCGCATGAATACATATTTATATATTACTTTAAAGATCATAAAGCATTTTGTTCTTCCATTAAATATGTTGAGGTGAGGAGGAAGTACAATGGATAGAGTGCTGGCCCTTGAGTCAAGAAAGTCTGAGTTCAAATCTGCCTGAAATAGTTGTTAGCCAAATGACCAAAAGCAAGTCTCTTTGGCTCAGTTTCTTCATCTGTAAAATGTGGATAATAATAGAGTCTGAAGAATACCAGTACCTGGTGAAAACTGAGCATCATTACTAATGTATATTATGTCTTGGACAAGATTAAAGGAATAATGGGAACAGGTGAGTGTGTGTGTGTGTTTGTGTGTGTGTATGTGAGTGTGTGTGTGTGTGTGAGAGAGAGAGAGAGGTTGAGAGAGAGAGAGGTTGAGAGAGAGAGAGGTTGAGAGAGAGGTTGAGAGAGAGAGAGGTTGAGAGAGAGAGAGAGAGAGAGAGGTTGAGAGAGAGAGAGAGGTTGAGAGAGAGAGAGAGAGAGAGAGAGAGAGAGAGAGAGAGAGAGAGAGAGAGAGAGAGAGAGCTCTTTATTTTTATCAGTGCCCTAAGTAGCCAGGTGAAGAAAAAGTGTTACGCCTAGAGTAAGAAAGACTTCAATTAAAATGTGATCTCTGGCATTTACTAGCTTTGTGACTCTAGGAAAGTCAATTAACCTATTTGCTTCACTTTCCTCAATTGTAAAATGAAGACAGTAACAGTATTTACCTTTCAGGGTTGCGGTGAGGATCAACAAACAAAAGAATGTTTGTATGGCCTGTGTTGAATTTAATGTATATTAAGAGAAAAAAATCTGTATTTAGTAGATTCATGGTTTCTTTTATAGTCTCCATATTTGGGCTTTCTTTGAGTTTGGAAATTTTCATGCATTTTAATGATTTTTGAGATCATAAATTTCAAAAGCAAAAACATTTGAAAACATAGGTATCAATGGATTTTTCCTTTGGTCAATGAGAAGTATATTTTTAAACCATCAGAAAATATTATCTTTAATAGAAATGTTAGAAGCCTCCCTTATAAGATCAGTAATAAAAAACAAGGATGCAGATTATCACTAATGGCATTTAATATTGTATTAGAATGCTAACGATAAGTGAAGAGAAATTGAAGATATGAGAATGGGCAAAGAGGTAATAAAACCATTTTTTCACAGATGACACAATGATATATATATATACATATATATGTTTATATATAATCCTAGATATTAAACTAAAATGACTTTAGCAAAATAGGATATGAAATAAACCCATATAAGTCATCACTATTTTTATATATCATTAACACTAACCTGCAAGAAGACATAAGAGATAACCTATTTAAACTGACAATAGACAGAATAAA
Source organism: Monodelphis domestica (assembly GCF_027887165.1). NCBI lineage: Eukaryota > Metazoa > Chordata > Mammalia > Didelphimorphia > Didelphidae > Monodelphis > Monodelphis domestica. The sequence goes on from NC_077228.1 coordinate 304,486,992, forward strand.
TTCCTTAGAAGTATATCTTCCAAAGAAAATCTAGGAATTATGTGAACATAATTATGTGACACTTTTTATACAAATAAAGTAAGATTTTAAGTAATTGAAGAAATATTAATTATTCATGGCTGAGTAGAGCCAAATTAATTAAAATTTTAACCTTACCTAAACAAATCTACTTATTTGATGCCATCTCCAACAAAATTATTTTATTGAACTAGAAAAAAATAAACAAAATTCTTTGGGATAAACAAAAGGTCAAGAATATAAAAGGAAATAATTTTTAATTGTTAACAAAGTAGATCTAGCAGTACCAGACTTCAAACTATATTATTGAGCAATAATTATCAAAAGTATTTGCCAATAGCTAAGAAAATACAAGTCATAAAAGATAATAATAACTTTGTGTTTGACAAAGGTAAAATTCTGACCTTCTGGAATAAGAATCCACTGTTTTGTAAAAACCATTGGGAAAACTGTAAAGCAATTTGACAAAAAATAAAAATAAACTAATATCTTATACCATTTGCCAAGATAATATTAAACTGAGGGCATGACCCAGGTATAAAAGGTCAGTATTTAAAAAAATTAGAAGAGGGAAAATATAACCTATTATAATTATGGAAAGAAGAAAAATGTATGATTAAACAAGAGACAGAAAGAATTGTGAAATGTAAAATTGATACTTTTCAATACATTAAATTTAAAAGTTTTGTGTAAATAAAATTAATGTGGCCAAAATTAGAAGGAAAGTATTAATCTGGGGAAAAAATTACAGATAGTTTACAATAGAAGTCTAATATCTAAAATTCATATGAAACTTTGTCAAATACATAAGAATATAAGCTATTTCTCAACTGATAAAAGGTCAAAAGATATGGACAGATTTTTGTATATATCAAAGTTATATGTAATTATATGAAAAATGTTCTAAATTACTATTGATTAGAGAAATATAAATAAAAATATGATATATTATCTCAAATCCATTAAATTGGCTAGATTGATTAAAGAGCAAAATGACAAATGTTGGAGGGGACATGGAAAAATAGGGACATTAATACACTGATGGTAGAACTGTGAACTGTTCCAAAAATTTTGGATAGAAATCAGGATATATATTAAAAGAATTATTAAACTATATTTACCTTTTGACTCAGTAATAACTATTAGACCCATTTCTTAGGGTGACCTAGGGAAAAGAAAAAGAAATTATATGTTCTAAAATATTTACAGATGCTCTTTTTGTGGTGACAAAGAACTGGAAATGGAAGAAATTCCCATCAATTGGGGAATGGCTGAACAAGCTGTGGTATGTAATCATAATGGAATACCATTATGCCATAAAAAATGACGAGCCAGATAACTTAAAAAAAAAACCTGGAAAGACTTCTATGAAGTGATACAAAGTGAAGTGAGCAGTACAAGGAGAATATTACAAATGGTGACATTGAAAATATATGATGATAACTGTAAATAACAAATATTATCAACAAGTCAAGGATTCAGGACAACTCCAAAGAGCTCATAATGAAAAAGAATTATCAGATGAAGTTGAATTGGAAACTGAAACATACCATTCTTCATTTTGTTTCCTCCATAATTTTTCTCTAGAGTAAGCAATATGTCTTATTTCACAAATAATGAACAGGGAAATATGTATTACTTAAGAATATAAGTACAATCTATATTACCTGCCTTATTGAGGGTGTAGATAGAATGAAGAGGAAAAATTATAATAAAATGATGTTTTCAAACATAACCAATGTGAGAATTTCTTTCTCTTATATGATTATATTTATTTAAATTTAATATATATTGAAAAAATCATATTCTTATTATGTCACATACAATATTGTCACATATAAAAATAAATGGAAACTAAAAAATAAATATAGATACATTTCCCCCAAAATATAAAAAAGTATAATCAGTGATAAAGAGAAAAAATAATTTAAATCAATCCTAAACCAGGAGGAGGAACTGATTGTTGACTAGAACTAAAGGGAAATTTATAAAATAGTGATTGTTTCGATCTAGAATTTGTGACAGAAAAATAGATAAGTAAATTTCAGGGAAGACAGCACATAAGAGTATTTAAGATTCTCAGTATTCCCCTGGGGATTACAACAACAACAATAAAAGAAAATCCAAAAAAGTAATTATTCAAAAGTAAACTTCTTTAGAAGGTAAAGGGGTAAGTAATAAATAAGAAAAATAGATTGGCCACACATAGTGGAAACATATAATATTATAAAGATGAGATACTAAAGGCAAAAATATCACATTATGATTAATTAAATGCCACCAAAAGAAACACTAGAAAGAAATTGAAGGTGATATAAATAATTGTATTTTGATAAATAAAAATAAGATTTATTTTGAAACTAGAATGTGACATTGTTTAAAATAAATGTAGGACCTTATGCCTCAAATAATCTTCCTAGAAAATTTAATCATTTCTAAAACAAACAGTTTAGGGTCTTGTGCCTAAAGACACAAAAGCATTTGGTAATATGAAGAATGTATGACAATGAGGATTAATATTAACACCTTAATGTCATTTTGACAGATAAAAAAATTACATCCTCAAGGTAAGTGCTAAAATGAATGAATATTTTTAAATAGACAATTTATATTGATTATAGATACATTAAAGTAGTTGTAGCTGCTTGATTAAAAAGCTCATGATAAAACAAGTACAAAGAATAATGAGAATGAAATAGGGAGAATGTTATTTCAGCATTACTAAACATAACTGTACCACAAAAGTAGCTGTGATTCTGAGGAAAACAGATATGATAATTAAAAAAAAAAACTTTAGGGGGTTAGTAGAATATCTTAGAGACTTTTTTAATGGTTTTTATTTGCCAATTTTGGAATTAAAGTTGGTAAAATGAGGAAGATTATGTATTCTCTGCTAGTAAGGTTTTAACAATGTACGGTAATTTACATTTATCAATAATAATCTGAAATTTAAATAAACTTAATTGTTCTTCAAAAATTTTGAAAATAGATTTGCAGAATGATTTAACACATCTTACCAATTTTCTGTCTTTACAAAAGATATATATTATTTGTGATTTGAAATGAAGAATTAAATTTTATTGAGCTTTAGCTGCCTCTAAAAATAGAGAAGGCAGAAATCATATCAGAAAATGCTAAAATAAAATTAGAAAACATTGTGATATAAATGCTGAAGTGAAATGTCAAAGCATTAGAAAATAAATGAGACTATGAGATAAATTACCATCGAAATTAGAAAATTCTTAAATATCTTTCTCCTATTAACACTAGACTAAATTTATAAAACTGAAAAAAATGAATTGCATTAAAATTAGGTCAAAACCAACAATAATATGTGATGTAAATATTTTATTAACTGGTATTACAAAACAAAAGCAGATAAAAAAAATTACAGATTTGAAAAAGCATTGAAGAAAATGGTTTTGACAGATAGCAAAAGCTAAAATAGCAAACATTTCCTTACAGTTACCCATGGATGTCATCAAAAAGATTGCATTATTAGGAACAAAGGTTTAAATTAATTCTCAAGTACAGAAAAACAAAGATGAGAATAACAAATGAGAAATTGGTCTAATTATTCAGGCTCTTAGGGTGTCAAAAATGAATTGCTGAATATTGCATTGACTCGAGAAATCATTGTAAAATCAACAAATTATGTTAGTTAGATGACAGTGTCAATAAAATAAATGGAAATTTATGGAATGTACCAGAGGAGCTCTCAAATTTTTATATCCCTGAATCCTTTGATGAACAAGATAAAAAAAGATTTATCTAATATGTTTTATTTACATAGACATTATTAAGAATCACATAGGGGAAGCTGGGTAGCTCAGTGGTTGATAGGCAAGCCTAGAGATGGGAGGCCCTAGGTTCAAATCTGACTTCAGACCCTTCCCAACTGTGTGACCCCGGGCAAGTCACTTAACTCCCATTGCCTAGTCCTTACCACTCTTCTGCCTTGGAGCCAATACACAGTATTGACTCCAAGATGGAAGGTAAAGGTTTTTATTAAAATAATAATAATAATAATTTTTAAAAAGAATCACATCCAAAAGCCAAAAGGAAGCACAAATTAAGAAAAATTGAGAAGTAAAACAGTGAGCTAGAAAAATATAAGATCCATTCATTCACCAATGAACTTTATAAAAATTCAGAGATCTAGTCCCCATTTTCAAAAATATAAAACATTACATTACCAGATTTTTTTCTACAAGGAATCTTACATTCAACTCATGTCTCTCCTGACTTCCTACCCTTCATTAGAAAAATTATTAGACCATTCAAACCAAATATCCCATAAGAATCTCAAATAAATATGACCAAAGCTGAACCCATTACCTTTCCTCTCAGATCTCCCCTTCTGAATTTTCCTATTGCTGGGAAAGAGGATGCCATCATCCCATCACCCAGGTTTTCAACTACCAAATATTCATTGACTTGTTTCTCTCTTGTATTATACATATCCAATGTTTTCTGTCTTTCCTCCACATCACTTTCTTATATTCTCTTAGTTCTCCTCATGAATCTATTGAGTAGCACCATGTAATAAGCAATCTTTTGACTCTTTGTCTATAAAGACAAAACGAAACACTCCTTTCACTTGATGCTGGTACCCTTCCTGTTGATCATTTTCATACCTGTTTATATGTTCTTTATATACAGTAGTTTTATGTTATCACTCCCATTAGACCATTGAGCTTCTTGACAGCAGGATTGTCATTTATTTTCATTGTATCTCATTGACAATTTTTTTTAATCCCTTACCTTTCATCTTGGAGTCAATACTGTGTATTGGCTCCAAGGCAGAAGAGTGGTAAGGGCTAGGCAATGGGGGTCAAGTGACTTGCCCAGGGTCACACAGCTGGGAAGTGTCTGAGACCAGATTTGAACCCAGGACCTCCCATCTCTAGGCCTAGCTCTCAATCCACTGAGCTACCCAGCTGCCCCCACTAACAATTTTTGATACATAGTGGACTTGTTTCCTTGACATGGCCCAAGGTGCTCACAGGCTGGGATCTAGTGATTTACAAACATGTAAAGTAAATCCTGTGATAGTGTCATTGAAAAAAAAAATGCCATGAAGCTTAAGGCCAGAAAAAGCAGCAAGGGATTCTGAGGAAAAGACAGCAAAGTTCTCTCCACCAAAAGTCTTTGGCATTTTCAATAATTCAATATCAGTATAATTAAAAAAACAAAACAAAACCCTTACCTTCAGTCTTAGAATCAATACTGTATATTAGTTCTAAGGCAGAAGAATGGTAAGGACTAGGCAATGGGGGTTAAGGGACTTGACCAGGGTCACACAGCTAAGAAATGTCTGATGTCAGATTTGAACCCAAGACCTCCCATCTCTGGGCCTGGCTTGCAATCCACTGATCCACCCAGCTGCCCCCGATCAGCACAATTTTATTAGTGCATAGGATAATAAAATTTAGCACAAGGCATTACACAAAGTAAACACAGATTTTTTTTCTTTTATTCATTCATTGAGTTCACCATTTATTTAAAGAAAGACATCAAGGAATAGGAGAGAAAATCCTAAACAAGAAATCAAAACCCTTGATTCTCTTGTATTCTCTGCCTAAAATTATATAAGCTTGATTGGTTATCTAACTAAATTCTTTTTTACATAAGAATATACATAAATCACAAAATGTGAGCATTGTAAACCTCAAATTTCCTTAGACTTATAAATGTTGGAAATTTCACCATTGGGATATTTCATACTTGGAAAATTTCTTACTGATAGTCTATTGGAATGGGAACCCCATTGGCATGGGAGGTTCCTTCTCCTTCCCTTCTTAAGATTACTTTAGGACAGAAACCCTTTGCTGAACAATGGAAAGGGCTTTGACCTATGCTTAAGCATAGAACAGGAATTTCTTTGAGTCTTGATTGATTTTAGAATTGATACAATGGAGATACTCCACCCTATTCAGTCCTAATAGGATTGAGTAAGGGCTGCAGCCTAGATCAAAATTTAATTATTCCAATCTCTACCATACTCAAGTTAACAGGATTTAGAAAGGGCTGTAACAAAGGAGTAAAGATTTAATCATTTGAAAAATATGACCTTCAACAGACATGTGCAAAAGCCAGAAACCTCTGGGCGGTCCTGGGTTAAGCGAGAGCCTCCATTGACAGGGAAATTGATGAAGAGTGATTGGTAGATGTGAGGACTGAGGGGAGGCAACTTGGATGGTGTCCTTAAAGATAGGAGGGTCTGGAGACTCGAGGAGGGGGTTGAGTTTTTGGGTCGGTGTGGTTCCTGGGCTCTGAGGAAGCTTGCTCTGAAGGAAGCTGAAGGTGGGGGCCTCTGAGACTGTTTCTCCATTTTGGACACGTGAGTAATAGGGACTGATCTCTTTTCTTTGCCCCAGCTATCTAAGGGCTTGGGCCTTTTGGCCCAGCCTAAACAGAAGGGGTATTTAAGCCCTGTTCCCTTCTCTCTATATATATATCTCTAATTCCTTTCTTACTCCTATTGTAATTAAACTCCAAAAAAGGCTGACGGCTGACTTGAGTTTTTCATTTAGGAATTACATAGCTGATTCCTTGGCGACCTTAAATTAATATATATCAGTCTTTTAAAGTGATTCCCTTGTAACATTGTGGCTGACCACACGGGAGTCTAAAGAATCCTCTCAATAAAACTTTTGAAATTCCTTGCCTTTTTACTATACTGTCTCACCACTTAGTCCTTTTTCTTTTTAACAAAAAACTTGGCTTAAAGACACAGCTGCTAGAACATGTGAATATAAAAAACTTTTTCTCTTTTCTCCTTAAGTTAAATTGGAATCAGCAGTTTTTTCTTTTTCTTCCCTTTAATCTTAAGGGACAGCTGGGTAGCTCAGCGGATTGAGAGCCAGGCCTAGAGACAGAAGGTCCTGGGTTCAAATCGGACCTCAGATACTTCCCAGCTGTGTGACTCTGATAGACAGAAAACAGCTGTTTTAAATCTCAGCAACAGGACTCTAAAGTCCTGGCTGGAAGAACTGTTTCTAAATATCCTTTCCCTTAAGGAACAACTTCCTGGATTAGAAAAAAAAAACCCTGTGGAAAGTTTGTTGCTTTGCCCTGCTCCCCACGTGTTTTGTGAAATTACAAAATATACATATAAAAATGAGTACTACATTCTTTGACAATTATATGGCAGCTGAAGAAGTAGGGGCATTGAGGAATGAAGGATACCTCCAAATTTTTATATTAATAGGTACTGTCATTTTTGTACTCCTCAATACTATATTTAGAGATGAAAAAATAAAAAATATTGAGGATAAAATAAAACAAAATGAGGATAAAATAAAACAAAATGAGGATAAAATAGAAAATATTGAGGATAAAATAGAAAATGTTGAGGATAAAATAGAAAAAAATGAGGATAAAATAGAAAATATTGAGGATAAAATAGAAAATATTGAGGATAAAAATAGAAAAAATTGAGGATAAAATAGAAAAAATTGAGGATACAATAGAAAAAATTGAGGATAAAATAGGAAATATTGAGAATAAAATAGAAAAACTTGAGGACAAAATAGGAAATATTGAGAATAAAATAGGAAATATTGAGGATAAAATGGGAGATATGGAAGATAAAATAGGAAAAATTGAGGATAAAATGCAAGCCCAATTAGAAGATCTAAAATGTTTCTTACAGGATCAATGGGCAAACACCCACTCTACCAGAAACAGACCTGTTTGAATGAGGAAATTTCCTTCCCTGAAATAGAGATGGAAAACACCTTTTGAACATCTACAGATATATTTCATTACAATGCCAAAAGCTGGACGTTATAAATTTTGTCTAGTAATTGTAGATCAACTAACCAGATGGCCGGAAGCATTTCCTACGACCCGAGCCACAGCAGATTTTGTTGCAAAGATACTTTTAAAAGAAATTATTCCTCGTTTTGGCCTACCAGCACGTATTGACTCCGATAGAGGGAGTCATTTTACCGATTCTGTCTTAAATCAAATATATTCTTGCTTGGGGATAACTCCAAAATTCCATGTTCCATATCACCCCCAGAGCTCAGGCCAAGTGGAGAGGATGAATAAAGAACTTAAGACTATGATTGGCAAATTATGCACTGAGACCCATTTAAAATGGCCTGAAATTCTCCCTCTGGCCCTATTTTATCTTAGAAGCAGGCCTAGAGGAGACTTACATATTTCACCTTTTGAGATGCTTTTTGGACATCCGCCTATACAGGCTAAGCCTTTCTCCCCGGCTTATACATCGCTATTAGGGGGAGATATTACTATTGCTTCCTATATACAGGAGTTACAGCACAAACTACGTGAACTTCATGAATCCGGAGCTGCAGTACAAGCTGGACCATTAGACTTTTCTCTGCATGACCTGAACCCAGGAGATAAAGTTTATATCAAGAATTTCAAGCGAACTGGAGCAACTGAACCTTCATGGGAGGGACCATTCCAAATATTATTAACTACTCCAACATCTATAAAGATTGGAGAAAGAGACTCTTGGATTCACTGCTCACATGTGAAGAAAGCATCTTCTGCTGAGACTGATTAACTCTTGAATTGTGACTCTATCTTATCATATCTTAATCTATCTTATCATAAGAATTGGAGATAATAATCCATAGACAAATGGATGCTGTTTTTCTTTCAAGAATATATTGAATTACTGATTTTTTTCTTATTTTTTCTTATTTCTTTTCTTTTATTTTTTATCAGAATATTTGATTTTTTTCTCATTTTTTTGTACTGAAGGTACACATAATTAATACTAATATTATTTTTCCCTGCAGTAATACAAGTTAATATATATACTCTTGCTATAATATCAATATATGCCTAAAAGCTTAAAACTATGGGAACCTGCCATTTATTGATAAAATATTATAGGACTGTGATTAATGTTTGTCTGATTCCAGGAAAAAGGATAAAAACAAGGAGCACAGACTAAACCTGAATAGTGCCAATAGAGCACACAAGAAATATTAAAGTGAGACTCGAGGTTGCGACGCTTAACTTATGTTTAAGTCGTAGGACTTCCTTGTATCTACACTCTTTTCGAAGTACTCAAACAAGTAAAAAGCTTGACTATCATGCTGGCTCCCTATATCCCTGAGGAAAAATCAGACAAGGGAATGACATTTCCCCATCAAAATAGAATTCTAATTCTTTCCTTCTTATATTATGGCAACTTCCTGTAGTCTTGGCTACAAATGGCTAAGTGAAATATTACTGTATTCTGTCCTACATACTTGTGGGATAGAAATTACTTTAAACTGGACCTATACAAGGCCTATTTTGAATTTTTCTTATGTTTTTGATTATTTTTCTATTCTTTTGATAATTGACACATACACCCCCATAACTGAACATTGCATTCTGAGCTAAACTTGATATTTTTTTTTTAAATACTTACTTCAGGGGGGATTGTATTTTAATTTAAAATCCAAGAATTTTTGAATTTTTTTTGTTTGAGATTATATTTTTATAAAAATCCAAGACTTTTGTTTAAGATTTTACTGTTATAAAAAATTCAAAGACTTTGATTTTGTTTGAGAAAAGATCTTCAAGGAAGAAGCTTGAAACTTTTATATCCAGAGAATGAACTGTTGTAGAAAGATGCCGAAAACCTACACTTCATCAAGAAGATCAAGAATGAACTTTGGATGTGATTGATTGGACTGAACTTTTGATTGAACATTTATTGTAACATTTATGCCAAAAGGGACTGCCCCTAATTTGGCTTTCTGTCAATGCGCCTAGCAAACATTGGTTTTGCTTTCTTTTCTTTTCTATTTCCTCTCTCACTATTCTAATTTCTCCTAGAAAATTGAATATTGTGTATATCTTTAGTTAGAAGTGAATTTAGAACTACAAAATGATTATGTTAAATGATCAATGGGGAGACTAGTCTCCCAATGATCATCAGGGGGGATTGTAAACCTCAAATTTCCTTAGACTTATAATTGTTGAAAATTTCACCATTGGGATATTTCATACTTGGAAAATTTCTTACTGATAGTCTATTGGAATGGGAACTCCATTGGCATGGGAGGTTCCTTCTCTTCCCTTCTTAAGATTACTTTAGGACAGAAACCCTTTGCTGAACAATGGAAAGGGCTTTGACCTATGCTTAAGCATAGAACAGGAATTTCTTTGAGTCTTGATTGATTTTAGAATTGATACAATGGAGATACTCCACCCTATTCAGTCCTAATAGGATTGAGTAAGGGCTGCAGCCTAGATCAAAATTTAATTATTCCAATCTCTACCATACTCAAGTTAACAGGATTTAGAAAGGGCTGTAGCAAAGGAGTATAGATTTAATCATTTGAAAAATATGACCTTCAACAGACATGTGCAAAAGCCAGAAACCTCTGGGCGGTCCTGGGTTAAGCGAGAGCCTCCATTGACAGGGAAATTGATGAAGAGTGATTGGTAGATGTGAGGACTGAGGGGAGGCAACTTGGATGGTGTCCTTAAAGATAGGAGGGTCTGGAGACTGGAGGGGTTGAGTTTTTGGGTCGGTGTGGTTCCTGGGCTCTGAGGAAGCTTGCTCTGAAGGAAGCTGAAGGTGGGGGCCTCTGAGACTGTTTCTCCATTTTGGACACATGAGTAATAGGGACTGATCTTTTTTCTTTGCCCCAGCTATCTAAGGGCTTGGGCCTTTTGGCCCAGCCTAAACAGAAGGGGTATTTAAGCCCTATTCCCTTCTCTCTATATATATATATCTCTAATTCCTTTCTTACTCCTATTGTAATTAAACTCCAAAAAAGGCTGACGGCTGACTTGAGTTTTTCATTTAGGAATTACATAGCTGATTCCTTGGCGACCTTAAATTAATATATATATCAGTCTTTTAAAGTGATTCCCTTGTAACAGCATAAAGGACCTTTATAATAATGTAGTTTACCATCTTAATTTTATAGAATTACAAACTGAAGCCTTAAAGGATCAAGTGACTTGCTCAAGATCATACATAATATGCCATAGTAAATGGCAGAATTCTTTGAATTCCAATTCAAGTACATTTTAGTTTATGTTTCCTCAGGGTAAATTGGACAAAGACTTAGCCTTGTGGTCTGAGAAACCTGGGATCAAGTTCTACCTCTGGCATAAATTGGCTCTACAACTATGATCAAGTCACTTAAACTTTCAGTAGTCTGAGTTCCTCTTCTGAGATTACTCATTACAGAGAAGCTACTGACTTTCATTAGTGAAAGGGGTTTCTAAAAAAGAGGGGTTTTCTATACTGAAGAAGACACAAGACCAGTTGTGAGATTTCAAACAATCAGATAATTATCTAGGAAGATATATAACTGGGAAGATAGTTGATGGACAGACAAATAGACAGATAGTAGTAAAAAATAGATAGTTTGGATCTATAATTTCATTGATATAGGAAACTCCAGGTGAGGAAACTCCCTCTGTCTAGAGAAACCAGTAACTGTCCCACACTTCATAATCCTAGAGAACTGCCAAGAAGAACTGAGAGGTTGTGATTTCCCCAGGTGACAGTTCATAAGGGACCATCAGTGAAACCTGAACACTGGTTTCCTGGCACTAAAACTAGTCCTCTCCATTTCATGCTCAATATGTCTTTGTTTATGTGTATATATGCATGTACATGTGTGTTTGCAATAGACAAGACAAATAAAGAGATAGAGGTAGAGAAGTGATAGATTGAGATATAATAGCATTAAGTGCAAAAAGTGTTTCATTTTGTCTAGATAAAGAGTTATAATGGTGCTTATTACATAGTGCTATATTAGATATAAATTTAGATGATATATTTAGATCCAACTATATTTATATTTAGATAAATAAACCATAGATAAATAGAATTGACACATAGATCTCAATTATACAAAAATTATATTATACATATACACAAAAATTATACTCAACTATACAAAAAATAGATACACAGAATTGGGAAAAGGTTGTTTTCCCCTGGACCCCAGGAAATATTTAATTTTATTTTGATATATGTTATCCTACTTCATCTGATCCAGGAACTTGGAGGAAGGATTACATGGATTAAAAAGCATTCTTTTTCCATACTCTTATTCAAGTATAAAGCTAACAACAACTACAAATTTAACATTTAGTTACATTCTTTTTATAATATGACAATGTACTTCTTGAATACTATATTGCCCATCTCTCATTTGTCCAGTATCTATACTTTTTTTTTTCATAATCTATTGTAGTGGGGAGACAATAAAAAAAATGAATGATGGAAAATAGGGGAAAAAAACCTAAAGCCAAGCAATTGAGAATGAGCACATGAAATGATAAGATTTCAAGAGAACTTTGTATCTAATTTGCATGTGTTAATCTCAAAGAATGATAATATTTCAATTATATTAACTTCTATTACCAAAGGAACTAAAATATCTTTATATACACACTGACTTGCATTATTAATATCACTATAAGATTGATAAGAAACAAGGAAACATTGTCACTATTTATCCATGGAGAAAATGGTTTTTAAGATTATCATTCGAACAAGCAAAAAGTTATTATTTTTAAAATAATCCACACAAGCTTAAACAAAATGTTTTAAAAATAAGCTGCTTCAATATTACTGTCTTTTTTGCAGGTTATTTTTAGACAACAACCAGAACCAAAACATCCAGGGATTTTGATAGTTTTCCTAAACATATTCAAAAGAAAATTTTCATTCCTATGAATGCATGGACATTTTTTCAAAAGGTATTCAGAGTCAAGAAATGTTAGGAGACAGACTTATAATTTAAGATTTCATATTTTTTAATCAAAGGAGCAAATATTAGAAAGTTTTCTTTATTAATAGGACTTTTTAGGAAACAAAACCCAGTGTATAATGTTCATAACAACTTTGTGACATAGTCACAAAATAGGAAATATGATCTTAATTTTAGAGATGAGTAGAATAAGACTTAGAAAAGTTAAATGGTATGCAGAGCCAAGATGGAAGAGAAGCAGCATGGAAAGCTGGAAACTCCCTGAGAATCTTCTCAAATCAGCTTTTAAATAGCTCCTCAAAATAAATACTATAGACAAAGAACCAACAAGGGGATTGAGTGAAGATGAGGGACTCTCCTGCAGAAAACAAGTTGAAATTTAGGCAGAGAGGGTCCATTTCATAAGGTAAGAAGAGGAACTTGAAGTAAAACTGTATCCAGAGGAATGCAAGCTTCCCACCTACCCTTACCATTCTGAACCTAGGCACATGCCAACTTTGAGACCTGGGACCATGCCTAAACCAACTGCAGAGCATTCCACTACCATCTCTTGAAATCCTGAGCTCTGAGACAAACCTGCATTGAGACTCCCAAGTCCATGGTGCCTGGTCTGTTCAAGAATTGGTAAAGCCCTCAGTTCCAGGGCCAAATAGTTCACAGTGCTCTAAGCCCTGCAAACCACCACCAGTCCCTAGAGGAGATTGAATCAGCATCAGGAGGTGGATTCCAGAGCTCTCTACAGGTTACATTGTATCACCTTGGAAGAATTGAAACTTGAAGAAAAACCAAAACTAGCAGCAAGAAAAAACTAAGTTTAGGAGAATTCAACCTCTACCCTGAAAACAAAGTCTGCCTTTAAGATAAGTTTTTTTTTTTTCTTCAAAGACTGGGAAAATAAGCAAACAACAAAAGAAGCACCTAACCATAGAAAAATTTTATAGAGACAAAGAAGAGCAAGGAAGCAGCCACATGTAAAACTTCAAAGAAAAAATGAGAATTGGTTTCAGGAGCTGGAAGAACTCAAAAAGGAATTAAAAATCAAATAAGAAAAGCTGAAGAAAAATGGAGGAAAGAAATAAATGTAATACAAAAGAAAATTACAGTTTAAAGAGCAGAATTGGTCAAATGCAAAAAAAAGGTACAAGTCACTGATTTCCATTAAAAAGGAAAATTGACAAAATGGAAAAAGAGGTTTACAAGATCACAGTAGAAAATTGTTCTTTAAAAAATTAGAATTGAACAAAAAAGAAGCTATTGAGAGACTTCCGGGAAATCATGGCTGCAATCTAGACGCCACACGCTTCCTCTCCCCGGCACCGAATGAAATAGACTACATCAAAGGAGCATGAAAATCACCTTTGGAGGAACAGAAGGACACCCCAGTACTCCCAGTACTCCACTGAGGCGAGAGGTACGTGGGGTTTGAACATTTCCACACTATAATAAGGAGGAAAAGCTTGCACAGAAAAGTGAACTGAGCCACCCTTCTCCCACCCCACCTCCCCCACTAAACCAGAGTGAGCTAACTGAGCACTCACTGGGACAACAAGTGAATGGGGAACATCTCTGTCTGGGGGGGGGGGCACTCCAGGGTCCTTGGGATCTGGGGACTGCCAGGAAAAAACGTCTCAGGATGGTTTCACTGGAGAATCCAGCTCTTCAGCAGAGCTGTACTTGGGGCGGGCTGCGCTGAACATCTCAGCAGAGCTAAACACCAGGGGCGGACCACACGTTGATTATCTGGGCGGAGCTGAACACCTGGGCAGTGTGGCTGTGATCAGGGATCCAGCGCTCTAAGAAACCTCAGAGGCTGGGAAGAACTAGTCTGAAGCAACCTAAATTCACAGAAAAACCGCCCATATAACCCAGATCCCAGACCAAAAAGGAAAGGGGAATAAAACCACCAAAGGGATGGCTCACATGGCCCAAAATCAAGCCTCCAGGAAGAAAGGGAAAAAAGTGACTATTGAAAACTTTTATGGTGGAAGTACCCAAGGAAAAGAGGAGAATGAGGAGGAAATCCAAAAAAATTCAGAACACGCCTCCCAAAATGGAAACTATCAACATGCTCTGGAAGATCTCAAACTGGAACTTATCCAAAAGATGGAAACCTGGAAAGAAAAATGGGAGAAAGAGATCAGCTGTCTGACAGATAAGAATGCTCAATTGGAAAAAGAACTCGAAGTATCCAATTGAAGGGCAGACAAGGCTGAAAAGCAAAACCAGTCCCTAACGACCAGAATTAAGTACCTCGAAGAAAGTGAGATGATAAAACAGCAAGAATCAATAAAGCAAACCCAAAAAATTAATGAATTGATCCAGCCATAGCACTGCTGGGCTTGTACCCCAAAGAGATAATGGACAAAAAGACTTGTATAAAAATATTCATAGCTGCGCTCTTTGTGGTGGCCAAAAATTGGAAAACGAGGGGATGCCCTTCAATTGGGGAATGGCTGAACAAATTGTGGTATATGTTGGTGATGGAATACTATTGTGCTCAAAGGAATAATAAAGTGGAGGAATTCCATGGAGACTGGAACAACCTCCAGGAAGTGATGCAGAGCGAAAGGAGCAGAACCAGGAAAACATTGTACACAGAGACTGATACATTGTGGTACAATCGAAGGTGATGGACTTCTCCATTAGTATCAATGCAATTTCCCTGAACAATCTGCAGGGATCTAAAAAAAAATACTACCCACAAGCAGAGGATAAACTGTGGGAGTAAAAACACCAATGAAAAGCAACTGCTTGACTATAGGGTTGGAGGAGATAAGACTGAGGAGAGACTCTAAATGAACACTATAATGCAAATTCCAACAACAGGGAAATGGGTTCGAGTCAAGAACACATGTGATAACCAGTGGAATCATGCATCGGCTATGGGAGAGGGAAAGGCGGGGGGGGGGGGAGGGGAGGAAAAGAAAATGATCTTTGTTTCCAGTGAATAATGTATGAAAACGACCAAATAAAATAATGTTTAAAAAAAATTAGTAGATATAATAAAATCTTAAGTACCTTAAAAAAAAAGAAGCTATTGACATCATGAGAAATCAAGAACAATAAGACAAAATCAAAAGAATGAAAAAATAAAAGAAAATCTGAAATATCTCATTGAAAAGATAACTGAGGTGGAAAATAAATACAGGAGAGACAATCTAAGAATTATTGGAATAACATAAGTCATGAAAAAAGAAAAAAAGCATAGAAATCATATTATAAAAAATTATCAAACTGCCCTGATATTCTTGAACAAGAGAGTAAAATAGAAATTGATTCCCAGATCACCTCTTGCAATAAATTTCCAAATAACAAATCCCAGGAATGATATTATCAAGTCCAAGAGATCCCAGGCCAAGGAGAAAATACTATTAACAACCAGAAAGAAAAAAATTAAATAGCATTGAGCCACAATCAAGATTACACAGATATTTTTAGCATCTACATTGAAGGATCAGAACGTCTGGAAATCTGATATACCAGAGGGCAAGGGAACTAGGTTTATTAACAAGAATCACCTACCCATCAAAGCCAATGATTTGGTTTTTTTCCCCTGGGGGGATTTCTAATTTAATAAATTAGAAGATTTATAAGATTATGATGGGAAGACTAGACCTACACAGAAAATTTGATGTCCAAATACAAGATTCAAGAGAAACATAAAAAAAAGATAAATAAGAAAAATAAAATTTAAGGGACTCGATAAGGTTAAATTATTTCTATTCCTACATGGAAAGATGATATTTATAACTCTTAATTTTTTTCATTATCATAGTAGTTAGAAGAAGTATACATAAACAGTGGATATTGGAGCAAACTGTTTAAAATGGCATGTAAAAAATATCAAGGGGTAAAATAGAGGATTCCAATGGAAGAAAATAAAAGAAAAGGTAAAATGGGATAATGTATATAACCTAAAGAGGCACACACATGCAAAAAGATACTAATATAGTAGAGGAAAGGATAAGAGTGGTGATATGCAATGCTTAAACCTTACTCTCATCAGAATTAACTTAGAGAGGGAATAACAACCAAAATCAGTGGGGTATATTATTCAATCTTACCATATGGAAAAGTAGAAGGGGAATAAGAAAGGCGTGTGTGTGTGGGGGGGGGGGGGGACAGACTGATATAAGGGAGGGGAATTGGTAGAGAGAATAATTTAAAGCAAAATATTTTTGTGGAGGGACAGACTGATATAAGGGAGGGGAATTGGTAGAGAGAATAATTTAAAGCAAAATATTTTTGTGGAGGGACAGGGTGATATGAGCAAGTGCAAGATTAAAAAGGAAAACAGGATGGAAGGGAATACTCAGATGATAATCATAACTAAGAATATAAATAGGAAGGATTCACCAACAAAATGGAAGCTCATAGCAGAGTAGATTAAAAACAGAATCCTGTAACATGTTGTATACAAAAAGACACAGTTGATGCAAGTAAACACACAAAGTGCAAATGTAAGTAGATGGAGCAGAATCTACAGGGCTTTAACAGAGATTAAAACAAACAAACAAAGAAATAGGATTAGCAATCATGATCACAGACAAAGCTAAAGCAAAGCCAGAACTAATTAAAAGGAAGGTGATTAATTTTTTATAAATGAAACTATAGATAATGAAGTAATATCAGTACTTAAAATATATGCACCAAAAGGCATAGCTTCCAAATTTATGAAGGAGAAACTAAAGAAACTTAAGGACGAAATAAGAAAATAAAACTATACCAACAAGAGATCTCAGCATTCCCCTCTCCGAACATGATAAATCTATTAAAAAAATAAATAAGAAAGAAGTAAAGAAAGTAAATGAAACTTTGAAAAAGTTTGATTTAATAGAACTCTGGAGAAAATTGAATGGGGATTAAAAGAAATATACTTTCTTTTCAGGAACACATAGTACATAAAAAACTGATCATGTACTAGGGCATAATAAATTCACAAACTAATGCAGAAAAGCATAAATAAAAAAATACACCATTTACAGGTCACAATGCAATAAAATTATAATCAATAAGTCATAGAAAGATAAATAAAAATTAATTGGAATCTAAGTAACCTAGTTATTCAAAATGTTTAGGTCAAAAAACAAATTATAGAAACAATAAATGATTTCATTAAAGTGAATGACATTGGGGAGACAATATATCAAAACTTATGGGCTACACCCAAAGAAGTTCTTAAGAGAAATTTTATATCCTTAAGTTAATAAAACAGGGGGGGAAAGGAAATCAAAAAAATTGACATGAAATTGAAAAACTGGAAAAACAACAAATTTTAAACCTTTAATAAATACTAAATTGAAAATTCTAAAAATCCAAAGAGAAATAAGTAAAATTGACAATAAGAAATCTATTGAACTAATAAATAAAACCAGTAGTTTGTTTCATGAAAAAAAAAGGAAAATAGATAGACCAATGGTTAATTAGATTTAAAAGAGAAAAAATTAAATTACCAGTATCAAAAATGAAAAAGGTGAATTGACTTCCTATGAAGAGGAAATTAAAGCAATTATTAGGAGCCATTTTGCCCAGTTATATGACAATAAATCTGGCAATCCAGATGAAATGGATGAATATTTACAAAAACATAAGTTGCCCATATTAACAAAAGAGGTAACAGAATCCTTAAATAATTCTATCTCAAAAAAAAAAAGAAGCCATCAATGAACTTCCTAAGAAAAAACCCCTAGGGCCAGATGAATTCACAAGTGAATTCTATCAAAAATTTAAAGAATAATTAATCACAATTCTATACAAACTATTTGGCAAAAGAAGCAAAGAATGAGTTCTACCAAATTATTTTTGACACAAATATAGTGCTAATATCTAAACCAGGAAGACCAAAAACAGAGAAAGAAAATTATAGACCAATTTTTTAATGAATATTGATGCAAAAATATTAAATAAAATAGTAGCAAAGAGGCTACTAGAGCAATATATCAGAAGGATTATTCATCATGACCAGGTGAGATTTAAACCAGGAATGCAAGGTTGGATTAATATTAGGAAAATTAACAGCATAATTGACCATATCAGTAACCAAACTAACAGAAATCACATGATTATCTCAATATATGCAGAAAAATTCTTCAACAAAATAAAACACACATTCCTTTTAAAAACACTAGAAAGCGTTTTCAATAGGAATGGGTGTTGTATTTTGTCAAAGGCTTTTTGCTATGAATACATAGACCTTTCTTTAAATAAGTAGTATCTATCTAAAACCTTCAGTAAGTATCATCTGCAATAGGGATAAGTAAGAAGCCTTCACAGTAAGATCAGGAATGAAGCAAGGATGCTCATTTTCACCATTATTACTTAATGTTGTATTAGAAATGGCAATTTCAGCCAAAAGATAAGTTAAAGAAATCAAAGGAATTAAAGTCGACAATGAAGAACCTAAATGATCACTCTTTGCATATGATATAGTTAGAGAATCCTAGAGAACTAAAAAATTATTTGAAATAATTAAACACTTTAGTAAAGTTTCAGCAAACAAAATAAAATCATATAAATCATTTTAATATATTTCCAACAAAATCCAGCAGCAAGAGTTAGAAAGAAAAATTCCATTTAAAATCACTATAGCAACAAAAAATACTTGGGAACCTATTTTCCAAGAAAAACACAGAAAGTATATGAACACAATTACAAAACACCTTTTACACAAATAAAGTTAGATGTAATTAATTGGAAAAAAACATTAATTGCTCATTGAAAAGCTAAATTAATATAATCAAAATTATATTTCTACCTGAATTTATTTATTCAATGTCTTAGCAATCACACTATAAAAAACCTATTTTATAGAACTAGAAAAAATAATAACAAAATTCACCTGGAAGAACATCTTCTTTTCTCTTAATACCAAAGGAATTAATGAAAAAAAATATGAAGAATGGTGTTCAGAACTTAAACTTTACTACAAAGCAGTAACCATCGAAATAATCTGGTACTGGCTAAGAAATAGAATGGATGATCAATAGAATAGATATAGGGTAAAGACAAACTAATATTTAATAAACTGATAGATCTGTTTTTTAGGAAAAAAACTCACTGACAAAGACTGCTGGGAAAACTGGAAAACAATATGGCAAAAATTAGCTATAGAGTCATAACTGACATCATATACAAAGATGAAGTTAAAATGGATATAGCATTTAGACATAAAGGTTGATTTTAGGTAAATCAGGGGAACCATTTAACTTTCAGATCTATCAAGAAGTAAAGAATTTATGACCAAAAAAGTGAAAGAGAACATTATAAGATATAAAATGAATAATTTTGACTAAATTATATTAAAAAGGTTTTGTACAAAAAAAAACAATATAACCAAGATTAGAATGGAAACTCAAAAATATTTTACAACAAAATTCTGATAAAGGTCTCATTTCTCAAGTATATAAAGACATAAGTCAAATGTATAAGAATGTAAGCCATTCCTCAATTGAAAAATGATCAAGGTTTATGAATAACTAGTTTTTGGATAAAAAAAAGTCAAAGCTATTGATCATCATATGAAAAATGTCCGAAGACCCTCTTGACTAGAGAAATGCTAATTAAAACTACTCTGAAATACTACCTCATACCTGTTTGAAAGTAATGGAAAAAATGATAAATGAGACATAGAATGAGACAAAATTAGGATTCTAATGCGTTGCTGTCATGGAGTTGTGAACTTATCAAACCCTTCCAGAGGAAAATTTGAAACTATGCCCAAAGGGTTATAAAAGGATGCAAACTCTTTGATCTAGAAGTACCACAACTAGGTTTTTACCCCAAATGTTTTTTTTTTAATAAAGAAGAAACTACTTGTGCAAGATTCTATAGCTGCTCTTTTTTTGTTGTGGCAAAGAATTGGGAATTAAAAAGATGTCCCTCAATTGGGGAATGGCTGAACAAATTGTGGTATAAGATGGTGATTAAATACTATTGTTGTAAGATATGATGAATAGGATGATTTTAGAAAGAGCTGGAAAAGCCTACATGAACTGATGCAGAGTAAAATAAGTAGAATCAGGAGAACATTGTCCACTGTGATGGCAATATTGTGGATTTATCAACTGTGATAGACTTAGCTACTTTCAGCAATTCAATAGTCCAGTACAATTCTGAGGAATTTATGAAAAAGAATGCTATTTACTTACAGAGAAAGAATTGTTGGAGTCAGAATGCAGATAACAAAGAGTATGTTTTTTCACTTTAGTTTATTTGGATGTTTTGGAGCCTTGGTTTCATCTGATTATTCTCTTGCAAAAAATGATCAACATGGAAATGTGTTTTGCATGATAATACATATATAACCCTCATCAAATTGATTGTCTACTCAGAGAGTGGGTAGGGGAGGGATAGTGGGAGAAAATTTGAATCATACAACTTTAGAAACGTAATTGGACATTTTTTACATGTAATTGGTAAAATAAAATTTGTATCATAAAAAAGAAAGAAAAATTTAATGGCTTGCCCATAGTCACACAACCAGTAAATAAAAACAATTAAAAACTTTCATGACTGAATCCATTATGATGCAATATTGCCATATGGGCAGCTAGGTGACACATTAAAGAACATTCTGGACTTGGAGTCAGGAAAGCTTGAATTGAATCTCTAGCTCAGACACTTAGTAGTTGTATAATCACTTAAACTTTCTGTGCCTCAGTTTCCTCATCTGCTACAGAAGAATAGGACCTTCATTCCAAGTTTGAGCATCAAATAAGATAATACTTGCAAAGTATTCTGGAAACCTTAAATTGTTTATAAGTGCTAATTCATCATCATCACAATAATTATTACTCTTCTTATTAATACTTGACTTGTGTCCAAATAGCCACTGTAGTCCTACTTCAAAGACATTGAAATCATTGGAAGTAGTCTTGGTTTCTTGAAGAATATGCCAATAGGACTCATTCACTAAAAGGTCTGATTAAGGTGGAAAAGCTGTGTTACAATGCAATATGTGCCTGCAATTCAAGGATATAGAGGAAAGGCTAATTAAAATAAAACTTGGCCAGAAGCTTTCAGAAATCCTTTTCCAAACTCACTTCTAACTCTCAGAATTATTGGCTTTCTTTAAAGCACAACTCTCATTCTTCATCCTAAAGGAGAACTTCCCGAATTCTCCTAGTTATTACCATGGTCTTAAAATTATTCTACATAATTGTGTATTTATTTCTTTTTAATTTCTTGTACCACCCTGAACGCGTCCTATCTCGTCTGATCTCAGAAGCTAAGCAGGGTCAGGCTGGGTTAGTACTTGGATGGGAGACTGCCTGGGAATACCAGGTGCAGTAGGCTTTATTGTCATTCTCGATCACTGAGAGACTACCACCACCAATTTCTTGTGCACTTATTGTGCTCTGCCACTATCACCTTTCTCGTCTGTAGGTAGAACATAAGCTCCATGGGGCAGGAAGAAAGGATTGTTTTTGTATTCAAACCCTCCAAGTATATCAGAATACTTTGTATATACTAGGCACTAAAAATGCACCTTGAATTGAATTGAAGTACAGTCTTTGGGGAAAGGAGGCTACAGCAACTCAGGTTATATACTTTCTAACAGGTACAGGTAATGATTCCTATTAGCAATGGTAAAATGAAGTTACACCCAGGAACTTGGTGGTATTAATACTGAAAGTGAATGAATAGAGTCTTGGAAGTTTTCCAATGTTCAGAAAAAAACCAAAAACATAAGTATCTCCTATTCTAGGTTCCAATTTCTCTTTCTCTTACTTTAATGTAAAGTTCTATCCTTACTTCCAAAGGATAAATAAGGATTTGTGCACATGTGTTATCAAGTCAAAATAAGCCCTCACTGGACTTGATCTTTACATTCTTTTTTGAAATGTCTGCCTAGCAACTGTGCACACGGAGACTGAGGTTAATCTTTACTTATTGATTTTTGGCCTCATAGAAAATAAAAATGTTTCAATGGCCTGATCTTTGACTGTGTTATGGGAACAAAAAGAATAGGGCATGGATTTTTTTAACTGAGTTGTGAGGTTAGGAGGAAGGAAGGAAGAGAACCAGCTAGATAGAGACATAAAGAAAGAGAGACACAGTGAGAGGTTCTTAAAAATCAATTACTTTTCTAATTGCACTCAAAATATTTTTATAGTGAAAATTCAGAATTGGTATTTGTATGGGAATTTTGTAGGCAAATTTCATATAGATTTCATTCGGGATATTTTTGACCTCCTGTTATCCCTTCTAAGGAAAGGATGAGTTCAGAAAAATTTTAAATCTAAAAACTTTACCTTTGAGATATTACTTTCATCAACTGGAAAAAAAATGTATATATATATATATATATATATATATATATATATATATATATATTCATCACATTGCATAAAAGTCAATTAGTCCTTGAACTATAGTCAGAGTTTTCAGTGAGAGGGGCACTGGGTCTATCAGAATTCAAATTCTAGCTCTTTGACTTATTATGTAAATTTAACAAAGAATTTTTTCATCCAAAACTTCTTTGTCCGTACCTTATAAGATTACTGTGGAGAATGCTTTAACCTTAAAACATTAAACAAATGCCTTATATTATAAGAACATTAATACTTTTTTTGCTTATCTTGATTTTTTTAACATACTACCACACATGAGCAGATGAATGTTCAATAACATTTGGGTATATGCTTCCAAACTACACTGTGATTCCTAA
Source organism: Monodelphis domestica (assembly GCF_027887165.1). Taxonomy (NCBI): domain Eukaryota; kingdom Metazoa; phylum Chordata; class Mammalia; order Didelphimorphia; family Didelphidae; genus Monodelphis; species Monodelphis domestica. The sequence goes on from NC_077228.1 coordinate 304,510,398, forward strand.
TTTAGATAAAATGGATCTTGTGAATATTATCAAATGAATTGAATAATTGCAAGATTATAGAATTGATGGTGGTATTGAACAGAAATATAAGAACAAAAGTGTTTAAATGATTTGCATAAGTTCAAAAGTAATGAATGATAGAGCAGAGATTTTAGCTCTGATCTTCTAAATCTTTAATCATATTCTTTCCCAAATACCATACATGCCCATCACTTCCCTTCTAAAATAATATCAACCAAACCGGCTAAAATGACAAAAAGGTAAAGTGATAAATGTTGAAGGTGAAGCATGAAAAACAAGGGCACTAAAACACAGTTGATGGAGCTTTGAACAGGAAAACAATTTGGAATTGCACCCAGAGAGTTATAAAACTGTGAATACTCTTATATCCAGCAATACTATTGCTTGGTCAATTTCCCAAGGAAATTAGGGAAAGGTGAAAAGAACCTATATTGTTCTAAAATATTTAGAGCCTGCCTCTCTCTCTCTCTCTCTCTGTCTCTCTCTCTCTGTCTCTCTCTCTCTCTCTCTCTCTGTCTCTCTCTCTCTCTCTCTTTCTCTCTCTCTCTCTCTCTCTCTCTCTCTCTCTCTCTCTCTCAGCAAAGAATTGGAAATTGAGCAAATGCTTGGGGAATGGTTAAACAAATCATGGTATGTGATCGTGATGGAATACTACTTCACCATAAGAAGTGATGGACAAACTGATTTTTTTTTAAACCCTTACCTTCCATCTTGGAGTCAATACTGTGTATTGGCTCCAAGGCAGAAGAGTGGTAAGGGCTAGGCAATGGGGATCAAGTGACTTGCCCAGGGTCACACAGCTGGGAAGTGTCTGAGGTCAGATTTAAACCCAGGACCTCCCGTCTCTAGGCCTGGCTCTCAATCCACAAACTGATTTTTTTAAAAAGAAACCTGAATAGCAGTACATGAGATAATGAACAGTGAAATGAGTAGCATCAGAAGAATATTAGACATAGGCACATAATTAATTCTAGAAGAATAAACTGAGAAAGTTACCTGCAGAAAGATAAAACATGAAAGATAATTTATATGAATATGTTGGGCTCTATGATGCTATCTTATGTGATTCAGGGAGGGGATAGAGGGTTGGGACATTAGTGAACAGGATTTATTCTGTAGATATGAAGAAAAGGAAATTAAACAGATAGCATATCTGTGATTACATTTGTGTATTATATTCTTTTTCTTTATATATGGAGATACTAGTTTTATTTGGATATGTAAAGATTTGGAGTAATAAAATGATATCAAATTATAAACAAGAGGTGTATTTAGCCATTTTTAAGACTGTTCAAAAATATTCATTATAAGAAATGATATTTACTGAAATTTTAAACCTCAAACTCACTAAATACCCAATTAGTTTCCCTTTATTTCTAAGAACTCTCTAAACAAGTTCTCACAAAAATGTTAATAAAATACCTTAAGGAAAAGAATAATTTTCTTATTTCAGCATTGTTTAGAAATTTTCCACTATATTTTTAAGACACAGTGTGGGGACCCCTATATCACCAGTATTCACTACACCATCCAAATACAAGCTTGCATCCAGGTTGTACAGCTGCCAGAAGAAGAAGAAGAAGAAAGTCATGCTTACCCCACTTTGACCATAAATTGTCCCTACATGGGGCCACATGAGAGTGGAGCTGCTCAGTAAGTGAATCACAAATCACTACTCGTATACCCTTCTGGAATTTCTCCTTGGGAACGTTCTGGGCTTGAATTTGCTCATTAGGCTAGGCAGTTTATGAGGTACTTGTTTCTCTTCTCCCTCTGAACAACCCTGTGTTTTCCCAAGGGCAGATAAGATGTCCTTATACAGGAATACCTCAATTAAAATGGCAAATGGCACTAATCATAAATCATTCATTTAGAGCTGAAAAGGATCTTATCAGTAATGAAGTTAAACTCACTAATATTACAGATGAAGAAACTGAGACCCAGAAAATTGAGACCAATTGCCAAAGTTCATAAAGCTAATAAGGAATCTGAATAGTTGTTTCATTGTCCCCAAACCAATATTCTTTACATTGTGGCATGTTGGTGATTGAATTGTAGACAAGAATAGAAGAATGTTCTGTATCAATCATTAGGGTACACCTTTTTCTTTTGTCTCCAAATTTTTGGTATACACAATTGTGACATTTGGTCTCTTTAACATTAAATTGTTATATCCGATTTAAATCAGTTTTAAAAATCAGTCTCTGATTTCAAGATGCTTATATTTTTAAAATATTGCTCATTGCATACTCATATAAAAAATACAATGCACCTAAAAATGTGTGTGTATATGAGAGAAACAGACACACAGAGAGAAAGAAAAGCATTAATTGCTGGGAGGATCAGAAAAGGTTTGAAGGAATAGATGGTACTTGAATTGTGGTACAAATATGCTAGGCATTTCATAATACGGAAAGGAGAAGAAAGTGCATTCTAGACATAGGGAACTACATTTGCAAAGGCACAGAGACTAGAAATAAAATATCAAATACAAGGCAGAAGACTAATTTGAACTGTACAAATATAGTACATCTTTAAAAACTATAAGCTTTTAGTTTTCTAGTCTAGATTTAAATAGTTTTTGATAACATTGATTAAGCACAATACTTTCAGAAGGGAAAATAATTTAAAAATAAATATAAAGTATGTCCAAATTTTATGTAGGCTTAAAAGTACCACTCTATCTTGTATAATTAGAAATAATGAGTATTTTAATATTTTGAAACCTTGATTTTATATGTAAGATTATTCAGGTAATTCTCAAAAATGAGGAAACTTAAAATTAAATTTGAATATCTACCACCATAGAAGGAAAAGACAGAGTCTGGATTCAGATTAAAATAGAACATTTTTCACTTTATTTCCTCTATGAATTTTTCCCTAATTCATATGATGTGTCCTCTTTCACAATATAATGAACATGGACATATGTATTGCATGAAAACATGTGAACACCTTATATGTTGCCTGCTATGTTGAGAAGGGGAGAGAGATAGGAGAAAGGGAGAGAACATGGATCTCAACATGTCAGAAAACAAATAATAAAAGTTGTATTATCATGTAATCTGGAAAAAAAATTAATATAATTTGAAGAAAAAGATGATAGAAATCTAAATTTCCAGTCACAACTGTATCTCATAACTAGAAAAATTAATCAGAATTAGATAATAATCATCTTTTCTCCATAAAATAATTTCTATAAGTCAAAACCATAAAGGTTAAACATAAGGTGCTGCCTCTCCCTATATCTATATCTAGATCTGTATCTATATACATACACATATATAATTATGTATGTGTTGTGTGTATGCATATACATATATATATATGTGTGTGTGTGTGTGTGTGTATACTACACTTCTTTTAAGTATAATATGGCAGAGAAGTGGTCTCATAGCTATACACATGGAAAGGACTTCAAGATAAAGGCTCAAGATGATTGACCAATAAAACAAGTCTACTAAAAAATAAAAGAAAGATTGTCAATGTTGCTGTTCGTTTAGTCTTATCTGACTAATGGGTACCCCATTTAGGGTTTTCTTGGTAAAGATACTGGAGCAATTTCCTATTTCCTTCTCCCACTCACTCATTTTACAAATGAGGAAACTGAGGCAAACAGGGTTAGGTAACTCATCTAAGGTCACATGACTACTAAGTGTCTGAGGCCACATTCAAACTCCAGAAGAAGAGTCTTCTGCATGAAGCCCAAGCATTCTATCTACTGGGGAAATGAAAGAAAGGAATCCATCAATCCAGTTTGATTTAAAAAATAGTTTGTTAAAAGTAAAAGTATTTTGATAGGCAAGTAATTTGAGAAAATCCTAAAATGTTAAAGTGGTACTACATTCTAAAGGTGGTTGAAAAACAATCTAACACCCATATGAACAGATGGAGAAACAGGAGAAAAATTTACATATAGCCAAACAAAAGGAAAAGAGCACTAAGAGAGTTCATAACTCTCATCAATACAGTGGCCAATCATGATTTCAGAAATCACATGAAGCTATACCTTCCACTTATATGCAGAAAGGTAATTGACTACATAATGAATTACAAGGTGAGATGAGAAAAACATTTCAGTCATAACCATAGGGAGAGTTAAGAGAGAAAGAATTCTATTTTGGATATATTAAGTTTAAGACACATACTAGAGCTGTAAATTGATACAAGTGTCCTGGAGAATAATCTGGAACATGTCCAAAAGGACATAAAATTATGCATACCCTTTAACCCCAAAATATCCCTGCTAGGTTTACATCAAAAAGAGATTAAAACAGGGGAGAAATAACCTATCTGTAGAAAAATATTTATAGCAGCTCTTTTTTGTGCTGACAAAAAATTAGGAACTGAAAGGATTTCCATCGATTAGGGAATGGCTGAACAAGTTGTAGTACATGCTTATAATGAAATACAATTGAATGAAACAACATAATCACAAAAAAAAAACACAAAACAAGGAGAGACATATGAAGTAATGCAAATAGAAGTGAGAATAAAAAGGAGAATGCTCTTTGCTACTGTACACAGTTTGTTGTTACTGTACACATCAACAATAATGTATGATGACCAACTGTGAATGATTTAACTATTATCAACAAGGCAAGGATTCAGAACAAATCCAAGAGACTAATCACAAAAAAGGATATCTATCACCAAAAAAGGAACAGAGTCCAAATGCAAAATTAAATATATCATTCTTTACTTTATTTCTACATGAATTTTTCTCTAGTATAATCAATGTGTCTTCTCTCACAACATGAAGAACATGGAAATATATATTTATAAATATATATATATATATATACACACACATACACAAACAATATCATATTGCCTGACTTTTTGAGGAGAGAGGAGGGGAAAGGCAGAAAAGAGAGAACATGGATTGCAAAATATCAGAAAATTTATAATAAAATTGTATTGAGATGTAATCTGGAAAAAATGTAAATGTTATAAATTTTTTTAAATGATATATAGTAGATATCCAGTTTGAGATTTCTGAATGTCAGGTAAAAATGTGATACTGAGGTCAGCAAAGAGGTTGGGGCAGGTAGATTTGGGCATCATTGGGACAACAATAGTCATTAAATTCATGGTAACTAATGAGATCACCAACTGTTGTATTGTAGAAGGGCAAGAGAAGACTATTCATCACTTGTCAATTGATCACTTGGTGATTAATTCTTTGGTTATACCAGGCCATTAAACAAATTAAAAGGTAAAATGCCTATAAGACGTGTGTAGCAACCTCAGTTTCTCCACTGACAATGGCAAAGTGGTCACTAATGGAGTGGAGGGAGGAGCAAAGAGAGTAAGAAGAATCACAGTTTTTATATGAAGATTTTTAAATGTTTTGGGGATATGTGCCCCTTTGGTAATCTGCTGAAACCTTCGTATTCCTTCTCATAATGTTTTTAAATGCATTAAATAAAATATGTTGGAATACAAAAGAGATAAATCATAGTAAAATATAGTTATCATTTTTAAGAATTCTCAGACCCCACATTAAGCAAGTTAAGAACTTCTATTTTATGCCATCTATAAATTTTTATTTTACTTTTGGGACTCTGAATATGAGATCCTTGTCCAATGACCAATGCTTGAACATATTGCTAAATCACATCAATCTTGGAATTCTTGCTATAAAGGAAAATAAATGGCTCACAATTACTCTCTAGAGAATCAAAGGAAGTGGCAATGTTGTTTTTATTATATGCCCAAAGGCTATAAGAAGCATTGTTTTGTAGACTATTTGGTCATCTCACATTTTAGGATTGATTTTTTCAGAGACCACAAGGAAAATAATTGTTTATATGCCAATAAACAATAAAAGTTTATAGAAATTCTAAAAACAATTTGATAAGCTCCCCCTGAAAATTAGATCAATATGCAATTTGATATGTAAGTCTTCAAAGCAAAAGTGTGAAAACATGAAAATGTTTATGCAGAAATACCAGAGATGAAAGATGCAATCTTGTCTATGCTGAACAGTGTAATTTTTGCTGGTCTATAGACTCAGTAGAGGATAACAATGAATAATAAGCCCAAAAACACAAGTTGAAGCCAAGTTTTAAAAGGCTATACATTTCAAATAAAAGATTTTATATTTGATTCTAAAGGCAATAAAGAGTTTTTCGATTTTATTTAATAGGAGAATGAGATGATCAGACTGGAACTTGGTATCTCTGTGGGGGATGGATTGGGAAAAAAAGTTGATGATTCTTGAGGCATAAAGGCCAATTAAAGGGTCATTGCAATGTCAAAGAGAAAGATGATAAAGATAAGAATGAGGATGGTGGCCAAGGGGGGAAAAATAGAGTATTGTTGAGAGTGATATTGGAGAGATAGAATCACCAAATGTTGGCAAATTATCATATATTTGATTCAAGGGAAAGGGATATACTAAATTTTTTGGTGAAGATATAAAACTCTATGATTAGAAAAACAGGGTCTCAATAAAAAAAGAGAGGTTGGAATTGGAAAGACAAATTCTTTTTGGAATTTGCCAAGGTTGAGATACGCACAGCATATCCAAATTGAAAGAGGACACTTTTAATGACCTTGAGGGGACTGTCAAAATTTCTAGGTTTTGAAAACATCTCACCTTTTTTAATTTTAGTAGCCATCTATGATTAAAGCAATATCCACCAGGATTCTCTTCCTCTGCCCCAACATGACTTAGACCATTTTCCTCTAAATGATGACATAATTGTCAGTGGCATTTGAATGACCTGGGACTATGACTTAGATTCTTCATTGATTGTGGACAGATTGACATGACTTCCTATCCACCTAAGTGAATAAAAATGCTCATCTATTGGGAGTTAGGGTCCTTCAAACTCAGTTATCCTTGTAACAGAAGAAGAGTCACCACAATGCCCTCCCAGCCAGGTTATAAAGAAGCAAAAGGGTCCACATCCATATGAACTAAGAATTGTAATATCTTTGTGTAATATATTTTCTATCTTTTAGTTAAGTAAGCCTCCCTTTTTAACTGTTTAATGATTGTCCCTGAAAATCCTTTCATCCTATAAAGAACCTGAACTCACCAGGTGATGGACTGAGTTGGGCTCTACCTTCACAGCATTCTTTCTCCTTCATCAAATGTCCTTGATCCTCACTATATCATTTTTCCTTTGCTAATGGTAAAGAAAAAATTTCCTATTTTAATGTCTAAACCAGAATAGAACTAAGGAATCCTTTCCCAAAGTCAACTAATAATTAAAGTAAGTTTGGGTATTCCACTACTATAAATAAATTTTAGCCTCAACTTTTTGCTTGATCCCAAAACTTATGTTCTGGCATCTGCTTTGCTATATACAATGAAAAGTATAGTCTTTCAAATGACTTTTAAAAATCTTTTAAATTTGTTTGAAGAATTCAACTGTAGCTTTTGAAAGCAGTTTTGTTTGTCATCTTCAGGTGATGTAAGCTCTTTTAGGATATGAATGACTTGAGGTTTCTATGGGTTATGTGTCCATTAATCAATGTTACTATACATTACTATGATAGCTTATATATCTATAATCCTTTTCCTAACTGCCTAAATGGACATGGTTCATTTCTAATCATGTTAGAAAATCATTTAAAATGATCACAACTATTTTTTTTCTTGTCCTTCCCTTTGTGGAAAGCACATATATACAATGTATCTACTAAAATTTAATTTTTACTTAAAAAACAACAACAACAACAAAATTCAACCTGGAAAGAAAGGAAAGGTGGAAGGAAAGCAGGAAGAAAGAAAGGAAGGAATGGATTTACCTGCAAGGCTGTGAGAATATTTGCTAAAGCTTGCCCATATGTGTCATGACAGTGAACAGCAAGAGCACTTATTGGGATTTCTTTCATAACACTTTCCAACATTCTTTTCATACTTCCAGGAGTTCCCACTCCAATTGTGTCCCCCAGAGAGATCTCATAGCAGCCCATGCTGTACAACTGCTTAGACACCTGTTGAGAAAGGAGAAGTTCTATTAAAATGCTGAAATTGAACAGGCATGAAAAATAAACACAGGAGCACAAGTCTCACAGTTCCACAGAAGAGATCATTTAGAGGTAAAAAATTCTTTGTATTGAAAAAAAGCACCTACTTCTCAATATAACTTTCAGTAACATATCTCTTGCATGAAACTCTTAATAGTCTTTAAGAAAGATGGAGATAATCATGTTATTTATTCATTGTTTTCTTAATTACCTGATTATATACTCAAAATCCTGTTATTTGAAAATTGATGATTATCTTTAAAAAAATTTTAAGCTATAATTTAACCAACTACCTTAATTGGGTAATAATATTTCATTATGTGCATTTATAAAATAGTGGCTCATCAGATGTTTCTGAGGGAAGGTCTGGGTTTAAATCTTAATTTTTATACAGACCAAACTATATGATTCTAAACAACTTAACCTTTAAATACTTCCATACAGCTAAGGCTTTAAGTTTCAAAACATTCCCAGATCAGCATTTGTGGAGTGGGTTCCTTTGCCTAGAATTCTCTAGACTGATAAATTCATAGATTTGCTACTACTTCTTTGGACCCTCACAAAAAAAGAAATATACACACAAACAGATGATGCTTAATCTTTATAAACACCGGTAACTAAAATCTTCTAATCTTGTCTAATTTATAGGCAGCATCATATAGTAAAAAAGGCAAAATGTCTGGGGAACTGAGTTCTTTTCTTAGTTCTGACACTAATCAAGTATATGACCTGAGGCAAGTCATTTTACATAACAGGTCTCAATTTTCTCAGCTGTGGGGGGCAGACTTCAGATGCAACTCCCTTTCAGGTCTTCATGTTTTCTTGGAAGTAGCTGTCTTTGAAAGCTGCTCAAGAATTTCAAAGGCATTCTGCCAGTTTATTTAAAGGGTAGCCTGGACATTTCTGCAGGAATGCTATAATTTCTTTAATTGAAATTAGTTAAAAATGGAAGTTACTAATAGAGTTTAGCACCTGCTGTGTATATATAATTGAAGATACATATTAGTTGTGTGTTATACAGTGTTTATCTTTCAAATGAATTATAAGTTGCATTATTTAGGCAAATAGTTTTTTTGTAAGGATAATAACTGACACTTATAATCTACTTTGAATTTTGGTTGTTGTTCATTCATGTTTGACTATGACCTAATTTCGGGTTTCATGAAAAGATACTGAAGTGGTTTGCTATTTTCTTCTCCAGCTCTTTTTACAGATGAGGAAACTGAGGCAACCAGCGTGAAATGAGTTGCTCTGATTCACACATCTAGTAAGTATCTAAGGTTGGATTCCAGGCTCAGCACTCTATCCACTGGGCCACTTAGCTGCCCAGTACTTTGTATACATTAGTCTTTTTGAATTTCATAGCAAATCTTTGAGGAAGACACTAGAAGTTGTATTGTTCCTGCTTTAGAGATGAGGAAACTGACAGCCTTTAAGATTTAAGTAATAAGTCTGATCATATCTACTAAGCATAAAATCTGGAATTTAAACTTATCTTTCTTATTTCAGGAACAGCATTCTATACACTATATTACACTGACTCTTTCAAAAATCCTAAATTCACTCCATCCAGTATTATATAATTGGAGTTGCCAGGCTTTTTTTGTTGTTGTTGTTGTTATTTATATGCCTTTTGATTGAAATAGATGCGCTTAAGAATTTGGGTTCATTCATGATCTCTAAGAGGTGAGTCAAACATAGTGTACATGATGGTAAAACTTTTCCTAAATTCAGTAATGTGTAAAGGCATCATGTGTATTTCTCTTTAAAGATAGGGATTTCTCATACTACAACTTCATTGAATTCAGCTCAGATGATTTTACTGTCAGCTGACTAAGATCTCCTGAGACTCCATTTAGTCAGGAAATGCTCTAAAGCTCTGAGGAGACAGACATGGGGAAAAAGGGAAAAAGGAAAAAAAAAAGCATTGCATCCTAGTGAGTTTTTTTTTTTTTACTTAAGAGAAACAATTTTAAGAACAACCAGAAAAGCCCCTGACCAAATTCTGACTGTGATATAATAACATAATGAGATCTGACAGAGTACATTATTGATCTTGGGATAAACCAAAAATGATTAGGCTAAAAGCCAAGCAAATTCCTTAGCCACCCAAGAACTAAAATCCTGCTAATCCACACTGGAATGTTTTATTGTTAATCTACAGTTACTTTGAAAGAATTTTAATGTCATTAAAAATACTTTCTGGTTTCACTCAAGAATAGTAATGATATAAAAAAATTACTTTGTCTATATACAGAAAAATGAACGGTAGGAAAAATACACTAAATATTCTGATAGGAAAGAATTGAAAATAAAATATAATATCTATTTGGCCTTTTAAAAAATACATGACACTGAATTTCCTTCTAATTCTATTCGTATATCCAACCCAATATTTTTGAGAAACAGAACATATACTCTCTTTATCTGAAAATTGCTAAGAAATATCACAGGATTTTAATTAAATAGTACAAAGGGATAGCTTCTAATTAATTATTGGAATAATGTTTGCCACGCCATGCCTCGGTTTCAATTTCTAAATTTGTTTTCACTACTGTCCTCAGCATAGCTGAGGTCTTAGAATGATTCACCAAAATGCTAGTTCCTTTAAATTCAGTTTTAAATCAAGCACAATTGAATCAAAAACTTTACCAATGGGTCAATTCATGTATAATTTTCAAAAGCATTTCAGAAACATTCTAATCTAGGTACTAAAACAAAGTACCAACAAGAATATACACATACATACACACATATGTATTGTTGTTGAAAATGGAAAATAGACTTAATCAATAGTATCCCTTCTGTGATGGAAAATGAATTAGGCAATTCTATTTCCTTTCCTTTCTCTTTCCTTCACTACTGACAGAAAACAGTTAATCAACCCCTGGCATTGACAACAATTCCAATTTCTTATGTTTACCTGTTTTACAAAGAGCAAAACAGGATAAATGTGTAAGGGTATTTTCCACTATAGCATACTATGTAGGGAAATGGGACATGGAAAATAAGCCAATTCAAAACATCTAGATAATTTTATCATGATATAATGACCACAGATATATTCTTACTTCAGCTACTTTTTCAGGGGCGATCTGTCCTTCATATGGGCATCCCAGGGCACAAGAAACATACCTAAATTTAAAAAATAATAATTATATAAATAAATATCCATTATGTAGCTTTCATGTTAATTTAAATACAATGAAAATAAGTAAAAGAATTAAGTATGCATCAAATAGGCATATTTTATAATAATTTGTCTCCATTCAATTTAATGCAAAGGATACGTAAACCCTTACTACATATATTGCAAGGCATTGTGCTGGATGGTGGAGATACAAAAATAAATAAGAAAAACAGTCTTATGATAGAAAAAGAGAATTAAATAAAATATTATTTCAGAAGACAGAGACTAGTTACCAGTTGCAGGGTCAGAAACCATAGGGGTGTTAATCAACTCAGCTTTTAAACTACTTAGTGTCTTCACTAGTTAAAATGAGTAAGTGAGAAGTCATTTAGATGATTATGCACCAATTATTCCATGTTACATTGTCCATCTTGTAATTTATTCCCTTTTGCTTTACATGATAGTTCTGCTCACTTTGATTTGCATTAGTTCATATAAGTCTTTATAAATTTTTCCAAAATTATCCTGCTCATCATTTCTTATAACACAATAGTAATCTTTAACTAGTATATACCATAATGAGTTCAACCATTATCCAATTAATGGGTAACCTCTCTATTTCCAAGTATTTGCACCAAAAACGGAGCGACTATAAATGTTTTTGTACAAAGGTCCTTTTCCCTTTTTTTATCTCTTTGAAATACAGACCTAATAGTGGTATTGTTTGGTCAAAGGGTATATATAATATATATATATATATTATATATATAAGAGGAATTTATAAAAGAGAGAGAAATCAGATCCAGTGGAGCAAGGGGCAGTTCACATGAGAAAGGGACAAAAAAAAAAACAGGATTCCAGTGAGAGATTCCAGTGAGAAGCTGAGAGAACTCAAAAAAACTGCCAGCTCACCTCACCCTTCCAGCTGAGAATCTTCTGAGTTGGCGATGCCTCTGGATATCAATTGTTTCCCAGTGAACCCCTTAAATCTCTCACTCAGTTTAAAATATAGTACACTGGGACTTTGAAGGAAGCCAGCCATCTATTGAGAAATCTGCCCAAAGATCTATTCTCCACCTCTCTCCCTAACTTGTCCTGGACTCCATTCCTCAAGCTAGATTAGCTCAGGAGTAGGGACCAAACCAGCAGCTGACCAGAAAGGGGGTTGAGACTGAAAGCCTGGGCCCCTGAGATATGGGGAGGGGTCAGTCTGTCAGTCAATAGGGATTCCTGTCTACCCACTTTCCTCTCCTAATACCTTCATCTCTCCCTTCCTTGAGTGAACCCAAATAAAGTGTTTACTTCTTAGATCAGGTTTGGCTAGTTCCTGACATTAAGGAAGGGAATTGAAGATTTAGGGAGAACCATCCACACCTCTCACCCCAAAAAAGGTTTAGCTCAGGATCCTAGGGATCCAAATAAGATCCAAGGAACAACATCTTTCCTTGGTTGAGGTATACAGCCAGGGGTTTGAAGAGAAGTGGCAGTTGGTGTACTTGATGGACCCAGAGACAGGAAGGTCCATCTTGTCTCTCAACAGTAGCTGAGACAAAGAAGGGAACTTGTGTGCCATTTCACGTAAGCTCTTTCCTCTAGTTCTTGACCTTCACCTCCCAGAACCACTCTCTGAGGAGACATATTCTGTCCCTCAGGGAGACAAAGCCAGGTTACCTTCCCCAAGGGGAAGAGAGGGGAAAATCAACCTCTTCTCCCTCTCCATTCTCTTAACTATCTCTCTCTCTCCCTCCATTTCCTCTGTGGGTGTGAGAGTTCCCTTTCTGGCCATACACTACATATAGTTTTAGAGCCCTTTAAGCATAGTTGCAAATGCCCTCCAGAAGGGTTGGATCAGATCACAACTCCACTAAAAGTGCATTAGTGACCCAATTTTCCCACATTCCTTTAACATTTATCATTTTCCCTTTCTGTTATATAAGCCCATCTAATAAGTGTGAGGTGGTTCTTCAGAGTTGTTTTAATTTGCATTTCTCTAATCAAAAGTAATATAATATATTTTTCATATAGCTATAGATGGCTTTGATTTTTTTATCTGAAAACTGTTTATTTTCTTTGACCACTTATCAATTAGAGAATGACATATTTAATATATTTGATTGATACTCATATATTTAATTTATTACTTCTTTATTTGAGAAATGAGATCTTTATCAGAGCCACTTGCTATAAATTGATGTCACATCTTTCTGCTTTCCTTCTTATCTTGGCAGCATTGGTTTTATTTGTACAAAACTTTACCTTAATATAATCAAAATTAAACATTTTACATTATATAATGCTCTCTATCTCTTGTTTGGTTCTCAATTCTTCCCTTAGTCAAAGATTTGACTTATATATTTTAATGTTTCCCTAAGGTATCACAATTTATGTCTAAATCATGAACCCACACTAATCTTGGTATAGGATGCTCAATTTATTTATTTTTATTTTAAATTCCTTATTTTATTTTTAAATTATTAAATTATTCTTATAGAATCTTTTATCACCTAATGTATATCAAATATATATATACATATATATCTTTCATATCTACTGTGATACTTACTGAACTTCCACAGTACCTGATGGCTCAATTTTGTTAAAACAGTTGCCTCGATTCTGGATATATTCGTTCAAGTGTAACCATTTAATGTATATCCTCAATGTTTATTCCTCTCACCCACTTACTTCTAAGCTAGCTCTTCAGACAGAAGAAATTATTTAACAGATCAGCAAATTTCAGGCTGAACTTAAAATCCCATGCAGTTTGAGGCAATAAGTTGGAAAGAAGTCAGATCAGTGAGTAGAGTGTAATTAGCAACCCTGCATGGTTCTGAATTGATGCTCTAAATAAAAATGCATTGATGCCAAGAAAAATTAAAATGTTTGTTCTTGATGAAGATGATTTGATGATATCTACCCAAGGTTATCAAGATCAGAGCATCTGCATCCTAAGGATATTCCCTAAGAATTCTCAGTTGTGCCTTTTTTCTGCCACCTTTGATGATTTCACATAGAAGTTTGTTCAGAAAGGTTTCCAAGACTCAAACATCAAACTGAAGCAAGAAGGGGAAAATTCAAGTGCCACTAAGTAATATTATGTTTTCTGCAGTAGCCATGAGGAGAAATTCCAGGCCATTTGTAAACACTATGGGACCATCACCATTTTACAAAGTCTGTTCATCTGTCATACTCACAAAACAGTTGGTTGCATGACTGTCCAAAGAAATCCTCCAGGTGACCCTCCAATAGAAAATGTCAGAGACTATCAATGTGTGCACTCAGGGTATTGATGGTGTCTGTGGTTGTCAACTTTGACAAGCCAGCAAACAAGGATGGTACTCTAGGCAATGAACCATACCTATATTGAATTGGGTGTATAGGATGTTTTGACCAGTAAGCCATAGCCATGAACATGATAGACAGCAAGCATAATATGAAAATTTTCAATAGGATTCAAAGACATTTCAGTAAGATGATGGACAGTTTGAAAACCAATGTTTTAAAAAAGATTGAGAGAATAGCCTATTTCAATTCAATGAATAAAGTTAATATACACCTTCCAGATGAGTATCTCCAGCTCCATTTGGACTGTTTGTTATTTGGAAGGTCCAAACTCTCAGCCAGTCACTGAAAAAAAAAGTCTAAGGCAGAAAAATATAGAAATTTCACGCCTTTACAAAAAAAAAGTGTAAATAATGGAGAGATATAGGAGGAAAAGTGCTTACATAAATTTTTATTATTATCTGTAAATGGGCAGAATTTACCTTTTGAACAAACTTATTTTAAACAAATGAAAAAATTGGTTATGCCAGACTAAGTGTATCCCTTCTTTTAAAAAAATTAGATTTTTAAAATTTAATCAGGGGAATACTGTTGTCATAATGATGTGTATTTTAACCAGACACTTGGAAAAATTCTTAACAAAATAGTTACTTGGCACAGTTGGGCCTTGGGTCAAGAAGATATGAGTTCAAATCTGGTCTTAGACCATTACTAGTTGAATGACTCTAGATGTCACTTAAACTGTTTGCTTCCGTTTTCTCATGGGGATGATAATACTAACCTCCAAAGATTATCATGAAGATCAAAGGAGATGATATTTGTAAAATGCATAGCAGAGTACCCGAAATATAATAGTTACTATACAAATGCTGGTATCATGATCATCATCATATTATCATTGACCAGAGAGATGAAGACCAAATTATAGGATATTAATGCGGGTTCTAAATGATTTTAATGACTGAATTGACACAGTGTAACCAATGTTCATCTAAAAGGAAATCTCTGAAGGAGTTTTTCAGAAATCATTGCTTTTAGTCTGTAAAACATTTATATTAATAGCTGGAAGAAAGCATGATGACGTAAATATAAATTCTGAAGATGACATATAGTTACTGTGGTGCAAATGAAAGGGTGATTGACACTAATCAATTGATAGTCAAAAATATGAATAATAAAAAATAAAACAAAGGAAAAATATGAAAAATGCTACAAACCACTAATAATTAAATTACAAAATAAAGGAACTCTGACTTTTGTCCTCACACCCATGAGCTTGCCTTTTTTTGAAATGGAAATAATCAATTTTGGAGAGGCTGCATGAAAACTTATGACTATAAATTCACAATACAGTGTCAGCAATGTGATGTTAATATAAGGTGAGTTTCTAAAGTATGATATATAAAAATTTTGTTTTATTCCATCTTAGACCATATTTGGAATATATTCTTTGTTCAGTTCTTTGTTACACATTTAAGAATGACCATTAATAATTTTATTTGGGCTAAATGAAGTTCAGGTAAAGGAGCCTAAGAAGAAACAATCAGGTTGTAAAAAGAACATGATAAAGTAATCAAATACTAGACAAATGTGAGTTATTAAAGTAATGAAAGTAATTAACCTTTGCCTGACCTTTTCTCACTTATTAAAGAGGATGAGAAGTAATAGAAACCATGTCATATGACAATCAGATTTTTTAAAGTGGGAAATATGCATGTGTTGTGGGGAGGGAGTCAGGTTATGAAGGGTTTTGTACATTAACTTGAGCACTATCTAGTTGATTCTGGATGTAACAGAAAGCTCCCAGAATTTATTTTAAGAGGGACATTAGGAAAAGGGTTGAGGGGGGAAAGACCTGAGGGTTACATGGCCAAACCTTCACCTTAGTTAGATCATTTAGAGAAGTGACTGAAGGACTGAATGGAATGTGGAGAGATGTGGGGCAGGCACACCAACCAGCAAGTTACTGAAATGGCCCTAGCATGAAATGGTAAGGGAGCAATAAAGGAAAGGGAGCATAGGCTGAGATTTTACAAAGTTAAATTCAGCAGGTAATGGCATCAGATTCCATATGGTAAGGAGGAGAGAGTGAAGAGTCAAGGATGACACCTAAGTTGCAAGCCAAGGTGATTTTAAGAATGGTGTTCTCAAAAGTAAAAGGGATATAAGAAAGGAAGGAAGGTTTATGGGGAAAGATAATGAGTTCCATTTTGTATGTAAGGAGTTTAAGGTGTCTATAAAAAATTCAGCAGAAGATGTTCAATTGGCAGCCTAAGAGGTAAGACTAAAAACAGTAGATTCATACTGAATAAGAAGATTTCAGAATTATCAGCATAGAGATTACAATGGAGCTTATGGGAATTAATAAGATAAGCAGGAGAAATAGTAGAGAGGAGGAAAAGAAAGGGACACAGATGGTGATCTCTGGGACATACATAGTTAGCAGCCACAAACTAAAAGAAGATCAGGCAAAGGAGGCTGAGATGTAGCAATTAGTAAAATGTTCATGACAAAGGAATAAAATACCAGAGAGAAAAGAATATCAAGGAGAATTAGTGATTAGTCTATGATAGTGAT
The DNA here is from genome assembly GCF_027887165.1 of Monodelphis domestica. Lineage (NCBI taxonomy): Eukaryota > Metazoa > Chordata > Mammalia > Didelphimorphia > Didelphidae > Monodelphis > Monodelphis domestica. The sequence goes on from NC_077228.1 coordinate 304,527,394, forward strand.
TTGTCTATGCTTATAGAAGATAACAAAATAAAAACTTACAATGATGAAAAGACAAGGATTTCAATTCTTAATTTGCTTGATTTCTCTACCAAAGAGAATGATCTCTGTACTGGAAGTGGTATCCAAAAATACCTATAAAGAATTTGATATCTAAGGTAAAGAAGGAGATTATATTGAAGGACCTAGTTGCCCTTGATGAGTGTCACCTGGTTATTCTGAGTGTTTTATGTGTGTTTGTGTGCATAAACTCACTATTATCTTTACTTCTTTCTCTTAGTTCTTCCCTCTACTATCATGTATGTATAAGAACCTACTATTTAGAGCAGCTTTTGGAATTGTAGGGATAGCATATATAAATAAATATATGTTATAAGCACTTAGGCACCAACTCATATGGAGTATTATGACATATGCATCTATATGTCCATTAAAATAAAAATTCTGTATTTTGTTACACTGGGTAATATGTTTGGTATGCTAAATAGAAAATTAAATATAATGAAAAGAAAGCTTTTTTAAAAAAACAGACTTTGTTAGAGGTAAATTACCAGTTTTAGAATAATTGGACCCAATCAGAATGTTATGAGATGATATGATATGATACACATAAAAATAGCAGCTTGTGATGAACTGAAATTAAAAATAATTTTGCCTCAATTGATCCTCAGACTATGACTCAATTAAAATCAACACAATTGCCAAATGGATTGTGCTTTTCACCATTAGAAAGTTACTAAGTTAACAACACTTAAGTCAATAACACTTAAAATATAGTACTTAAATTATGTCTTTCTGTTTTGTTTGTTTCCATAATGATATATTTTCAAATTGGTGCTTTAAATAATTTGAAATTATAATTTCTTTATTTAGTTTAAAGAATTTAAATGACAACTGTTAACTTATCACAGAGTAAGATTGTTTATTCCACTCACAGACCATGAATAGCATTTTCCTTGATCATTCTAAACCTGGTTCAGGACATAGATGAAAGTCTCCCTAAAATATAATCTACAGACTAATTCAGTTGGTCAGGGTAAAACAGTCAAAAGGATTTCATTCTCATTAAGACACATAAAATCAGTCAATTCTAGTCATTTAAAAAAATTTTTATATAAATCCTCTAGCATGATCTATGAAAGCTACATTAAAAATGAAGCTATAATTAACTGAGGACCAATGGGATAATAAATTCTACTCCAAAATTTTCTATTGAGTTTTCTAGAGGTTAAGGCAGTCAATGTTAGTGCATGTCTTCTCTTAAGCATATTACCAGGGGCAGTGTAGTATGCTTGAAAAAGCTCTGAACTTCAAGTCTTTAAGTTAAAAGGATCCTTATATTCTGTTCATGGCTCTTATCAACTTATAAGATTTGGAAAATGGGAAAATCACTAAACTTTCCTGATCTTCAATTTCCTCAGTATATAAAGTATATAAAATCATTAGGATAAATAATTCAAAGACAAAATGCACTGTCACAAGACCTTTAAATTTGGCAGAAGAAAAGAATGAAAACACTTTCAGTTAAATGAATATCAATCATTCTATTTCTTCTGGGCTTCTCTCAACTACCAATTTTCCCTTCTCCTCTTGGAGGAAGAGTTTTCCAGAAATTCTTAAAAAGACAGAGTAAAGGAGTGGCTTATTTCCAAACTAGGTTCTATCCATAAAACTCTGGCCAATATAAAAAAGACACATGGAAGAACCCAGGTGCCACTTGGTCTTGCCTTGGCATGCAAAATCTCACATTGCTGCAAATAATTATCCTCAAAATCATATAGGTTCCAAATTTTATAGTCAGGAGCCAGGGTCTTTAGAATTATGATCTCAGTGATTCAGAGGTACAGTTCCTTTAATGGTACATGACCAAAGTCTACTCATTCATGGTATGTGATTTTTGTCCATGACTTCTGAGAAATATTCCAGGATATAAGAAATCTTCCAGGAGGGATTAGGAATAAGGGTGTCCACCTAGAATACTGGAAGTCCTCCTCTGTGACATTTAATATTACTTAGATACTAACAAAGATTTTGCACTTTCTATCTGTTCTATAATTGCCCTACATCATTGGCCTGGGTCCTTTTCTGATCATACATCTCCCAAATGGTGACTTTCATGACATACAATTGTAAGGATTTCACAGATATCCAGTTCATTGATTTTTTTTTATTTAGAGGAGGAAATTGCTGCTTCCTAATTCCATTAATGTGGAGAATTGGAAAACTATCCTTTAATGAGCATCAGTAATAATTTAAAAATTTAACTTAATTTGTCAGACCTTTGGGAAGGGAAATACTTCAAAACCAAGCAAGAATTAGAAAGAGTTACAAAATGCAAAATAAATAATCTGGATTACATCAAATTAAAAAGTTTTTGTACAAACAAAACCAATGTAACCAAAATCAGAAGGGTAGCAACAAATTGGGAAACAATCTTCATAAAAACCTCCGACAAAGGTTTAATTACTCAAATTTATAAAGAACTAAATCAATTGTACAAAAAATCAAGCCATTCTCCAATTAACAAATGGGCAAGGGACAAGAACAGGCAATTCTCAGCCAAAGAAATCAAAACTATTAATAAGCACATGAAAAAGTGCTCTACATCTCTTATAATCAGAGAGATGCAAATCAAAACAACTCTGAGGTATCACCTCACACCTAGCAGATTGGCTAACATGACAGCTATGCAAAGTAATGAATGCTGGAGGGGATGTGGCAAAGTGGGGACATTAATTCATTGCTGGTGGAGTTGTGAACTGATCCAACCATTCTGGAGGGCAATTTGGAACTATGTCCAAAGGGCGATAAAAGACTGTCTGCCCTTTGATCCAGCCATAGCACTGCTGGGCTTGTACCCCAAAGAGATAATGGGGAAAAAGACTTGTACAAGAATATTCATAGCTGCACTCTTTGTGGTGCCCAAAAATTGGAAAATGAGTGGATGCCCTTCAATTGGGGAATGGCTGAACAAATTGTGGTATATGTTGGTGATGGAATACTATTGTGCTCAAAGGAATAATAAAGTGGAGGAATTCCATGGAGACTGGAACAACCTCCAGGAAGTGATGCAGAGCGAAAGGAGCAGAACCAGGAAAACATTATACACAGAGACTGATACATTGTGGTACAATCGAAGGTGATGGACTTCTCCATTAATATCAATGCAATTTCCCTGAACAATCTGCAGGGATCTAAAAAAAAATACTACCCACAAGCAGAGGATAAACTGTGGGAGTAAAAACACCGCTGAAAAGCAACTGCTTGACTACAGGGTTGGAGGAGATAAGACTGAGGAGAGACTCTAAATGAACACTATAATGCAAATTCCAACAACAGGGAAATGGGTTCGAGTCAAGAACACATGTGATAACCAGTGGAATCATGCGTCGGCTATGGGAGAGGGAAAGGCGGGGGGGGGGGGGGGGGGGTGAAGGGGAGGGGAGGAAAAGAAAACGATCTTTGTTTCCAGTGAATAATGTATGAAAACGACCAAATAAAATAATGTTTAAAAAAAATAAAATAAAAAATAAAAACAAAAAAATTTAACTTAATTTATGATTTTGAAGTTTTGACTAGGACACTGAGAAAAGTGTTCCCATTGCCACACAGCTATCATGTGTCAGAAGGAGCATCTGAAAACAAGTTTTCTATTCCTGACAGTCGTCCTCTATATAGCCTAGGGCAGATAGTGATTTACTTTCAATAATCTTCTATTTTATCAATTTGTCTTCTATAGAAATGATGCATACAGAGTGAAAATAGCGGAACAAGGAGAACATTGTACACAGAGACTGACAAACTATGCTACAATTGAATGCAATGGATTTCTCTACTAGCAGCAATGCAATAATCCAAGACAATTCTTTTTTTTTTTTAAACCCTTACCTTCTATCATGGAATCAATACTGTGTATTGGTTCCAAGGCAGAAGAGTGGTAAGGGCTAGGCAATGGGGGTCAAGTAACTAACCCAGGGTCACACAGCTGGGAAGTGTCTGAGGACAGATTTGAACCTAGGACCTCCCATCTCTAGGTCTGGCTCTCAATCCACTGAGCTACCCAGCTGCCCCCAATCCAGGACAATTCTGAGGGATTTATGAGAAACAACACTATCATATTCAGAGGAAGAACTGTGGGAGTAGAAACACAGAAGAAAAACAATTGTTTGATCATGTGGGTCGATGGGAATATGATTGGCGATATAGTCTCTAAATGATCATCCTAGTGCAAACGTCAATAATAAGGAAATACGTCTTGATCAGTGACACATGTAAAACCCAGTGGAATTGCATGTCAGCTACTGGAGGGGGTTTAGGGGATAGGGGATAGGGGAGGGAAAGAACACGAATCTTGTAACCATGGGAAAATATTCTAAATTAACTGATTAGATAAAATCCCCCCTAAAAAAAAAGAAATGATGTCCATGAATTTTTATATTTTATCTGTCTTTGAGAATATATCTTTATACTTTCAAAATTTTATTCCTCCAAGTAAGTGTGTGTGTGTGTGTGTGTGTGCGCGTGCATTTGTGTATGGGTCTACTGTTTTACTTTTGACTTTGTTGGTGCCTTTTCTACTTCCTTATTTAGCACTTTTGGAGACTGAGACATAAGATTCCAATTGTGATTTTACCACTGACTCTGAAGAAGAACCTAAGTTTATTAAAGAAATGCCAAATGACTGATTCCATTTTCCATCTGCTTAATGGCATCCTTCGAGTCACAACTCTAAATGTTTTTAGGATGATGAGCCTTAATTAGGTTTCATGAAAAGTTCCTACAAATACCTTTCTCTCCACAACTTCTTATTTTGATGGAATACTCCTTACAGTTTTCCATTTCCTTTCTCCGTGTTTTCAAAAACAGATTTATTTCTCAAGTCGATATTTATCTGCAGTAGTTTCTAAATTTCATCTTTCTTGACCTCTCTGCAACATTTGACAGCCTCCACTACCCTCTAATCCTAAATAATCCTTCCTCTCTGGGTTTTCATGCCATTAACTCTTCCTCCAACTTTAAGTTGTCTTTTTCAGGCTTTTCTGTTAGATCTTCATCTTTGTCAGGCCCCTTAACTATGAGTGGCTACATAGTTTAATTCTCTAAACCTCTTCAACTGTTTTCTCTAGACTATCTTCCTAGGTAATATGATCAGCTCCCAAGGTTCCCATTACCATTTCTGTGTAAGTGATTTGCACCTTTATTTATCTCTTAGTTTTTCTTTAGAGCTTCAATTTCACATCTCCATGTGCCTTTAGGCATCTCAAACTCAACATTTTCAAAACAGAATTAATTATCTCTACTCTTTGCAACTTCTTTACTGCTGTTGAGGTGTTCATTCTTCCCTCACTCTTCCAGGTTCAAAACTACTAAATCCTTACTGTTTCCATTAATTTTATTTTTACTTTCACAACACTTCTCCTATACATTCTGCTTTCTGCCCTGTGATAGGATATAAGAAGTCTTCCAGGAGAGATTAGGCGTAATGAAGTCCACCTAGAATACTGGAAATCTTCCTCTGAAACATTTAATATTACTTAGGTACTAAGAAAGATTCTGTGCTTTCCATCTGTTCTATAATTGCCCTACATCATTGATCTGAGTCCTTTTCTGATCATACATCTCCTGGATGATGACTTTCATGACAGAATTGTAAGAATTACACAGATACTCAGTTCATTTATTTTTTATTTGGAGGAGGAAATTACTGCTTCCAAATATCATCCCTCATACACACTATCACAGTAATCTTTTAAAAGATCTTTCCCCTTGGCAATTTACAGCTGCCAAAGTGGTTTTAGTAAAGTGTATTTCTGACCACATGAATGAAGAGAGAATGAAAATTAGTGAGGAAGGGGGGCAAAAAATTTATTAATTACCTACTATTTCCCACAATATTAAATTCCTCACAAATATAATCTCATTTTTCATAACCAGTCTTTGGTATCTGGATGCTATTATTTTTTATAGATTTTATAGATGATTTATTTTATATAGATGATTGACCAATTTGATAGATGAGGACAATGAAGCAAACAGAGGTTAAATGAATTTGCAGCATCTCACAGCTCGAAAGTGCCCAAGTGTATTTGAACTCAGATCTTTGTAATTATATGTCCAACATTCTATCTATAGTATCAGTCTTGTAAGTTTTTCATTTAAGTTACCTTACTTCTAATCTGCATATATACCTCCTTCAGAATTATGCAATGTACCAGATGGATTGGCTCCTTTGTGGGTTTCTGACTTTATTTATAACCCTACAATTTAGCACAGTCCCTGTATGTAGTGAATAAGGCGGTGAACATGAAGTCTTGATGTTCTGAGTTCAAATTGTGCTTCAAATCTATGTGTTCACAAGCAAGTCATTATCATTGAGCTCCAATATCCTTTCTAGTGAAAGGGAATAGGAGAAATAATTGCAAAACCTTCCTTACTTGGATCTTGATAGAAGCAAATGTGTACGTGAAATGAACTATAAAATTATATGTGTATAAATATGCATATAGTGTTATAGCTATGGTATGCACATATAAATACACGGACTTTTTTTCTTGTTATCCCTAGTCAAATCAATAAACATTTATTGAGTGCCTGCAAAGTTGAGGCATTGCTGTGCCAAATGCTTGGGAGACCCAAAAAACAGAAAAAAAAGGTATCACGGTTTTTAGAGATTAGTTCCATATTTCTTCTAAATACCCAGAACTACAATCCAGATTTTGATGTATGAATATATCTTTCTTTCTTTTTTTAAAGGGTTACCCTTATTTCTTTTAAACAATTTTATTGATATTACTTCTTTCATTGTCTTGGCTGGTAATTTCAATGAAAAGTTAACATAATCCAATTCTTACTTAGTTTAAAAGTGATTGACTTTAACAGGCCAGTCACAGACTGGTCCCAAGTAAAAGGTAGATTATCTGGAAAAAATGAATTAATGAGGTAGAAGACAAAATATTTTATTGAATATTCATAAACAAGAATATCTATAAAAATAGGTGCATTTCCTCAGGTCCCTGCTTATAGGATACACCCTCATTGATCACAGGAACAGTCTGTGCATGGATTAAAAAATTCAACAGGTTCAGAGCTACAACTCTTTAATAATGACTTACATACAAATAATAAAAAATAGGACTTAAGGATTTAACTTATTCCTATTCCATGTCTCCCTGACTAAGAACTATGAGTGTCTTTATATCATTAATGCTAGGCTCCTAATCTGCTTCTTGGGACCTAGATCTTCAGAGAAAGAATAATGCTGAAAACACATAACCCTCCTAAATATATTTTCATATTATTTAACATCTCTTTCTATATATCTTTCTCAAAATAAGATTTTTTTATTTGTCTATTTTGCTATGTCAAACTTCATGGAAGCTATTTTCAAGTAAAGATGTTAAAATTCATCTCTGTGACTCAAGATTCAGAGTAAAACATTCATTTTTATCAATGTCCAAAGAGGGAATAGGTTTTATTTGGTTATGCATATTTGAAATAAAGGACTGTTTCTTTCTTTACTGCACTGGAGAGGAGGGGCAATGAAAGGGAAAGAAGGAACATTCTTGGAGCATTTTTTTAAATGCACAGAAGTCTTCATTCTCCTTCCCCAAACTCCCACTACTATTTAATCTAGTGATGCTGATGGACTGTGATCTCTGTTCTTAACTACCTCCTCTAATTCCATCTTTGCCCATCTACTTGGACTACTGTACCATGGCTCAGGTAAGCATGACTGGGCACAACTGCTGCTCTGGCTTCTGCTTCAGGACTATGAATAGAGAGATAAAAAGCAGTAGCAATAAGAAAGATCATTTTTATCAGTCCTTAGGAAGAGATTGACACCTTGAGTATCAAGAAAGGCAAGGGTTTCAGTATCATCAGTAGGGTCAGCACTTCCACTTTCCTTAGGATATATTGATGGAATAATAAATGGAGATTACTTCAAGGGATATGATAATCCAACAGAATCATGCAACCGTTTAAAATATGGATCAATTGTAGACAGAACAAGAAAATATTCATAAATGGAGAGAACAAATGGAATGTTTCAAAGTCCTTGTCGCTAATTCTCATAGCACAAAGAAGAGAGGGGAAAAAAGCAATAAGAGTTGGAAAATGTAATGCAAATCAAGATAAATAGCTACAAAAAATGTCATGAACAGGGAAGGTAAAGAAGCTCTTGCAAATTATATTGCAGAGACGTCTGACACTACATGAGAACATTTGAATTGCCTGTGTTACTTTAAGATTTCTCTAGCATACAATCAGTCCGTATCACTGAAAACAATATTTCAATATCTTTATCTTACTCAGCAAAGCTATTCAAAGTAATTAAATTAATCATATTAGGTTCTTTTTGGAACAATCCTCTTTATATCTTATTATTGTTATTACCTTTTTATTCAACTGTTTTCTCCTTGGCATTCAAAGTTAAAAGGAAATGAAAACTCCAAGAACAATAATCTCTTATGGTTTTGCACACTGATTCTCAGTAGTAGAGTTAATAAAAGTATCTTTCAAATGTTTTTGTTTGGTGTGTTTTGTTTTTAATGCAAAAGGAAACACTAACAAGCAATACAGATTTGAAAGCTACATGTTGAATTTGTTATATAAATAAAAGGAAAAGCAAATTGTATATGAGATATTTGAAATTCCATGTACTATTTCTTTTCCTCTTCTCTTTTGTCTGTGGTAATGTTCATTTTATTGGGTGTTTGTTCACATGAAAAGAAGCTAGATATATTCATATACATATGCATAAATGGGTGTCTGATATATACAATACATACACACATATATGTATATAGATATACATGCATTTATATACATACATGCACAATACATACTCCAATGGATATACCTAGGTTTAAAATTTGATTTTGATAGACAGATAGAATGACAGACAGAGAAAGAGAAAGAGAAAGAGGGTGAGAGAGAAATTGTTATGAAAATTCCATGACATAAAGGGAAACTTCAAGGAAAGTATTACATTATTTGAGTTACTCATGTAAATTATCAATCCACTTCTTGCCTGGAAGTGGCAGATATATCAGTAGAAAAATAAATCTTTACACCAAAAAAAAAAAATTCTCTTGCTCATTTCACAAGAAATAATAAAATTCATTCTTTCCTCAAAAGTTTTCAGTGATGGCTATTAAGCCATGACTACACAAATAGAGCAAATTCCTATTAACTCTTGCTAGCTAAGCATTTTTTTTTCTGGCACCCATCAGTGCCAGACTAATATATTGGGATAAAAAGAAATATTCAGCATCAAATCAACCATACACATAAGAAGAAAAATCTCTTTGCCAGATGTCTCATTTTTGAGACATATTTTGCTACAAGATACTTACCTTTCTAGAATACACATTTCAGTTTAACAGCTAAAGTTAGAAAGAAATTTAAGGGAGAGAATATTTTCTCCCAAAAATCTGTCACTATATGCACTCATGTGTTGGATAACATTTGTAGGATAAGAAATTCAGTCATCAAAGATTCTCATTAACATGCATGTATGACATTGTTATTCATGAGTCTCTTTGCATATTAGTGTTCTTCCATTTCAAAGGGACAACAATGAAGAAAAGGACATGGTCTCATTTAACATGCCCTTCTGCTCTCCTGAAATTTTAGATCCAAAACTATAATTATATTCATTAACAAATGGGTACCAGAGAAAGGAAACAGGAGACCAATAAAACATCATTTGGGTAATTTGAGCAGTTCAGCTGTTATGATCTCAACCAATATTGACATTTTAAAAGTTAGAAATCATATGATCTTAGATTTAGATTTAAAGACCTTGGATCATCTTGTCGAACTAAAATTAGGGAAACTGAAGCCCAGAAATTTTAAGTGACTTGAGCAAGATCCTAAAGGAAATAAATAGCAGAGTCAGACCCTCTAATTCCAAATCCAGATCTCTTTCCACTAACCCATGATTTTTCTTCTTTAAATGGAGGGGTCAATCCATTATTCATTTCAAGGCATTTTGGTGATTGCCTTTTTGAAGATGAAGATATAGTCTGACTGTAGTACAAATTTCAGATTAACTTAAAAAGAAATGTCCTGACAGTAAGGGTTATTAAACATGGAAATGGATAACCAAATGAAGTTCTGGAATCTCCCTCAGAGGTCCTTACAACTTTTTTGGATTCTCATTTGCTTTGGGTAATTTAAGTAGAAACCAGCCAAAAAGCAAGTGAGCTAGCTAGGTAGGTAGGTAGGATGGACTAAATGAGTTCACCAGATCACTAAGATGTGTTTTGTTTTTAATGATTCTATGAGCACTAAGCTTTATCTTAATATAAAAGCTATAAATTCTAAAGAAAGAAAAATATTTTTACTCCTACTATACTTTTTTGGTAAAGTTAAGTGGTCAAGTCACCAAATATTTTCTAAAAATGAAATATTTTATAAATGTGAGATATGTAAATTTAGAGACATCTTCAGCCCAAATGTTCATACAGGCTATTTGTGTCTAATTTTGCTACAGCCTATTGGTCAAACCATATTTCAACACATTCCACATTGACCCCAAAATAGTGATGTCATTTTGTTCCTCTTGGAGTACGAAAGACAACAACCACTGAGGTGTCAGAGACAAAAAGTGTCATAGTACACAAAGAAGTGACCTTGGAGAGAGGACAATCTAGGTTCATGTGTCACCTTTGACAAAAACTGGCTTTAATGCCTGGTACAACGCATTTAATTTCTCAGTTCTCCTGATAAGTCTGTGAGCAAGAGAGTCAAGGAAAATGCCAATGTGTAATGGAAGGAGTTTCTTCCTCAAAAGTTCTATGCAAATAAAATCACAGTTCTCTTATCCTGCCATCATTTTATCATGTAGAATTTTATTCTTATTCTCATTATTATTTAGTATAATTTAAATAACATATATAATATTTACTCAAAATTATTTATTTAAATATTATATATCCAAAGTATCACTTATTTGCATATTCAAACTATTTGTTTAAATATTATTAATTTTATTTTATAAATCTGATAATTCATTTGAAAACTAAGTAAATATTATAAAATATATTATTGAAATATTCTTTAAAATGATGGGAGAAAAGTTTTCATATTGAAATAGATAAATAATTTTTTTAAATAATGACTAGGTAGGATTCAATGGGTCAGTCAATTATCAGTGAATTCCAGCCTAAAAATACACTAGATAATACATTGAGGCAGTTTTAACACTACAGTGGGTAGAGTTTGAAACTTGGTGTCAGGAGGGCCTTAGGTTGTGTCTTGTGTCAGATATTCTCTAACTATGTAACCACGACCAAGTGATTTAATTTCTCTGTGCCTCATATTTCCTATTTGTAAAATGAGAATAATTACAGTACCAACCTTAGAGTGTTATTAAGAGGATTAAATAAATTAGCACAAGTTCTTACTTTGCAAACATTAAAGTGTATTTAAATGCTAGCTATTATTACATTGAGAATATATAAAGGTACCTAAGAAAAAAAGTTTCACATATCTGAATATTATTAGCCAAAAGATATTACAAGTTGTGTGTAGCAGGGTTATGGCAGCATTGAGAATTTCAACTTAAAATCATTTAACCCCATGTATATTTCTATAATATTTGCTTTCAATAAATTTTATTAATAAAATACTAGCACATAATTATATTTATCACATGCTTCTCATTTTTCTTGTGTCTATCTGCCCTTTTCACTTCAGGAAGCCAGTAGTTAAACAGCAAAAGGGTTTGCAAATGTCACCTGAATTACACATAAAAGAATGACGCCCTAAATGTAGGTATTTCAGTGCTGTTTCACATTGAAAGTATGAGTGCCAGTGGTTAGCTGACCACACACTTTATAATATTGATTTGGCACAGTGTCCTTGCTGAATGTGTCCCATGTGTTACATAAAATTCTGTACATTCACAAAAAAGTGCATGTATATGTAACAGATATAGATATAGATATAGATGTATAAATATGTGTATGTGTGTATATAAAACAATAGCTTTTGTGACTCTAATAAAAGCTACTATTTAGACCATATGCAAGTTTTCTATTTTTATAAACATTTAAACTGTTTTAGTAAACATTTATAAAATGTGTAGTGTCTTACAGACTTTAAATCTGACAGCTGACGACATAAATTTTCTGGATGATGATCAAGTATATGTTGATGCAGCTGTTGCAATAGTAAGATACATATACTGAAGCCTAAACTACTTGAGTACATTTTTTTTCTTATTTATAAGAGGCACCAACAGCCAATGACTTATACTGAGCACATAAATTCTAGTTTGCCAGTAAAAATATAGTCAAATTTAAGCTCTGTAAAATTTGAGGGCAAGAAATTCTCAAAAGAACACATAAATGTTTAAACCAAATATGAAGGTATTTGTTTCAAAGATAAATAACATGCCCTAAAAAACCAGCAGTAGTGTTCTAAATTGAAATCAGATTGGTACTGAAAAATGCACATAGGGATGAAATACACCAAGAAATTCCTCCTATGATTTACATGGCACACATTCTGTTTGAATATGGGTTAAATTCTATTCAGTATGTTGATGATATTAAATAGTAGCATTAGGCTTCAAGGAATTATATAATGAGTCTCTTTTATTCTAGGCAGCATTGACCTCACAGCAAAAATAACAGTGTTTCAGACAGTGAGGTGGGATAAAGTATCTGATGCAATTAGGAAAAATCTGAATTCAAATCTAACCTTAAACACTCTCTGTGTAACTCTGAGGAAGTCATTTAACCTGTGTCAAACTCAGTTTCCTCATTTGTAAAAAAAAAAATATGGATGATAATGATGACACCTACTAGGTGGCTCAGTGAATAGAGCATTCGTTCTGGAGTCAAGAACACGTGAATACAAATCCAGCTTCATAAACAGCAAGTCACTTAATTTCTTTTGCCTCAACCCATTGGGGAAGAAAACGGCAAACCATTCTAGCATTTTTGTCAAAACCCATATACTGTATGGTCTGTGGAGTCACAAAGAAGCAGTCAAGACTGAACAAAAGTACAATACCCACAAGATTGTTCTGAGGACAAAAAGGGATAATATTTGCAAAAAACTTTGAAAACTTTCAATTGCTTTGAATAACTGTAAAGTACTAAATAAATACTAGGTATTGTCATTATTACTTTTTCCTCAAGCATATATTAACCAAGTATCACTGGATCAGTCATTTTATGTCTTAAAGTATCCTTTATCACAAGAGTCTATAAGATTATAAGCAGCAGGAAAATATTCATCTGTATTTGGAGAAGTTATTCTTGGGAAACTCCCTAAATAAATTAAACCATTGGTCCCAATTCTAATCCTTTTATTACATTATATTTATTATTGTTTCTTGGTAGAATTCTTAGGAAGTGACTATATTAAAAAAACAATTCATTTATTTTAATTAATAAAATTTAAAACAGCATAAAGAGTATATATCACTTATAAAAAACTACATTATCTGAAAAGAAATACAAATGACTTATTTTAAGAAGGAAAACTGACTCTAAATTAAAGTGTCAATGTAAGCTTTACTTTTTATTTAACCTGTGTGCTAAACTTTGCCTAAAATAGCCATTCAAATACATTTTCTTTTTAATAGCATGTTTATTTATTAGTTTGTTTGTTACACTGAAATACCCAGTTAACTCCCTTCCTCCCCTCCCCAATTAAAAAGGCATTATTCCATAAAAAAGATATGTGTATGTAAAACTATGTCTTTCTTATCTCTATTTACCAGTTCTTTCTCTACAGATAGAATTATATAATTTTTTTGCTGTATATATATATATATATATATATATATATATATATAATACTCTCTTCGTCCTGTTCATTTCATTCTTCATAATTTCATATTGGTCTTTCCATGTTTACCAAAATTAATTTGTTCTTCATTTCTTAAAGCACAGTAGTATTCTATCACAATCACCTCTTATAAATGGGAATATTCCCTCAACCATAATGCAAACAGGGCTGCCTATTCTTCATGACTCCTATACATGTCTAATCAAAAGTTTGCTTCAGGAAGTATACATAATGAGCTATCTCTTGACATCTCAAGCACATCTACAGTATATAGCTGTTGTCAAGGTGGTAGAGTAGTCAAAGAGCTGGCCTTAAAATCAGAGAAAGCTATGTTAAAATCCTCTTGAAATTAATAGTTTTGCAGCCAAGAGTAAACCATTTTAATCATTGGGTTTTATTTTCCTTGACTGCTAAAAATAAAAGTGTTGTGTTCAAATTCCTTCAAAGGTCTTTCCAGCTCCAAATCTGTGAAGCACTAGTTATTTCTCACTTTTACATCTTTTAATCTAATCTTCAGAATTTTTATGTCACAACCTGGTAATACTAATCATATTACTTTGCAATCTTAGAAATGTGACAGTTTTGTTTTGTTTTTAATTTTCAGACACTGCCATATTCTGTGACTTGCAATCATATAACAACACCAATAGAATGTTTGTATTTGAAAAATAGATCATTTTTTTAAGGAAATGTTTGGAGTAGTTAAAGGAGCTTTTCAATTTCCCATAATCAATCCAACACACCCTCTTCTATTTAATTCTGAGTCAAACCAGTTCTCCACTTGCAGTGTCTGTCCTAGAATCATATGATGATAGACAAGCTCTATACAATTTATAATATGGATCCTCGAATAAGGATGGTACCCTGAATTTTCCAAAGAAAAGCCAATGATGTATGAGTTCTGGAAAGTGATTTCATGCTTGAAAGGTTTTGCACAGTGTCTAAGTCATTGGAGAACAAGACTTCCTGAGTACAGAAAGTCTCATCACCAGAAGACCAGGATGCCAGATGATAATATTTTTAGACACACTCATAAAAATCATATATAGATCCAGTTCCAAAGCCTATTGATATGCATTGAATTAGTTATAGCAAGAGAACTTTGGTCATTTCTGAGTTTTCTTCAGTTTGCTTCCAAATTGCTTAGGGTACTACAATGGTTTTGGATGCTTTTGGCATCCAGCTCCAAAAGGGAGGATATCAGAGGCCGACTCCACTTGAGTTTTGCTGAAAGAAAAGACTGGGAAGCTTAAAATCCTCTTGCTCTTCCAAGCCAGTTCTGCCGCTCAAGTAGAGTAGTTGTATTTATCCTATCTCATTAACAATGGCTGGCTTTGCAACTGGGATTACAGATATCCTACAGCAAACAAGAAATGCAATTTGCATTGATGAATGTAAAATCATACATCTTTAAAGTATTGATTTACATGAGTATATGATTCAGTTGCATCAGTTGCATCTGACTCTTTGTGATCCCATTTGGAATTTTCTTATGAAAGATACTGGAATGGTTAGCCATTTCTTTCTCTAATTCATTTTACAAGTGAAGAAACTGAGGTAAACAGGGTTAAGTGACTTGCCCAGGGAAACATGACTAGCAAGTGTCTGAGTATATATATGAATTATCAATAAAGAAAGCCATCCCACAAATGGACTGCAGAGCAGAGCAGTGGCAATTATACATTTAGTATTTATTATATTATAGGTAATTCAAAGTGGATAGTATACAAGTGCCTAATTGAGAATTTATCATGTAGAAGTCTCCTATTTGAAATCTCTATCTCAATCCAATAATAGTCTCTTATGTTCATCTTAGATTCAATACTTAGTATTGGTTCCAATGAAGAAGAACAATAATAGCTAGGCATTTAGGGTGAGGTGACTTGCCCAGCATCACAAAAATAGGAAATGTCTGAGGCCAAATTTTAATTCAGGCCCTCTCATCTACAGTTCTGGCTATCCACTGAATCTCCTAGCTATCTCCCAAAATTGATATTCTTAAAGTATATGCCTGAATATAGCATTTCCTGTTAAATAAGAGTATCTCCCTGATGCTTATAAGGTAAAATACTAATGCCTCTACTTAGCATATAAAGTAATTCAGCAAAATCAGTAATTAGAGGAAACATTTTATCTCTGAACAACTATGTTAATAGAGAAAAAAAGATCAAAGAATTACGAATATTAAAAAAACTAAAAAATAAGAACAAATTCAAAATCTTCAACTAAACATTAAATTAGAAATTCTAAAAATTAAATGTCACATAAAAACTGAATGTCATAAAACCTTTAAATTAAGAAATAAATTTAGGAGTTGGTTTTATTTTAAAAATCAACAAAATAGATAAACTATTCTTCAATGTGACAAAAAAGAGAAAAAAAAACAAATCACCAGTAGTAAAGATGAAAAGAGTGAATATACCATCAATGAAGATGAAATTAAAACAATTATTAGAAGTTATTTTGCTCAGTTATATGAAAACAAATTTATTTTTATTTTTCATGAAAACAATTTTAACAATGTAAGTGAAATGAGGAGATACTTATAAGCTGCCTAGACAAGTGATATTGAACCTTTTAGAGACTAAGTGCCCAAACTGTGCCCTCATGCTGCATGCGAACCACATTCTTATCCCAGATATGTGGAGGGAGGAAGTGCTCCCATTAGAATTATGGGCAGAAGGGCAGGTGATGAGAGATATGTTTTCTGGTGTAACTGGAGAGGGGGAAGAGAACAACTCCCACCAGGCACATGTGCTATAGGTTTCCCAAAATGGGTCTAGACTATCATAGGAGGAAACAGATCATCTAAATGAACCGATTTTAGAAAAAAAAATTGAACGGATCATAAAAGAACTTCCTAAGAAAAAAGCATCAGGACAAGATGGATTTATTAGTGAATTCAAAATATTTAAGAATAATCAATTCTAATATTAAATAAATTACTTGGAATAATAGTAAAGACATTTTGCAAACTCCTTTTATGTAGCAAATATGCTGTTACCTAAAAACCAGGAAGGGTGAAAACAGAGAATTTTAGACCAATTTCTTTAATGAATATGTATCAAAAAATCCTAACTAAAATACTTGCTGGGAGAGCACAACAATATATTGCAAAGACTATATAACCAAATGGGTTTAATTATATCATGAATACAGAGATGGTTTAATATAATATCAACATTGTAATTATAATAATAACATTATAAAAACAATATGATTATATCAATAAATGCAGAAAAAGTATTTGACAAAAAAATACTCATTCCTACTAAAAACACTGGAAAGCATTGGTAAAAATGGATTTTTTCTTATAATTATGTGAAATATATACCTAAAAAAATAGCAAGTTTTATTTGTAATAAGGATAAACTAGAAGCCTTTCCAATATGATCAGGAATGAAACAAGGAGGACCATTATTCCCAATATTATTTAACGTATTATTAGAAGTACTAGCAATAGCCATAAGAGAAGAAAAAATAATTGAAGGTATCAGAATGGAAAAAGAGGCAATAAAAGAATCTCTTTTTACAGATGACTTTATGGTAAATGTGGAAAATATTGAGACTCAACTAAAAGCTATCAACAATTTCATAAAAAATAGCAGGATATAAAATAAACTCACATAAATCATAAGAATTTTATATATTACTAACAAAGTTTTGCAAGAAGAGATAGATACTCCATATTAAAATAATCAAAAGTACAATAATACCTCAGAGTATTCCTACCAAAACAAACCAAAGAACTATATGAATATAATTATAAAACATTTTTACACAAATAATTTCAGACCTAAATAAATAGAGAATTATGGGAACAGCCAATATATTTAAAATGACAATCCTACCTCAACTAATATATTTATTCAAAGCCATCTCAATTGTTACAAAAATTATCTTATTGAGATAGAAAAAATGACAAAAATAATTTTGAAGAATAAAGATCAAGAATGTCAAAAAAATCATTTTAAAAAGGGAGATCTAAGTAGCATCAGGTTTTAAATTATATCATAAATCATTAATTATGAAAACTATCTGGTGCTGGATAAGAAATAGACAGGTAGATTAGTGGAACAGAACAGACACACAACGAACAGTAGTGAAAGATTGCAACTTTGTATTTCACAAAAACATAGATCTAAGGTTGGGGGGATAAGAAATCACTATTTGGTAAAAATTGTTGGGACAACTGAAAAGTATTTTGGCAGAAACTAGGAATAAAGCAGCATCTTGTACCATTCGTTAAGATCAAAATGGATACATGATATAAACATAAAAGGAGATATTATTTGTAAATAAGAACAAAGAACATATTACCTATCAGATTTATGGATAGAAGAATTTATGAGTCACCAAGAGATGGAGAGCAATGTGAAATGTAAAATGCATAATTTTGAGTACATTAAAAGTTTTTGTACAAATAAAACAAATGCTGCCGAGATTAGAAGGAAAGCAGAAAATTTGGAAAATATTTTACAGACTGCCTTTCAGAGAGAGGTCTCATCACTAAAATATATAGAGAACATCATCAAATTTGTAAGAACAAGAGTCATCACCCATTGGTAAATGAGCAAACGATCTGAACAGAATATTTTCAGGTGAAAAAAAATCAAAGCAATATATAGCTGTATGAAAAAATACTCTAAATAATTGCTGATAGACAAATGCAAACCAAAATAATTATGAGATATCATTTCACGTCCAGATTGGCTAAAATGACAAATATTGGAAGGGTTGTGGAAAAATGGGACACCAATACCTTGTTGGTGGAATTGTGAATTGTTCCACTCATTTTGGAGAGCCATTTGGAATCATACCAGAGTTATGAACCTGTGTGAACTCTTAGACACAGCAATAGTATTGCTGGGTCTATTTCCTAAGGAGATCGTAGGAAAAGGAAAAAGAATCACTGTTTCCTCCTAGATGATGACTTCTATGATGTGGAGAGAGACTGAGACACTTGAAAATAGATTCTATTAATAAAAAAATAATGAAAAAATAAAGTCATTCAAAATCTGCCTCTGATTTTCTATTCTCCATACTAATTATCCTCTTCATCTACTTTAAAGCCCACCTGAATTTGCTGTTTCCTATTCTTCATTGATAATATTCCATATCCCATCTCCATGTCAACATTGATGCCTAAAATCACTATGTTTCTAGAATCTCTAGCTCTCTTCAAAATTTCAGCTTAAATTTAATCTCCTATGCAAGGCTTTTCATGACACACCCTCTACTAATGATTCCTTAAATATATTCAACTTACTCCAGGGAAGGGATTGTTTCATTTTTATCTCTGTATCCTCAATGCCCTTCAAAGTCATACAATAAGTGCTTAATAAATTATGGTTGATTATAGTAATATTTTCTCCTAGTTCACCTATGTACCTTATGAGTTTCAAAATGATCAACTGTGTCTATAAAAATGACTGGAATATTTAGTGTTTTGTTTCACAAAGTGCATTATGGATATTACCTAGTTTGAACTTCACAATAATCCTGAGAGGTAAATGCTTTTATTTTCCTAATTTTTAATGTGAGATGAGGAAACTAAAATAGTTAGAGGCTAATTAAGTTGTACAGAATCACACATCTATTACATACTAAGTCTGGAGGTAAACTCTTGTCTTCCTGATCCAGGACAAGCAATCTCTCTACTGACCTACCTAGATGCCAAGAAATTATTCTAAGAAAATAAGGTGGATTCCAAAATTCACTTAAGAATACTAGAGTTATTTATAAAGTGGTGGAAAGAAAAATAGATCTGAAGAATAATCAAGACAAAAACTTTACAAATATGATATAATAAATGTGAAGAACTGATTAATTATATTGATCTTATAATGTAATGTAATATAAAATAGAGTGAGAAGGGGCTGTTAAAAGTTTGTAATAATTATAAATGGTAACTAAATTCACAGGAGTCCTAAATTACAACTGGAAGGCCCTGAAAGGTCCTAATTTATAATCATAACACCAATTTCTAACTAATTCTATCATTGCAAATATTATCTTTAGTAAAGTTTTAAGAGCATTGCATCTCCTTTCTAACTCCTACCATATAAAAATCATGCTAAATAGTTCAGGAAAAGGGAGCTTAAAAAGGAGAGACTTAATAAGAAAAATATTTTGGGTGCTTCAGTTCATAAAATATAGTTACTTGCAAAGTTTCATAAATACCCTCTCACTGGAACATTCATATGCCTTGCTGACTTAACAACTGCTTCAAACCTCTCCATGCTTTCTTCGATAGAACAATTAATGTTCTTCTTACTGAATGACTCGGATGCTGCCCCAAATACTGACACCTCTGTGGCTCCAGCTGCAATCTGTAAAACAATTCAGAGGCAAAAATTTGAGACCCGACAGATGCCAAGTAAGTGACATTGGAAGGAAGAAATAAAAATAAAGATTTATTTTGCCTAAATATTTGGTATGTGATCATTTTCTAACATCTAGCATTTTTAATCTATCACTCTGACTTATGACAATTTTATGAATGGCAATAATTATATAATTTGATGCTACAAAGACACTTTAAAAGTTTTAATTCATATCTGTTTCTTCTAAGCAATATTTTGCCTCAGAAATATCACAATTGAAATAGGGAAAACACAGTGTTTTACTTAAAATTTTTGTTTGTAACAAAAACTATTTTTTAATCAAATTGTCCAAAACTGGAATAGTAAAAGCCATTAGAGTCTTCTCTCTTCCTACACTCAAGTAACAGCTATCTCTTAACAACTTTTCCTTTTATGAGTTCTCCAAGACAGTCTTCTTTTCATTGCTAAAGAAAAAACTTTTCTTTTTTTTATTTTATTTTATCTCATATCTCTACTTCTATATCAGTCCCTTTGTTTGCCTCCTGATCTGATCCTTTAATTTATCCTAAATTACTAAGCTAAAATTCATCTTCTCTCATCAGTTATCACCATGTCTGTCTACTAGGTCCTCTACTGCCTTGCCTCAAGCCTAAATGTTTATTTAAAGATTCCAACTCAGCTTTATGTGTTTGATCATCTCCCTATTTCCCATCCTCTTGTCTACAATAATTTATATTAATAATATACTAATAAGTAAATATTTATTTAATAAAATGTTAATTAAAATGACATGTTCTCATATATTTTTCACTGCAAATGTAGAAGTGTCTTCAATGCTTAAATAGCTGAATTGATTTCTCACCCACTCTGCCTCCGCTAACTCATGTTACAACTACATTCTACACAGTCAGGCTTTAAAAACGTACATGTATATTATTTTCTTATGTTTCTCCAAGTTGTGACCATTAACTTTATCAAGCAATAACACAGAAAATAAAAAAGTGTTAATAATTAATTAAAGAGACAAAATACATGAATACCAAAAGTGACAGCTCATTTTTCTACATTAAATTCAACCCTCTAGAAGACACCTGCAATTTGAAGATGTCTGAGGAGCAAGAAACTATGTATGCCTAAAATAACCACTCTCAAATCATCTTTGGGCCCTATTCACAACTGTATTAACTCTGTTTTAGGATATAATTCTTAATACCATTGATTATCTTGATTCCCAGTCTCTGTGGCTTAGAAAGAAGAGAAGGCTAATGGGAAAGGAATGGGTAAGGGGAAGGAATAGAAAAGTTAAACACAGTTGACACAGAAGTACAGTACTATGTGTTTGTTTCAGTCATGTCTAAATCCTCGTATCTCCATCTGTTCTTGTTTGTTTTATTTTTTGACAAAAATACTACCATGGTTTGCCATTTCCTTCTCTATTTCATTTTACAGATGAGGAATTGAGGCAAACAGAACTCACATAGTTAGTAAGTGTCTGAACCCAGATTGGAAGGAATGAAGGAAGGAAGAAAGGAAGGAAGGAACTGAGGAAGATGAATCTTCCTGACTATTGTACTTATACCTTCCCTTGCTACACTGTAGACCTGGCACCCTACACACTTTGCCACTTATTTGCTTGATCCTTTATGGTAGAGGAAAATGCAAGATATCTAGAATCAGAGAACCTCAGAGCAAATATTGGTTTTGATACTAATAGCCTGAGTGACTTTGGACAAGCCATATATTTCTGCTTTAATTTCCTATTGTGAAAAAAAATTAGGGAATTGGATTCAATGAAACCTTGAGATATCTTCTAACTCTAGAACTAATTGTTCTAGTGTATATTATAATGTGCTT
Organism: Monodelphis domestica; assembly: GCF_027887165.1. Lineage (NCBI taxonomy): Eukaryota > Metazoa > Chordata > Mammalia > Didelphimorphia > Didelphidae > Monodelphis > Monodelphis domestica. Next base: position 304,549,380 of record NC_077228.1, read on the forward strand.
ATGGTTCTAATATTGAAATCTCTTGAAGGAAGAATATTTTTTAGAGTGGTCTAAATTGCACTAATGGTTACTGAGATCCATTTTAGCTATTAAATTCTGAAATTCTGTGTTTGAGGGGCATGAAAAATAGGTTAAATGATGTTCCATATTTCATGTTTAGGAGATGTAGTATGGAGAGAAGAGTTTGGTGCAGAGTCAGAAGAACTTTCTTCAAGTACTTCCTCTGCCACATATTTGCTTTGTGATCTTGAACATATCGCTTAGGCTCCCAGAGTTCTAGGCAAGTCTCTAAAATTAATTAAGCTGCAAAGAATTGTTGGACCTCTTTACCTAATTGGGAGTTCCTTAAACTAATAAAATTTCATGTCTAGTCAGAGTCTTTATCATATATTTGAAAAAAAAAAACAACAGAAAAATATGCAATACATTTTGGGGCAATTTCTATTACAGAAGGGAAGTTAAAGTAAAAGCCTTGACACTTGAAGGTATAACCTTCATTTATCTGGAAAAGGTATTTCTGTGGCATACTTCATTCCTTCACAAGCCTGATAAATGAGGTGTTACTGCCTAAACAGCAAGTTAGCTCAGTTTTCCTGAGATATACATTTGGGATATAAGTATCATATGGCCTTAGGGAATTTGCTTGATAAAAGGGGAAGTTATGTTATTTAGCCCACAAAGAAATTAATATTACTTACAGCATGATGAAAACCCTGAAGATTAGGAGTGAGCACAGGATATCGAACACCAGGGTACTGATAGATGCCTTTCATTACTTCTGTTTGATCTGCCATCTTCAACATATAATAAAGAATAGGATTTATTTTTGTTATCAACTATGATTTTATATTTACTTTAAATTATAATTTTTATTATTATTATTGTAAATAAACAATGAAAACCAAATATCTGTAATATCTAAAAACTTGTACAACAAACTATAATTTATAGGAGAGGTATCAAAATCACAGTGGCCAGAATCAGATTATAATATAATTGCAAAATGTTTAATAAAATAAATTAAAATACAGTACAATGTAGGTCATGCCAATTTGTGTTTTTCAAGTCAATATGTAGTTCTCAGGAATCTATTTCTATATGAGTTTCATAACACTGGATAAGAACTCATTAAAAATGGCATTGAATACTTTATACACATAATAACAACAGTAAAACATAAGTCCTCTAGATTACTTTGAATCAGGTGCACAGGTATAGAATGTTGTACAGGATCATATTGGTAAATATTTAGGAAGATAAAGGACCTTAACAGACATCGAACTGGGACCTTATATTTGGAATTGCAAAAGGACTTGAAGAAGAACTGAGGCCCAGTACTAGTTCTTGACAATCATAATATCTAGCTTTTCTCTATTATTTTATAAACTGACGTAAAAACACAATATCCAATTGTACTACCAATTATTCACCACCTATGATTTCAATTTTTATTATTCATGCCAATAATTTCAATGATCCAGGAGTTATCAAAGCATTTTTAAGTCCTGTGGCAGTGATGGACAAGGTCATATAGTCAGAAAATGTCAAAGGCAAGACTTGGACCAAAAACTTCTTGTTCCAATGCTCTAACCACAAAATTTTAAGGAAAGAAGGAAGGAAGGAAACAAAATTAACTCTTTTTACGATACAGAATTACATTTTAATCACAGAGATAACCAAATGGAAATTCACTGCACACCAGAAAAATCCCCCCAAAAGTACGTGACTTAGACACATACTTAGATAATATAACAAAATTAGGTTTAAAGAGGAAATTATTTTTCAAATCTACAAATTATGAAAGAGAGAAAAGAATGACAAATATACATTGAGGAAATCATTTTCAGAGTGGTTTGTGATATGGATTAAAGAGAGAACTGAGCTAATGTAGGAATCTATTGGCTTAAGGAAGAGAGACTAAGTAAAACGCTTTTGCAATAATCCAACCAAAAGATGATAATGATGTGAAGTAATGTGTTCACGACAAATAGAGTGTTGGCTATGTGATTAGAAAGAAAGTAAAAGATATAAAAATGTTCTCTAGTGGGGCAGGGGGGATGACAAGACCTCGAAATCATTTGAATATGTGAAATAAAGGAGAATGAAAAACCAAAGACAATTACAAAATTGCCAAATGTGGGAATCTAAAGGAACATGGATCACCAACAGAAACATTTAGTTCAAAAGACAGTTGGTTTAAGTGAAAGAGAATTAGTTTAGTTTGCTATAATGAATTTGAGATGCTTAAGGAAATACAGTTAGAAATAACCAGGTGACAGTGTCAAGAACAGAGAAAGAGCTAGGAAATGAGAAATATACACATATACATGTGTGTATTTATGCATTTTACATATAAACATGCACAGTTATATAATGTATATATGTATGTGTACTATGTATATTCATTATAATGATGTTGCTGACTATTCTAGTATTTAAAACAATATTTCAGCTGTAGATTCTTGAAAGATACAATGACAAGTGAAGATAGTATTTTAAATTTGTTCTGAATCTTAAAGAGTTCAGTTACACTATTATCTTCCTTGTATATAGATGAACATTTTTGTCCAATATTTTTCTTATAGCAGTATACAAAATCCCTCTTTTTATTGAAAGTCCATTTCTTATTATTTATTTGGCTTAAGATTTTCCAATTATAACATAAAGGCTTATAGCTAGAATGAATTGCTTTTCTGTAATATGCTTTTATATAAACTTTTATGACATTTTATAACTGGAATAATATTTATTCACATTAATTTAATTTTTTTAGTTTTTATTATACCTTCTTTTTTTAGATTATACATATAGATGCAATTTTCAACAATTGTTTTCTGATATTCTGCAATTCTTGTTCTCTTCCTCCCTCTCTCCTCTCCCCTACAAGGCAGATAATGTAATTTAGATATGTGTGCTATCATGCAATACATATTTCCATGTTCAACATGGTGTGAAAGGAGATGTTATAAATACAAGAAAAAATCTTGAAGAAAATAAAGTAAAAAATGGTATGCTTTAATCTGCATTTAGATTCCATATATTTCTTCTATGGTAGTAGGAACCCTATTTTTTTTTTATCATGAGGCTCTTGGGAATTGTCTTGGATCTGTGCATTCATTGCTTTATATTTGTAAGTTACTCTCCTAGTCACTTATAATGTTTGTTGTTGATCTGGAAATTGTTCAATTTACACTGTATACAATGTTAAATTTGAATAGTGAATATTTTCTCCATGTAGCAAAGTACTGATGCACTTCAATAGTATTTGTTGCATTTATTTATAAGTTCCAGACAGCTTCCTTGTATTATTTCCTGAATTAGGTATATTGTTTAAATATTATTTTCATTATTAAATATTATGTTCTCTGGGACAATTTTGATTGTTAAGTTAGATCTGGGCATCCTGTTGTTTTTAGTCATGTCTAACTCTTTATGATCCTATTTGGGGTTTTCTTGGCAATGATAATGGAATGGTTTGCCATTTCCTTCTCCAGTTCATTTTACAGATAAGAAACTGAGGCAAACACAGTTTAAATAACCAGCTGACAGTCACACACCTACTAACTTTTTGAAATCAGATTTGAACTCAGGAAGATTAGCCTCCTGTTTCTATATTTTACACTCAATCCACTATACCACCTATCTACACCATTTATTTTTAGTTTGAATACAAAATTGATGTTATTTTAATATTGTTACTTGCTGAATCTTTGTTAAATTATCCTCCAGTATTGTTTTCCTTTTCTGGAAATATGCATTTTAGTTCTTTAAACAAACTGTCTTATGGTTAATTCTAGGTTGAATACTCTAAATTCTGATTCATATACATTCCAATTTTTTTTTCTTTTAGGGACTTCATTTCTTATTTGAGGCATCCTCAAACTTCTTGCAATTACTTCATTCTCTGAATATTCCCAAAATTCTGTCTGTCATCTGATGCTAATAGTCCCCCTTAATTCCTGGTTATTTCCCTTATTGAATATTTATCTTGCATTTAGCTTGTTTGAAAATAAATGCTTTCAGGTTGTCTCTTCCATCAGCCTGTGAGCTCACTGAGAGAAAGGATTATCTTTTGCTTTTCTTTGCTTCACTACTGTTTAACATAATTTTGGCACACAGTAGATGCTTAATAAATGTTACATTTCATAATATTTAAGAGAATTTTTTATTCTTTTGATATTTAAATTACTCTTCCTTCAGCTGTTAGAATCATTTCTGATGAGGTATCTGCTTGTGTGACTGGGTATTTATTGAAGCACTTATCCCTTCATAAGTTTGATGCTTCCAGCTTTTTCCTCGTATTCCTAAACTCATTATCTGGGTCCATTCTTCTTTGCTGATGAACAGACCAATTTGTAAGCTTGTGCTATATGATTGCCTAAGCTTTTTTTATACTACAAGATACAGGCTCTATTAAACTGGCTGCCCAGTTACTCTAAATAACTTTTGGTGGGACAGAACTGATATCAGATGACATAGATTTACCATTTTCTCAGGCTTGGCATAACTAATAATCATAGCATTCTGCCTCATTTTTCCTTCCTTCCTCCTTTCCTTCATAGGGTTGCACATAATCAGAATGTACATCTTAGGATGGGGGAATAGCAAGGGACAGGTGAAACTGAAGCTCTGATAAGTCCCTACCCTAGGATGAGGCCATAGGCAAATGGCAGCATGTTTTCAATTCATCTTCTGGTCTCTCCTTTCAGGTAAGTAGCTGGGCAGAATCAATATCTACCATTTGTACAAGATGGAACAGAATGGAATGTGTATATGGCTGTGGAGAGTGTAAGTGTGTTTGTGGAGGGGGAAAGATTTTTCAAGTAAACTCACTTTCATACAATTGTTCCTGTCCTGGTGCTAGTCATGCCCAAGCTTATCAATTTGTTTGTGCTTCTGCCATGAGTAAATGGAGAGTAGTGAGGGAATGGCACTGAGCAAGCATTCTAAGTATCAGTTTTCCCTTATTCGCTAAAAATTTTCCCAATCATTCCCCACCTGAGGGATTTAGTTATACTCTGTTTGACACATATATCTTCTATGAGGGTGAAATTAAAAACCCAAAGACATTTGGGAAAAGTGCTAAATTTGCTATTTGATCATCAATGATGTTATTTTTCATATTTGTACTCTCAACACCTAATGAAATGTCTTTCCCAAGGACAATATTTAATAAATGTTTGCTGAATAATTTTATGAGCTGTTGAAATAACAAAGGAATAACACTATAAATAATACCAGTAGTAGAATGGTAGTATTAACCACTGTTTTCTTTCTGAAAATACAGAATTAAATCTATTTCAAAATGTCGATCATGTTTTCAGGAAAAAGATAAATAAAAATAGATAAGATTATTATATACCTATGTTCTAATATTCCAATTAATTGTAGATAGCTATCCATTTTTACTTTTTCCTAATTCAAAAACAGTTTTCACAAAGAATTTATTGATGTTTAAAATAATTAGATGTATGTGAAAAGTAGAATAGGAAAATATTTCATAGAACCTCACAAACCATTCACTCATCTTTGAGTCTGAATGAAGTACTGGCAGTAATTCCGTAAATGACATAAAGGCCAAAGGGGAAACACAAATCCAAATGCAAGGATTGAGGCTCAGATATCAATAAAGGAAAAAATCACTCTACACACTACTCAGTCAAACTCTTATTTATTATGTCTTCATGAAGAACTTGATGAACTAAACAAGTAGAGTTGTCTCTCCCGGAAAACAATAAAGGCATCCAGAAGGCAAATTATGAAGTGGTATTTCAGTGGGATTAGAAAATAAGCAGAGTTGATAGCAACCAAATTACCACATCATAAAGGCTGAACTCTGATAGCCACTAAAGATACCCTAATAGAATTATAATAACTATGCTAACTATGAGATTGTATCCTAGGATCCAACCACATTCATTGTTTTTTTTTTCTAAAATAGCTGTATTATAACAGATGCAATACATAATTATGTTCAGACTTAATGTAGGCAATAAAAGCAAGCAATTTCAAGAGTCTTAGAATGTCCTGATAGGATATAATTTTATTACAATGCCTAAATAAAGCAGGTTTCAATTAAGGACATAAAATCCTGGTTTTACAATTCCTTGCTCTTGTGGGTTTACGTTATGCTTCATCCTTGATGTTATTTTAATGCCTTAAGTTTAACCATTATTTAAACAATAATGAAACTATGACCCGACAGAACTGTGTTTTGACATTTTAGCATAGCTTCTCTACATCTGTTTTGATTTACCAGTTTTTAACTTTTATGTAGAGTTTTCTTTGGGGATCATAAAAAAATTTCACATAATTTGGTCCATAACATGTTTAGCCATCATCTTAAAATTACAGTGCCATCTTCATTGCAATGCTGTTGACTTTACTTACTGTGCATAAAGTATACAGAGAATATTACTGTATTCCAACAAACTTTTGATGGTCTAAGTCTGGGACTGGCAGTGACTACATCCATGCTTAGTCTCCAGATAGAAACAACAATAGGGCTGATTTAGTCATGTCAGCCATTTTCACTAAAATCAAGTGCCTCAGTCATAATATTTGTACCACATTATGAATAGGCTAGTAAGGTGACTTACTAGGAATTAACTTACTTATCTTCCTATGTTTAAATTTATCAGTCCATCAAAGCCCACAGTGTTTCATTATATCTGAGTACACAAAATTTCCATAGATTTGGAAATGTTCAGTGGTCTGGCATCCACATATTGTACCTGTTTCTGTACTACCTTGTATTATTCTCCATTATTTAATCTAAATATTTTTTCTTCTAATATTACAAGGAGATGAGCTTGTGGTCAGGAGAAAGACAGAGAGATAGACTGATAGATTTTAATTTACCTTTTTATCTCATCAAGTTTAGTTCAAACTTGGACTAATAACACAGTACTTAATAAATGTCATTTTGCCTTGAATAGGTTTGATTTAATGTTTGGGTGTCACATGATAATGTCTTTATAATTTTTCATTCTTATTTTACAGTTAGTTTCTCTTTAGGAGAGTCCAAAATTATTATAATAAGGAAGAAACTTGGAGATCCTCTACTCCAAATACCATCTAATACACTAATATCACAAGATTCTAGCTTTAGGGCTAGACACTACAATACCCTTAATAAAACATCAATTTATCCCTATTGAAATATTACTTTTTAAAGGGGATCTCATTACCTGAAAAAGCAGCTCATTTCACTGTTACACAGTTCCAATTGGTAGACAATTAATTCCATCTTATATTAAGCCAATTCTCCATCCTTTAAACTTTGATACATTTCTCATATTTCTATGCTTTGGATCAAAAAAAAATCTAATCCCTCTTTCATATGAGTCTTTCAAATATGATTTAATTACCAATAGGATACAAGAATGATTATAAAATCTACTTAAAAGGTCATATTTTATTAATTAAGTAAAATACACATCAAATATATTTTCCAAGTTACCCTATGCAAGATTTGTCCCTTAAGTAAATTTTCACAGATGTCTCTTTTCCACATTGTTCTTTCAATCCTTAAATCCTTGAATGTCATGTTTGTAGGGGAATGAATCTTGAACCTAAAACTATGATGACAGAACCATAAATGTGTAGAAATGAAGTTTTAGCAGAAAATTAACAAAGTTAGTTTGGTGAAACTTTATTGTGTGGTCTCCTTTAATTGAGGGATGCTGGCATTCAACATTATACCATATTTATGATTATCAAAACTAGCAACAAGCTTTATGCAATTTTATTGCACTTCTATGATTTGTGATAGAAGGTCCAAATTTATTTATGCCTTCCTACTTGCATTAATTTCAAACATTCACCCATCCTTAATCACAACTTTAATAAGTTAATATAAATCCTGCCTATAAATTTTCAGATAAAGAAGTCAAAACCATTAATAAGTAAATAAAAAATGTTCTAAATCTCTTATAATCAGAGAAACTCTGAGGTATCACCTCACACCTAGCAGATTGGCTAAGATGAAAAGGAAAGTAATGAATGCTGGAGGGGATGTGGCAAAGTTGGGACATTAATGCATTGCTGGTAGAGTTGCGAATTGACCCAACCATTCTGGAGGGCAATTTGGAACTATGCCCAAAGGGCGATAAAAGGCTGTCTGCCCTTTGATCCAGCCATAGCACTGCTGGATTTGTACCCCAAAGAGATAATAAGGAAAAAGACTTGTACAAGAATATTCATAGCTGTGCAGTTTGTGGTGGCAAAAAATTGGAAAATTAGGGGATGCCCTTCAATTGGGAAATGGCTGAACAAATTGTGGTATATGTTGGTGATGGAATACTATTGTGCTAAAAGGAATAATAAACTGGAGGAATTCCATGTGAACTGGAACGACCTTCAGGAACTGATGCAGAGTGAAAGGAGCAGAACCAGGAGAATATTATACACAGAGACTGACACACTGTGGTAAAATCAAATGTAATCATCTACTCTACTAGCAGCAGTGCAATGATCCAGAACAATTTTGGAGGGACATATGAGAAAGAATATTATCCACATCCAGAGAAAGAACTGTGGGAAAAGAAACACAGAAGAAAAACAACTGCTTGATCACATGGGTCGGTGGGGCTATGACTGGGAAAATAGACTCTAAAATATCACCCTAGTGATATGTTTTGATCGATGGTACATGTTAAACCCAGTGGAATTGTGCATCAGATATGGGAGGGGGCAGGAGGGAGAGAAGGAAAGGAACATGAGTCTTGTAACCATGATAAGTTATTCTAAATTATCTAATTTAATAAAACTTAAAAAAATAAATATTGCCTATAATGTTTTCATGTAATTTATCCATTTCTTTTGCTTCTTGCTTAACATCTAAGAAAATCTGAAAAGATCCATAAAAGTTATGCATATACTGAACACAGAAAAAGGCAAATGCTCCAAAAGTTTATCTAGACCACACAGAATAGACAAATCAATATATAAATATTATACAAACATATTGATCTTTTTCATGTTTAGTTTAATATCTTATGTGTTTTTAATTTTAAAACCTGTTAGTTAAGACTTAAGAAGAATCTCCTGGGATAAATAAAAGACTTAGACTGAAGAAAGAAGATTATTAATGTCCTCATCCCACCCACCTAGTTTGGGAATGTAGGAATTTCAAGTTGATTCAGTTGAACACATAACAAGTGAAGCAAGGAGTCAAAGGTCTCTGTAAAGCTGAAGAGAAGAAAATTAGATTGAAAATAATATTTTTAGTTTTACAGTGTTAAGTTTTTTGGTGATTTTTTTGGAAGTGAGATTTGAAAGTCATGCTGAACAAGCAATCTATGCTTTATATATCAAAGCAAATATTACTAGGAAAATAGAATTTTATTGTGATCATAATAATAAAAATGTCAGGGCAGTAAACTTTTGGTCTTTGGATAATTATTTTAAACAATTGTGTAGCAATTTTAATTGAAATGAACTGGTTATCTAAGTTCTGAAAATAGTTATAACATCAGCAAGATTTTTTAACAGATTTAAGGTTTTTAAAAGTAAAAAAGATTTTCTCGACTTACACTATTAAAAAACATAAAATTAATTATTGGGTAAACACAATTTCAACTGTAATTTTAAAATTCTAATAAAATAAGATATAGCTAATATAAAACAGCCTATAATTAGAGTTCTAGACCCTGTTTAGATTTGTCCTTGCTAACGTAACATATAGAACATATTCAGAAATTCTCTCCCTGATTCCAATCCATTTCGTGAAACTTTAGAAGTTTGTTTTTGGCCATAAGTAATTAAGAGGCTCATACTATTTAAATGAAAAGTCTTCTAATTGGCTATTGAAAGACAGAAGAATTGATGACCCAGCCAGTCTTCAATAAACATTTACTAAACTTCATTTATCCTAGCAATTGCCATAGGAAACGAGAGGTGACCAAGTGGCAGCCTTGAGTTGGACGAGAACCCTGTTCAAACATTAAAAAAACTGCAGAGTACTAGTTGAGGTCTTCTCCATGGTCAGCACCATGAATATCAACAACAGAGAGATTCAGGCCAACAGAGAAGCCTTCTGGCCCAAAGGAGAAGCAGTCTGACTCTTCCAAAATGTGGCTAGACAAAGTAGTAGCTAAATAATCAGCTTAAAGGAATCCTACAGAAGACTTATTTCTCCACTTACACCACATGCTAAAAGGATCCAGAACAATAACCTATGGATTATTTTATACATTACAAAGACCATGTATTCTTGCTATATCCAAGAGAACTTCAAGAACTGGGAATCTAGAGGTCTCTTCTCCTGATCCTTATTCTTTCTGCATGAAGATTACTAACATTTGACATTAAGAATATCAATACTGGGACAGCTGGGTAGCTCAGTGAATTGAGAGCCAGGCCTAGAGATGGGAGTTCCTAGGTTCAAATCTGATACTTCCTAGCTGTGTGACCCTGGGCAAGTCACTTGACCCTCATTGCCTAGCCCTTACCACTCTCCTGCCTTGGAAACAATAAACAGTATTGATTTCAAGACAGAAGGTAAGAATTAAAAAAAAAAAGAATATCAATACTTTATATTACAATTCCCAAAATCCTGTTTTAGAAGCCACAGTCCCTAAGGCTTACCCTAAAACTTTGAAAAGAGTAGTCATCCACCTTAAACTGTAACTGAGAGTCCAGCTGAGCAAGTAGCTTAAAAAAAGTGATATAGATTGTATTAATGTAAAATACAGTTGTTATTTTAAGAACACAGTGGAAACCAAAAAAATTTATACAGAGTTGAGTTCTAATTTCATTTAATATACATGTTTTCATTTGCAATTTATCCATCCATCAATCAATAAATCAACATTTATTAAATATTATGTGTCAAGTGCTATGCTAAAGCACTTGGAAAAAATAAGAGGTAAAAAACAGTACTGTCTCTCAAGAAGCTCATAAGCTAATAAGAAATGTTCTGAATAAGTTAGCCTTTTTTTTCTGAAAGGAGAAAGATTTTCACACTTTTTATATTTGTGCTTTAAATCAGAGCCAAATCTTACATTAGAGAGAAATTGCTAAGAGAAGGGAATGATAATGAATTATTTACTGTATATTTTCCATTGTACATCACTTTCTCATGTCTAGAGGTACTCAGGATTCAGATATAAATGAGGAAAGTAAGAAATTTTATTTTTTAACTTCTAATATTTTATTTTATCATGACCTCTAATACATAGAATTAAAAATCACAACAAATAAAACCAAACCAACAGATATCTACAGAACACTTAAAGGATACACCAAGTACAATTCTATATGCTACCGGGCATACAAAGATTATGAGATCTTCACTACTTGCCCCTCATAGTTTAGATAGTGGAGCAATTTGGGGATAATTTACTCTTTTTTGTTGTTACTTTTTTATTTCTCTCATTAACTCTTTCCTAATCATATTTTCAAAATTGCCATGCTTCTCTGCAATGCCTCTGATCTCTTGTGACAAAAAGCAATATCATTTCTCAGGACTTCTTTTGGTTCTTAAATTGTCATCTGGAAGTACGTATAGGCTCTGGAGTTATCAAATAGCATTTGGTTCTAGCTTCAGTGATAGCACAGGATTCCCCAATAATGTCTTTCTGAACAGTTACTTCAATCTGTTTACTGTTTCTGATTTGAGAGTTCCTGAAATTGCTGCTAAGAACCACCACTGACATTGTATCCAAGAGCACTCCAGGACAGTCTATACCTCTGTATCTGTGAAGATGGGATTAACTCTCACCTATTTATTCTTTAGATTTTAACCAGCAGAAATGTATAAACCCACACTTGATTCTTAAATGGGGGAAGGGGGTGGAGATCCTTAACCCACATGTGCTAGTGTGAATTTCAGATTTACTCCACCCTGCTAAGTCTTTAGAATTTTAGCAACCAGGAATGTATACACCCCCACTTAAGTGTAGGGGAGGAAGGTCTATGACCTGCATGTGCTAGTAAGTGACAAATCATAAATAACTAACTGAGTCCCTGGGCTGTCCGAAGCCAAGTTTTAGCCTCCATTGGTACATGTAAGACACAGGAAGTGATATAAAGAACTGCCTTACAAACACAGGATCTATATGAACACAACTACAAAACACTTTCCACACAACTAAAACTAGACTTGAACAATTGGAAGAACATTAACTGCTCATGGGTAGGACAAGCCAATATAATAAAAATGACCATCCTACCCAAACTCATCTATCTATTTAGTGCCATACCCATGGAACTTCCAAAAATTTTTTTTACTGATTTAGAAAAAACCATAACAAAGTTCATTTGGAAGAACAAAAGATCAAGGATATCCAGGGAAATAATGAAAAAAATACAAAGGAAGGGGGTCTTGCAGTCCCAGATCTCAGACTATATTACAAAGCAGCAGTCATCAAAACAATTTGGTACTGGCTAAGAGACAGAAAGGAGGATCAGTGGAATAGACTGGGGGCAAGCAACTTCAGCAAGACAGTATATGACAAACCCAAAGATCCCAGCTTTTGGGACAAAAATCCACTATTTCATAAAAACTGCTGGGAAAATTGGAGGACAGTGTGGGAAAGATTAGGCTTAGATCAAAACCTCACACCCTAAACCAAGATAAATTCAAAATGGATGAATGACTTGAACATAAAGAAGGAAACTATAAGAAAATTAGGCGAACACAGAATAGTATACATGTCAGACCTTTGGGAAGGGAAAATACCTCAAAACCAAGCAAGAATTAGAAAGAGTTACAAAATGCAAAATAAATAATCTGGATTACATCAAATTAAAAAGTTTTTGTACAAACAAAACCAATGTAACCAAAATCAGAAGGGAAGCAACAAATTGGGAAACAATCTTCATAAAAACCTCTGACAAAGGTTTAATTACTCAAATTTATAAAGAACTAAATCAATTGTACAAAAAATCAAGCCATTCTCCAATTGACAAATGGGCAAGGGACATGAACAGGCAATTCTCAGCCAAAGAAATCAAAACTATTAATCAGCACATGAAAAAGTGCTCTACATCTCTTATAATCAGAGAGATGCAAATCAAAACAACTCTGAGGTATCACCTCACACCTAGCAGATTGGCTAACATGACAGCTATGCAAAGTAATGAATGCTGGAGGGGATGTGGCAAAGTGGGGACATTAATTCCTTGCTGGTGGAGTTGTGAATTGATCCAACCATTCTGGAAGGCAATTTGGAACTATGTCCAAAGGGCGATAAAAGAATGTCTACCCTTTGATCCAGCCATAGCACTGCTGGGCTTGTACCCCAAAGAGATAATGGACAAAAAGACTTGTACAAGAATATTCATAGCTGCACTCTTTGTGGTGGCCAAAAATTGGAAAATGAGGGGATGCCCATCAATTGGGGAATGGCTGAACAAACTGTGGTATATGTTGGTGATGGAATACTATTGTGCTAAAAGGAATAATAAAGTGGAGGAATTCCATGGGAACTGGAACAACCTCCAGGAAGTGATGCAGAGCGAAAGGAGCAGAACCAGGAAAACATTATACACAGAGACTGATACATTGTGGTACAATCGAAGGTGATGGACTTCTCCATTAGTATCAATGCAATTTCCCTGAACAATCTGCAGGGATCTAAAAAAAAATACTACCCACAAGCAGAGGATAAACTGTGGGAGTAAAAACATTGATGAAAAGCAACTGCTTGACTACAGGGTTGGAGGAGATAAGACTGAGGAGAGACTCTAAATGAACACTATAATGCAAATTCCAACAACAGGGAAATGGGTTCGAGTCAAGAACACATGTGATAACCAGTGGAATCATGCGTCGGCTATGGGAGAGGGAAAGGTGGGGGGGGGGGGAAGGGGAGGGGAGGAAAAGAAAACGATCTTTGTTTCCAGTGAATAATGTATGAAAACGACCAAATAAAATAATGTTTAAAAAAAAAGAAAGAAAAAAAGAATCCTAAAAAAAAAAGAACTGCCTTTATATTTCGAATCACTTCCTGTCAGAAGGTCTTGGCTGTGAAAATCGACCTTGGAGGAGCTTGAGAGTGAGACTTCAGACTGCTTCCCTTAGACAGCCGTGTGGTGAGTGAGAAGGCTGACTCCCCTTTCCTTGGCTTTTCTGGAGGCACCAGCCTCTGGAGAGGCCCATCTCTTGGGACTCCCTTTCCTTGGCTTTTCTGGAGACCAGTCTCTAGAGAGGCCTATCCCTTTGCTGAGATCTCAGAAAGCCTGCCTGGTTCAGACCAGGCTGGAGCAGCTATTTTTCCCTTTTCCTCTCTCCCTCATTTCTTAATCTCATCCTTCTATTGTAAATAAACCACTATAAAATTCCATTCTGACTTGAGTATTTCCAATCCCTGGTGACCAACTAAAATATATATTAAGTCCAACCCTAAATTTTACCCCTTCCCTAGTAAGTGACAAATCAAAAACAGCTGACTGCTTCCCTGGTAGTCCAAAGCAAAGTTAAAGCCACCATTGGACCACATAAAAGTGGACTAAAGGCACAGGAAGTGATGCAAAGAATGGTCTTTAAATACGGTGGTAACTTCCTGTGAGGGGGTTCTTCCCCTTTGAACTTGGCCTTGAAGGACCTTAAACTTAAGATCTCAGATGGCTTCCCTTTGGACTGACACATAGGTGAGTGAAAAAGGCCGATTCCCTTTCCTTGGTTTTTCTGGAGGCACTATCCTCTTCAGAGGTCCCTTGTCTTGGAGGAGGCCTTGTGGCTAGAAGCCTGTCTCACTCTGACTTTTTCTTAGCTCTGCCAGTCCAGAATTTGAAATGAGGTGCTATTTTAAATTTGTTTGGAGGGGAATAGTAAGAATGCTAATCACTAGTGCTTCTTCTACTCTGCCATCTTGACTCTGCCTTCAGATATCCTTTTCTAATAAACTTATCAAGTAATAGTATCTATTTAATCTTTATTGAGAGGTAGTGTGAAAAAGAGATGACTACACCAAACAGATATTAGCAAGCAAATGCAAGAAATGGAATTTTGAAGGAACTGTCAATCAACTGGAAGGAAGAAAGATTCCAATAGAATCTGATGAGAAGGCAAGTGGGAAAACCAGTAGCTGAACTGAGGACTTTTCTTCCTGCTGACTAGGAGGAAAGGAGGCTGAGAGATAGACTTGCTCTGAATTCCTGGCTACTCACTGACTTAATATTGAAAAGGTTGGAGCTTAGCTCTGAAGAACCTTTTTGGTCTATCAGCAATATCCCCTCATAGACAAAATAACTTTACTTCCCTATATTGAACCCCATAGGAGACTAGGGAGACCTTAACTTCCCTTTCCCTTAATTCCCCTAAATTAAGAATAAAACCCCTTTCAGATAAGAGCTACAGTGTGAGATTAGTCCTTTGAAACGTCTAATAACTTACAATATTGAGAAGAGAGCCTAAGATCAATTGTGTCCGATGGTTTCCCTTTGGACTGACACATAGGTGAGTGAAAAAGGCTGAATCCCCTTCCTTGGCTTTTCTGGAAGCACTAGCCTCCACAGAAACCCATTGTCTTAGGAGGCCTTGTGGATAGAAGCCTTGTTTAATGAACCTCTGTGCCCCCTTTTGCTGGAGCCTCTGAAGCCCTGCTTGGTTCAGACCAGACCCCTGAGTCTCTGTCTCTCTCTGTCTCTCTCTGTCTCTCTGTCTCTCTCTGTCTCTCTCTGTCTCTCTGTCTCTCTGTCTCTCTCTGTCTCTCTCTCTCTCTCTCTCTCTCTCTCTCTCTCTCTCTCAGCAATGAAGAGCATAGTGAAGCTATATTTTGCCTTATTCTCTAAATATAGTCCCAGTATAAATTACCTATTTTCATTACTATGTCATTCTATATACTCATATTGTAGCTCACATCCACTAAAATTCCTTATTTTTTGTATGAATTATTATTAGTCTAAACATCTGCATTACACTTATGAATTCAATTTTTTAAAACAAATCATAGGAATTTATATGTATCTATTATATTTCACCTAGGGTATAAAAATGGCAATGACTATAGAACTTTATTCTTTGCAAAATTTTTAATATATCCTAACACATTTGAAAGATATGATGCAGATTAACAGCCTTTCATGGTAGTTATTTTTATATTTTTATTTTAAATTAAGTGATGAACATAATTATTTAAATACCAAAAATATTATTTTTAAATAGAAGTACTTGAAACGTTTTTACTGCATCTATAATTTTGCTAATATGGATGCCCTATTCATTAGTTCAAACTGCAACTAATTCAAACTTCTCAGTCTGTGTGATATTTGAATACATTCTTTCATGGATCCAATATTGAGGGTCTACCCAACTTGCTAGAGGCCTTCTTATAGATTTTCATTTTAAAATGAATGTTTATTGACTGACTTTCTTTTTTAAACAGCCTAAATCTCCTCCCCAAAAACTTTCCCTTATCCATCCAGAAAAGGAAAAAAATACTGGGGAGGAGATTTAGGCTATAAGTTCCCTTATAACAAATAATTTATAAAAAGACAAAAAGAAAAAATATTCAGCAAAATGTATAAATGCAATGAAACAAAATCTTAACATTATAATCAGTTTTCTACTCCAATGGACCTCCCTGCTACAAAGGAATGGAAGTATCTTGTCATGTCACTTTTCTGGTTCCATACTATTTCTTTGTAATTTTGCAACATTTATTTTTTATTATTTTGTAGTTGCTCTTTCTGTTTATATTATTGTAATCATTTTAAACAATGCATTCTTGGTTCTTTTCATTGTATTATGCATATTTTCATGTTTCTATACTTCCCAGTACTTTATTCAATGTTTCTTACAACACAATAAATTCTCATTACATTCATGAACTACAATTTGGTTAGATGTTACCCAAAGTAGTGTATGGCAGAACAGTAGAATCTCTACAGTTTTGCACATTTAAGCTACTCTATTTGCATAGTCTCAAATTGTTTTCCAGATCTGTCATACTAATTTACAGTTTCTCTAACAATTTATTCATGTGTCTATCTTTTCACACATTTTTTGTCTTTGCCAGTTTTCTGAGTACAAGGTAAGCTTCCAGGTTATTTTGATTTTTATTTCTCTTATTATTAATGCTTTGGGACATTTTATACAATTATTAACAGTTTGAAATTCATTTTTGATAATGGGTTTTTTTTGTTTTCCTGGTTTTTCATACCCTTTAACATCTATCTATTAAGGATTACTTTGTGACATGTATCTTTATCTTAATTGTCCCTATATATCATACTAAATCCTTACCAAGATATCTCATATAAATATATTCCCCACTTGATAATTTCTCTTCTTATCCTAGAAACATTGATTTAATTTGTGTAAAGGCTTTTCAATTTCTTATAATCAAAATGATCTATTTTCAAAAATGTTATTGTTGTTCCTTCTGTCTTGTTTGGTTAAGAATCCATTGCCTACTCATAACTGTGATAAGCTTATGCTATACTTCTAATTCTTTTATGGTATGCTATTCAGTATTCATTTTTGCATATCTTTTTTAGATTCAATATCCATTTAATAATCCAATATTCATTTTGAATTTTGAATAGTATCTAGTATATAATATGGTGATAAACACCTAATTTATTTCAGCCCACTTCTGTTTTTCTAATAATCATATTAAAAAAAAGAATCCCCTGTGTTTCTGGAGATTATTGATTTTTGTCCTTTCTAATTCTCCCTTGTCTAGTATATACCATTGAATGATTTTATTTGTAATTTGTATTTTATTTATTTATTTAATCAATATCTTTTGTTTTGATAATTGTTGTTTAATCTTATATTTTGAAGTTTGTAACTATTAATGAGTTATTTGTAGATTCTGATTCTGTCTACTAATAAATAAGCTATTTCTTCCAGCATTTTGTCAAACATAAAAATGTATAGGCAGATTTTCTATATTTTTACACAAGTGATGAGAAAAATTTTGAAAAGAACAGAGAAAAAAACATTCCTGGTAGGTAAGTAACTGGAGTCATCTTTCTCCATAGATTAAACCCAAGACTCAGAGTCCTTTGATACAGAATACAATTCTGCTAACAACTTCAGCTTCATCCAACTAAACTTTTTTTTCCAGTTTACATGCATAGAATCAGATTTTAGCTAGAAGTTACCAAAGAGGCTATCTAGTCTAATCACTTTATTTTAAAGAAGAACTTAAGACCCAGAATGGGTTATTTGCCAAATTCCTAAATATTAAATGGCAGAGCTTGGATTGAAGCCACATCATCTGACTTCAAATCCAAGTCACTTTCCTTCTATCAAAAACACACTAGAGGGGACAGTTGGGTGGCTCAGTGGACTGAGAGCCAGGCCTAGAGACAGGAGGTCCTAGGTTCAAATCTGAGCTCAGACACTTCCCAGCTATGTGACTCTGGGCAAGTCACTTAACCCCCATTGCCTAGCCCTTACCATTCTTCTGCCTTGGAACCAATACGCAGTATTGATTCCAAGATGGAAGGTAAGGGTTAAAAAAAAAAGAAAAAAATACACTAGATCTGTCACTTACTGCTAAAGCAACAGATATCACACCTCCAATCTTTCCTTGATCCAACAGTATAGTGGCCTATTAAAAAAATACTTTATTTTAATAATCTTATAAAAAATTAATTAGTTAAATTAAAATAATCCATGGCCATAATTGCTTCTGATGTCCACTACATATTCACAAATGCGGAGCTCAAAGCAACCTTCAAAATCATTTAGTCCAAATTCTTTATTTTAGAGAGAACAAAATTGAAACTCAGAGAAATGGTTAAGTGACTTAGCAAAGGTATCACATAGATTAAAAATGTCTTGGCCAAAATTCAAAGCCAGGTTATGTGCCTCTAAACACATACTGTTTTTTACCATGCCATTTTGTCTTCCTTTTCTAAGAGCTTATATATCAGGTGTTTAATAATTTGGGGTTCAAAATCAAGATTGCCAGTTTAGTTTATAACTAATTTGTGGAACTCTCATTTTTCCAAATAACAGCACTTTGAGATGAATAAATTTCTTTGTTCTGTTGTTATTTTTCTTATTAAGAACTTAAGGAACTGTCCAAAAGGAGTAATTTGTCCATTGCTCCTACATTTTCAAATCAGAGAGAGAGATATGATGTTTTGTCTCATGTGTCGGAAGGCAAGTGAGGGGGGAAAGAGCATATAATTACTTCCCCACAGATGATGTTGGTCAAGCATAAACAAAATAGCTTCAGGCCCTATAACTCAAAAGTCAGTTTAAGAGACAGTCTCTCTAATTAGTTATGGGATTTTAACAATCAGCAATAAAGCTGTATCTTTTCCTGATAATTCCGGGTGAAAAATCCTCCAAACAACAAAGAGAAGTACCTAAACTGGGGCACTCTCTCACCCTGTCTCTTTCATAGCCCCTTGCTATAAAATACATACATCTTAGCCTCAGTAGCTCAGAGGAAATCTTGGTCTGCTTGAAGAAGTAAGACAGTTTTAATAAATCACCGTCTTATAATAATAAACACAGGAAATCTCTGGAAAATTGAACATCCAGTTCCCCCTTACCCCAATACCATCTTGGCTGCCACTCTTGAAATGATCTGACACCAAATACACAAAGCTTCTGAAGTCCAGAAGCCTTAAAACTCATTTGGACTGGTGTACAATTTCCTGTACCACTCCTATACTGTTACCTTTGTTTGCTGACTACCTTCCTGATGCCCTCTACTGGATGAAATTTCTGAGACCCTTAGGAGTGTCTCTTCCACAGTAGATGGTGTAGAGACAAAAATGCTCTGATAGGAAATGAGATCAAAAGCCTATCAATCACATTAGTATTTTAGCCAAGTTATTTAGGTTGAAAACATTAAATATTTGAAGCTAAACAACTTCAGCTACTCATAAATATAAATTATAGGATGAGGGAACCAAAGATTTAGACAGAAATTAAAGTTATTTCATTAAACAGCACTTTCTGGTTTTCTAAGCAAACACAACTCATAAATATTAGTTATTCTTCATTTAAGCCAGAAGCCATAAAATGATTTCTGTCTTCAACACCAGTCTGAAGTCAGGGCAAGATATTCATGGCTTCTTTCATAATTTTCTTTTAAAAAGACAATTCTACATCTCACTTAGGCATGTCCTTCCCGATCCAAAATTAAAATGTTGATTTTCATAGTTCCATCCATTTAAGTAGATGTAGCATCTCCAGGTGGTGACAATAAGGTCAAACTGTCTGAAGATGGTAAATTGCCATTAAGTCCTAGAACTAGGCAAAAAAAGGGGAAAGAAGGCAATAACAGATAAGACAACAGTAATCATCCCAATTGGTTTTGGTACCAATAAAGGCAAGACTCCAAGACTCTCAATTCTAGTTTGTAGGGTCCATTCTATTGTAATGATATAATACCAAAAAAATCAAATCATTCCTTACAATCATATTAATAGTTCTTTTTTCTTCCAAGTCTTTTTGCATCCAATATAAGAGTATTATTTGGGGAACTTTACTAAACAGTATTGAATTCACATATCCAGGAGAATGTCTTATCTGTGCTCTTACTTATATACTTAATGTACTTATCATTACCATGGTATTGGGAATCCCAAATCAACAAAAAAATCAACAATTTCTACTTTTAAAGTATTTCCTGGGGCATTGAGAGGGATAAAATAACTTGCTTAGGGTCACACAGTAAATTTTTGAAAGAGGCAAGAATTGAACAAAAGTTTTTATAACTCTATAGACACAATCTGCTATGCTATAATGCTCCCTCTGACATGATATATGCTCAATAACTATGTTGTTTAGTGAGGAAAGATGAAATAACTTTACTATGTTCATCTAGCAAGTGAATGGCAGTGCCATTTAGTAATAGAAGATTTTATAATCTTCTATATATATTATTTTATATATATATATTATTTTACATTATAAATTGTATGCCAGTTAATATTTAACAACTGTGGCCTTGAAAAAAATGTATGCATAACATTTCAAAGTTTAATCTTTACTACTGTCACTTTTCCATCATATTATTAAATGCTTGGCAGCCAAACAACAACAACAAAAAAAAAAGCCCAAATAGGAGATGTTGATTTTTGAGGTGAAAATTCTCACGCTATAAATTTAAAAATTAGCATCCATAAGCCAGTTCAACCTGGCTCCAACAAATCTCTGAATGTGATGTGATGTGATGCAATGTGATACAATATGTATCTATTATACTATGCAATTATACAAAATGGTATATTATATTCTATAAGCCGTGGCATAATATATTTTTGTTAAATGTGATATATGATATAATTATTATAATTTTAGCAGGTTTTAGATTAAATTCAAGGGCACTACTAATATTCTGAAGTTATAACCATTGTTCAGCTCTATATCATGTTATTTCTAAATATATTTTCATATTTATTTGAAAATTATTTAAAAGGCATACAAAAATCTACATCTCCCAAGTAGTTCGAGAATGTTTATGTACAATCTTTTCTATAACATTATTATAAATTCATCATAAGTATTTTCTATGCTGGAGTTTATTTGAAAGGACTTCTCAAATGTGCAAAAGTTAAAACATTTTTAAAACAACATGTACACTATAAATGGCACTTCAATTTTTTTCTCTTTTTTTCCAGATTAAATGTTGATATAAGTTTTAAAAAAAAAAAACATTAACTTCTTAGAATTAATGCTAAGTATTGGCTCCAAGGCAAAACAGTGCTAAAGGTTAGTTAACTGCTATTAAGTTATTTGCCTACAGTGACAAAGCTACAAAGTGTCTAAGATTAGATTTGACCATAACCTCTCATCTCTAGGCCAGGGTCTCTCTACACTGAGTCACCTTGCTATCTAAATTTTTAATAATTGTTTTCTGACATTTTGCAATCCATGTTCTCTTTCTCCCTCCCACCCACCTTCCCTCCCCAAGATGGTGGGGAATATAAGTTGTATACTTGTTAACATACAATACATATTTCCAGTTCATTAGATTGTAAAAGGAAATGCATATTGCTAACACTAGAGAAAAAACACATGGAGGAAATAAAATGAAGAATGGCAGGCTTCCATCTGTATTCAGATTCCATCAGCTCCTTCTATGGTGGTGGATAGCCTTTTTAATCACTGGTCCCTATGAGTTGTCCTAGATCTTTGCTTTGCTGCTAATAATTTTCGTTCACAGATGATCATTGTACGTTATTCCTATTCCTGTGGATAATGTTCTCCTAGTTCTGCTCACTTCATTTTGCATCACTTCATATAAAACTTCCCAGGATTTTTTGTGATCATCTTTTTTGTCATTACTTATGGCACAATAGTATTCCATTACAATCACATACCACAATCTGTTCAGCCATTCCCAAGTTGATGGACATCCCTTCAGTTCCCTATTCTTTGACACCAGAAGAAGAGGTGTTATAAATATTTTAGTCCAAAGTGTTTTAAGTTCCTTTTCACTATCTTTAGTATCTTTGGGATATAGAACTAATATTGATAGTGCTGGGTCAAATTGCAAATATGCACACTTTAATGTCTCTTTTGAAACCATCCTAAATTGCTCTCCAGAATGGTTAAATTCATAGCTCCATCAATAGTGTATTAGTGCCCCTGTTTTTACCACATTCCTTCCAATATTTATCTTCTTTCTCATATGAGCCAGTCTCATTCATGATGGTAACTCAAGAGTTTCAATTTACTTTTCTCTAATTACTAGTGACTTGGAACATTTTTCATTTGACTAAAGACAGTTTTCATTTCCTCATATAAGAATTGCCTGTTTATAGCTTTTGACTACCTGTCAATTGGCAAATGTTTTGTGTTCTTATGAATTTAATTCAGTTCTCTATATATTAGAAAAATGTGGCCTTTGTCAGAGACACTTGATAATTTTTTTCTTAGTTTGTTGTTTTCCTTATGGTCTTAGTTGTATTGGATTTGGGTGTATTAAAACTTTATAATTTAATGTAGTCAGTTATCTCTTTTGCATCTCGTTATATTGTCTGTGTCTTGTTTGTACATAAATTATTCCATTATCCATAGATCTGACAGGTAAATCAATCCCTGATCACCTAATTTGTTAATTGTTTTGCCCTTTATTTCTAAATCAATTTTGACTTTACCTTGGTATGAGGCATGAGGTATTGTTCTGTGCATAGTTTCTGCCATATTGGTTTCCAATTTTCCCAGTAGTTTTATTTCAAATAAAGAATTTTCATCCCAAACCTCAGATCTTTGGGTTGCTCAAACACTATATTACCATGGTCATTTTGCTTCTGCAAGTTGAATGCCTAAAATATTACATTGGACCAATACTGTATTTCTCAGCTAGTAAAAAGATTGTTTTGATGATTACTGGTTTGATACCTGGTATAGCAAATCCCCTTCATTTCTATATTTTTCCATTAATTCCCTTGATATTCTTGGCCTTTTGATCTCACAAATGAATCTCATATTTATTCCAGATCTATGAAATAATTTTTGGGTAACAGATTGGTATGGCAATGAATAGATAGAATTTTTAGATAGAATTGTCATTTTAATTATATTGGCTTGACCTACCTATGACCAATTAATGTTATTCCAATTGTCTAGATCAAATTTGATTTGTGAGAAAAATGTTTTCTAGTTGTAATCATATAGTTAACTGGTTTATCTTGGCAGGTAGCTTTTTCTGCATCTATTGAGATAATCAAATAGTTTCTATTTCTTTTTATATTTTTATGGTAAATTATGCTGATAATTTTCCTGATTTTGAACCATCCCTAGATTTCTAGTTTAAAATACACATTGTCACTGTGTGGTACTGCAATTTTCAAAATCTACTATTGTCAACTAGATTTCTACTCTACAAATACACTTTGTAAAGAAAACAAAGAATTTAAAGTAAATGTTTATAAAGTTGGCAAATCAAAGTGAAATCAAGAGTTCCATGAAATATCTAATTGTGAGAAACTTCTTAAAAATGTCAAACTACACATGATTCATTGATATGGGCAATCCCTCCACCAAAACAGATAACCACCTTTGTATGCTTTCATAGTTAGTATTTGCATGTGTAACCAAAAAGTCTCATCATGTAGAAACCAGCCTTCTGGTCATGTTATTCCATATTCGCTGAACTAATTTTGCAATAATAGAGTTTTTCACAGGGACATTTAAATATAAGATCAAATGAATTATACATAAAGTAGTTTGCAATATATATATAGATATATATAGAGAGAGATATATCAGTTACCACTACTACTATTATTAAATGAATCTTTAATCTTAATGATTTGTATATTTTCTCCAATGATGCAGAATACATCCTATCCAATGAAACCTAAACCATGCAACTCCTGCCTATGTCCTCTCATATGTCCTCCATCAAAATTCTACCCATCCATATGGGGTCCTTCTCCTTCTCCTGACATTTCAAAGATACCAATATTAGATTTTGGCTGATATCTATTGTTCATCTAGAAGTAATACCTCACTATCACAATATCCTCCTCCTTGGCTTCTTCTTTCTCTTTGAATCCTCCTCATCCTCCTCTTCTTATCATCATCATCATCATCATCTCATTATCATACATTAGTCTGATAGCATTGTTTCCACTATTTATTCATCACAGTTTCTTCATGGTTATGTCACAAGACTACTTAAACCCACACTGTGAAACCTCTTCATTGCCCTTAGCAGGATAATAATTTTCAAATCACTGAAGACTTGTGTTCCATGTCTTGTAGCCACATAGTTACCACCATTTGGAAATAGCAATTTCAAAATATAGATAGCATATTTCATTACTGAAGCAGAGAGAGCTTCTGTTCTTCTAGTTCTTTGATACAAAATACAATCCTCAAAGCTATCAATGTCCATGGTTAATGTTAAATAGATAGACAGAGACAGACAGATAGCCAGATAGATGTATTAACAGAGGACTGTGATTAAATTAAATAAGGTTAATTTACATAATTAAAGATATATCTATGAAATACTATATAAATATAAATTTATTTTAATTGTTGTTAGTGGGTGTAGAATAACACAGAAAATACTAACCTACATCAACTACTGGTAAAAATATTTTTGTCTAATTTTTAATATAATTTAGAGTCAGGACCTTCAAAGTTTATTTGATGAAAACACATTACTGATGACTCTCCAATCAGGAGAAAAAAATCAAATAAATTAGAAAGTATGTCCAGATAGAACTCCATTTTAGCATTCTGTTTTCATTAACCAAATCATTTCAGAGAGATTGGCTTATTTTTTTAATATTCTTGGGCTTTTGCACTTTCTGGCACAGGTATATTGGCTTTATTTTTTAATTCAAGATAAAAGAAAAGACATTGTATTAATCAAGAGGATAATTAATCAAATTAAATAATCATCATAGTACTCAGCAAAAGTTCTCCTAAGCATGACAAAAGTAGGAATGCCAGCACCCTTTTTTTCCATATGATGTGCATAAAAATCACCAACCCCTTTGAATAAAGTACTGGCCTTGAAATAATAATAATCAATTTAGTTCCTCATATTTCAATTCCTAATGAAAAGCTTTGAATTTTCAGAGGACATAGTTTGTGAAACGAAATTTTGGCTGCAGAATAGCCTGTTAATAGCTATGCAATAATAATGATAATAACCACAACTAACAAATAGAAATCCATGAACAAGTTTTAAGCCAGTTGCCTGTCCTGCATGACATCAATAATAGTAAGTCAAATGTAAGATGGCAGAGTATCACTGTCTGACTGTACTTTTGGTTCACTGCTTTAAAGAAACTCACGGAAGAAGTGATCTAATCCAGCTAAAAAAAAGAGGAGTTCAAAAGTTTAAATCCTCACATGATTTGTAAAAAGAATCAGTAACACCCATTACAATTTAGGGTATATATCAAATGCATTGCTATGTTCTAGATAGTACTGATTTAAGTACTGCCCTAAATGAATCATGAATAAATGAACAAATAAATGAAAAAGCACTTACAGACCTTACTCTGTACAAAGTACTGATTAAGTCCTTCAAAAGTTTAGCTGATACTCTTTGTCAATGTCAATAGTGGTACAAAATGAATGATAGCAACTCAAAATTTTAGAGTTTGAGAACAGCAGTCTCCTGTACAATATCATTATCAAGAATTGCAGTTCTTCGTCCTAATGCAAACACCAACAACATGGAAATAGGTTTTGATCAAGGACACATGAAATACCCAGTGAAATTGCACATCAGCTATTTAGTTTTGTGAATTTACTGCTTGTGAATCTGGGCAAATTATTTGACTTCTGTCTGTTCTAGTTTCCTTATCTGTAAAATGGGAGTAATAATAGTATCTACTTTTCAGGGTATATATCTGCATGGAAAATACTTGCCAATCCTTAAAGTATCATATAAATACTAGCTATAGTATTATTACTACTATTACTGAACTTAAATGACATGAAATTATTGGAGGATAGTTTAATGCTCTCTTGCCATCTTTTTTCTCTTAGTTTCTGATTCCCTGAAGACTGCAGTTATTCTATCATTCCTATAACAAAGGTCATTCTTCTCAGAGAAGAATAATTATTTCTCTTGGTAAAATATCCAATGATTTCCTTTTATACCAAGAGCACATTTTGTCCTTTTCCATTTAAAAACAAGCATTGTGGTACTTTTTTCCCTTTTAAATACAAATGAGTCTTACTTAATAAGGTAAAACATATTGTTTAAATTACTTAGGTATTACAGATGTTTCTCTTGGGTTAAACTGCCTTACTATGAGTAGGCCTGGCTAATTTACACCATGCCCAAAAATCAGGTGGAGCTAGAGTTTTTATAGGTCCTCATATGGAGGGCATGGCTACTGGACTTTGAAGAAATGAGTTATTCTTTCAGTATTTTCTAGAATTTTGTGAGTTTCTATCTAAAAATCAATAAATCAATCTATCTATCTAAGAGAGAGACAGAGAGAGAGAGAGAGAGGTATGGCGGGAGGGAGGAGAACCTTGGAACTTAGTGGCATACCTAGAACTTTACCTATTCATTTCCTATCGCATTCTTTTTATTCTTCTCTTCCTAGCAATTAGAATTAGGTAAATCCTAAGCACTCATCATCTTGACTAGCATATATTGGCATAGCCATGTTGGCAAACCTATGACATACATATCTGGAGCATGACAGAGGGAGCTTCTCCCTTCTCACTCTCCATGTGTTCCTTAAGGACATTTCTCATTTCACTGGCCTCTCTTCCCAGTAGCCCAATAGGAGTGCTTCCAACCTCCCCTATCTGGGGTAAGGAGAGGGGGGAGGGGTTGTTACATGCAGCATGAGGGTTGCAGTTTGGGCACTTGGTCTCTAAAAGGTTCACCATCACTGGCATAGGGTTCAGAGGAAAACTGCCAAACTTTTTGTAAAAAAAATATGGCTAAGAAAAGTCTTTCTAGTTGCCTGATTAATTATAAATTTCATAGATTCCTAGCATTATACATTAAGAGGTAGATGAATCTTTGAAGTTCTTCTGTTCAACCTCTCATTTTAGAGATGACACAATAGATTATAAATACATTACAAGACCTGTCCAATGTCAAGCAATAAATCTGTGGACCCAAGTGTAATGTGATGCAACATGAATCAATAAAAAAAAAAATGACAGTCAGGATATCAGCCCATATTGTCAGATTCCAAATATGGCACTCTTTCCACTACACAACACTGCTTCTAAAGAACATTAATACTGATGCTAGTCAATTGGAATGGAGTCTTTCAGTGCCTCAAGCACTATAATTTTTTCACAAAGCTTATTTTCATCCCTCCCTAACCTAGCACAATATTTGGAAGGAATGGAGTCAGAAATAGCTCACATAAGTAGCTACTATCCCTATATTTCTCTATACCTCACTTTAGACCACTAAGAAAAACTTCCAATATGTAGATCATTTATTTAAAACAATAAGCAAATAAGTACAATGCATATCCAGGAAACTATTTTTCGCTGAGGGGTATTTAGAACCCTAAGTCTGAATCCACGTGACTCAAAACTTGTATTGATTGATAGATCAGTTTTCCATTTAAAAAAATGTAAAACAAGACTGATTTTCAGACTTTTTTTGCCTTTTTAATATATTTAACAGAAGATTCAGTCAGAAGCACTGGATTCATAAGGTTCAGGGTCAGCCAAAACAACTAAGACATTGGTCCCATTATGCCCTGTCCTGATGAAAAAAGAAAGGCTGTGGGGATACTTCCTCAGAGTATTCACTACCACACCAACCCAGCATTGCATATCTTTTGCTGAATCTGAATGTCCTGCTTTGCTACATAATAGTTGTGTGACCTTTAGTAAATTACCTAATCTCTCTGGGACTCAGTTTGCTTTTCTGTAAAATGAGGAGGATGGATTAGATGTTCTCAAAGGTCCCTTCCAGCTGTAAATACTATGAGCTCACAGTTTCTAACAAGCTTTCACCATCATGCCAGTGACAAAAAGCCAGTATATTTGTAAGCCTTATTATTTCACTTATATTTGTTTATAAATTTCAACTTATAATTATTCTAAAGCACACCAGATATTACTAGGTGATTAATCTTAAGCTTTTGTGGTAGTTTAATTTTAACAAATATTTGGCCTTTTGCCTTGAAAGACCACCTGGGTATGTAATTTCATGAAATAAATGCACAGCTTGTCATAATTGTATTTAGTGAATTCAGCCAAATGAAAAGTTGCATCTTAGAAACTTTTCATGTTATTTCCATTTGTACTTAGCTATTCTGTCTAATTCAAAGTGAAAAAAAAAATCTGATGCTAAATATTGATAGCCTCAGTATTCAAACAAAAAGCAATAAGAGGTATACAAACTTACATATACCAGAATGCAAATATAACGAGAATAGGTAAAATCCAAAGCTGTGTGGAAATATTTTAGAAATAATAAAGCAAAAGGCAATAAGTCAACAATAAACTAATCATATTTTGTCACACTAAGATTCCATGTAATGGCTATATCTACAAATCTTAAAAATAGAAAAGAGAATTAAATTTTAAAAACAGGAAGGAGAGAAAGTGAAGGAAAGGAAGGGAGGCAAGGAGAAAGGAGGGATGGAGTGAGGAAGGAAGGAAGGAAGGAAGGAAGGAAGGAAGGAAGGAAGGAAGGAAGGAAGGAAGGAAGGAAGGAAGGAAGGAAGGAAGGAAGGAAGGAAGGAAGGAAGGAAGGAAGGATATCAAGGGAACGTAAAGGTAGAAAAGTATTGCAATGGTCTAGATGATATATAATGAGTGGCTGATCTAAGATGGTAGTAGTGGTGAGAATAAAGACAGGAGAATGGCTAAAATGGTACTATGGTTTGTAAATGCAGAACAATAGAATTTTACAACTGATTAGATGCAGGAAAGTAAAGAAAAGAAACAAGAATCAGAATCAGAGAACTCTAAGGTCCTAAATTGAAGACTCTTCATTGCCATTCATTTCCCCTTCCCTCCCTTCCTTTCTTTTCCATTCACCATTTATTCCACTAAAACTCCCAGTTCACATGAACTGGCCTCTAATCAGTTCTCTCTCATCTTGTATTGTGAAAGTAATCTTTGGAACCAAGTGCAACATTGTTTTATCACTACTGAACTTGATTTTATTAGATTAAGGTCACTACTCTAGCCTGTAAAAATCTATTTGGATGCTGATTCACCTACTGTATTATCTATTTTTTTTATGCTCTGCAAATCTGATGAACATAAGCCATTTATATCTTTTCTTTTAAATTTCCAGGAGGATAGCAGTGTCATCAATTCAATTTAATAAACATTAATAAGCTGTATGCAAGTCACGACCAAGACCAAGTATGAAATGATGTAATGATGGAAATCAAATGACCAACAATTTATTGGAAAGCAATGAGGTCTGAACTCTTACAAATGTAATTCATAGCTAAAAATAAGTGCAATCACGTGGTCTAGAAATTTTCTGAGAGATATGAGAAGGCAAAGATTAATTACAACTAGACATATAAGAAGGCTTTATGAAGAAGGTGGTACCCAAATTGGACCTTAAAGTAAAACATTTCAACAGGTGACTAAAGATGGAAAATGCCCTATTCAAATAAATAAGTCAAGAAAATAGAATAAAGGTCAAGATGGCAGCTTAGAGATTAAGACCTGCAGAAACCCTTCCTCACTGATCAAAAACACAATGCTGTAAGGGAACAGAAAATCAAACCTAACAACAGGACAGAGCTAGGGAACCCTCATCCTGGACCCAATGTAAAAGGCATGCCCCAAAACACTCTGAATTCTATAACACAAGGGTTTAAGGGGAAGGAAGATGGAAGGTCCCAGGACCCCTCCCCCACTGACAGTGCTGAGCCTCCAGAGGTGGCTGGAATATCTGGTCAGGCAAGGGCACTAATTTGGAGGGAGTAAGTTGCTGGCACTGATGTGCTTGGCTCAAGTGTAGAACACAGGCAGCTTAGAGGCAGCTGGAGGAGAAGCACAGAGCAGGCAACCTAGTCATAACAAAGACACTCCATCTTGCCCCCCTCCCTCAAGGTTTTTGCTGTAGGGCACAACCATCTTTGCAGATTAACTCTGCCCTGGCTCAATATCATCAATATGACAGATAAGAAGCCTTCAGAGGGAAGAGAAACTCAAGCTTCAACACCCCTCCCCAACAGACTGATCTGAGAGCCTTGCTGACTAAGCTCCAAGGACAAAGACTTCAAAAAACTACAGTCAACAACCTTTATAATAGGTCAGGAAGTTCAGGCTCCTCCTTCTCAGCTTCTATTGTCAACTGGGGAATATCTAAATGACCTGAGCAATCAGCAGAATATAGAAGAAGCAAAATTAGGACAGAATAGTCCAAACCCAGAGATCCAGAACACAATGAGAGAAGCAAGACTACAGGCAACTGGGGAGGGGGGGGGGAATATGAGCAAACAACAAAAAAGAAAAAAAAATTACAATCAACAGTGTCTATCCAGGCAATGAACAAAGAGCAAATGGAACAGAAGAAGATCAAGGAACACCAAACAAAAACACAGAAACTCCAGCGATTTGGACACAGGCTCAAAATATGATTTAAAAAACAATTAATATAGGATGAAGAAAAGGCTGGGAAAAGAACTTAAAAAGCAAATTAAATCATCTGGAAACAGAAAATAGTGTCTTGAAAGCCAAAATTAATCACATTGAAAATGAGGCAAAGGAGATCAAAGATGAAGCAAAGATAAAAGTTGACCTCCAAAGAAAATCAGACCACAAGGAAAAGGATGACCAAAAAGCCAGGGATGAAATTCAGTCTTTAAAAACGAGAATCCAACAGCTATAAGCAAACAACATCACAAGGCATCAGGAAACTATAAAACAAAATCAAAAGAATGAAAAAATTGAGGAAAATATGAAACACCTCATCCACAAAATGGAAGATCAAGAAAATAATTCCTGGAGAGACAACTTAAGGCTCATTGGACTACTGGAAGATCATGACAAAAGAAAAAGCCTGGACATCATTCTACAGGAAATTATCCAAGAAAACTGCCCTGACATTTTAGAGTAAGAGGAAAAAAGTGGAGATTGAAAGAATCCACAGATCACCTCCTATACTTAACCCTTAATTGACAACATCCAGGAATGTTAAGGCCAAATTTAAAAAGCACCAGACCAAGGAAAAAATATTACAAGCTGCTAAGAAGAAGGCATTCAGATACCATGGAACCACAGTTAGGATAACACAGGATCCAGTTGTATCTACACTGAAGGACTGAAAGACATGGAATATGATATTCCAGAAAGCAAGGGAACTAGGTCTACAACCAAGAATCAACTACACATCAAAACTTACTGTATTCCTGCAGAGAAAAGTATGGTCATTTAATAAAATAGAAGACTTCCAAGCATAAATAAAGAAAAGACCAGACTTGAACATAAAATTTGATGCCCAAACACAGAACTCAAGAGAATCACCAAAAGTTAATCTCTAACTTTAACTTTAACTTTCAATTTTATTAATTTCTCTTTTGATTAAAGTTAAAGTTAGAGAACTATTGATTTAATAAATAAGAATAGAAGCTGGTACTTTGAAAAAACAAATAAAATAAAAGTACTGGTCAATCTAATTAAAAAGAGGAAAGAAGAAAGCCAAATTAAAACTATTCAAGATAAAAAGGGAGACCTCACCTCTAAGGGAGAGGAAATTAAGACAATCATTAAAAACTATTATGCCCAATTATATTGCAATAAATATGGCAATCTAGATGATATGCATAAATATTTATAAAAAAATAAATTGCCGAGATTGACAGAAGAAGAAATAGAATAGCTAAATAACTCCATACCAGTAAAAGAAGTTGAACATGCCAACAAAGAACTCCCTAAGAAAAATCCACAGGACCAGATGGATTCAAAGCTGAATTCTATCAAACATTCAAAGAACAACTAATCCCAATACTTTACAAACTATTTGACAAAATAAGCAAAGAAGGAGTTCTACCAAATTCCTTCTGATACAAATATAGTACTGATTCCAAAGCCAGGCAGGTCAAAAACAGATAAAGAAAACTATTGAACAATCTCCCTAATGAAGATAGGTGCAAAAATCTTAAATAGAATACTAGCCAAAAGACTCCAGCAAGTGATCATGAGGGTTAATCATTATGATCAGATGGTATTTATACCAGGAATGAAAGGATGGTTCAGTATTAGGAAAACCATCCACCTAATTCACCATATCAACAAGCAAACCAACAGAAATCACATGATTATCTTAATGGATGCAGAAAAAGTCTTTGACAAAATACAACACTCATTCCTATTGAAAACACTAGAAAGTATAGAAATAGAAGGGCCTTTCCCAAAAATAATAAACAGGATATATCTAAAACCATCAGCAAACATCATCTGCAATGGGGATAAACTAGAAGCATTCCCAATTATAGGGATCCATTCAGTGGCCCCTCTGAGGATCCAAGGTCCCTCTGCCAAGATGTGATGTCAAGGTCAGAATAAGGAGATGAGACACACAGTGCATTCAACCCACATATGTAGGCATCACACACAGTATTCTTCCATAGTATTGTAGTTTGTTTATTATGTAGGTTTTCACATACATACACACAATCAATTCTCTATGTATTTAACATTCTACAATTTGATTAGATATTATCGAATCACCTAAACAACACTCTTGTGATGTTACTACAACAAAGAATTCGGTGATCATTTACTAGGTTTATACAACACTCTGTGATATATATGATTAATGTGAATAAAGTCATTTGTAGGTTAGTACCCCTTGACCTGCTAAGAGGATTATGGTGCTTTTGGTCAGCTTTCACTATCCATCAAAATTGCTTGGGAGATGAACAAAACATCTTCGCATCTAGGTGTGAGGACTTAAAGCAGACCAGTTCTGGGGTTTTCCTCAATTTACAAGTTCCGTTTTTCTTGTGTTACTTTGAAGTGCCTAGCAATGCTGCTTGGCTTCTGTTCCAACAAATTCATTGGAGTGTGGTAACTGTAAAAAAAAATTCATTATAGTACTCAAGCTTTTGGACAGGGTTTATTATAGGGCCTTGGAGCATGTCTTGTGCTTGAGAAAAGAGGGGTCATAGGCAGTAATTTGGGGGTTTTAATTCTGTAACTGCAATCTTTTTGGGGTAATAACCTAGGTGGCTTAACGTAGGTTATATATTTATTAATCCTTTAAGTATTTGCTCTCATATTATTTCTCCTGTATTGGGGGGGGGGGGAGAACAATAACCATAAAAAGTCCATTAGTGGGGAAAATTTGGGGAGAGAAGTCACAGAGGGGGTTCAACAAGGGGCATTCATTCTGTGGTCTGCTTTGCAGAACTTTCTTGGACCGTGACCTTGTCAACCGGTCGGGGTATGATGGCCTCCAGCATCCAATAAGACCAGGAGTGAAACAAGGATGCCCATTATCACCTCTATTATTTAACATTGTACTAGAAACACTAACAGTAGCAAATAGAGAAGAAAAAGAAATTGAAGGTATTAAAACAGGCAATGAAGAGACCAACCTATCACTCTTTGCAGATGATATGATGGTTTACTTAAGGAATCCTAGAGAATCAACCAAAAAGTTACTAGAAATAATCAACAACTTTAGCAATGTTGCAGGATACAAAATAAACCCGCGTAAGTCATCAGCATTTCTATATATCTCCAACCCAGTTCAGCATCAAGAATTAGAAAGAGAAATTCCATTTAAAATCATCCTAGACAATATAAAATACTTAGGAATACATCTGACAAGACAAACACAGTAACTATATGAACACAACTACAAAATACTTTCCACAAAATTAAAACTAGGTCTAAATAATTGGAAAAACATTAATTACTCATACTTAGGATGAGCTAACATAATAAAAATGACAATCCTACTCAGACTTATTTACTTATTTAGCACCATACCCATCAAACTACCAAAAAAACTTTTTTACTGAATTAGAAAAAACAATAACAAAATACTTTTGGAAAAACAAAAGGTCAAGGATCTACAGAGAAATAATGAAAAAAAATGTGAAAGGAGGCCTTGCAGTACCAGATCTGAAACTATACTATAAATCAGTGGTCATCAAAACAATATGGTCCTGGCTAGGACACAGAAAAGAAGATCAGTGGAATAGACTTGGGGTAAGTGACCTCAGCAAGACAGTCTATGATAAACCCAAACATCCCAGCTTAATAATTGAGAGAAGCTGGAGACAACTGGGGTGGTGGGAGTGGGAGTGAATGAGAATTTGCATACACTAGTAGAAGTAACTACTGAACTGTGTTAAAGATTTGGGAGGCTGAATGATTGGTAAGATCATTGTTGAGTCATGTTTAACTCCGTGATCCCATTTAAAATTTTTTTGGTAAAGATAGAGTAGTTCGTCATTTTCTTTTTCAGCTCATTTTACGGATGGGAAACTGAGGCAAACAGGTTTAAGTAATTTTCTCAAGGTCACACTGCTAGAGTATAAGGCCAGATTTGAACTCATATCTTCCTGGCACTCCAGGTCCAATGCTCTATTCACTTTACCCGGGGGGAAATCAAAGGATCATAAAATTCAACCTAAAAAAGACCTGAGAGATCAATGAGTCCAAAATACTCATTTTACTGATGAGGAATTGAATATACTGAGCAGTAAAATGCTTTGTCCAGGGTCACAGAGCTAAATTTGTGAAATAAGATTTGAACTCATGTCCTTCTGATTCAGTTTAGTGCCATCCTCTAAAGCAGAGATTTCAAACATATGGTCTGCAACACTCCCACTAACTACAGCAAGAGCCATATTAAAATGTAAGTGGGAAATACAGAAAAAATAAAAATATAAAAAACATAGATAACATTACATTTTAAAACTAAGTCAATATGCTACCCTCTGTGATCCTTATGAATAGATTAGTGCCCACGTTTCTATCTGAGTTTGACACCACTGCTCTCAACCACACATCTCCATGTTAGTGGAGACACTAGCAGAAATAGAGAAGGCAAAGTTTATTTTGTAGTTAACAAATGGTAAGGAGACCATTTGTAAAATGTTTGTTCTAGAGCCTAGAATTTAAATTGTACCACTGATGGAAGAATAAAATCTTTTTAACAATATTTCTAGATTCTGGCTATTAATAGCAAAAATACAATTCTGAAGCTTCTGTACCAAAAGTCCAACTTTATCACTAGCACTTTTTTCTATTATCAAAGATAAGTGAATTAATCCTCACAATCCCCCCAATAAAGTGTATAAATTCTTATGATTCAGAACAAAAAGGAAAGAATCCCTTCTTGTTACTCTTATTCTTAGACATAATGGAAGAGTGATTTATTTCTTAGTAGTTTTTGGCAGTTTACTTTCTGCTTCTTTCTTTGCACAGTTTTTTTTTTTTTAATACAATTAGTGAGCAAAATGCAGTCACTGATCTGTTCCAATTGTGAAGGGAACATTTTCAGATAGACCCATTTTAATTAAATGAGGTTTTATAGAAAGAGAAAAGAAAAGATACAGCACAGTCAATTTAGACTTTTGTTTTTGCCAAGGATTAAGCAATTACCAAGCTATTTAAATTTTGAACTTATATTTAGTTATGCTTTAAGAAGAGATGTGATGGAATAAACACTCGATTACAAGTTGGGACACCTGGGATCTCCTTTTGTCTTAGCCACTCTCTAATTTATTTACTGTACCTCAATTTGGGTAAGTCACATAACTACTTTGTGTTCCAATTCCTCACCTATAAAATGGGAATGATAATTCAGGTTATTATAACTCAACTCAGGGGCACCCAGATGGTAAAGTGCATAGAGTGCCAAACCTGAAGTCAGGAAGATTCATCTTTTAGAGTTCAAATCTGGCCTCGGACACTTACTAGTTGTGGGACCCTAGGCAAGACGCTTAACTGGGTTTAGCTCAAGTCCTCATCTGTAAAAGAAACTGGAGAAGGAAATGGCAAGTCACTCTAATATCTTTGCCAAGAAATTCCCAAATGGCATCAAAAAGTATAGGACAATATCCAGAGAAAGAACTGTGGGAGTAGAAACACAGAAGAAAAAAACTGCTTGACCACATGGGTTAATGGGGATATGATTGGGGATATAGACTCTAAGTGATCACCCTAGTGCAAACATCAACAATATGGAAATAGGTCTTGATAAATGACACATGTAAAACCAAATGGAATTGTGCATTGGCTATGGGAGGGAGGTGAGGAGGGAAGAGAAAGAACATAAAACATAAAACCATAGGAAAATTTTCTTAATCAATTAAATAAAATAATTTTTTAAAAAAGAAAAAGCGTAGGACATAACTGAAATGATTGAACAGCAATAACATCCAACTCAGAGGAATATTGAAAGGCTGAAAGTGCTACATGAGAACAATATTTTTTAACTTAAATTATTTATTTATTTAGTTGCTTATTACCCTAAAATAACGAGTAAATCCTCCCCCCCCCATTAGAGAAGGCATGAATTAACAAAATAATATATGTGTATGTAAAACTATATCTTATTTATTTGGTTTTTATCAGTTCTTTCTCTGGAGATGACATATAGAAGTCATTCTTCAAACAATATTTCTGTTGCTATATATAATGTTCTCAGGGTTCTGCTGGTTTTCATAATTTCATGTAGGTCTTTTCATGTTTTTCCAAAATCAACCTGCTTATAATTTCTTACATCACAGTAGTTTTCCATCACACTCATATGCCACAACTTGTTTAGCCATTCAACTGATTAAGATTCCTCCAATTTCTGATTATATTTTGCCACCACAATGAGAATTGGCATAAATCTTTTTAGAACATAGAGGAACTTTTCCTTTTTTGGTGATCACCATAGGAAACAAAACTAATAGTAGTATTGCTGAGTCAAAAGGTATAAACAGTTTTATAACTCTTTGATCACAATTTCAAATTGCACTCTAAAATGATTGGATCAGCTCATAGTTCTACCAACAGTATGTTACTGTCCCCATTCTTCCACACCCCTTCAACATTTGTCAATTTCCCCTTTTGTTATTTTGGCCAATTATCTGATAGGTATGAGATGATAAGTTTTGTTTTGATTTGCATTTCTTAAATCAATAATGTTTTAGTGCAGTTTTATATAGTTACATATAGCTTTAATTTTTTAATCCAAAAACTGTATTTATATGTCTTGGCCATTATTCAAGTGGGGCGGGTCTTAGTATTTTAAAAGCAAAAACTCATTTTTAAACTGGTTTACTAATTGAAAAAATTAACTAAACTTTGCTACACTTAATAAAAAACATTTTATTATTATATTTTAAAGCATGTAAGCAATCTGGTAAATTGATGTAATTAATGGAATCCTATTATACAAAAACTCTTTGAGAAATTCAAAGAAATAAAGGAAGAGGTGTACAATTTGATATAAAAAAAAAACAGAGAAATCAGAACAGGAACAATACATAGACAACAATAATGTAAATGAAAACAAAACTTATTCACATTAAATAAAATCATCAACCTCAACCTTAGAGTATGGATGATAAAACATATTGTCCTCCTCTAGGTAGAGAAGTAAAATTCTTTGTTTTTAGATTATACACAGTGACAAATAAATGTGTTGACTTTGTTGATCAGTTTTATTTAATTTTTTTCTTTGACTCGAGGAAAGATCCTATAGGTGAGAATATATTAAGAAATGAATAAAAATTCATCAACTGACTTTTAAAATGATTTGTGTAATATTTAATATTGTTGAACTAAAATTATTCTTTTATTCCTATAACTATGTTGTTGTTCTTCAGGCATTTCAACTGACACTTTGTGATCCCATTTATGGTTTTCTTGGCAGATACTGGAATACTTTGTAATTTCCTTCTCTGGCTCATTTTACAGATGAGGAAACAAAGGCAAACAGGGTTTTGTAACTTGCCCAGGGATACAAAGTTCATGATCTGAGACCATATTTGAACTCAGATCCTCCTAACTCCAGTTCTCCAGTTCTATCTACTATGCCTCCTAT
Organism: Monodelphis domestica; assembly: GCF_027887165.1. Classification (NCBI taxonomy): domain Eukaryota; kingdom Metazoa; phylum Chordata; class Mammalia; order Didelphimorphia; family Didelphidae; genus Monodelphis; species Monodelphis domestica. Next base: position 304,587,743 of record NC_077228.1, read on the forward strand.
AACTATGGTTTATTACTATTCTAATTAGAATGATTATTGTTCTTTCCAGCTAAACTGGGGTCAGTTTTTGAACCTATTCTGCCTAATACTTCAAATAGTACTTGAAAAAATACTTTTTTTTCTTTTTTCTTCAGTTGTAAAACACATGCACTTTTTGGTGGCAGGCATTTTATCATTGTTGGCTATTTGGATTATAGGTGCGGGATCCTGTTTTATATGGCACCTTGCTACTGTGGAATTTTTTTTTTCTTTTGGCTGTTTTCAGTAAGAAATTCTTTGCCAAGCAAAACAGTAGGAGGGAAACTATAAAAGAGCTTGAAAATACTAAAAAAAGAAATAAGTGAACAAGCAGTGATCTAAACATAACTGGGAGTACTATTCCCATGACCTATGGCCAAGAAGGGGAAAAAAATGAAAAGAAAATGTACATAATCAAGAAGGGATTCCATTTCAGAACCATAGCCCTTTTTCTTTAAATGGTGTAGCATTCACTGAAATAGTTTGTAAGCGGTTAGGCTAAAACAAAATATTCTAACCCTAGTTTCAGATAAGATTCCTCAAAATCAGGCAAATCTGATTTAAATTTCCTTCTGAATAGAATTTATAAATGAAAGGAAAACTATACAGTGTAGTTTTAATTTAAAAAAATCATGTTATGAACCATCTTTGCTTGCTGCAGGTTTTGCAGCTTGCTATAAAAGAATAAAATAAGGAAAGTTATATGGTGATATAAGCAGCAAAAAAATCTGCTCAAAGCAGGCAGAGTAAATGAGCTCTGATAATATACACAATTATAAAATCAAACTGCAAACACAGTTGGAAATTTAAAGGTAATACTCCTTTAAAAATTAATTATATGCCATCTTTGAGCCAGGCATATCATTCACCATTCAATGATTTATTTAAGCCACAAATAGTTTGCAGTGCTTAAACTTGGATTAGTACTAAAGATGAAATACAATAATACAAAATCTCTTGTAGTTGGCATAAAAATTGTTCAGTTTTACAAATCAAATAATTTAAACAAATCAGCCTGGACATGATTTTAAATTCTTTTACTCCCTCTCCCAATAACCTAATTTGGGGAAGGAAAAGACCTCTCTCAGATGAGATGTCATTACCTTTTTGAGGACGGAACTTTATCAGTAGCTATATGGGGAAACAGGTCATTTATTTGATGTTACCCTGATGCCCTAGAAGAGTTCATTCATCTCACAAGGGTAAACAACTTACTATAATCATAAGATCTAGTCTGACATCGTTTATATCTCCTGACATTTATATCACATCTCTCTATTCAGCTCAGAATATATTAGAATCATTTCCCCATTTTTCCTCAAAGAGGCTCCACTTTCCCTTTCCATTCATACAGATGTTTTTGTTAGCAAGGGATTGTTGAAGAGACTATCTATTCTGTACTTAAAATGCTTTTTGGCTCCATTCTTCTAAATGTCATGAAGTAAGTGCTAAAGTTGGCCTAATGGCCAAGCAGATTTGGCCTAAAGGGGTAAAACCAGACTACCCCCTCCCCATCAGAGGGCAATCATTTATTTGTCTGGATTTCTGTGAAGTAATTGATGCCTGGGTGACTTTTGAGGGGCCAAGGGAAAGAGAACAATGGGCTTCCTTTCCTGACTATTTCCCACAGTGATCTGGTATCATGTCCACCAAATTATGGAGCAGCTAGATGTGGTGGTGGATAGTGTCGGGCCTGGAGACAGGAAAGCTCATCTTTGGAAGTAGAAATCTGGCCTCAGACCCTTACTAGTGGTGTGATCCTGGGCAAGTCACTTAACCCTGCTGACTTCAGAGTTTCCTCATCTATAAAATAAGCTAGAAAAAGAAAATGGCAAAGTACTCTAGTATCTCTGCCAAGAAAACCCCAAATGAGGACACAAAGAATTGGACATGACTGAAATGACTAAACAAAAACAAACCACTTGGCTCTCTTTAGGGGCAATCAAACTAACATTAAGAGAAGGCAGCATGGAGAAGTGGGGGAAAAAAGCAAACGACCATGGATTTGTTCTGCAGTGCAAAAAATACTGAATTTGAAGTCAGAAAACCCAAATCCAAATCCTGATTTGTCACTAATTGGGCTATATGGCAGACAGACATTGTGGTAGACCTTGTGGATACTAAGAGAAAAATAAAATAAAACCCTTAAATTAGAACTTTTATAACCTAACAGAGAAGATAAATATGCTTATTTATAAGTATATTCAAAATAGATAAAACATAAATAAAATGAGATTCATGAGGGTAGAGTCACTATTAATTGAGGGGAACAAGAAAACCTTATGGAGAAGAAGGTGACACTTGATTTAAACTAAGGATCCTAGGAAGTAAGAAATGAAAAATTCCAAGTGTCATGCAAAGTAAAGACATGGAGATGGGATGTCCTATATGAAGAAAAGTAAATCTGGCTGAACCCACAGCATCTACAAAGGGGAGCAATATACAATTAAGTTGGAAAGGTAAGTTGGGCCAGGGTGCAAAGACCTTTAAAGGCCAAATGGAATAGTTTTCTTGAATCCTAAAGGTTATCATCTCTTCAAGCCCTTGTAATTTATTGAGTTGGAGAGCAACATGGTCAGGCATGCCCTTTAAGGAAATTACTTTGGCAGGTATATGACAAATAAATTGGAAAAGGGATTGATATGAAGCAGAAGACCAATTAGGAGGCTGTTATAATGAAGCTTTACTTCAAAAATAATGAAATTTACTCAGAACTACATTGAGCTCATGTAAAATGAAGTGATAGTTATAAATCTTAGAATGGGAAGAATCAGTCACCAAGAAAACAAAGCTAGAAATGCTCGAAAAGTCTGATGATTTTTTATGACTTCCAGTTTTGTACCAAGATTTTATGTATTTCACCTATATAGGGATATGCCACCTATGTGATAGTTCTCTGTTTGGAGAAAGATGTGTCATCCTTTAAAGCAATAGTAATTGTTTTTTTTTACCTGAAGAAACAGATGAAAATACCAAAGCAACTACAAAAGAAGAAATCCCTACCTAATTATTTATGAAGGATCTGTGTGGTAGGTCCAGGCCATTCATCATCATTTCCATTAAGAAGATTAGGAAGCTAAACCAGAAAACTGATTTCTGCCATGTCACTCATTAACTTGAAAGTTAAATACTCACATTTTCAGCAGATAATAAGCAATCTCATAATTGCTACCTGAGAGTTCTATCCACCATGAGAGTACAATGAACAGGAAATATCTCACTACTTACTGCCAAATGTTTATTTAGGTCTGCTATAGTCTCAGGTTACTTGAAGTACTGAATTAAATCTTCAAATGACACAGAATTGCAAATGATAGTAAATATAGTAGATAACAGAAAAGAACATGTAAAAAGTGATCTTGACAGTCTATAAGGATAGGCTGAAATTGATATGATGAAATGTAATGGGATGAAGGCTTGAATTATGGAGGGAGTAGGCTCTTTGGTTAAAAAGTCCTGGGAGACAAAAAGACATGAGTTTTAAGTCCCACTTTTGATACATATGTATACTGGATATGTAATCCTAAGAAAACTAACTTCTCAGTGATGACCCAAATGATAATTCAGACTAGAGAGAGCACGTGAAGGATTTTCATTGGTAGAGTCCCTTGACGAATTTTCTCTTACACCAATGAAACCACAAGTCTGGTCATTAAAAAATAAAAATAAAAGTCCTGGAGCTGAATTTAAAATGTCAACTACCAAAATGAAGAAGCCAAAAATAGAAAGCACGAGTTGATTAATTTTACTTTAGTTGCCAATCAGTACAACAGTTGAGATGGATTTGGAGTAAAAAAGAAGTTGGTAAAAATTCTGCCTCAGGCCCCTACTAATTGTGGGACTACAAGCAAGTTACTGAACCTTCCAACCTCAGTTTCCTTATCTATAAAGTTGGAAATAGAATAATTCCTCCAGTACAGGGTTATTATCAGATGGCATCCATTAGCTATTTTGCAAAACAACCTAGAACTTTCATGAATGACAACTGTAATGACTTGGAAAGAAAATGAACATGAAAAATGTATAGTTGAAAATCTGTTACCCTAAAAAAAGAACTACATTTCCAGGAGTCCACTGACTTCCTGTCATTGCATACTTCCTGTATATAGGGGTTATTAGGTGGGGATGTGGAAAGTCCCACCTCTTTACTTCCTGTCCCGAGCTTGGTGGTGGTAAGGCAAGGGTTTGAACTGGCTGATCAGCAATTGGCACATGGTCTTTATTTTGTATGCTCTTTATTCCTTGATTCCTAATGATCATTTAATAAACCTCTAAAATATAATATTTTTATTACTGAGATTTAATTTTGAATTTTATAAAATATACCAATTATATTACTTTCTGACTAATATATTCTTTTCTGGCTTTTCAATAATTATCTGATGAATTTGCTCAAAAACATAAGAACTAAATTCTATAATTTACCTACCTGAGGAACCCATTTGGAAGATACAAAGCTGGTCACCTCTATTACAGATAAGCCTGTTTTGGAAAGCTGATTGATAAACTCAATTTTGATATCTGTGGGTACAATGACCTTGAAAAAGGAAAAATATAAATATTAATATACTGAGACATAGTTTGCAAGAAGAAAAATAAAATCATTAAAAAGGCAATAAATGTGCAAAATGAAATAAAAGATGCAAAGTATTTTGTCATCTTAAGGCATTATATAAATTGTGGCTCTTAACATTATTAAAGGAATTATGGAAATATTTATTAAGGATTTATATTTATATACTTGTAACTTTACATGCCTCCCTTCAAAAGAATGTAAGCTCCTTGAGGGGAGGGATAGTTTTGTTTTTTCCTCTGGTATCACCATGACCTAACAGTATTTGTCATGAGGTATTATTAAAAATTTGTTGATAGACAAATGATGTTATAAAATACTACTATGAATAATTTTAAAAATATAAACATTTTCAATTAATATTTAACATAAATATTGCAAATATATTCATTTACCTTTTCATTTTGTAAGCCATCCCTCGGTCCAACTTCTACTATCTTAACATATTCAGGAAATCCCGATAATTGTGTCACCTAAAATATTTCAAAAAATCATGAGAAAAAAGATATCTTTTATATTGTTACAATTACTCAATTAAATTTAAAGAATCACAATGATTTAAAGGCTGAAAAGACCTCAGATATCATGTTGTCCAACTACATCTGAATTAAAATTGCTTTTATAACAGATATAACAAGGGGTTTAGTATATTCAAATTCAACAAGTATTTACTGTGTAGTTTTTGCCTGGCACCATTCAAAGTGATGCCAGGAAACAAAAACACACATAAAATAATCCCAACCCTCAAGGAGCTCACATTCTACTGGAAAGATAAAATATATGCAAAGATATACAAATAAAAGGTAATTAGAGGAAAAGGGGAGACAGAATTTTAGAAACATCAGGAAAAGATTCACAGAAGAGAAAGAACTGAATTGAATGAACCTAGTGCTTAACAGTGCCTCACATAAAGTAGACCCTTAATAAATGCTAATTAACTTAGCAGATAAAACTCTGAAAGGAAAGAGTGAGCAATGATGGAAGAAAGATTATATAACTTCTAGAGACCAAAATAGAATGCAGATATTTTTGTTATTACGTCATATCCAACACTTTATGAAGATACTGGAGTGCTTTGCCATTTCCTTTTCCAGATCACTTTACAGATGAGGAATCTGAGGTCAAGAGGGCTAACTGACTTCCCCATGGTTATATGGCCACTAAGTATCTGAGGTCAGGTATAAACTCCTAAAGATGGGTCTTCCTGATACCAGGAGTGATACTCTATCACACTGAGTAATCTAACTACCCAATGTAGACTAAGGAATAGCCATTAATTTTTAAAGATTTTTAAATTACTATAGGAAGGTTCTGTCTCTCTTATTTGTGGATCCACAACAAAATAGGGTCTAGGTCAGCCTAAGGAGCTACTTTATGAATTATCTTGATTTTTGAAAGTTTTTGAATTCCTGAGTTGGGTACTAACTACCTAGAAAGAGAGAATTTCCTTAAAAATACATTTTAGAGGAAAAGAGGAATACCAAAGGGAAGATGATAAAGTACGGTAACCAAATTTATGAGATGAAAGGGGACGAAATATGGAGTTTCAACCCTCCATATTAATTGCTATAAATTGTCCAAATAGTATAGGTCTGAGATTAATGAAAAAGATCTAATTTGTAGTTCTATAAAGGGTCTTTACCTTCTGGGGCAGAACAGTGACTGTAATGTGTTATTTAAATGTTCTATAATTCCTATATTTATTCATGTGCACTTTTGAGTCCTTTCTATATTTTCTGTGATGAAGAAATGTCATTGTATATGAGATGTCCATATTGAACACTGGGTGCTTTTGTAGGAAGGTATCCAATCACCCACTTTGAAGGAAATACTACCTATGAGACACATCTAAGCTTTGTTTCAGAAATTTTGCCAGAACCTTACTCCAGGGTATAGGCAAAGGCAAAGAGAGAAGTTAGCCTCTTTGGGGGTCAACCGTCTCCCTAAATGAACCCACGTCTGTATGAATACAGAATCCCTCAGGATCAGCCCCATGGCGACAGGATATACTAAGGTTTTGTAATTGTGAGAACATTTCTATATGAAATATTTTCTTAATCATAACTTCCTTTAAATATTAAACTTGAAACCAGATTGTAGTTTGTTTGAGGACATGGACTCTGTTCTCTGTTTCCTTTCTATTCCCCCATAGCACCCTGGAAGTCAACCAACCAGTATCTGAGTGCCTGCTATTTGTAATACACTGTGTTAGCAGCTGTGGAGAATAGAAAAGAAAAATGAGGATCCCAGTCCCCTATATCAGTTTGGAGAGACTTAGCTTTATGTAGAAGTTTAGTAGGTGTTAATACCAAATGCATTAGGTTTCTGATTATGGGTGCATCTTACCTCACACAATGGAAGGCAATTAGATCTAAACACTTCATGGTGGAAAACAAAGAGGAGAGTGAAAGACAGAGGGTCAAATGGATCACTATCATTTGAAAAATAATTATAAACATTATGAGGTTATTATAAAATAATTATAAAACACAGGGGATCCAATACTGTGGGAGGTACATAGATTCAGGTACCTAAGATTCAGGTCAGAGATGTTCTTCTATCCTGACACCAGGGTTAATCCATACTCTTAGTCCTTCTTCTACTTCAGTATATGTCCATGGAGTATGGCACAACCAGGTGTTTTATTGGCAAGGGTTTGTTCTCTTTTGAGTGCATTTAACTTGTCTACATGTCTACATCTGTCAAGGGCAGGGAGTTATCAGTTGTGGAGGTTGCATGGGTGATGGCAATTTCTGGAAGGATGAATCTAGATATGATGAGCTCCAGAGAAGGGTCAAAGAGGGGATACCAGGTAGGAGGGGGAGATAGCTTCAGAGCATAGTTACTCTCAAAGTTGAAGTCAAACTACCCTGTGCAGTGGGGAAGGAATAGCTATATCTTAGTTCTAGGAATAGTCTCTGAGGATTTAGAAAAGAAGGTAGTGATAAATGAGAGACCACATGAATTCATCAACAGGAGCACTTAACAGACTATCCTTATTTCTTTTACTAGAAATATTCTTCAAATTATTACCTGGGAAATGCCATGAATATACAAAGTATACTGTAATTTCAGAAACAAGTTTATCATAATCTTCCATGATATCCTCATATAAAAGATCATTAGCTAATTATTATCCCTATTATTATCTAAAAGACAGATTATTATCTAACATTATACACATAAGGAGATTCAGAAATGTTTAAATGATGTCAATTTCAAACTGGAAGGAGGTTTTCAATGTTCTATCTCAAGTATTTGTCCCTTGGTTCTTTATTGTCTAACATTATAATCAGTGACAGGGTATTCATAAAATGTTCACATAACACAAATATGGAAGGGATAGCTAATAGATTTGATGATTTAAGAGACTTGATTTCATCACCATGGTGATTAACAGTTTTGAAACTCAACACTTTCAATTCACCATTATTTGTCTCTCCCCTCTAACTAAAGGGCTAGAAGGTGGAGCACTGAATTCCTCTCACTGTTTCCATTTACAGAAGCCTCATAATCTTCCAAGTAACTCCATTTTACTTCAGCTGGCTCTTGGTGCCTTCCTCACCTCTATTTTCAGCTTCCTTTTCTGTGCTGTCTTCTCCTATTCAACTGGAAGTTCCTCAGTGGCAATGATCATCACTTTTTTCTTATTTGCATTCTTTTTGATTAGCCCAGTGCCAAGCAGAGTAGGCACTTAATGTTGACTGAATAGAAATTTAATTGAATTGATGACAGCTAGAAATGGAAAAGATCTTGACACAATAGAATGAAAGGCTGAATCTAATAATATGAATAATGAATATGAAAGTTTATAAGGATAAGTATAAAGTTCTTCCCAAGAATTTTTTTAATCAACTATATAATTTCAGAATGGTAAAGGGTTAGCTCAGACAAAAGGACGCAGTGGATAGACTATCAGGCTTGGAGTCAAAAAGACTCATCTTCCTAAGTTCAAATCTGGCCTCAAGACACTTACTAGCTGTGTGACCCTAGGCAAGTCATTTAACTCTGCCTCAGTTTCCATCTCTGTAAAATAAAATAAAATTTAAAAATATGTAAAATATTAAAAATAAAACAAATCTTTAAAATAATCTGGAAAAGGAAATGGCAAACCGCTCCAGTATCTTTGTCAAGAAAAGCCCAAATTGTGTCACAAGGAGTCAGACATAAGTGAATAACAACAAAAAGAGGCTTAGCTAAATAAAAGATCCCATGAAAATAGATTCTAGGTCTTTATTAAATGTAATATGAGTCAACAGGTAACATGGAAGGGAAAAAAAATGCTAAATGATCTTAAACTGCATTAAGAGAGGCAGAATGAAGATGAGAAAGATTTTTACCCTGATCAGACCATATGTGAATTATTATGACCAATTTTGGGTGCTACTTTGTAATAAGTAAAAACACCCCCCCTCCCCCCGCCCATCAAAATGGATTAGTGTACTTTCTGGAAGATTGTGAGGGCACAGTGGAAAATGTCACATGAGGATAGGCTGAATGAACTAGAGATGCTGGTATAGTTGAAAGCACCCTAACCCTCGTCAGGACTGGGTTCAAATTCTACCTTGCATTGTTCACACTGTGTAACCTTGAACAAGTAATTTGACTCTCCTGTTAGGTAAAATGAATTTAGAGTAGATGCTCTCTAAGGTCCCTTCTTGTTCTAGATCTTTATATCAGGTCTTATATAGAGTATTTTTAAAGCCTATAATGCAAAAGAAGGATTAAACATGTTTTATTTGAGCCCAAATATGGAAACTAAGAATAATGGTTTGAGCTTACAAATGAGAGGTTAAGCTTCATTATCAGCATTGAGATTCACATGGACACCAGATGACCATTTGTTGTGGATATGATAGAAGGAATTTCTGTTCATAAATGGCTTAGATTAGATAACCTGTGACACCGAGAGCATAACATCCAGTGCTATTCCATCCAAGTCAACACTATAACATCTGCTATATTATATATGAGGTGGTGCAATGGATCAACCATTCCTAGGACATTTTTTTGTTTGTTTTGAGATTTATTTTTCTAAGTGGCATGTTATATTTCTGTTGATATGTACATATTGACATAGCTACAAAATGATTAGGAGACCCTAGTGCAGTCTTTGACTATAGCACAGAACAAAACTACCTTGTGTAGAAGCTGAGAGCAATAATTTTAGAATAATTAGTATGCTTTCCAAATAGCGGGCTAACTGGACACAAAAAAATAGTCCATATTAAGTTGTATATAGCTCACTTTTCACAACTGCCACTAAATTATATACCTGCATAAAAGATGGAGATTACAAATTCAAAAAGAGAAAAAAATAAGGACCCTCCTTTCTATGAAAAGTCTAGAAGTAAGAAGTTAGAAAAAGCACTGGGAAATCTCCTATCTACCAGTGCTTTTAGTCTTGAATCTTCATTCCCACAGACAAAACACCGGGTAGCAGAATGGCCAAAGTGTGCCTTTCATGAGCTAGTTTTATGCACCAGGAAAGTAATAGGAGAGGACTATCTATTGACTAACTGAGGTTTACTAGTTAAAACATCCAAGTCACCCCTTCAAACTGAACCTAAAAGGCTCCCAAAGCTACATAATTTTCTAGATAATTTATAAGTCACATAGTCTCCAACCAAGAGTTCAAAAGCTCCTCTAAACATATTTATTTTTACTCTTAGAAGATGAAGTTAAAAGCAAAGGTATTTAATTAAAGAATATATAAACAAAAATAATAGAACATTTCCATCATAGACCTTGAGTTCACTCTATCACGAATATCCATCTCCTTAGTGAGGATGAGCATTATAAACAGTCTATAAAAATGCATAAGTCAGTAACACAGGTGATACATGCACATATGAGGAGCATATGTACTAACAAATAATAAATGGAGGAGCATCACATGCCTCTAATATTTCTGAGCTGCCATTGTCTTTTCATGATACCATTGTGATGATTTCTGCTGGCCCTGAGCCATGCCAGAATTGCAGTTCACCATTCACTGTTGGATAATATGTCTTTGTTTCTACTTGCCATTAGCTAGACAAAATCATATAATTCTCACTGCCACATGTACATGGTGGTTAATAACTGTCTTTCCTGTAGGAAAAGTTGCAGGTCTATCAGATCGATCTTTCAGTCATCTCCACCAATCATTAACTCTCTCAGATGAGATGCTCTTTCCAGAATGACCTGATATTACTCTCTTCTCTGACCATTGAAAGCTGTTGCAGTTAGCAAGCCTTTTCCAGGCAGAAATGACAATGACGGACTTTTTCCCCAATTTTGAACACTCTCTATTTTAACTGATGCAAATAGAATGATATAGTATCAGACAAAAATGTGTCAGCCCCTATAAGTGAATAATCTTGTCATCTATTTTCTTTTTTTCTTTTTTCAGAGTGCATGCCAATACAAATTTTTAATAATCTTATTCTGACATTTTGCAATGACTTTTGAACCAATTATCCTAAAACAAAGACTCACAGTTTTGTGGGTACATTTGGAAATAATTGATATTTTTTCTAAAATGATTTTAAGTGAATATTAGCTATGGTTAACTGTTAACAAAATAACAGCTCATATTTGTATAACTTTTTAAAGTTTATAAAGCATTTTCATTACAATAACCATGTGAGCTAGGTAGTATAAATATAACTATCCCTACTTTTATAATTGAAGAAATTGAGATTCAAAAATATATTAAATGACTTGCCCAAGCTTTCAGAACTAGTTAGTGTCAGTTTGGAGCTAAACCTAATCTGTTAACTGTAGTTCTAAGATATTTTTTACACTCTGCTATGTGATACTTCCCAGAAGACCTAACTCAAAGTCTACCTTCTCATGAAGCTTTCCCTAATTTCCCCAATCCCTCTACCTCTCAAATACACAGAGGTATGAGCTCTTCCTTACTAAACCTCATAGCACTTTGTTATTTTTCATACATACTTTTGAAAGTCAGTGTTCCATAATGGACAGAGAAATAGCCTCAAAGCCCCAAAGACCTGGATTCAAATTCTATGATCATATTGGTTCTGTGAAACTGGAAAAAAGCACTTAGATAACCAGAGCTCAAAACTCTATAGGCTAAAAAATGTAGAGAAGTTTCTGGTGTACATTTGTAAGGGGTGTTTCCTTTTCAAGGATTCTCTCTTCCAATGGAATTACAAGTTCAACCCTTATCCCCACCCCCATCTATTTTTAGCATACAAGAATCTATATTGTAGTTAATTCCAGTACACAAATTTAAAAACAGTCCGAGATCCATTTTAAATGAAAAGAGGAAAAATATGAAATAAAAATAATCAATAGTAACATCACCCAAAAATGGTGACATAAAAGACAATAACAACTATCAACCTAACATCCTCATTTGTAAGAGAATTATCTATGTACTTAGTGTATCCTTGAAAATATGAGAAGGAAACAGGCAAAGAAACTCAGATGATTTTGTTTAATAGATGAGCTCTTATCTACTATATTTTACTACTCTCAAAAAACGTTATTTACTTACGAAAGTAAAATGTAATCCTAAAGGTTCTCTTTTAAAATTATATCTCCTGCCTATATGTAAAGCTCATGCAAAATTCCACAACAGATATAGTCATAAATATAATTTTATTAGTGATGTCTTGCTTATCAGTAATAATCACAAGACATCTTCAATTGGACATAGGATGTCTTGTCTGAGGTAAAGAGGAGTTTTTCTGTTTTAATGAAGTTTAAAATACTTTGCTTCTGAGATTACTGACAACTCTTAAAGATTATATAATTTTGCATATCTGCATCTGACAAGGAGATATGCTCTCAGCAAAGGTATATGCAATAGAGCTTAAAGGATGTGCTTCAAAAAGCCCAAACATGTGAAAAAATTATTATCTACCATCCCCTCTTTCACTCCTGTGACAAAGGTGAGTTTTCCATAAAAGGATACAAAACAATCACCAAACCTGATTTGTCTTTGCTTCTCTGACAGGGATTCCTGATCCCCTAAGAACATAAAAAGTCCCACACATATGAAGTCACAGTTTCTCAGACTTGGTGGGTTCCTGCTATGATGTAAGTCATTATATCCTTCCCTGATGACCTGCTGACTAGTTTCATTTCCAGAAGGCTATGAATGACACAGCAACTAACAAAGCTAAAACTAAGGAGTATTCTACCTTGTTAATGATTGATGAAGGAGTGTCTCATTAAATGCCAGAATCTAACCTGAAATAAGAGCATATTACTACTAGACCTGCCTCTAATAAAGCAGAAGAGAGATTTCCTAGAGATAGTGAGATTCTCTAAATATTCTTCTCTACTGGTAATATAGTTTATCTGGCATCAAGTCCTATAAAAACTATATGATTTGTTCCTTGAGAATTGTGGTGAGTCAAAATGCATTAGCCTAGCAATATATACAAGGGTAAAAATAACCAAGCAAAAGCATGTTAATGAATGTTATTGCTCAAGTTCTCATCTACAGTTGGACAGGCAGTTAAATAAGTAGATCCATATCATTTCATGTGAAAGAGACATAGAATTGAAAGGAAGAAAAAAACTGGATTTGAATTCTATTTCCAGCACCTAGTTGTTAGTTGAATTACTTGGTTAGTCACTTACCCTCTATGTTTCCTCCATTAGTAAAATGCATCCTACTTTATAGAGGTATTATAAGTAAATAAATTAATGTATAAAAATTATTTATGAAAAAAGTGATATAAAAATGCTAGCTATTATTCTATGGAGGACAGGCTTTTATGGAAACAGTGACCTGAGCCCAGAATTGAATTGTGAAGAGTTGGATTACATATGAACAACTATGGTCTTTGGTGATAACAAGCTATTCAATGACACAAAAGCCCATCTTTTCAACACTAATATTCTTCCACAGATGCCATATGGCTGTGAATCAATGATTTCCAAGATCTATGAAGGATCAGAATTGTAGGTGACCCAAATGTCAATGGAGAAATGGGTTGTAGGGGAAAGTAGGTTATAGTATATTGCCAATGATGACTTATGTGCTAGCAATGTTGTAAAACACATCATCAAGGGCAAGCAAAACTGGAAAAGCAGATGTGTTGATATTATCAGAAGGCTAAGAGATAACATATGGTCAAGCCAAGTGTTACATTTAGATCCACAAGATTGAGCAATCCTCTAAAATATCAGAAGAATTGAAGTTATAGATTGCTGAAGAACAATGAAGTAAAAAGCATGGTGGCAATGCCATTGCTACATCTGTGCCCCAAAGAAATCAAAGACAGGGGAAAAGATCCTAACTTCAATAAAAATATACATAGTAGCTCTTTCTGTGGTAGCCAAGGACTAGAAACTGAGGGTTGTCTATCAATTAGGGAATGACTAAACAAGTCGTGGTATGTGATTATAATGGAATACTATTATTCCATAAAGATCACAAATAAGATGATCACAAAAAATCCTGGAAAAAATACATGAAGTGATGTAAAGTGAAGTGAGCAGAAACGGAATGTTATACACAATAAAAATAATAATGTATAATGATCAATTGTGAATTACTTTCAATAACAAAAGAATACAGGACAAGTACAAGGGACATATGATGAAAAATGGCTATTTGCTGCCATAAAAGGAACTGACAGAGTTTGAATGCCAATTGAAACATATCATTATTCACTTTATTTCCTCCATGAATTTTTATTTTTTGGCAATATGTATTCTTCCACACTATGATGAACACAGAAATATCATATGAAAGCAAAATTTCAGAAAACAATTATTGAAAATTTTTACCAACATGTGATTTGGAAAAAGAAATAATTAGAAAAAGAAGCATGGTGGATGTAAGCAGTCTGTACCACATTGGAAACCATGGTATTAAAGATGTCAAACTGACATATTGGCAAATTTTTTAAAAGACAGATTGATCATATGACAAGAGGCAGGGCAGGAACAATCTATAGTTTCCATTATTTTTTCTGTGTCAAGAGAAATAAAAAAAAGCCCCACATACATTGAGTAGTCTCCTCTTGGTAAACATATTAGTGGATATGGGCAAGAATTTCAAAGGATGGGTAGGCATGAATGAGTTGTCATCTTCATTGTGGAGAAATGCAAATATCAGTGAGATCTTTATAGATCCTTCTCAGAGGATCTATCAAAGGACATATATAGAATAGTTACACAGGATAAGAAGATGCTTTAATCAATGCTTATTAAACAGTAGATTGAAAGCAGTTGAATGCTATGATCTATACCAGTAGAGGGAGTACCCATATCATCAACATCAAAGTATCACAAAAGATTTACACACTACTAATAGATTTTTATATTTCCTTAGGACCTAGCACACATAGGTTGTAAATAAATACTTATTGAATGAGTGAGTGAGTGAATATTACTTCATTATTATTCTTTGTCCTTACTCAAGCCCAAAGTCAGTATTTATTTGGGAATACATATAAATACTACCCAAATTTAACAATTATTATACTATCATTATTAGCAAAGTAAAATAGCAAATATCTGGCATGTATATGATGCATTTTACTTTTACATTAGTTATCCCTTTTAATTCCCCAAACCACAATGTAATATGGGTACAAAAATAAGCATTTTCTTCATTTGCATATGAAAAAAACATGCACTTGGAGAGATTAAATGATTTCTTAATGATAATAAGAGATTCAAGGTCAAAACCAAATCTGCTGAGGACTATTTTTTTAATACTTACCTTCTGTCTTAGAATCAATACTACTGTACTGAATCCTTGGCAGAAGAATGGTAAGGACATTGCAAATGTGGTTAAGTGACTTGCCCAGGGTCATGAAGCTAGAAAGTTTCTGAAGTCATATTTGAACTTTGGATCTCCTATCTCTAAGTCTAGCTCTCAATCCACTGAGCTACCCAAATGAGCCATGACCTATCTATTCTAATGTTCCTAAACTTAAGGTATAATGTGATAATGTATGGAAAAAAAAATACAATGATTTCCTTGATAAGAGAGATCTCTTCAAATCCTGTATCTGACATTCACAAGCTATGAGGGAAAAAGCATGTGATTTTCTAAGCCACAGTTTCTTCATCTATAAAATTAAGTTAATATCAAATAAATTGTTCTTGTTTAATGGAGTCATAATGAAGAGAAAATGCTAAAAAATATGTAAAGTACCTTATGAAATTAAGTCACATAAACAACGATGATTACTAAAAATAACATTACTGAATATTAGTCTCATAAAAATCATGAATTTTTTTTTTACTGAATGAGAACCGCATGATCTAAATGATCATGATAAGCTGAATATTTGCATATTCATCAAGGAAAAATATAGCAAAAGACAGTCTTTATTCCTAAGATTTTTCAAACTTACATAATCAAAAATACAAATAAGTCTGCTATCTAAAAACTCTACTTAGGTATAGGATATGTATGTTTGCCTCCAAGTTGTGATAACTGGTGGCTTCTAGATATAAAAGTAAATCCCTTGGCTGTGATAGTTACCATCCCTTACTCCCTTTCCCACCATATTCACCTCTCCCCACCCCAAAGATTGCTCTTTCCCTAGGAAACTGACACCATCCCACAGTAGAAATTTCCAGACAGATTTTTATATGTCCCACTCACCACTACTTGTACTAAACTTGAAGAGTGATTTTATGTGTAAATAAAGACTTTATGAGGATTGAAATATCCTGTCCCACAGCAACTATTCCCAAGGTGGATCTCTACACTGAGGCCAAGTAAAATGCTCCCACAACACTGACAATAAGTATAAAACAACTAACTCATGTGTGCCTATTCATCACTGTATAAGGCATAATTTTCTTTAATAGCGAATTTTTTTTACAAAAAAGGGCATGACATTAGATTTCAAATTTCCCAGAAGGAACTTTATTTTTACTATCTCATCTAAATAGTTCACATGGCAAGTTTCATTGAAAATTAAACCTCCCCATTCCTGCCATTTGTAGTTTCTCATGAGTCATGTCCTCTTTTTCTCCAAACCTAGACTGAAACAAATAAAATTTTAAAACAATAAAATAAATAAAAAATTAAAAATTAAGTCTGAGAAAATGGTTTAATGTCAAACAGCTTTCTCCAATTATATTGTGATTATCGGGCATTCTACAAATAAATTCTATGTAGTTAAGATATTCTATAAGAACTTAACACCTTAGATTGATTTAATCATTTATCTGAATCAGTAGCAGGAATAAAAAAGCATTGGCAGTCTCCTTTCTCCTTCCTAAGGCAAAGTCTTATATATATGCAAAAGTGATCCAATAACACCTTTTCTTTACTAGGAGATTGTCCTCTCTATTATCCCTACTCTTTCAGGAATCTTCAATTGTTCCTTATTTCCTGGATGCTTTCCTTGTACCTACAAACCTGCCCATTTCTCCTTATCTTGAAAAGACCCTCACTTAATCTATCCAACCATACTTGCTATATATAGATTCATCTCTTCTCAGTTTTAAGGCTAAACTCCTTGAGAAGGCAGTCTACAATAGATGCTTTAGCTTTCTTTCCTCTTCGTCTTTTAACACTTTGGAGTGACCTCTAAACATCACTGCTGAAACTCTCCGAAGTTATTGATTTTTTATGCCAAATATAATTTGGCAGTTTTTCTAAAATTTCTAATTTTTTCTAAATTTTCATCCACTTTTCTTCAGTCTTTGACACTGTCCATCACTTCTTTCTCCTTGATATTTTCTTTTCTCTAGATTATAATGAAACTGTGTTATCATTGTTCTCTACTTACCTGACTTCTCTTTCTCAAGTATCTTTTGCTGGAACTTCATCCCAGCCACTCTAGCTAACCATGGATTTTTCCAAGATCTCTGTCCCAGACCCTATTCTCTATTCCATTTATACTATTTAATTCAATTATCTCATTAAATCTTATGTTTTCAATTATCATCTCTAGCAGATGTCTCTCAGATTTTCTTACCCAGCTGTCAGTTCTCTAAACTCATCTTGAGATGACACCCTAATATCTCACATCCAATCTCATATATCCAATTGAAATTCGGACATCTCAAAGATCCTGAACTAGATGAACCCTAGATTTCTTAAATGCCACATGTCCAAACTGACCTCATTATCTTTCCCCTATATAGCTCCTCTCTTCCTAACTTCCCGATTACTATCAAGGGGATTCCAGTCACTCATTTATGAACTATTGAGTTGGCCACTGCTTGGTCTCCCTGCATCAAGTCTCACTCCATTATAATCCATCCTCAATTCAGCTATAAAATGTTCTTTTTAAAATTATTAATGAATTTTTATACATGTGTTCTAAAATTATATGATTCAACATTGTCTCTCTCCCCTCTTCTTTCACCCCTCCAGATGCTGACAAGCAATTCTACTGGTTTATACATGTATTATCACTAAAGACATATTTCCACATTATTCATTTTTGCAATAGAATAATATTGATCAGAACCTATTTCTATGTTGATATTTGCACTAGGATGTTTATTTAGAGTCTACATCCCCAGATAGAAGAGAAGGTTCAACGGTTGAGAGCCAAATCTAGGATTTTAGGGCGACGCAGCAAAGCACTGTGGAGTGCTATGAGCATGTTGGAGCACAAAAGACAACACGGTCATCCAATGCAGCTGAGGAAGTCTCCAGATGTAACAATTTTTTGTGCCACTGGACCCAGGCTTCCAACGCCAAGAGAGTGGGACTATCTCTGTGCATTGACTTTTCCACTTAAATCTCCTTCATGAACAAGTGTTTTTTGTGCACACTCATCTACATCACAGATGAAAGCGCACAAAGACAATCGTCATCCTCGGTTACCGAGAGACTACTACTACTACTACTACTACTACTACTACTACTACTACTACTAATCTTTAAA
Organism: Monodelphis domestica; assembly: GCF_027887165.1. Lineage (NCBI taxonomy): Eukaryota > Metazoa > Chordata > Mammalia > Didelphimorphia > Didelphidae > Monodelphis > Monodelphis domestica. The sequence goes on from NC_077228.1 coordinate 304,606,172, forward strand.
GCCAAAACCCCAAATCATATACCCAAATAAACAAGTGATGAATCTTAAGTTTTCATTTGCATTTCTATTCCAATAATTCTTTCTCTAGATAAGCAAAGATCTCACTGTGCCATCTCCCAATCTAACTGATTTTAGTGGCTCCTTATTACTTCCAGGATAAAATATAAAATCCTAGATTTGACTTTTAAAATTCTTCATAGATGACTTCCGGCCAAGATGGTGGCATAGAGGCAGCAAACTTTCAGACCTCTGAAAACCCTTCCTCACTGATTATAAAATAAATGCTCCTAAGGGACTGAAAATCAAACCTAACAACAAGACAGAGCCAAGGAACCATCCTGCTGGACTCAACTTAAAAGTATGCCCCAAAATCTGGAATTCGAGAACACTCCGGTTTAAGGGGAAGGAAGCAGGAAGCCGCCCCACCTAGAGCACTAAGCCCCCAGAGTCAGCTGGAAACTCTGGGTGGGCTAAGGAGCTGGTCGGGGGGAGTACCTTGTGGGCAAAGATGTATCAGGTTCAGAGCTCCCAACACAGGCAGTGGGGAAACAGTTAGAGAAGAAACGCGGAGCAGGCAGCAGTTGCAGCAGCAGAGACATTCCATAATGTCCCCCGACCTTCCTAAGGTTTTGGCCTCAGGACCCATCCAGCAACCCAGCTGGACTGAATCCCATCAAAGCCTTAAGAGGGCAGGGAAGCTCAAGCTCCAACACCCCTCCCCCACAGACTTTACTGAAAGATTTACTGAAAGGGTGAAGGCAGAAAGGAAAGCCCCAAACCACAAAAAAAAAAATGAGAGGAGCAAGACCTCAGGCAATTGCAGGGAGTAAAGAAGGGGTAAATATAAGCAAATAATAGAAACAGTAAAAAGAAATTACAACCAACAGCTTCTATACAGGGAATAAACAAAGAGCAAATGGAACAGAGAAGGATGAGGGAACACCAAGCAAAAAAAACAAAAACCCCAGAGAACTGGATACAGGCTCTGGAAGAACTCAAAATACAATTCAAAACACAATTAAGAGAGGCTGAAGACAACAGGGAAAAGAACTTAAAAATTAAAATAAGTCATCTGGAAACAGAGATACTTGAACTTAAACAAGAAAATAGTGTCTTGAAAGCCAAAATCAATCAGCTTGAAAATGAGGCAAAGGACATGAAAGATGAGACAAAGAAAATGAAAGATAAAACAAAGAATATGAAAAATGATCTCCAAAGAAAATCAGACCAGAAGGAGAAGGATGACCAAAAAGGCAGGGGTGAAATCCAGTCTTTAAAAACCAGAATACAACTAGAAACAAGTGACTTCACAAGGCAGCAGGACACTATAAAGCAAAATCAAAAGACTGGAAAAATAAGGAAAATATGAAGCAGCTCATTCACAAAACAGAGGATTTAGAAAATCGTTCTAGGAGAGACAATTTAAGAATCATTGGTCTACAAGAAGACCATGACAAAAGAAAAAGCCTGGAAATAATACTACAGGAAATTATCCAAGAAAATTGCCCTGATATTCAAGAACAAGAGGGAAAAGTGGAGATTGAAAGAATCCACAGATCACCTCCTGTACTTAATCCCCAAATAACAACACCCAGGAATGTTATAGCCAAATTCAAGAACTATCAGACCAAGGAAAAAATAACACAAGCTGCTAAGAAGAAGTCATTCAAATACCATGGAACAACAGTGAGGATAACACAGGATTTGGCTGCATCTACACTGAAGGACCAAAAGGCATAGAATATGATATTCCAGAAAGCAAGGGAACTAGGACTACAACCAAGAATCAACTACCCAGCAAAACTGACTATATACTTACAGGGGAAAGTATGGTCATTTAACAAAATAGAAGAATTCCAAGAATTTGTAAAGAAAAGACAAGACATGAAGAGAAAATTTGATGCCAAAACACAGAACTCAAGAGAATCATCAAAAGGTGATTTAAAAAAGAGGGGGAAAAGAAAAACAAAACAAAACAAAAAAACAAGAAATTTTTTTAAGAGATTCAGTAAGTTAAAATGATATGTATCCCTACAAGAAAAGAGGTAATTGGTAACTCTTAAAAATTGTTATTATCACCCAGGAAGCTAGAAGAATTTAACTTAGAGGGAACAGTGACAGATTGTATAGGATGAAATGCCAAGACATAAATATGTATATAGATATATGTATGCATAAATACATATATATACGTATGTATGTATATATATATAAAATTTATAATATATACATTCTAGAGCTTTAAAAAGAGGTTAATACTAAAAGAAATGGGGAAAGAAACATAAGGGGTTAAATTTATATGTCACAAAGAAGCTCATGGAAGGAGGGGGGAGAACATCAATACACTGGAAGGGTTGGAGACAGGAAATACTCAACCCTTCCGTGCATTGAAATTGACTCAAAGAGGGAAGAACAACCCAATCCATTGAGGCAGAAAATTGATTTGTGCCCTATAGGGAATTAGAATGGTAAAAAACAGACTGATGGGGAGGGAAGCAGTACCAGGGAGGGAGAGGGTAGGGGGTAGTTTAAAAAGACTAAAGAAAATAAGGGGGAAAATAAGAAGAGAGAGAGGTAGAAAGGGAAGTAAAATGAGGGTGGGAATTAGGGGGACTGATTAAAAACGAAACATTGGTGTAGAAGGAAATAGTGAAAGAAGAAAAGGCAGGACTAGGAGTAGAAATCAAAATGCTGGGAAATACACAGCTGGTAATCATAACTCTGAATGTGAATGGAATGAATCCAAAACCCTACCATATTCTGTCTACAAGAAACACACATGATGAAGGTAGACACACATAGGGTAAAAGAGGATGGAGCCAAATCTATTGGGCATCAACTAATAAAAAAAAGGCAGGAGTCTAAATCATAATATCTGACAATGCCAAAATAAAAATAGATTTAGTTTAAAGAGATCAGGAAGGTAATTACATCCTGATAAAAGGCAGTATACACAATGAGGAAATATCAGTACTCAACATGTATGCACCAAATAGCATAGCATCCAAATTTCTAAAGGAGAAACTAGTGGAGCTCAAGGATGAAATAGATAGAAAAACTATACTAGTAGGAGACCTGAACCTTCCTCTAACAGAACTAGATAAATCAAACCAAAGAATAAATAATAAAGAAGTAAGAAAAGTGAATGAAATCTTGGAAAAATTAGAGTTAGTAAAAATATGGAGAAAAATAAATAGGGACAAAAAGGAATACACCTTCTTTTCAGCAGCACATGATACATTCACAAAGATTTACCATGTACTAGGGCATAAAAACATTGCAAAAAAGTGCAAAAGAGCAGAAATAATAAATGCAACCTTCTCAGATCAAAATGCAATGAAAATAATAATTAGTAAGGGTACATGGAGAGGCAAATAAAAAATTAATTAGAAATTAATATGATTTTCTCTACGAGAAAAAACATTATCCACATCCAGAGGAAAAACTGTGGAAGAAGAAACACAGAAGAAAAACAACTGCTTGAATACATGGGTCGAGGGGATATGGCTGGGGATGTAGACTCTAAATGAACATCCTAATGCAAACACCAACAACATGGAAATTGGTTCTGATCAAAGTCACATGTAATACCCAATGAAATTGTGCTTTGGCTGAGGGAATGGGGCGGGGGGGAGGGAAATAATGTGATTCTTGCAACCAAGGAATAATGTTCTAAATTGACTAAATACATTAATTTAAAAAATAAATAAATAAAGTTCTTCATAACCAGGCCTTTTCAATCTCACCCCCTTCAGCAAACTCTATGATCCAATTACATTTCTCCCACCCCACTTGTTATTATTCTCATAAAAACTCCATCTCTTGACTGAATTTTTTAATTGCTATCATTATCAGGAGCTCTTTGCTCTTCAGTTCCCATTCCTGGTTTCTTGGTTTCTTCCAAGTAACAGCTAAAATACTATCTTTCTCATGAAGCCTTTCCTAGTCCTCCATAATTCTATTGCCTTCCTTCTGAGACTACCCCCTGTTAATCCTGTGCATAGTTTGTCTGAACAACATTATTTTCACATTGTTTCTACAATTAGATTGTAATCTCCTTGAGAGTTGGAATTGTCCTTTTCCCTCTTTTTTTTTCTTTTCTTCATAGCTTAAAACTATATGGGCACTTAATGAATGCTAATTGACTGAGATGCCTGACTATCCTATGTCTTTAATCTCCTTTACCTCATCCTTTCTGTAATTTCTTTGTCATAATATTCCCTGCAATATAGATCACTACTCCAGTGTAACAATATATAACCTTCATGAGTTGCTGCAGTGGCCAAAAAGTGATCACTCTAGAACTCACCAAATGATAAATCTTTCTGGATATAGCAGAGCTAGTTAGTTCTCAGATAAGAGCTAGTTTACTTATAATCCTGGTGACAGATCTAGGACATAATGATTTAAATGCTGTAATATCAAGGGGAACCCAGTTTAATATAAAATTAATTCATATTCAAATAGAGAAGTAAAGAATGAAGAAATTATATCTTAGTTGTTACCACTATATAATGTCCTTTTAACTACATTTCTTCTTAATAGAAACTTGAACACTACGGTTACATCTATATTTAATAATCATCACTCATCATCCTACAATTTCCAATATATAAGACAAATACCACAGCTGTCTTAGAAATTAAGTGAAGTATGTGGATTGAAAATAAGGAAAACTAAAGTAGAATATGGAAAGAGTCTTAGTTAAGCTAGGGTAATTATAATATCTTTGAAGATTGGACGATTAGATCAAGGAATGAAGAAAAATGGAAATATTTGAAAGGGAGCATATTTTTTTTAATCTGGGAATTCAATGTCAGTCATTCAAAATATAAACAATTAACTCAACACCAAAAATCATGAATTGACAAAAGGCAAAAAGTGATATAATTTTTGTGTCTGGGGATATCCCTAATGCTAATGTTAATAATGTTACTGTGCAACAATATTATTCTAACTGATAATTTTTGTTGAAGTATTTCCTTTAATAGACAGGCCATATCACAGTTTATTTCCTTATTTCAACTGGAACTGAACTGTAATTTTACCTCTCCACCCTAAAAAAAGTTATAAAAATTTAGCTTCCCTGATAGTATAGCTGAATTTTCATTACTATTAGTACTGTAATAAAATTTCAATTTGTGTTAAAAAGTTGTTTGGAAAATCTAATGGAAATATTTTACTTTAAAGGCTATATGTCTAGAAAGTTTGCTTTTCTCTATCAAATATCAACTTTTACCAAAGTGAAAAAAAAAAGAACAAAATCCAATAAAAATTGTTTTTGTCTTCCTCAAACACAGAAGCAGCCAAATTCACTGAGTTTTCTTTTTCTTTCAAATTTTAGAAAAAGCTGAATTTCCCAGCCTGATATATAGCATGCCAAGTTTCATCATGGAAACCTTTTTGTGGATTATAAATTGCTGAAAACAGTGGTTTATAATAGAAAATGCAACTAACCACTCATATTAAGCAAGTTATACAAGCAATGTGACCTTACAGCCACAAAGTTTAAGAAAACTATGGGGATGTATAATTTCGTCACAGCTGTAGAGTCCCATAACTCCCTTGCTTATAAAGTAGGACTTTCTCTTGTGTTAGACAATTTATTAGTTGGCCTGGAAACGACAATACCTTGTTTTAAATAGAATTATTTGAGTTGTGATAATACTATTATAATAATAAAAATTTAACAATAACTTTCTTAACTTTCTTTACAAAATCTATTTTACCATCTGCCTAGCTACTATGGGTAATGAAGTAAGCTAAACATGTCATTCATTTTTACAACCACCCATTCAACTATGATTAAAGTCTGTCTTCATGACACCTCACTCTAAATAAGTCTGTAATAGAGAACTGAGATGTAAAATCTGTGTAAGTACTTGCTTATTTAATGACAAATTTAAAGCTAGAAAAGGCCTTAGAGTCCAACATTCTGAATGAAACTAAATACTTTCATTTTACAAATGAGGAAACTGAGGACAGAAAAAGGTTAAGTGGACTTACCCATGGTCATACAAATGGTGACAAAAGAATTGAATTTAAATCCTTTAAATGTAAAATCAGAATTCTTATCAATTGCTGCCTCTCATCCTTATATCAAGTATTTTTACTGGTCAAGAACTAGATTGCTTCTTTGCATAGCTTTTTCATAGTGTCTAGTAGATATCAGCTCACTGATGAGAAACATTTGGATTGCTTTTTATCACAGGATCCCACAACTCTCATCACTGTGCCTTAAACGTTCTTGTATTTGACAAAAATTGGTAGAATTAAATTCAGATGGTCTAGAAAATTAAAATATATGAAAAAATGTTTAGTCTATTTTGTTGATTTATTGCTGATAAAACAGGGATAAAAGAGCTGCTTAAGGTCTGACATTTATAGCTTTATGCTTGAAAATGTATATTATAGGACCGTATTTACTAACTTGGATTTTAATTAACAATATGTGGTGCTGAGTCCTTTCAGTCATGTCTGATTCCGTGGGACACCTTTTTAGAGTTTTCTTGGAAAACTTACTGGTGTGATTTGCCATTTCATCCTCCAGAACATTTTAAAGATGAAGAAACTCAGGCAAACAGGGTTAAATGACATGCCCAGGGTCATTTAAATGTAAATGTCTGAGACTGGATTTGAATTCAGGTCCTACTCATTCCATGTCCAGTGTTCTACCTATTATTCCATCTATCTGCCCTGTTTAAACCATCAGGTTATACACAACATAACAATTTGATCTTTGCAGAGAAATGATTCAAGGTTGAGATGTACAATCCATGTTTTCTCTGTATTTAGAAAAAAATGTTTCTCACCGGGTTTTTTTTTTTTTACAAAATAAAAACTCAGCTATGCTACCTGTCTATTTAACTATGATATAATAACTAGAACTGCCTCAGAAGGCATCAATAAACCTAGCATTTACTATACAAAGACAAAAAAAATAGCTCCTATCTTCAGATAGCTTTCATTCTCTACAGTAGTACTTGTCTATCTGCAAAAGTCTTCAGGCAAAGGCTTGATGATAACTTGTGGGATGTTTTAGAAGAAATTGTTGATCAGATACAGTTTAGCCTAGTTGACCTCAGAGATCCCTTCCAATTCTGAGGTTTTTAAAGAAAATGATGTTATTTATTGTATTAGAATGGAAAGAAAGAACCGAAGGAGAGAGAAGAAAACAACTAGAAAATTCTCTTCATTTTAAGCATGAGCAAACAGCAGTTCATCTAGCCCAATCTCCTTGTTTTACAAATGAGGAAATTAAACTTTGAGACTGACCATGATTTTCTTTAGATCATACAGAAAGTTGAGTAGCAGAGCTGAAATTTAAATTGAGGTGCTCCAATGATCCAATACTCTCCACACTGTAGCACCACTGTAGAAGTCTATTCTAGCCTGGGTGTCTGACTTCTTTTTTTCTTGTCAACTCCTATATTGGTGCTTCTTCCTTCTGTCCCTTAAGTATGGTCAACACTCGATGTCATCTCTTCATTCATGTGATTTTCATCAATTCCCAAGTTTTTAATGTAAATAACTTTGCAAATAATTCCCAAATCACCCTCTCATCCATGCATGATGGATGCCAATACTTAGGCATCTGAAAAGTATTTTAAGTTCCCAAACTAAACCTATCACTTCCCCCTCCTCTAAATCACTCTGATTTTGACCACATTTATAATCTCAATGAAAATTAGGTTATTATGCCCAAAGAGCCATAAAACTTTGTCTATCCTTTGACCCAGTGATTCCAGTATTAAGTCTGCATTCCAAAGAGATCAAAGATAAAGGAAAAGGACATACTTGTACAAAAATATTTATATCAGCTTTTGTGTGTGTGTGGTGGCAAAGAATTTGATGTCCAATTGGGAATGACTGAACAAGTTGTGATATATGATTGTAATGTAATATTCTTGTGCCATAAGAAATGATGAACAGGAGGAGTACAAAATAACCCTGGAAAAACATATATGAAGTGATGCAAAATGAAGTGAACAGAACTAGGAGAACATTGTAAGCAATAAAAGCAATAATGTATGGTGATCAATTGTGAATGATTAACTATTATCAGCAATGCAATAATTCAAGACAACTCCAAGGAATTCTTGATGAAAAAGGCTATCCACTGTCATAGAAGGAACTAATGGAATCTGAATGTAGATTAAGGCATACAGTGGAAGGAAGGAGGAAGAGAGGGAGGGAGGGAGGGAGGAGGAAGGAAGGAAGGAAGGAAGGAAGGAAGGAAGGAAGGAAGGAAGGAAGGAAGGAAGGAAGGAAGGAAGGAAGGAAGGAAGGAAGGAAGGAAGGAAGGAAGGAAGGAAGGAAGGGGGAAAGAGGGGAAGGAAGGAAGGAAGGGGGAAAGAGGGGAAGGAAGGGGGAAGGGGAGAAGGGGGAAGGGGGAAGGGGAGAAGGGGGAAAGGGAGAAGGGGGAAGGGGGAAAAGGGGGAATGGGGGAAGGGGGAAGGGGAAGGAGGGAAGGGGGAAGGAGGTAGGGGGTAGGGGGGAAGAGGGTAGGGGGTAGGGGGGAAGGGGGGATGGAGGGAAGGGGGGAAGGGGGGATGGAGGGAAGGAGGGAAGGAGGGAAGGAGGGAGGGAAGGAGGGAAGGAGGAAAGGAAGGAAGGAAGGAAGGAAGGAAGGAAGGAAGGAAGGAAGGAAGGAAGGAAGGAAGGAAGGAAGGAAGGAAGGAAGGAAGGAAGGAAGGAAGGAAGGAAGGAAGGAAGGAAGGAAGGAAGGAGGGAAGGAAGGAAGGAAGGAAGGAAGGAAGGAAGGAAGGAAGGAAGGAAGGAAGGAAGGAAGGAAGGAAGGAAGGAAGGAAGGAAGGAAGGAAGGAAGGAAGGCAAGGAAGGAAGGCAAGGAGGGAGGGAGGAAATTAGGCTATTGTAGTATCCTAAATATATTGTGAAATGTTAGGTTATAGTATTTTGGCCCATGCTACAATAAACATGGGTGGGAGAGAAATATTTGTATTAAGTATCCTATATTCATGTTAAGTGGAGTGGAATTCTGGGGAGGCTCATACCTTCAGAATCACTCTAATGAGCAGATAGGAGACTTGATAAGATGCTGGCAGAGTTCATGTGGCTCTCTTCAGGGGTGAAGGGAGTATACAGTGAGGGAGCACTGTATGGAGAGACCTCTCAGAAGCAGTGACTTCATTGGGGAGAAGGGGCGATGGGGGGGGGGGGGGGGGGACACTGTCCTTGAAAGACCTTTCAGGAACAATGGAACTTTATGCTCAAATTTACTCAGAATTTATAGGGATCCAACACAATGCTATCTCCTCTATCCTATCATCTGTATGTTATATTTCTTTATCTTGTTCTATCTTCCTTCCTCTTTAAACTTTTCTCATCCTCTACTCTCCTTCCTCTAACCTTCTTGATATTTTCCAATACTTCTGAATGTAACATAAAATGTTATATTCCTTTAACTTGTCTTATCCTCTATTAATCAATGCTTTCAAGTGTATGGCAATATTCCTTAGGTTTACAATTTCTCAATTGAGTCAAAATTTAAGTCGGTTCAAGGTTTTTCAGGCTGCAACATTTCTGGGGCTCAGGCTCTAACATTTTCTCAAGTTGCAATATTTTTTGACCTATGGTCATCATTTTT